>NC_142145.1:25261666-25870000 GCF_024610735.1 Ursus americanus | reverse complement strand
TCCTCCTCCTCCTCGTCAGGGTCTCGACCTTCCTCCTCCTCTTCTTCGCCCTCGGGGGGTTTGTGGCCCTCCACGTCCACCTCCTGCTCTTCTTCCTCGTCATCCTCGTCCTCGGAGCTGTCCTCGCTGGGGTAGCTGCAGCTGGTGCCCCCGGGGGACAGAAGGCCTCGGTGGTGCGGCTGCAGGGCCAGCGGGGGCGGCGGGGGCGGGGGCGGCGGCGGGGCCGGGTGGTGGCGCTCAGAACCCGGCTCGTCGGGCTGCGGGGGCAGTAGCAGCAACGGTGACGGCGGCTGCGGGGGATGATGGTGGTGGTGGTGGTGCGGGTGGTGATGGTGGTGGTGGTGATGCGCTTGGGCCGAGTGTGGCGCTCCCGCTGACGCCCCATGAAGCTTGGCCAGGCTCTCTGCGTCGTCCTTGCCACCCACCGGCCTGAAGGCGCTCGAATGGTGGTAGCTGCCTCCGCCCGCCTTGCGCCCCTCCAGGAGGTGCGGATGGTGGGGTGCGGGCACTCGGGCTCCAGCGGGGCCCGCTCCAGCCGCCCCCGCCCCTGCACCGGACACGGCGCCGGGGTCGGCTGGCGGCGTGGAGCCCGCGCTGCAGTCCCCGCCGCTGCCGCCCGGGGGCGACTCGAAGAGAGTGTCGCGGGCGCCCGCGCCCCCAGCAGGAGGCGGAGGGCCGGAGCCCGGGCCGTTAGCTACCACCGGAGGGGGCTGACCCGGCGGGGGCGCAGCGTCTGCGCTCGCACCCGCGCCGCCGGGCTCGGCCAGGTCCAGGAAGGCCTGGCGCAGCAGGGCCGGGCTTTCTCCAAGCGCGCAGCCGAGCGCCGAGGGCGGCTGAGGCGGGGGCTGTAGGTAGGTGGGCACCGGAAGCCCGCCTGGGGTCCGCGGAGGCCAGAACATGCAGAAGGGCGGGTAGAAAGCGTCCTTGCGGCCTGCGGGCCAGAAGAGGCCGGACAGGCCGGCCTTGGGCGCCGCGCCCGCACCGCCCGCGCCCCCCAGGGCCTCGGCCGCGGCGCCCGCGTCCTCCTTTTTGTGACACAACCCGAAGGCGGCGGCTGCGGCCGGGAAGGTGTAAGGATGCGGGAAGAGCCCCCCGCAGCCCGGGAACTTCTGCAGCACTCCCCCAAAAGAGCCCTTGCTGGGCACCGGAATGACCGGATAGCTGCGCGGGCCTTTGGCGCCAGCAGCGGCGCCCGCGCCCGCGCCGGCGCCAACGCTGGTCACGCAGCCGCCCCCGGCGCCGCCCCCTCCCGCCCCGGCGCCGCCCGAGGCCGCGGCCACCGAGAGGCTGGCGGCGGCGGCCGAAAGGCTGGCGGCTGCCACGACGGCCGCCTCCTGCAGCGAGTCATCGTCGTCGTCGAAGCGCGGCCGCTTGTGATGGGCGTGGGGCGCGCCCGCCAGCTCTGCCAGGGGTGGAGGCGGCGGCGGGGGCGGGGGCGCCCCCAGCAGGTGCGGACCCAGTAGTCCTCCACCTCCAGCCACCGCAGCGGCTGCTGCCACTGCGGCCGCCTTGACGGAGCTGAGCGGGTGGCAGGCGGGGTGAGCGCCGGGCTGGGGCAGCGCGCGCTTTCGGCTGCCGCCGTTAAACATGGCCTTGACATCCTCCCAGGCGAAGACTAGCTCGTCCTGGGGACTCTTGTCAGTGAGCTTGAGATGACGGCGCCACGAGTTGAAGTTGGCTGCGTCCGGCTGCGTGTACTTGGCGTCGGGCGTACGGTGCGAGTGGAAGATGAACTTGTTGGGTGAGAAGTACATGTTGCAGTAGCTGCATTTGATGCACTTGGCGCGGGAGCTGTTGTAGCGCGCGGGGATGAAGCTACCGCGGCAGCCCCACGCGCACTCATGAGACACGTCGAAGGCGAAGTTGTCGGGAAGTTTGGGCGGCCTGTTTTCGCCTAGGAACGACTTGCACAAGCGCTCGGCCTCACGCTTGGTGATCATGCCGCAGCGGCGCGAGGAGATGGGCATGGCCCCGGCGCGCCGCAGGATCTCCAGCTGCACCGGCGTGCACTGCACGCACGTGATGCCCAGCGCCACACGGCGGTTGTGGATCTCGTTGTAGCTGAAGTTCTTGAGGAGAGTGTTGGAGATCTGTGCCAGGCACAGGCGCTCCTGCCCGTCGATCACCAACGACACAATGGGAATGCCGTAGAGGATCACCTGGCCCACCTGGTTGGGTTTGAGGTTGGCGTGGCCCGGCCGCGGCTGGCTCAGCGCGTCGGGCTGGAAGGCGCTCGACGGCGATGCCAGCAGTATGTCGTTGGGCCCCGGCAGCGGGCTGGAAGCCATTTCCTCCGCCGCGGAAGCCCGGGCCGAGCCCTCCGGGTCTGTCTTGGAGACTGGAATGGAAAGGAGAAAGCATTGACTAGAGCCTTTTCAGCCTAAAACAGAGGGGTGGGTTGAGTCGCTAACTAAAGAATTATAATAATTCCCTTGCTCTGGCTAAGACAAGATTAGCGCCGGGCAAAGGGACCAAGTTTCAGACACAGAAGTCATCTCTCTTAGTTGTCTTCAAGGTTGCCCTTTGGAAATGCAGGGATTGGGAAGTACTTTTCTTCTATTCTAAACATGCAAAGTAAGTTAATTGTGTGTTTAAAAAAAAGGAATCCCTAAGAAACTCAAAAACTTACCCCCGATTTATAGAAGCTGTTAGAATGAAATGGCGTGCCTGCTAGAAATTAGGAAGTAATGACAGTTGTAACTATTACAAAGTATACAAATTATGGAAAACTGGGGGTTGGTCATTGAAACCCAAATTTAAAAAGAGAAACCATTTACGTTTGCTTAAAAACAGATTGATTTTGGTTTAAAAAAAATAAACCCAAACCTTTAAAAAAAGTGATTTTTGTGGTATGTGTGGTTTCCTTGGGGGGAAATGCGCTACTGGTTGAGACACAACTTATTAAAACAAAACGAAATCTTCCTCCCCAATCTTTGCCATTAGATATTTTGATACTGTAATCAGAATTTTTTTGAAAGATGGGAAGATGTACAAAGCCATATGCAGCATCGCACGAAAATAGGTCGTCTTACTTTCAGTCTTTCAGTGGTTCAGTGGCTGAACTCAGTTTAAGAGGATGAAGTTGTAGACGTGTAGGGATTTAAAAACTGTTTTCTGTCATTTCCATGACAATGAGCAAATAACTACAGGCAAGTTTGTGGAAACTGAGAAACTGTGTAAAGAAACTAACAATTTGTGGTGATCATTAGTAGTGGGCTTTAAAAGGCCAATTTAGTTGTGAGATGAACCACTTTCTGTGACACTTCTTTTTCTGATCTATGTAGATATCTCTGTATCTACATGGGGGAAAAGATGACCCACAGTTAAGATAATTCGTGGACCAGGTACTTTGTGGGAGTGTTGAAAGCAGAAACCAAGGGTTGGGCCTGCGGTAAAATTTCTATCATCTTCGGTCATTGGGATACCATAATAGGGGGAAAATATCCAATAAATCGAAAACACACAAAAAGCAAGCAAAAGAAATCCTTGTGATAAATGCTGCTAAGTCAAAACCAACAAAGTTGTTCGTTGCCTAGGAAGACAGACAGTGACCTCTCCAGAGCTACATGTCATGCCGGGTGCGGCTGCTACCACTACCCTTTGCCCTGGTAAATCACCAATGGCCAGAAGCATCGCCACTCTTGGCCAAGTACAATGGTGCTTGCTATTACAGCTATTTCAGAGGATATACTATCCTACCCTTTCACCCAAATCGTCATGTCCTTGCCCTCTCCGGGCCCCTGTGGACATCTATCCTGATGCCTTTGCCCTGCTGCCCCCTGGATCCTCAGCTCTCATTACCTTCCGCGGCCTCCAGGAAGGTTGAACAAATCTCGACGCGATCAAACCAGACGAGAGCCTGGCTTGTCACTTCGGATGGATCAGAGACAATATTTCCAGGGGACAGGGCGTTAAATGGCAGTTCAAGGCACAGTGATACCTGGGCCTAACATAACCGGCCCTAGCTTCGCCAAATGGTCCTTCAATGCTCATTTCCCTCTCAAACAAGATTCTTAGGATCTTAGGAAGACCCTGGGATAACGGAACTCTCGCTGCGGAGCAGCGGCGCTCCGCGGGCCTGGCCCTGGCCCTGGAGAGCTGCCTTTACGTTCGAGACCCGCAGCCTTAGCAGCCGTAGACTGGGAAGGGTGTCTCCTCCTGGGTGTCCTCCACGGTCACCCCAAACCCTCCCAGAAACCCCAGAGCAGAGACACAAATAAGAGGGTTGAGGTTGGGTTTTTTTTTAAGCGAGTGAGGGGAGAAGAGACAAAAGTTAGTTGACCTAAGAAGGGAAGCTGGCGAACTTCCCTGTCCGACTCAGGAGGCAGGGATCCCCAACTTAACTCCCCTGGCTCCCAGACCAGTCGCCACCGCAGCCCGCCGCTGTCCCTCAGCCTGACCCGGAAAACCCCGCCGCTGGACGCTCAACTGTGTGCCGAGGCAGGGCCGGCGGGTTCAGCAGTACCTGGTGACCCCTAGGTGTCTTTACGCGCGTGGCTGCCGGCCCATCTTCCGAGGGCGCTCGGAGGCGAAGCATCCAAGCGGGTCCTCGAATCCAGCGGGCGGGACTCCGGAGGGCTCCGCGTGAAGATCCTGGCGCTCGTCGGCGCTAATGGCGCTCGAACCCGGGCCCGGGGAAAACGACAGCCTGAATTGTGGCGGGGCGTCCCTTCGACCGCAGAAAGTGTGGGCGCGCGGAAACCCGCGGCACGCGAGCCCCAGGTGGAGCGCAGTCTGACAGCGCCTTTCTCTGTCTCTGAACTCCTGTCGGACCGAGGGGACGCCACCCAGCGGGCAAGGTGACGTCACCGTCTCCCTGACACTCCACATTAAAGGGCTGGCATGTTACTGGGAGGGAGGGGGGAGGGAAAGCGAGAGCGAGCAACATCGAGATCCTTTCTCAGCAGGCAAGAAAGCTAACACCTAACCAAGCCGCAGTTGACAACAACCTCTCCAACCCCAGAGCAAGAAACGCAGCAACAGTGCTGTACCGCAGATCTGATTTAGGAGTGGAGAGTCGAATAGTCGGCGTGCTTCCTGGAGATCTGGACCCTGGAGGCCCCGGATTGTAGAAGGACGTCTCTAAATTGACTGTCTCCCTGCCCGTTGCTGTCCCCTCCCCTTATTTCTCTGCGCCCCCCTCCTTCCTGAATGATCCCTCTGGTACACGGTGCAAACCAGTAGCCTCACTGTGCCTCTGAAGATAGAGAAACCACAGCCAGCTGGAGAATAGATTAACTTCATCGCCTCGTTTGAAATACTGTGAAATGAGAAAAAAGGGAGAAGTTTCTGCTTGGGATTCCCAGTCTAGAAACTAGGAAGGAAGCATGAATAGTGTCCTTGCTTTCGAATACACATTTGATTTTTAGGACAAGATACAAGAAGTCATTGCAACATTTTCTATTTTAGAAAGAGTACAGTTAAATAAGGACCCCAGTGAGTGCATATGCGCACTCATCTATCAACTTCATTCACAGTAGTTCCCTCACCCATTTTATAAGGCCCATACAGGCCACCTCAGCACAAGGAAAAGGTGAGTCAGAAAGGCAGGGAGGCCCCCAGACCTGACCCACCCTTGAGCAAGTTGCCAATTCTCCCAGAAAAGTAAATTCCTCCGGGAACTATGTAGGAGCATAAATAAAACAAAGTAAAATAAAGGCAACTGGGATGAGAAAGAACCATTTCCTACAGCCTCCCCCAAGGTGAGGCATACCCTAAGGGAAGTGTCAGTTTATTGCCTCCTAATTGATCAGCTGTCAGTAGTCAAAATGACTACCCCTAGTTTATCAAAAAGAGAAAAAGCTATCCATTTGGAGGACATTCTAAGAAGGATATCGGCAGGGGTTGAGATTGGGGGTCCTTCAAGTTTTTCCTTTAGTATCATAGCTGAATTTTCCATTGCTGCCTGGTAAATACACAGGCTTCGAACTGGGCAGTCACATTGTAGAAGTGATCAAGTAACCTCCACTAAACCAGAAGCCCAACCAGACTCCATCACAGAGCACTAACAAGAGCCACCACTAAGTACAGAAGAGAAAATGTGCAATTTTAACACTTCATCAAAAGTCAAGAAAACCAAGGAGAGTGGATTAAACAGAAAAGTGAGGGATGTAGGATTTGTAGCTGTCTTAAATCAAAATGTCAAAAAACAGTTTCAGAACCAAGAAAATTGTGACTTTTGGGGGACATAAGTTTCAAATGGCAGTGAAATAACTTTTTGCCCATTTCCTAGTTTCTAAAGGCATTAGCCACACAAATTAGGCTCCATCCAAAGGGGCTGAAGTCACTGGAGCACTCCCTCCCCATTGCCTCCCAAGCCTCCCATCCTAAAAAAAAAAAAAAAAAAAAAAAAGGAAAACTCACGTTTTGTGTCTCCACAGCCCATTAACCAGAAAAGCGTCATTGTCATTCACAAATCTCTTCCCTCCTTAGACTGAAGGCCTTGTGCTTTTCTGAAGATTCCAGAGCCAGGCCTGTTTTTTCCTACCTTCCCTGAACCTCTCTGGGGTCAGGGGCTCCCACAAAGCAAAGTCTCGGCTTGCTTACTATCCTAGAGCCCAGGCTGCTAGAAAGAAAGCGTGAGCTTCTTGGAAAGGACGCCTGACAATGGGGCGGATTTTAAGACTTGAAAACAGGGGGGGAAACTGAAAAGTCCTATCAACTCATTAATGTGCCCGCAGGGAAATGCCTAGTTGCTGCAAGGAAGGAAGAAGCATGGGGGCTTCCCTTTCTTATGGAACTGTTCTCATCTTTGCCCCAACCCCCCCAAACTCCTTTCCCCCTTACAGATCCCTATTTTGAAACGTGTCTTCAAAAATATCTTTCCCTGAAAAGAGAAACAGGATGAATCTTTATCTTCCCTCCCACCCCAGATTACCCTGAGGAGTGAATCCACACTCAATGGTACCTCTAGCCACCTCCTTTCCTGATTTTTAAACACAAACATTTATGCATCACGTTGGGGGTTTACTGTCACACAAACCCGTGACTTTATTTTAGTGCAATACCATTTCACCAGAAAGAGAAATGTGTGATGTTCAGTTAAGTACCTTTGCAAATAATTCTAAGATAGCACAAAATTTTATTTCCCCAGTGAGTCTGGGGTGCCTGTTTGAGCTGTCAGACCAGTTATATTTTTGGAAGGCGAAGGTGGAGAACCATTGTTCAAAGCCAGACTCCATGTTTCAGAGAATCAACAGCTGGACTGCAAAATTACATTTTGCTTATATGCTTTGAGTCTGTGAGCAACTTTTTGCCATCCACACTGTCTGACTCTTCATTTTCTCCTCAGTGTGAACAAATCTCTTGTTGGTCCTCCACTGCACTTCCATTTTCCTCGCTTGGGCCAGGGGTGCCTTGATTCTTGTCAGTCCCTGTCCTCGCCCATGAGACCCTGGCAGGCTCAGGGAGGAGCCGGCGGTGGTGGGAGGCGGCAGGTCGGACCGAGTTAATCAATGCTTTCCTATTCGAGCTGACATGCATTTTACACGTCGGGACTCTCTTCAGCCGGCTAATTGATTCAAATTGTTTTATTGGTTAAACTGGTGTCACCCGTTCGCATGATGTATCACCGCACGGAGAAGAGCATTTCCACTCTCATCTCCGTTCCGGGCGGCTGCGGTTCACCCAGGCCAGGGACAGGTAAAGGAGCCCAGACACCGGACCCAAAGGAAAACCGCAAACCGAGCTGGCCCCCTCGGAACTGGAGAGGCGACGCCTCGATGCAGGCTCACGGGGCCGGCGCGGCAGCCTGGACGGAGGTTTCCAGCTACAGCTTTTAACAATTGGTTGAAGCGAACCCAAACCTGGCCAGGGAGTCCTCCACTTTGGACGCAGTCTGTGTCTGAGCTGCGGTGGTGGACCCAGCGGGTTCGAGCCCAAGGCCAAAGCAGGGGCAGGAGCTGTTCGCGGTGCTGACGCGAATTTACCGCTCAGAGGCGTTAGCAGATCCTACTGCATTCAAGGCCCTCCCGGAAGAAGGCTCCCATCCTGTAACCATCAGAGTCCTAGATTCGGCTTTGGGCTCGACATTGGCTTTGTAGACTTAAAAGGCAGGCAGGGTGGGGGCACAGAAACATACTTCCTACTTCTGCCACACCTGTCCCATCTCCATGGACTGTTTTTGCATTGACCCACAAGGAAGATAAAGGCCTTAATATAAATTCATTACAATTACAAATACCAGATATTTTCTCTTCTCCTGCTCCCAGGTTTGGTATTGGAGAACCCATGACAGTTACAGATAAAAGAAATATCTTCCATCCCTCTCATACATTCCCTCTTACCCCATTCTCAGCTCTTAGGCAGAAATATTACTGCTTCAGCGCTGTCCCTGACATCGGTATTTCTGCATCAGGTAGGGCAAGAATGTTAGTTCCACATCTGCAAAAGGAGACTCACATGGCCCAGAAGGAAACTGGAAGGTTGCAAGAACTGGAAGGGACACAAGAACTCTGGTATATCAGAACATACAGGAGATTCAGTCAGATAAAATGGTATAAATATCTCCTTGATCGCTTAGTAGCTGTGGAATTTTGCTTTTATGCCTAACCTCCCTAAGCCCCAATTTCTTCATCTGCAAAATGAGGAGATTTATATGTAACTCACAGGGGTGTCTGAGAATTAAATAAGGTAATATATGTAAAGTGTTTGGCACACAATAGTCATTTAATATATGGTAGCACCTTCCTCAGAGGACGAGGACTAAGAGCTAGGCCTGTACTGTTACAAGATAACATTAGAAATGTTCAACAGTCCCAGAATAAAAGACATCAAAGGCATTTTAGCTTAGTGGTGAGCAGAGAAGGAACCAAGTTCCTCGGAGGAAACTTAGTCCCTTTTATTAGAACTTTATCGTGCCCCTAATTGGTCTAGTATTTATTTTGTATACAGATAGCCAGAAAGACAGCTAGTGTTTACTTAGCCCATTTTAAATACGTTGATAATAAAAATTAGCAATGAAAATGACCATAATGATAATAATTACTGATAGTCCCCCGTTCTCACTTTCTCTCCAAAGGAGCTTTCTACAGCTGGGCAAGCCCAGGTCAGACTCCCTGGCTCCACTGCTCTAGGCAGAGTTATATGAAGTAAACCAAGGACCAGGAGCAAACTAAAAATTCATCCATGATGAAAGTCACGGAAGAAATGAAAAAAGCCTCTGAGCATTCTGAGGCTGGCTCTTATTCTTTGAGCCTTCTCCAAAATATTGTCTATAAACAAGGGCCTTTTTCCCTGGGGCCCGGGAAGGCTGAGAGAAGCGCAGTGGGAGGACAAACATAAAAATCTAAACCACAACTGGGGAAAGGAAGGGAAAATGAACACATTTGCACCTGTATCCCTGCCCCAGTGATCCCTTGAGATCCTCATGCACCAATGACTATGGAAATCAGTGAGAGTCCTTATCCTTCACACAAACAACTGTAAGAAATAGACTGTGGGAGAAGGAACCAAGACTTAATTCCCCTTAATCAAAGGAAATCCTTCTCATAAAAAAATTTGCCCTTGGGTAAGTGGCAGAGAAGGCTCTTACCCTACCAGTTCACAGAGGCCAGGGACTAATGGAAGCATTTGTATTGAACTTTCTATTTTATAACAAAGAATTCACATTTCTTCACAAATCCTCACAAACTTACAAGCATAGCAATGTACGCGCATGTGCACGTAGTTTACATGAAGTAAAAAATTCGGAATAGAACATGTCCTCAGTGTACTTGGTGGTTATTTAGCAAATATTACTTGACCAAGATAAAATTCAAAGGCACACAAAATACCTGAGGACACACATATGCCCATGAATACATGTTCCTTGAACACACCTGTGAATGTGCATGGAAGAGGGACTCTGGCACAAGGAATAGCCCACTAGGCTCTCTCTCTTCCCTCTCTTCTTTCTCTCTTTCTGTGCTTGCATACACATATGTACCCGCCCCTTCCACTTCCCTCCTCCTCATATTGGGAAGGAGGGGGTCCTTTGAAATGGAGGTGGTCCCAGCTGGAAAACCCCAGAGCTCATTTAGATCACATCACTTCAGGCTTTTGTCTCTGCTCCTGAATAACCTAGGTCGCTACAACAAAAGGATAGGCATCTACATGGAGTTTTCATTGGCAAAGATGCGTCTCAAAGATGCTGCTACAATAATGAATAACGAGGCAAGATGCTTGCCTTTTTTTGATTGCCACTCCCAGAGAAGGGAGAGGAGAAAAAAGGGAGAAAAGGAAAGGGAGAAAGTGGAGCAAGAAATAGAGGTTGTGGGAGAGAAAACCAAGGCAAGTGTTTGGGTGGATTTATGCAAAAGACCCTTTAACTGTAAGAAGACTCCAACTATCACCAAGAATAAGAAATATGGTTTGGGGCTTTTTTTTTTTTTAATAATGCCTCTTTTGTTTCAAGGAAGCAATTTAAGAAGAAACTGAGGGTGAAGAAGCAGAAACGGTTGGAACAGGACCTTTTAAAGCTTGGGGAGGGGAGGCAGAGGAGGTGGGAGTTGGGGGAGGGGCTATGTATTGTCTGTTGACATGTCACAAGAGAGAAAATGACATAGATATACATTTAACATCTTCCCAGCTGACACTGGTGGAAAGAACATTGGATTTTATTTCCTGGGGAAATGAAAGCATTTTCCCCCCTTTCCTGTTCTCTTTCCTCCCACCCCTCCCTGTTAGAAAATTTGCTACTTTGCCATTGAGCCTGATCCCATTAGCTAATACACTATTAAACTATCACGTGTTCTCTGGCTACCCAGTGATCATCATGCTTTCAGCGTTCCTCCTGCCTGCAGTCGTTAACTCAGTGGTAGCAAGAGGTGAGATTAGATATTAGCAAAATAAATCCCAGGAAAGAGGGGGGTAGAAATCTGAGTCATTGATTTTTTTCCCTGAAAACATAGCAACCAGTGAACATTCAGAGGCATTTTCTATTTTTGTGTATTTAAAAGTAATTTTTTTAAACAAAAAAGTCTTTCTTCCTTGAGGTTAGGAGTTCAAAGTGAAAACAGCCAACCAGACCAAAGGCAATCCCAATCCCAAACTTTTTCAAGATGCATTATGATATCATCGGCAAACTCTTAATGTTGGCAAATAATTAAATTTTCCATCTTTTAGAACTGTGTAACCTTGGGTGTCTTAGAAACAAATTGTACAAACAAACCGCGGAGATGAGCACTGAGGGTTTCAGAGGCGATATAATGAACCAACTTTAATTACTAACTTGAAATTAAAAATGTAATATACAGATTTAAATTTATTTTCACCTAAATTGTGTATAAAATTATATGGCTTTTGCAGGCTAAGAAATGCTTTGTAACCAGCCATGCTACTAAAAAGTCTGAAGTAGTTTCCAAAACTGAGTTCCCAGACTCACACAGTAATAATGATACATTTATCATTACTGATGACCACCTACTGGGTAATTATTGCTTTGTTACTACTATTACAATCAAGAGATTTCTTTATTTACTGTTAACATTCACTTAAAACTGAATGTTAATGACTGTTTTGAATTCACCAAAGAGAGTTTTCTGTTATATTTCAGAAGTACTTATGTTCTGGTTCAGAAATGGAAAACCATATTATAACAGAGTGGAAGGCTGGGTGAACACTTGGCTCTCACCCTCTCTTGAGAATGAAAAAATCATTCTGAGGAATTCTGGAGCAAGATTTTCCAGCTCAGAGTTGCAAAAGGTTAACATAATGCAACCACTTGACTTGTGCTAATTATGTAAGTATTTTATTACAGGAGATTCATTCATTATTGATTCTTGTTTGCAGTAACTTCCTGCTTGGGGGAGTTATATTTTATATGAGAAGTAAACAACCCATGGCTCCAGGGCTATCCACCCTCCAACCCCCTAGATCTGATTTCCTCCCAACCCCTTTGTCTAGTTTCACAATTCTCCTGGGTTGTTATGTCCCTATTGAGGCAGGGAGACAATTCCTTAAAACCTTCCTATTCTCTCTTCATTTCCCCTCCCCATCCAAAACTTCCCAGTTGTTAAGAAGGTAAGAGCTCAGGGTTTGTAGAGTGTTGGGTTGGGATGAGGTGGGCAAGAAAATAAAAGGGATTTCAGTGTTTTCTTTTATATAACATAAAGAGAAGAAAGAATTTTCATTTAAAAAATCTAGGGTCCTTGAGGCTTGGCCACCAACTTTCCTCTTTGGAAGCTACCCTCAGCTCCAAGTCCAGAAAAACCAGGATGACCTTTGGCATATCCAGAGGTCAGGAGCTGATCATTAAAGAAGTGGGCATGGTGGAAGCAGTTAACCAATGGAAAGGCTCAAAACAGAGGCTCCTGCCTGCCCCTAAATCAAAACCCAACCTCACAGCCAGTGGTTGGTACAGTCTCCAATATCTTCTTCCCAGGGCCTATGCCAAATTGCACTAGGAAAAGACATGGCTTTGCTTGTGGGATGGCTTCAAGGAGCCCTTGTGAAGGATTGTGCTGGCTGCTAGGCTGACAGGACTTCAGTAATTTCACTCTAAAAACATGCACTGGCCATTTGAGGCTGACTAGTGAGAAGCCAGTGTTTCCTAGAGGGATAATAAGACCCTGGCACAGGCCTCCAACCTAGGAGCAAGGGTTTCCTTTTGGGCTTTCTTCCATGTTCTGAGACCCCTGCCTAAGAGTCTCAGTTCAGATAGGATGGACACAAGGTGCCAGAGGTCAGTATGTTTGACTCTTAGAAGAAGTGAGGAATTGGAGATGGTAGAGGGGCAATAGAAGAGCATGGAGCAGTGTGTGTGCGTGTGTGTGTGTGTGTGTGTGTAAATACCCTGTTCCTCCAGGTTCTGGCATGGGCAGATGGAAAAGAAAGGCTTGAAGCTGGAGTCCCAAAACTTTGGATCAGTTTATAAAGAATGATATGGTATGGTCTGGAGTCGAGGGGGGTAGTTTGGGAAGGTGCCTGCAAATTATTTGGGATTGGACAGGACCTGCCACAGGCCTGGACAGAACTGACAGAGTTCAAAGCCTAGGTTCAACCCCGGTTCTCTACTACCTAACCTCGAATTTTTGCACTTTGGGCGTGGGCAGGGGGAGGGGCAGGGGTGGGTGGGGATGACGATGACCAGAGGATGACTAGAAGTTCAGAGGGCTCTGGGAAGATGAGTTCTGGGTAGAAGAGAGGGGATGAGAAAAGTGCTGAGACCGGGTCCTGAATGGGTGCTCTGGGCTTGGTCAGCACAACCCCAGCTCCCCTGGGCGCCACCCCTCCCGGCTTTTACCCCAGGCCTGTGTTGAACCTCTCTGCGTGATCTACGGAGGAATGCCGTTCCCAGCAAGGCCTCCTTAATGGTCCTTTAACAAACTCTTCGATCTCTCTTTGGCCGCCCTGGCTCTCTCGCCTGCCTCCTCCCTCTTCCCTTCTCCACTGCCTCCATCAGTTATTTATGACCAGCGTTAATTATTCATGAAAAGAGAAAACTCCAGCTTTGGGAACTTTTCTAGGAGGGTTTGGGGGTTTCTCCTTTTCCCGACTCTATTTGGTCGGATTCTGCCGTGAAGTGGTGAAAGGGAAGCCCAATGGTTGGACCGAGGACAGAGCGGAAGGGGGGAGAGCTGGGGGAAGGGTACCCTTGGTCCTGGTCAACTCCTGCCTCTGCCTGCGAGGCGTAAACTCCTGGAACCCGGAAGTTACCAGGCGCGCTCGCCGGAGTCGCTGTCCTGGCTTGGAGGTGCTGAAACCGCGCCGTGGGCTCTAGGCTGCGAGCTGCCGGGGTGTAGGCGCGAAGATGCGGCTGCAGTCCCAGGCGGGGTAGCCTCTTTCCACAGTTTTCCAAAAAGTCTCGTTTGCGTCTTTCTCTATCTCTTTCTATAGTCCCCCCACAAGTGACACTAGAACGCTGTAACCAAAGATTAATTGCCTTAATCAAATCGACCCACCCTCCGCAATTAATCTTTTAGCAACAAATTAGAGACGATTTACCTGAACCTCCCAGGTCAGGCAGAGAGAGGAGGTAGGATGGGTGGGGGATGGACCGGGTGGGAGAATTTGAAAAAATCCACAAACGATACGAGGTGAGGACTTGGGAATGGGTGTGCTTTTAAGGCGAGAGAGGAGGGGTGGAGGTAGGGGTCAGCAGGGGAGCTGTACCGGGGCCGGAAGTTCCTGGAGTCCCTTTCAACCCAGTTTTCTCCAAAGGAGCGGAGGCCGAGGGCGGAGGACGAGGCCACTTACCTGACTGCGCCGCCCTCGCGGTTTCCGGCCCTCCGCGCTCGGTCCTCCCCGCCTGCCTCTGATTCCGCTGCTCCACCGCAGCTCTCTGCCTCCCGCGGCGCCTACCGCCTCCCCCGCTCGGGATCCACCTCCGCTGCCCGCTGCCCGCCGCCCGCGGTCCTCTGCACTCCTGCTTGCAGTCGGGTCTTCCACCGCGACTCTGTCCCGTCCCGCCTCTCCCCTTCTCGGAGGTCCCCTGTAGCCACCCAGCTCTTTTCACTCCTCTCCTGGGCAAGTTCGTAAGTTTGGGGTGAGGGTCGCTCTTCTCGCGCCCAGCTTCTCCGCTTAGCTCGCTTAGATCCGCACCCCCACTCCCCAGCTCAGACCTAGATCTCTGACGCCGCCTGTTGGTCAGGCAGGGCAGGGCAAGGCTAGGAGCGCAGCGCCAGCCCCAGCTCCCCACCCCCACCTTTCCACGCCCAGTGGTCTAAACAGCAGAGAAAGAAGGCGAGGGTTGGAGGCCTGATAATTGGAGTGGAGCCAGGGGCAAGAAGGAGCAATTTGCCTTGGGGGCGTGCAGGCCGGGCTGGCGCTTGGGCTCCCTGCCAGGAGAAGGGTTATCCCAGGGCGCGCAGGTGCGCCTCTCCCATGCCGCCCTTGGGCAGTTCACTACCAGCAGGGTCCCCTCCCCCAGTTCCCTGGGGAACAACCACTAGAGGTGAGGTCCGGCCGGGAGGGTGGAGTCCATAAGGAGCACAGGTTAAAGGCACCCTGTGTATATCTCCAGAACCAGGAGATGTGTGTGTGTGTGTGTGTGTGTGTGTGTGTGTGTGTGTGTTGGGGGGGGCGGTGGGAATACTGGAGACAGGCGTGAGTTCTCAGCACAACGAGGGAGGAAGGCTTTGGGGCCAAACTCTTACGTTGCTTAAAAAAGAAGTTAGCGGAATCCATCTCATTGTGAAGTGTCAGACCACTTTGTGCGGGCGAGTTCCGGCCAGAGGTTCCAGTGGGAGTCCAGCTCTCCGGGCAGTGGTGGTGAGAATATGGGATACGGGCCGAATTCGGGAGGACCGAGTGGTGTTACAAAGGCAGCCTTTCGGGTTCCGGCCTGGTCCTTCCTTTGGCAACTTTCCAACCGCCGGCAGCGCTCACCGGGACACTCTACCCTTGGAACTTCTTGGGAAGCCTCGGTCTAGTCCTGGCTCCATCAAGACATCCGCGCAATGGAGGTCCTATCCCCCTCCCCACTCTCATCCTGTCTTTTTCATTGAAAGAATTGATGGACTGTTTCTCCCCTACCCCCTCCTTCTCTAATAAACGCTTCCCATAGATTATTCGACGCAGAGAAGGAAGGCGGCTGCTTAAAAAACAAAAAGCCATAGCCCTAATGAGTTCAATTACAATGTGGTAAACACATTGCCTCTACGCTTTAATTAAGCCTGCTGCCCAATTTTAACTCATTAGTAATTCATTAAGAGAACAGCCCGATGCTGGCGGGTGGAAGGCACCGCAGACCGACTGTGCACCACTAGTCCACACGCGCGCCAGCCGCCGCCGGCCCTAGTTGTGCAGGTGAGAGGGTCAAGTTTGCGACCCAGTGACTTGAGTGCCTACGAATACTAGAGTCTCCGCCCCCAGAGGAACAGGGCTTTGCCGCTCAGAGCAGGGCAATGACCTTTCCTGGCTCAAGTTCCTCCGGCTTGAAACTGGGTTTGCAAACCTGATGGGTGGTGGTGTGGGATAGCCCAGAGTGGGGAAGAGAGCCCCCGGATTAAACGCTTTTTACTCCCGACGTCAAATCCAGTCTCCGGGTTCTGGGCACACTCCCTCCACTTCTTTCACTTTGCACTAGTTTCTGGAGAAAAATCTAGGTCCCCCCTTAGAGCCCTGCTCTGGCTACCTGCTGCAAGCTTGGTGACCTTCTG
Source organism: Ursus americanus (assembly GCF_024610735.1). Classification (NCBI taxonomy): domain Eukaryota; kingdom Metazoa; phylum Chordata; class Mammalia; order Carnivora; family Ursidae; genus Ursus; species Ursus americanus. The sequence continues at coordinate 25,853,921 of NC_142145.1, read as the reverse complement.
CCTAGAGAAGCTTCCATACAAATCAAATAGTGATTGGGGGGGGGAGTGGGTGGGTGGGAAGTTGGGGGAGAAGATTGTTAGGCTAGAGAAGTGGAGATCTGATTGGGGGCTCAGACCTCTTCTTTCCCCTTTCGCTCTCTACTCCAACTGCTTGAAGCAGGCAGGGTATGGCAGCATTTGTAATTATGTCCGTTGAGAACTGCCCTCTTTATGGAAAAGAAATGGAGACAGGCAATTGAGGAGTGAATCACGTCCAGGCAACGAGAAAACTGTATGGTCTTTCCATTTAATAATAGAGAGAAAGAGCGCAAGCTGTTCACCCCTCATTGGGCGTGTTCTTGGAAGAAGGTGCCTGCGTGTTCTGAGTGTCCCACGGTTTGGATGGGACTGAACTAAGAGGTCCCCAGGCTTTACGTGGAGAAAGGAAAAGTGAGTGTTAATGGGTGAAGGTATGGTTAGGAAAAGGACCTTTCCCCTCCTTCGTGCCCCAGCTCTGGGCGCTTTCTTCCTGCAGAAGGAAGAAATCAGCACCGCACCGCTGCCCTAGGCGCCCCCTACGTAGGAGCAACAGGAAACTTCTCGCTTGGGACTGAGGCTGACCCAGCTCCCGTAGGCGGTGGGGGACTCCCCGGACGGTCCATGGAGAGCCCTCGGCCCTCTCCCTGGGCCTCGAGGAAATGCCAGAAAGCGTTTGCCCTCCTTTGATTCTGAAGCTCCTAGTCAGGGTTGCCAGTTGCCTCCTCAGGCGCCGGGCCGCTCCCTTCATTCGCGTGAGCTGCAACTCTTCCGGGCAGCCAGTGGACTGACGGGATTTCCTCTCCGTGAAGGGTCTTGGATTTTGCAGTCCAGCACTGCTGCCCTGCTGCCCTGCCGCCCTGAAGGAGCGCCGGGCGTGGGTTGGGGCTTCTCTGATGTGTGTATATGCCGTTCGGAATCTTGGGAGGCAGGAGGAGAAGGTCTTTAACTTTCGGTCTCTCTTTCAATCTGGAGTCAAGAAAAACTGCGGGATCAGCCTGGGTGCACCGAGGACGAGGGGCAGGCTGGGCTTCGCCCTCCAGCTTCCCGGGAGTCTGCTGGGAGAAACCGTAGCCCGGGGTGGTTCTTGCGCCCGCTCCTCTGAGGAATTCGAGGGGGACCGACCGGTTGGAGGAGGGCGGAGGCGGGGCGGGAGCTTCCCCGCGGCTGTGGCGCGGAGCCGCGCGGACCCAGGTCCTAGATGCAAGGCTCAGCCGAGGGTTTCGTGGCTATTGTTGCTCTTCACCGGATCTGCGCGGGCCTCGTCCTGCTCCTGTGGCTGGGCTGTGCGGCAACAGCGCCTTCTCGTGCCCCGAGGACTGACGCGCGGGACTTGCCTGGAGAAAGGCCACTCTCCAGCCCAGAGTGCTATGAAAGTATATTAAAAAAAATAATAATAATCAAGTCCCTACCTCAGGCGATCAGGGTGCCTGCAATAGAGGAGGGCAGCGATGGGAATAGAGATGCTTGCAAGTTGGCTGCCTTGCAGGAAAACTGTCTCTTTCCCGGGGTTTCCGAGTTTGGAATGCAGTTAGGTGTCTGCGGGGAGCTCCAAAGCTCTCACCCAAAAGGGGCATTTTTCTCCACTCTGGTGGGGGGGGGGGGGTTGCTGGGGCAGACGTTTCTGAAAGGTCCCTCTTGCCCGATTTTAGTTACACCTGAAATAGATTCTCTTCCTTCATTTTTTCCTTCCCTAAAGGAGGCAGGGTATCCTTTATTTCTATTGACAATGGGACAGAATCAGCTGGAGACTTTAGAACTCACTCTGGGTTAAGGAGGTGATCTTGTTTGTCAAGTGCTTTTCTTCAAGCACCACCACAAATAGTTCCTACCCTTCTCTTTCCTAACCTGGGATATTAAGAACTAGGGCAAAGGAGGCTGATTTAGGGGGCACAACTGCCAGAAATTTGCCAGGATCAGTGTAAAGCCAAACTTTTGGTTTGTCTTTCTTTTATTGCTTTTGCAACCCTTCGTTGTACCAGCTGCTGTGAAGATACATCCTTAGATATCAACTGTCTGCTAATATGCTAAAATATTTTTGACTTTCTTGACAGTGACTAGGGTGGCTGTGGTGACAAGGCTAATACCCCATAGTTTAGGTCTGTATGTGGAGAGAGATGTGGAGTACGGGCAACTAGAAGAGAATCAACTCTTTGCAACTGCTCAGAAAGCAAAGATACCAATTTATTAGTCCCAGGGAAGCAGCCCAGTAACTGTGTACATGCCTGTCTTAACAGGAACTGAGGGAGCCTGGGTTCTTGCTTATGAAGACAGGACCTAAGACCCAGCTGAGAAGTTCTTCAGGAAAAGTGTCATGAGACGCGATGTAGTATTGAAACAGGAGGTAGGCTCGGACTTGCACCTGAGATCTTTTCTTTAAGAGGAGGAAAAATGTGTCCATGATTGAAATATTTTCCATGTGCCGGGCATATGTGAAACATTTTACATACCTGCTTTATGTAACTTAGTCCTCGTGTGGTCTCCAGGAGCTAGGTATTATTATCCACATTTTACAGACTGAAATTGGACGCTTAGAGAGGGTAGGTTTTCTCAAGGCCACATAGCTGGTAGGTGACAAAACCAGATATCAAGCACAGGTCCCTTTGGTTCCCAAACGTGCTGCTAATCACTAAGCCAGACCATGTACTATTTTACAGACCCCATGACATTTTGATCCTTCTAACAATCTCATTAAATATATATGGCTTGTGTTAGTCCCATTGGCCAGATAACAAACCCAAAAGCCTTCGACCATGGTTCTCAAATATGAATATGGTCCTGACTCCTAGAGAGTGATTCTGTCACAGCCTGAAATGGAGCCCAGATCTGTGGCAGGGGATTCTGAATCTGGAATTCTGGGAGTGTATTTTGAGAAACCCTGCCATAGAGGTTAGTAACTGGCTCAAGGTCATAAGGATTGAGCCAAACTGGTCTCAGACCCTGTTCTCCTTTCCTCTCCATCAAGGTCTCAGGGGAAGGTGGTAACTTCTTAGTCAGAACCCAGAGGCTGGGTGGGGGTGGGGGACATAGGCTGGGGCTAGGGCAGCAGGTTGCACCCCTCCTTCACTTCTCAGCAGCCACCAGCTTAAGCTTTGTGGAAGTCATAACCTGAAGTACCTTAATATCACACCCATCCACCCACCTGGGGAGGTAGACTGAGGCACTCCACGGAGCCAGGGCTGCCTCATAGCTGGGGGCTCAGCAACGTGCTCCAGAAGAAATACTGAATAAGGAAGAATGAACCATAGACATGGGCTTGTCTTTCTCCACAGGGCGTGGCTTGGAAGGAGGTGGGAAGCATTGTCAAAAAAGACAAATGTCTGGACCCAACTGACACAAACAATTTAACTACACATGGGGGGCTGTAGGAATGTGCATGGGATCTGCTCCATCCTAAAAGGTTTAGACTTTCTCTCGAGCTGTATGTGGGGCCTGAAATGCACCTAGAGCTCTACTCTGGCCCCAATGGACTCCAGTAAACCTGCTGGTTGATGGCCCTTGTTTTCTTTTGTCCCACTAAACTCTGAACATTGTCACAGAGGCCTCCCAGGAGCGATTCCCTTGTTGATCCCTGGTGTTAGGCCCATGCAAATCTTTATCATCCAGATTAAACCAAATCACTCTCTTAACCCTTGAAAAATGGTTATCTGTGAAAGTAGACAGCAGGAGAGTCTCCCCTGCCCAGTCATACCCATGAGGTAGTGGCAGAAACCAAAATATTTTAGCCTCAAATCTAGCTTGGCTGGCTCTCAGACATCTCAGGAGTGTTTGTATCAATCTGTTCAGGCTTCTGTAACAAAATGCCACAGACTAGGTAACTTTTAAACAACAAACATTTATCTTTTACCGTTCCCGAGGCTGGGAATTCCGAGATCAAGGCTCCATCACGGTCAGGTGAGGGCCCTCTTCCTGGCTTACAGCTGGCACCTTTTCACTCACGTGGTGGAAGGGCCTAGGGATGTCTCTGAAGCCTCTTTCATAAGGCACTCATCCAGTTCATGAGGCTCTCACCCTCATGACTTAAACACCTGCTAAAGGCCCCAGCTACTAACACCATCACTTTAGGGGGTTAGTATTTCAACATATGAATTTGGCAGGAACACAAGCGTTCAGACCATAGCGCTGTCTTCTGTGATATATCATAGACATTTGCAGTATGCATGAAATAATTTGACATATACAGTTTTAGTAGCACCTTATTAGCTCCCGATGGAGTACTTGTCCGCCCTGCCTTTTGGGTGACACACGTTCTGTATTTATGTGGCCAGGTGAGCCACAGAAATGTATTTAATATAATAAAAAGGCCCGATTTGTCAGTATTATATCAGATGGTGTGAACTTACTTCATAGTCCCGCTATTCCACGGCAATAGGCACTTGAAGGACGGGCCCGTTGAAGAGCAGGGGATGGGCCATAGCTCTCTGTTCTGTATAAGCCTTTGTGCTGGTCTTCGATTATTTAGATGTTTCGATATTGTCTCCCTGACCTTCAAGGTTATCTCCTAGCCTGGCGTTCACTGGCACACAGCGGAGAGGTGACCCCATAAAGGATGGTCAGTAAATGCTCGCCGACGGTTTGATTTGTCCAAGATACATTTCCTAACATTTTCCCGTACCTGTGACCCACCGTGGAGCAGGTTGGACTTTATGAAATCTGGCGGGAATGCAGCATGCGGTTTATAACCAGAGGAGAGGTCTTTAAATGGCAGCGGGGTGCTTGGCGTGTGTTGTGAACACAGCAGTGACCTAAGCCCCTTGAGACTCTTCCCGATAGTTTGGCCTCTTGGGCATGGGCTCCCTAATAATCCGTAACTGTCAATGTCAGTTAACCCTGTGAGCATAACATGTAGATATTCTCTGAGATTTTATTGGAGGTGTATTAGCATTGTGTATTATCCAGGTATTTTGTGGTCTCCACCCCTCTCCCCACTAACTAGTTCACACTTCAGTAGCATTTGTAATAATAACCTTTTTTTAAAGTTACCCTTATAAGGCCAGGGCACTCTGACAGGCTTGACCATGTAATTTGCTTTGGCCAATTACATATTTAAACATATAAGCAAAGGTCACATCTGTCTGGCAGCTCTAGGAGTTGTCGTGTGCTCCACCATGATCTCTTTTCCCTTTGACATGACACTGGACATATTTGGAGATTCCTTCATCAGCCTGGGTTGAAAAACAACGCGGAGCTGACTTGTAGTGGACATGTTACAGGATGGAGAAACAAATTAGGGGGGATTATCATGCCTTTGCTGACCCTCCCTTGAACCTGGCCTGGCCTATGATTTACTTTGATTAGGAGACTTCAGCACAAGTGACATTGTAAGAGTTCCAGAGTCTAGACCTCCAGACGCTTTGCGGCTTCTACCTTCACTGTCTTAGGGCCCAGCTGCCATGTTAAAAAGCTCTTTGGTTAGACAACCGAATGATGAGAGACTTCATGGAGACAGCTTTCAGCCTTCTAGGCGTTCCTACCAAGACGAGGCTGTGTTAGACGTTGCATCTCCCATGACCCAGCAGAGAGAGGCAGCCCCAAGAGTGAGCGCAGAACTGCCCACAAAACCACAGCATCAGAGGAAGTAATACATTTTTGTTGTTTTAAGATATTAAGATTTGGGGCATTTTTTTGGAAGCAATAAATAATGGAAACAAAGATTTCTGTGGTTGTAAGCTCCCAAGATTTTGGGGCCACTTTTTTTTTTTTTTTAAGATTTATTTATTTATTTTTAGAGTGAGGGAGAGTAGGGGGAGGGAGAGAGAGAGAATCTCAAGCAGACACCCCACTGAGCATGGAGCCCAACATGGGGCTCGATTTCAGGACCCTGAGATCATGACCTGAGGCAAAATCAAGAGTTGGACGCTTAACCAACTGAGCCACCCAGGCGCCCCTGGGGTCACTTATTTTTAGCTCCCGTGTATCTTGGCCTATACTAACTAGTACAACTAGCAATATGTTTTAACCAGATAATTTGATTTATTTAAATGGATTTATTCTGATTAATGATACATTTGGATTTATTTCTCTCGTTCCATCTTGTATTATTTGCCCTGTTTTCTGTTTTCTTTGTCCTTCCTTTCTTTTGGGTTGTTTTCATTTCTTAAAATTAATGTTCTGAGATCTTATTTTGCATTTCTTGTAATTTATCAACACAGAGCTTAATCCCACGACCCTGAGATCAGACCTGAGCCGAAACCAAGAGTCAGACACTCAATGACCGTGTCACCTAGCACCCCTATTTTGAATGTTTCCTTTTCGTCCTTGGCGTTTTCCAGTTATATGGCGACTAGATCTGTTTTCCTTGATTAGGATTATCTGGGGACTCCTGAGTTTGAGGACTGATGTTTTTGAACAGTTCTGAAAAATTCTCAGCTGCGATCTCTCCGGATACTACCTCTTCCACACTCTATGATCTCTTTCAGGAATTCTGGTTCGCCGTGTGGAACATCTACTTGACCTATCCTCCATGCCTTGTAAACTCTTTTTGGTGTTTTTTTTTTTTTTTTTTTGCTCTGACTTCTGATTAATTTCTTTAGATCTGCCTTGCAGTGTGATAATTCTTCCACTATATTACTCAACCATTTAAGCAGTTTATTAAAGTTTCAATTTCAAGTTATATATACAATTTCTGGAATATCTCTCTGATTCTTCCAAACAGATTTGGTTGTAGGTAGAGTCTTGTTGCTTACACTTACTTCGAAGTGTCTCTTTTACTTTGTAGTAATAATTAATAAAATTATAGTTCCTGTTTATTTTGTGTCATTTAATTCCATCACATAAAATCTTCGTGGGCTGGATCTCCTCTCCAGCAGTTCTTTTTTTATTTTTTTATTTTTTAAAGATTTTATTTATTTATTCGACAGAGATAGAGACAGCCAGCAAGAGAGGGAACACAAGCAGGGGGAGTGGGAGAGGAAGAAGCAGGCTCATAGCAGAGGAGCCTGATGTGGAGCTCGATCCCACAACGCCAGGATCACGCCCTGAGCCGAAGGCAGACGCTTAACCGCTGTGCCACCCAGGCGCCCCTGCTCTCTAGCAGTTCTAACTCGTAATGTCTTAGCTTCTTGAAGGTGTGTTTTATGATTTTCAACTATGAGTTGCTCATTTTATTTGGAACTTTAATCTGTGGGAATTCTTTATGAAGTTATAGTCCTCCAGAGAGAACTTGTATTTCTTTAGCTAGCCACCCAGACACTATTAGCCCAGGGAAATTTTAAAAAACAACTTGGTTGAGATATCATGCACATATAATAAAGTTCTCCCATTTTAAGCATACAGGTCAGTTGCAAGGATGTGCCCTCATCACTATTACTGAGTTTTAAAACTTTTCCATAATTCTCCAGAGATCCCTTTGCCCATTTAAAGTTATTCAGCATGGGGCGCCTGGGTGGCTCAGTTGTTAAGCGTCTGCCTTCAGCTCAGGCCTTGATCCCAGCATTCTGGGATCGAGCCCCACATCAGGCTCCTCCGCTAGGAGCCTGCTTCTTCCTCTCCCACTCCCCTGCTTGTGTTCTCTCTCTCTGTCAAATAAATAAATAAAATCTTAAAAAAAAAAGTTATTCAGCATTCCCACCCCTCAGCCCTAGGCAATCACTAGTCTACTTTCTTCTTCTCTAAGTCTGCCTTTTCTGGACATTTCCTATGAATGGAGTCATATAATATGTGGTGTTTTGTATCTGGTTTCTCTCACTTAGCATAATGTTTTTAAGGTTCCTCCATGTTCCCAGGATCATTTTCAATTAACATTTAATCTTGAGATTTATTGGACCCCATAAAGAGCATGAATGCAGACCAAAATCCTGTGTGAGGTCCTGCTTATAAATATAGATTCTGATGGAAGAAATTGTTTTCCCCACCCAATGGTGGCTGAAATGGATACATTTCCTCGTTGACTGCTTCTCAGCAGCAGATTTATTTATCATTTGCCGTTTACAAAGGGCGTAGTTCTGTGCAATCCCACCTTTATGGCAGGGTCCCCTGCTTTATCTCCAATGCAGCCATCGAAGTAGAAACGCGGGGGAGGTGCCCACTGGCTCAGTTGGTGGAGTGTGACACACTTGAGCCTGAGCTTGTAACTTCAAGTCCCATGTTGGTGCAGCGATGACTTAAAAACAAAATCTTTAAAAAACAAGAAGACAAACAAAAACAGAGTGGAAACTCAGGGTGTTCAGGTTTCGGAAGAGACCCCCAGGGCAGCCCTGGCACTCGTTGCCCCCCGGAATTCTTGCTTTCACTTTATTTTTGATGTTTGTGTGTTTCTTATGATTGTGCCATTTAGAAATATAGAAATATATTTTATTTAGAAATATAATTTTTACATTTATCTGTTTTTTTTTGATGTTGTCATGAAAAGAGAACGTCAGGTGTTTCATCTGCCATACTGCCAGAAATAGAAGGCTGGCAGGTGCGTCTGACCGAAGTCACTTGCTCACCTGTTCAGATCTCGGATAGGTAGAGAGTGAGGGGAAATGATTCGCCTTCCGAGCAGAAGGTCATCCCATCCCTGCCTGCTACCTCCCCGTCCCACTCACCTGTGGCCTAATTGGGAGTCTTACCCATGGGGCCACTCTATTTAGCAGGCGCTTTCCTCCTCTACACCTGCATATACTTCTCTTATACACCTTTGCTCAGCCTTTTGCACTTCCGGTGGGTCATTAAACACAACCATTTCTTAGAATGCACTGGGAATTGCTAAGGTCTCTGACCAGCTTAATGCATGTCAGTATTTGTAGTTGAGGTGTCAAGGGCAGGGATCAGAGGTGAGGAACTGAGGCCCAGAGAAGTGAAGAGACCTGCCTAATTTCACAGAGACCCAGAGCTGGAGCCCAGACCCGCAGGCTCACTGGGGCAGTGCTCTTGCCACCACCCGTTCTGCTCCATATTGGTGACTTAGGAAAACTGAGAAGGAGGACGTGGTGTTGGCGCATTCATTGATTTGAGAAGTAAAGCTTTTGGGAAGTCTGTGGATTTTCCTTCTCTTTGATTTCTCAGTCTCCACTGTCCCTTGGAATGTGACAGCAGCAATTGAGAAAAACAAACAAACAAACAAACAAACAGCTGCTGAATGTGTCTATTCTTAAACAATAAGAATCATTTTAGATGGAAATTTCTGGCTTCTCCGCCTGTTGTCCCTGGCTGGCTTGGCCTGCCCCATTAACTGGAGGACAGGGAGGGAGGATCCCAGAGCTTCAATCCCAGACCATCAACCCCTTTTCAACGAGTTTTTTGCCCCATTTTGGGGAAAGATAATGTTATTAATGTCCTTTCTAGCAATTTGAAAAAAACCAGACAAGCATGGCTTAGAGAGAAATCCTCGGTGATTGAAAGTATCATTAGAAACAAGCTCCTGGTGTTCACTCTGTCATTTCCAAGTGTTCTGATGAGTTTCCTTTGAGCACTGCACTGTACAGAGTTGGCTGGCGCCCACGAGGGCGGACATGTGTGCTGGTGGTGGGGAGGGATCGCCAGGCAGGTGTCATTTAGTCACCTGCATTTGAAACTAAGACAAGCCCCAGACAGAGTCTGCAGATTGGCTTCTGGTGCAGTTACCAGTCTCTGCCTCCAAATCGCCTCAAGCTGTGTCTGCACTGTGCCAAAATGACGCACCGAGGAGTGAAAAAAACAGCCAGGATGGTCATCTGAGTCATGGAGACAAACAATCACAACAGCAGGAAGACTCACAACCAAAACACCAGCTGTTGGACTGAGTTCAATAGTTTAAAAAAAAAGAGAGAGAAAGGAAGATGTCAGCGAAAATTCCATTTTTATTTCTGATTTTTTTTTTGAATACTTTCAGGGGAAATCAGATCTTTGTTGCTAAAAGGGATGCCTGCATAGGATAAAAAAAATCCAAGGCAATATCCAAACCCCTTTCTCCATTCTCAGGAACCTTCTCCTTGGGGTCTCATTAGCACGTAGGTAGATTTGAAACAGGTGAAGTTGTGAACATCTAGTTGGATGGAATTCGAGTCCTTCCCTGAAGGTGTAAAAAAAAAACTCCAAACAAGTGGGGCCCAGAAACATGACAAAGTGTTCTTCGGGTGACAAAGATTTGAAACTGCTGCTCTGGGCACTTGCAAGAGATTCCTGCATAGGCTTCAAGGCCACACCACCAAGGAGGTGCCGAATCGACACTTTTCCCCTGTCTTATATAAATAAGAAATGTGCAAATAAACATAGGTGGAACAATAAAACTCACAAAGAATAATTTCAGCCATTGCCGGATCTTGAGACCTGATTTCGTTTGCACTTGACTCTTGGAAAGAGCAGGACAAAGAGCAAGAGGTAAGGATGTACCCAGTTAGGGCTCCAGGTTGTCACTAATGCTGTTGAGGTCCTGCCCCGATCCTTTGGGCACTAACTGTTCTAGTACGTGCCCCAGGCTTCCAAGTGAAAGTCTGTGACTTCCGAGTGAGTCTGACTCTCCTTGCAGGCTGGAAATGTTGGGGACTCCATGCCCTTGGGCATGGCCTTGAGGCAACGATTGATGGAAGCAGGTATATAAATGTCCCTCATACTTGCCCCTCAAGCAGCACAATTCTGGCCTGTTCTACACTGTCTGTCGGCGTGACTGAGCTTGTCCTCAGTGGTCATCTGATTGCTGGCTCACACGCTGGGACCTTCCTTTTCTTCCCTGTCTTACTTTCCCACTTCCCTTCTGGTGCTTGCTGGGATCACCTCCCAGATAAAGTGCTTGCCCTCAAGTCCTTGTCTTCGAGGCTGTTTCTGGGGAAATCCAAGCAAGACACGGGGGTACGTTTCCCATTAACTAAAATTTCTTTGTGACATCTGATTCTTTGCCCTACTGATTTGGCCATGGATTCAAAGCATGTTAAAGCTGAGAGTGCAGAAATCACAGCTCCAGTGGTGTATTTTATGTAGGAGGAAATAGAGGCTCATCGGACACACGGCCAACTGGTTACAGAAATGAGACTAGAAGCCAGGGGCCCTGCTTCCCTCCCCCCCCCCCCCCCACCGACCCCCGGCTGGCCCTCCCCGCTCCCTACGACTTACCACCCTGGGCACCCTTTAACTGTCTCTTTTAACAAAGAATCTTCGTGGCAGAATTGGGAAATCGTGCAGCTTGAGAAATCACTGATTATCCCCCTCTCTCTACCAGGCAGGACTTTAGCTAAGTCAACATCCTTATTATTATTATATTATTATTTTTTAAAAGATTTATTTATTTATTTATTTGAGAGAGAGAGAGTGCCAGCAAGAGGAGGAGGAGAGGGAGAGAGAGAATTGCAAGCAGACTCCCCGCTGAGGGAGGAGCCCGACATGGGGCTTGATCCCAGGACCCTGAGATCATGACCTGAGCCGAAATCAAGAGCCGGCTGCTCAACTGACTGAGCCACCCAGCTGCTCCAACACCCCTATTATTACTATTATTTTCAAATTCTTGCGAGTCACATTTCCTTAGACTGGTGGATCATCATGTCATTCCATCTTACTTTTACACATTTGACAAATATTTGTTGGGCACCAGGCAGGCACGAGGTATAGGGGGTATTACAGAACACCGTAGTTCCTGCCCTCACAGAGCGAACAGTCTGTGGGGAAGAGGAAAGAGGGAAGCAGAAGATTCTAATGCAGGGTGCTCTGAAAACACAGAGGAAGGGCATGTAACCCACCGCAGGGTTTTCCAGGAAGGCTTCCAGGAGGAAGTGATGTGTCAGCCGAAACAGGGAATTGAGTTAGGAGAGGTGGTGGGGGGGAGTGTTCCAGGCCCTCCACAAAGGCCTTTGGAAGGCTGTAGGAGAGAGAGAGCATGGCCTGCTGAGAAGGACTGAATGAGATTCAGTCCGGCTAAAGCTTAGATTGAGGGCGAGCAGATGAGGCCTGGGAGGGAGGAAGGTCCATGTCTCCAGGGACCACATGAAGCAGGGAGTGAGACTGGCCTTATCAGGAGGACAGCGAATAGCCATCCAGATACTTTATTTATTTTATTTTATTTAAGAAATTTTATTTATTTATTTGATACAGAGAGAGAGAGAGAGAGAGAGCATAAGCAGGCAGAGGGGCAGGCAGAGGGAGAGGGAGAATCAGACTCCCCACTGAGCAGGGAGCCCAATGTGGGGCTCGATCCCAGGACCCAGGGATCATGACCTGAGCCGAAGGCAGATGCTTAACCGACTGAGCCACCCAGGCGCCTCCATCCAGATACTTTAAACAGAGGAGTGACGTGACTGCAATTAAATACAGAAAGACTGCCCTGATGGTCCATGCAAAACAGGTTGTAAGGGTCAAGCCAGGAGGCAGGGAGGCTGGTTCAGCCAGACTGACAGTGGCCTGAGTTGGGGAGGGCATAGGGGGTGGGAGACAACAACAGAACTAATCAGGAGGAAGCTGGAGGGGGAGTGGGGAGGTTGGGTGAGGGGTCTAGCCCATGGTCAGTTTCAGCCACTGGGTAAGTGGTGCTGCGGCCCACGTGTCAGTCCTGTGTCTGAAGCAGAGCTCAGGTCCGCTGGGATCCTGCGGAAGGAAAGATCTGGAAGCCCACTGTCTTTTTCAGTATAGTTTGGAGAGCGGAGTAACACATGGAACACAGCAGGGAAAAATTAAGCATGAAAATGCAAAACACCAAAGCAATAGGAGAGCAGAGAAGAGAGGAACATACGCTTTATGACGTGAAATTTCAAACACACACCGAAGTAAAGAGTACAGTGTAATGGATCCCCATGTACCGATTGCCCAGCCCCAAGCTTTACCCACTCAAGGCCAGTCTTATTTCATCTATACCCCGAATCCCCCAGCCCCACTGGCTTTTTGAGGTAAATACAGACACTGTAGCGTTTTGTCTGTAATCACTTCAGGAAATACCTCCAAAACAAAAGAGCTCTTTAGAAAAAACATAACCACAATACCTTTATCATACCTAAACCGCTGAATAAAACTTCTCCAGTATCATCAAATATCATCAAATTTAAATTTTCTTGGTATATACATATTTTACATACATATATATATATGTATATATTTTACATACGTATATATATATGTATTTGGGTCTGAATCAATGTCCAAATAAAGTCTAAATGTTGCATTGGATTTATTTAACTTAAAAAAGTAGACTTTATTTTTTAAAGGCGTTTTACGTTCACAGCAAAATTGAGAGGAAGATATAGAGATCGCCCATATACCCCATTCCGGCCCCCCTACTCCCTTGCAAACGCCCCCTCCCCGTGACCAACACCTCCCACCAGACTGGGACATTTGTTACAGTCCGTGAGCCTAACTGACATATCATCATCACCCAAAGATCATAGCTCACATTAGGGTTCATGCTCGGTGTTGTGTGTTTTCTGGGTGTGGACAAATGTATAATGACATGTATCCACCAATACAGTATCACACACACTAGTCTCCCTGCTCTAAATATCCCCGTGCTTTGCTTATTCACGATTCTCTTCTCCCAGTCCCTGGCAACCACGCCTCTTTTTACTGTTTCCGTGGTTCGCACTTTCCAGAATGTCATATAGTTGGATTCATACTGTGTAGCTTTTCAGATTCACTTCTTCCGCTTCGTGATCGGCCGTTCAGTTCCCTGCATGCCTTTCCCTGGGTTGGCAGCTCGTGTCTTTTTAGCGCCGAATGATATTCCATAGTCTGCATGAGCCACAGCTTATTCACCCAGTCCCCTACTGAGGGACACCTTGGTGACTTCCAAGTCTGGGCAGTTATGAATAAAGATGCTAGAAACATCCACGTGCAGGTTTTTGTGTGGACATAAATTCTCATCTCCTTTGGGTAAATACGAAGGAGCGTGATTGCTGGGTATCCTTTAACGTTTAATCTATAGATTGTCCTTCTACCTCTTCTTATCCCTGTAATTTATTTGTTGAAGAAAGCAGGTTGTCCTATAGCATTTTCCAGGATTTGAATTTTTCTAGCTGTATCCTCGTGGTCTTGCCTGAGGTGCTTTCTCCCTCTGATCTATTTCCTATAAATTGGTTGTAAAATCTAGTAGTGTGATCAGATTCAAATTTGATTTGAGTTTTTTGAAGTATCACAGAGGGTGTTGTGTTTTTCCAGGAACCTTGTCATCCAGCTGCCCTGAAGATGGACTGTTGGAAGGTTAGCGAGGCTGATCGCTTCGAGCGATGTGGGCAGAGATGTTTCTAAGGTCTTCAACTTATGCTGGATAGGCGTCTATTGATTGCACCTATGCATAAAACCAGCTACCGTTTGGGTGCACGTGTGTGTGTGTGTGTGTGTGTGTGTGTGTGTGTGTGTCTGTCTGTCTTTATGTATGGATTTGCTCCCCAGGATGAGAAAAATACAGGAGTTTAGATTGTAGCTTAACCACAGAATGCTACATTTCCAGGCTTCTGAAGAAAGTAGAGCTTACTAAAGAGAAGACATCCTGACGTCAACAGTGAAGACTGTACGATAATAATATCACTCTAATAAGGCGCTATCGCAAAGAGCAAGGAACACAGTGTTTCCGTTTCTGAGCTGTTTTTACTGTGGCAGGCATTTTCACTTTCTACCTGGGTCCCTCTTTAGTTTTTCCATCTGTATTTGGCAATTACATTAGTTGTCATATTTAATATATGGGATATTGTTCTTAAGACCTCTCTAACTACTGCTAGTTCATGGAACAGTCTTCTATTAGTGTTTGAAGTTCTAATTACTGCAGTCCCAGGAAGTTCTATTGTTCCGAATGCATTGTTTCTTCATGGAGTGCCAGGTTTTGTGACTCAAGGTATGAATCTCAGTGAGTTAGTATTCATTAAAAGAGGACACCCAGTTAAAAGCTTTTGTTAGGTGAACAGAGGGGTAGAGAAGTGATGCCTTGGAACCAGGATTCATGCTGAATAGCTTGTTGCTCATTCTGTGCCAAAGGCTGGTTTTCCAGGAGTTGTGGAAATTTCCGTGACTGATAGAGAAAAGCCTTTGTAATACCCACCCCCACTTCCCCCCACTTTCCCCGGCTCCTGACGGGCTGCTCCTCCTCCTGTCCAGCCCATAACTCAGCCTCATTGCCCTCTCTTGGCTCCAAGTGGCCTCTCAGCGGGGATGTCTTCTTTTCTCCCTGGCCATGCTTGCCCACCTTCTTAGGGCTTGCTCAGGGACCACTTTCTCCATGAAGCCTTCCCCAGTCTCAACTGCCCAAGGTTCTCTAGTCTAAACCTCAGTGTTTTTTGTTTTTTAAGATTTTACTTATATGTCAGAAAGAGAGAGAACGAGTGCAAGCAGGGGGTGCAGCAGGCAGAGGCAGAGGGAGAAACAGGCTCCCTGCTAAGCAAGGAGCCTGATGCAGGACTAGATCCCAGGACCTCGGGATCATGATCTGAGCTGAAGGCGGACACTTAACTGGCCAAGCCACCCAGGCGTCCTGTAACCTTCAGTTCAGCATGTACACTTATCTTGTGTCATTCATTAATTGCCTCTTGTGTGTTACCATCATGACTTTAACTGGAATGTAAACTCTGGGAGGGTAAAGCTAGACCACCTTATAGATATCTTCAGTACACCCCACAGCCTTGTCCCGTTGCAGACCCTCAATACCCTGTTGATCAGTTGTTCCCTATTTGTGGAAGATGAGGGGTAGAGAGTGGAATTTCAAAATGAAACTTACGACCCATGTCAATAGCTTTAAATGTAGAATCATAAAATCATCAACGATTGGTTCAGACATGCATTAAGGTCTGTCTCAAGTCTTGTCTTCCCTCTGCTCCCCTAAATGCATACTGGGCACCTCCTAGGTATTAGGTCTAGGTTGGTGCTAGAGATGTAAAGGTGACAAAGACACAGAGCTCACAGTCTTGTGAGTAGCTATAATGTGACATGGCTCATGCTATGCTACATGCAAGTCCCAGGTGATGGGATGTCAGGGAAAAGGGTGAGAAAGTCCTTTTCGGAGGTCTTCCTTCATCTCTCTGCCTCTTTATGGACTTTGGCAGGCAATTTTTCCAAGGATGGGATTTTGCCACGTTACTGAGTCATGGATTCTGGCATGATTATCCCTTAACATGGGGAGAAGCAGTTTCACATACGGCTTTAGAGCACAGGCCCTGGAGTTAGACCTGGATTCTGGTCGCAGTGCTGCCACTGTCTAGGGTGGCCTTCGGAAAGCCTTCCTAACCTCTCCCAGTTTCCTTCTATGGAGAAGGCGGATAATCATTACCACAGGAGTAAGATGAAGATTCAAGAGGGTGACTCAGGGGTTGTGAGTCATGAATACTCAGCAAATGTTGGCCGTTTTATGGCCAGAAAACATTCCTTCTAACTCGATTCCCTTTCTCCTCCCCCCGCAATGACTTAAGTTCTTTTCCTCTGCCATCATACATGCTGTTGAATCTTAGAGAACTATCTCACTGGATTCTAGGGTTTTTATTTCAATAGTAGGAACACTGTTTAGATAGATAGAAGACAGTGAGGGGACAGGAACTTGAAGTGTCCTGGTTCTGAGCCTGTTTTCCATCACAACTGCTGCCTTTGCTGGGCTTACTCTTTACCCAGTGCAGAGCCAAGGGGTGAGGATTTCTGTCTGTCCCACTGGGACATAGGGGGTGAATGAGTTAACATTTACAAAGTGCTTTGAGCTCCTTGGAGAAAAGGCGCAATCTAAGTATTCTCATTACTGCATGAATAATAGATGAGCATAAAGCACTTTGCAAATATGAAGTTCTTTAGCAATGCTAAATAATACTTCCACCAACCTACCTGTGAGTGAGGGGCCGGTTCTTGAAACGCTGATGAGTTCTGGTCTTGGCTGTCACTAATGGGAAGTATGATCATAGGCAAAATTGTTTTCCCCAACTGGGCGACAGCAGGGCAGGGCAATGTCATTTGTAGGTGGGAGATGATGACTTCTTCAAAGCAGGGCTCATTTCTGGGCAGAGATTCTGAGCAGTGGCCGTGCCTACTTTCTCTTCCTCCTTGGTGCCTTTGCTCTGGGTGTGGAGGTGGTTTGGGGGTCCTTGCACCCAGAACTGTGGAGAAAAGTTCTCCTGGATCTGAGGGCTATAAAAATACCGAACCATGAGAGACTATGGACTCTGGGAAACAAACTGAGGGCTTCAGAGGGGAGGCGGGTGGGGGAATGGGATAGACCAGTGATGGGTAGTAAGGAGGGCACGTATTGCACGGTACACTGGGTGTTATACACAAGTGATGAATCATGGAACTTTACATCAAAAACTAGGGATGTACTGTATGGTGACTAACATAATATAATAAAAAAATATTATTAAAAAAAAGAACACTCAACTCTGACATTAAAAAAATAACAATAGGGGCGCCTGGGTGGCACAGCGGTTAAGCGTCTGCCTTCGGCTCAGGGCGTGATCCCGGCGTTATGGGATCGAGCCCCACATCAGGCTCCTCCGCTATGAGCCTGCTTCTTCCTCTCCCACTCCCCCTGCTTGTGTTCCCTCTCTCGCTGGCTGTCTCTATCTCTGTCAAATAAATAAATAAAATCTTTAAAAAAAAATAACAATAAAAAAATAAAAATACCTAACAACTATCGCACGCGCTCTCTCTCTCTTTCTACATTGTGGTAAAGTACACATAACATAAAATTACCACCTTCACCCTTTTAAATACACAGTTCAATAGTGTTAAGTACACTCACATTTTTGTGCAACCAACCTCCAGAGCTCTTTCTGTCTTGCAAAACTGAACGTCGGCCCCCATGAAGCATCAGTGACTGCCACCATTCTACTTTCCAGCTCTGGGAATTTGGCTCTTCCTGCAACTCACATAAGTGGGGTTGTACAGCATGTGTCTTTTTGTGACTGGCTTATTTCCTTTAGTACGACACTCTCAAGGTTTGTCCACGTTGTAGCATGTGTCAGAATTTTCTTCCTTTTTAAGACTGAATACTATTCCATTGTAGGTATGTATCACATTTTGTTTATTTATCCATCGAGGGACACTGGGTGGCTTCCCCCTTTTGGATATTATAAATAATGCTGCTATGACTATGGTTGTGCGACTATCTCTTTGAGACCCTGCCTTCATTCTTTTGGCTATACGCCCAGCAGTAGAATTCCTGGATCATATAATAATTCTGTTTTCAACTTTTAAAGGAAATGATCATATCTTCTCATTCTCCAAAGATGTAGAGTTGGGGGATGCCTGGGTGGCTCCGTCATTAAGCGTCTGCCTTCAGCTCAGGGCGTGATCCCAGAGTCCTGGGATTGAGCCCCGCATCGGGCTCCTCTGCTATGAGCCTGCTTCTTCCTCTCCCACTCCCCCTGTTTGTGTTCCCTCTCTCACTGGCTGTCTCTCTCTCTGTCAAATAAATATATAAAATCTTAAAAAAAAACAAAAAAAAAAAACAAAAAAAAACCAAAGATGGAGAGTTGGAACATAAATTAGAGTCTTCAGTCGACATGGTTACCTCTGTCAAGGGCCTCTGCCTTCACTTGTATTCACTAAATTTTGACCTGGAAGATAATTTACATTTTTTCAAGAGGATTATGTAATTTTAGACTCTTGGGTTTGGATGGGACTTTAAAGACTTGTTACATAACAAAGAATGCTTTGTTGTGGTCATACCCAGGGTCCAGAAGCCTTATAACAGAAGGTATCGTGGAGCTGGGCAACTCTCGTTAGAAATATCAAGCTAAAACTCATCTCCCTGAAGTTTCCCCCAGGGCTCCAGTGGGACAACACAGAATAGCCCAGGTCCTCGTCCACACCCAGACCCTAAAAAACTTTAAAGCAATGCTCACGTGGCTTTAAGTTTTTTCCTCTCCAGCCCACACGTTTGTCCGTGACCATTTCTTACCAGGCATTTCTCCTCATCTTTGGCTTTGGAGTTAACATTAGGTAGGTGGCACCTTTTCAGAATTCCTGACATTCCAAACAGAGGCACAGCTTTTTCACCTATGCTAGCTCTCTTTGAATGACGCAACACGTAAGGAGGCTCCACCCGCTTTAAACCACAGCTCTCCGCTCCTGTAGAGGCTTCCAGATAGAAAATGTGGGATGACGGCGGGAGGCTGGGAAGAGGATGATGTTTTTCCAGAACATGCGTAGGAAATGGAGATCTCTTCTTCAGGATGGGCCAGATGAAATATACTAGCCAGGGAGTGTTTGGCGGCAAGTAACATCTGGCTAACAGTGGCTAACGTAAAAAAGACATTTAATGAACTCAAATAGCCAGGAGTCTGGGCAGTTTTAGATATGGTGCGGTGGCTCAACCATCTGGTGTATCTAGGAACCAGGTTCTTTCTGTACGTCACTCAACCCCAGATTGTTAGCTTTTGGTTCTTAGGCTTCTTGCCACAAGATCACGAATGGCTGTCTCAGCTGCAAAGAGCAAATCTTTAAGAACCCATGCTTTAAGGGAAGAGAAAATAGAAGCCCTCAACCTTATCCGTCTGTCTCTCTCTCCTTTTCTAACAGGGAAAAAAAATTCTTGCAGGAGATCCCTCTAAGCAAATCTCCCCTTCCATATCTTTTACCAGAACTGAGTCCCATGCCCCTACCTAAGACACTCACCTGCCATTGGAAATGGCATTACTGGGCTCATCTTGGACTAATCACAGTGGATTCTTTGGGAATAAAGGCTGTGGGAACAATAGTGGGGTACCGTAGCCGTAAGGAAGCAGGCAATCAGCAGTGCCTACAGAAATATGCTACCCAGAGGAAGACTCAAGAGTGACCATAATTTTCATCTAATAATGTGTAATATACAGAGGTGCATTTAATTAAAGGACTTTTAACCTTAAAAGTCAAACTTCAGACAGAAAGAACAGACCCTTTGCATATATCTTAATCTTTTTCCTTAGTTCTCCTGGACCATTTATCAGCTGCCCTATAAAGATAATGATACTAATTACATATCTGAGTAACATTTCATGGTTCATAAATAATTTTCACACACATTATCCATTTGACCCTCGCAAAAACTATGTGGGGGTAGGTAAAGGATTATTACAATTTTCATTATTTTTTATTGGGTTTAGGTTCAGAGGGCTGAGTTAATCATACTTCTCGGCACATGGCACATGGCATGCCAGCGTCTATTGTTTATACCCTGCCCTTCTCTTGTCTTAATAATTAATTAATCGATCCATTCCCTTTTATTACTTTCTCCCACGCGCTCTTCCCTTTGTCCACACAGACGATCGTTCTAGATGTGTCTGACGTTTACCTTGTTATTTATAGGTGTACATGTAAAATGTGTATTTTGTTTAGTGTGCATGCAATTTGCACTTGCATAGGTGGTAATATTCTATAGAGCTCACTCTGCTTTGTATTGCTTTCACTCTATGCTATGTTTTCAAGAGTGATCCACGTTGCTCTCTGTATCCACTCCCGTGCCTCTCAATGCTGCATAATACTCCCCGGTGGGGGTCCATCATGTTTTATTCTTCTACGTCCCCTAGTGGAAGCCCCGATAGCCTCCAGCTCTGCGCACACGAACACCTTCACCACCGCTGATGCGCCTGGGTGAGAATGTCTCTGCGAAACAAACTCAAGAGAACTGTTGTCGAGCCATACGAGAAACACTTGCTTTGAATAAGTACCACCAAACATCTCTCCAGAAAGGTTGCACTAACCTGTACAACCAGGAATTGTTCACATTTAACTGGAAGCTGGGTGTGGAGGAGGCTTCACGAGTTTGGGCTTCCATAAGCAGTAAAAGCAAATGGGGGTGTGTCATGAACCCCAATGCAGGTCTTCTGACTCCAGAGCCTTTGCATTTTCCAGGCCATCACTCAGACAGTCTCTGGATCATAATACTGAACACTTATAAGTTTCCTGGAGGCTCATATTATTCAGAGAATGCATGGACTTTCAGAAATGGCATTGCTGGGGCTAATGGCAAGTTGCAGTGAAAGCAAACAGGTCCCTCATGTTCTATGATCTAATTCAGCCTGGTCTGGGTCCTTTTGGCTGCTTTACTACAGTGGCTGTCACGTTCTTTCGGGCAGCATTTGAAAAAGGAGAGGAATTGCGGCGTATCTAAACGCCCTGCCTCCCATAGGCCAAGGGCCAACCTGTGCTACCTCCAAGCCAGTCTGACCTAAAAGTAAGTGGGGCACAGGTGATGTATGGAAGTGTTAAATTACTATTGTACACCCGAAACTAATGTAACACTGTGTATTAACAAACCAGAATTAAAACAAAAACTTAAAAGAAATAAAAGTAAATGAGGCATCACAGATCAGATAGTGCTATAAGCAGAAGGGGCCCTAGAGATTATGCAGTTCAATCCTCTCCTTTTCCAGATGGGGAAAGGGAGGCTCACAGGGAGGAAGCCACTTGCCTGAAATCATATGGTCAGAAGCAGAGACAGGACAGGCGTGCAGGTCACCTGAAAACCAATTTATCACTCTTCTACTTCCCTGCATGGCAACGTCCCCCCACCTGCCCTTGAACTCTCAACAGCCTGTGAACAGTGATGTACTGGCAAGTGCTTAATGACCACCTCTCGAGGGAGAAAAAACCAAACACACTCTATTTGTAGCATTTGCCAATTTCCGTGGTGTAAATACTCCCACTGTGGTCATTTCGAGCTGCCAAGGCAATGTCACTGAATGTGGGGTGGGGTGAGACAGGCAGTGGTACACCATGAGGAGACATTGTCACCGCACAGAGACAACAGATACCAACAGCTGCCAGGACATAGACAGAGTAAAGTCTAGGCAACTGATCAAGAAGTGAAGAGTTTTGATTATTTATTACTTCTGTTTTCAGTATAAGTTATCTGATTGCAAGTCTACATAACTTACTGTCTAATAATGGCTGTGTTGAACGGTAGCTCACGAAATCCCTGAAAATATGACCCTCGACCCCTGGGAGGCCCAGTGCCCCAGTCCCAGTACACCAGTACCTAGAAAGTGGTGAAACCAGCTTCTCAGTGTGGCAACCTGTCGTCCTGGTTTATAAATTTGTCTCA
This sequence comes from Ursus americanus, assembly GCF_024610735.1. Lineage (NCBI taxonomy): Eukaryota > Metazoa > Chordata > Mammalia > Carnivora > Ursidae > Ursus > Ursus americanus. The sequence goes on along the minus strand of NC_142145.1, from coordinate 25,832,044 downwards.
AGTCTTTCTTTTTTTAAAGGGGTATTTATTTATTTTAGAGAGAGAGAGGGCGAGAGTGCACACAAGCGTGAGCAGGGGGAGAGACAGAGGGAGAGGGAGAGAGAATCTCAGGCAGACTCCCTGCTGAGCACTGAGCCTGACTTAGGGCTCCATCCCACGAACCCTGCTCCCCCCCCACGAGATCATGACCTGAGCCAAAATCAAGAGTCGGATGCTTAACCGACTGAGCCACCCAGGCGCCCCTCAAGTCTTTTGACTACTCTTTGGTGGAAATATGCAATATGGAAAGATTGAAAGAAAAAAAGGTAGAGGAAAAAGAGTCATTCTGGAGGTGCACTTTCTGGATAGCTGAACGCTTAGCTCTGTAAGCACCCAAACTAAAGAAATTTTAACTCTGGGGGCGTCTGGGTGGCTCAGTCATTAAGTGTCTGCCTTCGACTCAGGGCGTGATCCCGGAGTCCTGGGATCGAGCCCCGCATCAGGCTCCTCTGCTGGGAGCCTGCTTCTTCCTCTCCCACTCCCCCTGCTTGTGTTCCCTCTCTCGCTGGCTGTCTCTCTGTCAAATAAATAAATAAAATCTTAAAAAAAAAAAAAAGAAATTTTACCCTGATAGATGGACTTTTAAAAGAATAGTGTCGCACCCTTTCCTACTCCATTATGCATGTGGCATTATAGTTTATTACTTTCTTATTGACAACTGGGGACCTGTGGAGCTGTGGAAAGCTCTTTGCCCTGGAGTAAGTGGCCTCGGCTTCTGTGCTGTTGGGGCTCCTGACTTGCTTTCTGAAGGTGTTTATTCTCACTCAGTGTCCAGAGTTATGATTTCTTCCCACCATCAGCGTGTCTGTCTCTAGCTCTCCCTCTTCTTTCTAACTGACAAGAGAAACAAAGAGTTAAACTTATTAGAATTATATTAAAAATTTCATTGATCTGCTGAAACGCAGGCCTGATGAGTAAATGCTAAAATTTTAGTGCATAGATCTTGCAGTATTTATTTTGGCTACTCACAAACCTTTTGGCTTAAATTTTGCTTCTTGTAGAATCTCTGGAGAGGGGATATTTCCAGATGACTATGTTCTAGATCAGTGAGTATTGCTACAACCTTATTATTTTCTCTAAGAATATACCAATATTTTTAATGCAGTATATTTACTATCAGACAGTATTTTTAATATATATAATCAGCAAAATGGACATTAAAAAAATAAATACAATTCTGTATTCACCAAATTAGCAAAAATTAGTCTGACAAGAACAGTGTTTGCAGAATGTAAAAACAAGGATTTCTCGTCTGCTGCTGAACAATTTTCCTTGCATGCATGGTGTTCCGTTATAGAAGAAAGAAAAATTGTTCTCCGGGCCAGGCACTATGTCAGAGAGAGAGCAGAGCAGTCCCGATCTGGATGTGGAGGGACTCCGTGACGCTGTTGGAGCATGAGGCGTTCCATATGGTGAACTTAGCAAAGAGCAGTAAGAATTCAGATAGTGAAGTTTGGGCCATGCCTCCTTGCTCCCAGGGGCATTCTTTTTTTTTTTTTTTTTTTAAAGATTTTATTTATTTATTTGACAGAGATAGAGACAGCCAGTGAGAGAGGGAACACAAGCAGGGGGAGTGGGAGAGGAAGAAGCAGGCTCCCAGCGGAGGAGCCTGATGTGGGGCTCGATCCCATAACGCTGGGATCACGCCCTGAGCCGAAGGCAGACGCTTAACCGCTGTGCCACCCAGGCACCCTCCCAGGGGCATTCTTGGACGTTTTCAGCACAGACCCAGGCAGTGGGTGGGGAAGCCGATCTAGTGTTGAGAGTTCCCCCCATCCGGAGCAAGGGAGGTCCCTCCACGCATCTGCCATCTTGGGCAGTGCTGTTTGAGGGGGCTGGGAACCGGAGTGTGCCTGGGGCTCCCCTCGTTTCACCAGTGTATCCATTCCTCTGCTGAGAAGGAGAAAACATCAGGTCATTATCAGAGGAAGCGGATTTCCATACTTCTGTCTTCCCTGACTGCAGGCAAGGCATCCTCAGGCGCTGAAAGGGGAGTCAGGCTCTGCTGTGCAGAAAAGGGACACTCGGCGCCATTCCCAATACCCTCCTCGCAAGTTTGCCTCTCATCCCTTTGGAGCCGCATTCTACTTCCTTTCCTTAAGACTTGATCAACGTCTTTGAGGAGATTCATGGGATGGGCCGCGGAACAGAAGAAGGGTCCAGGGCTGGCAGTGGCGTCAGGAGGGCCAGAACCAGGAGGTGAGCAGGCCCAAAGACCAACCTCCTTTCCTGCCCTGGCCTCTGGCCGACTGCTGTTGACATCACTTGGGCAATAGAGTCTCTGGAGCGGGGGTCACCCCACGTTGGGCAGCGGGGAGCCCAGGAGCAGGGCTTGCTCCCCCACAACCCCCTCATCGGCCTAATTAACAAGTTGAGCTTGTTCCCGCTCCTTGTTGTGGCTCTCGTGGGGCTGGGCCCCGCTGGGGGTGGGCAGACAGTCTTACTTGAAGCCGTGCATTGATCGCCACGTAGCCATGCGCCCCTCTTGGGGGAGCACTCTCATGTTTTAAGTGCATGCAGTTACTCTCTTGACTGGCTTGTAAACAGGTTTTAATGGGGCTATTAGTGTAAAAGGACAGGAAACTTTCAAAAACAGCCTCTTAAATATTCATGAGGATGTTAAATCTGGCGCTTAATCACCAGTGTTTGCACACAGCTAACGGGGAGGGAGGACAGCTGACAGGCTGCCTTCACTCTGAACAATTGACAGGGCATTAATAAACGCTCTTACAGGCATGATTAATGGCCAACAGAACAGGCCTTTTTTTTTTTTTTTTTTTTTTTTTTTTTTAAACAAACAGAGCCCCTCTCCTTTGGGGCCTCCTGTTCTGGGGGGAGGGGAGCATCCCTGCAGGGGTGGGAGTGAGATTCAGGGGGAGATGGAAGCTGAAAGGGTGCCCCCGTCAGAACAAATTCTATCCCATCAGAAACAGTTCAGTGGACCCCCCCCCCCCCCCCCAGTATGGCTGTCCGTTTCCTACAGCATGTTTTTTCAGGGGAAACTTTCCAAAAACTTAAGCAGAAAATCATCTCTGAAGAATTCCTACCTGGAGAATTCTTAACTCAACCTTGGCAGGACCATGAGGGAAGCACCTGGGACCTCATGGTGGGAGTTCCCCGGAGGGTCCTTACCAGCTGCCTCTTTAATACCTGAGCGCATGCGCTTTCGGAGTGCAGTTAAATGCAGACAAAGATGGTCGATGGCGGCTCAGGGGCTCCTGTGAGCTGCCCCGCCCTCCTCAAGCCACCTGTCTGCTTGCGCATTTTCATGTCTCTGACTTCTCTCGGTAACACTTGATGTAGAATTCCCACTGAAAATGTATGGGAAGAGCGTCTTTTTAACTAGTAACGGATCCGTAGTGTTTTACTTCTGGAATGGACCTTGGAGACTGTCTAGGTCCATCCTCACTCGTGCTAAATAAGGAGACCGAGGTGCAGAGAGATGGAAGAGCTTGTTCAAGGCCACGTACTAAGGAAGTGACAGAGACTCCTGGACCCCAGGTGTCCTGACTCATGGTTTGCCCTCACGCCGGCATCATGTGACTTCTCCAGGGAGAGCCAGAGAACAGCCAGCTGGTTCCTCCCGACGTGCTGCAGTCTCAAGGGCCAGATCAGTCTGAAGTATGGCAAGACCGGTGCTACTAGAACCAAAACCATGTTAAGCACAGAAAGTTCTGGAAAACATCCCACATCTTCTGTGTGGTGGTGAGAAGCCCCAGTTTCATTATCTGAGACCAACTCAGAAATTCAAAACTGTTTCCTCACTCTAAGTGCCAGTTGGGATTTTTGGTTGGCAAGTTCTATTTAGAAATGAAATCAAGGCTACCTCCCATGCATAAAGTCAGAAATCCATAAAAATCTATTTAAGGGCTAGAAAAAGCCCACTATGCTTTATAACAGTGGATCAGGGCAAAAACATCAGCATCTCCCATAAAACCTTTCCCAGTGCCTAGCCCTTGCTGTCCACATTCCACATACTTCCTTCCTGTGTACAAGCTACTGAAACAGGGGCTGGGGTAGGGAGGGTTGTCACAAAGGTGGATAACAAACGGCCCCGTCCCCAAGGTGCTCTTCCTCTTGTTAGCAATTTAACGCTAGTTCCATGTCGAAAGACTGAGTGCAGTGCCATGCTGAGCTTTTTGCAAATATCACTTTCGTCATCTCATACCTCTAATGAAGAATCCGAAGTGGCAGCCTCCATGTTTGGGTCCCACCCAGGTTGGCCCTCCTCTGCACAGCCAGTCTTAGCTTCCCCTCTGAGCCAAACATAGCCTTTCCTTCCCAGTCAATGAACCAAGGAACATGCCACAGGCAATGTGGATATGATTATTAACCTTAGATTTGTTTGGAGACCAAGTGCAACATTTTTTTTTATGGAATGCCAACCAAGAATGAAAAATCAGCCTCTCTTGCTAAACAGTTCACATTAATGACTTCCATAAGAGCCAATCTATTGATTTTTTTTTTAAACAAAACTCCACTTGTCTCTTTCATCAGGATATATAGCTGGTAGGTGCTATTGGTAAAAAACCAATTTGAGAAATAGTTTCCTTCTCACAATTACAATGAATGTATTTCGACAGTTTTTACCAATAATGGTTACAGTGTTTGGTATAAATGCAGAGCACAGATGAAGCTTTAAACCCAGTGGAGCTGGGCACTCTTTTCTCAATGGAAGACTCATTGTCGGCAGTATGAAGTATAAGGACAGATTCTATGTGCCTTGTTAGGTTGTCGAGCCGACACCACGTGTTGGACAGCACAACATTTCATAGACCATGACTTTGGATTGACACCGTGACTCTTCTACCAAACTCTCCTATCCTGTGATGTTATTTTTGGTTGGTTTGTTTAATCCGTGAGAAGTAGAAGGACTCGGCATGGCTCCCTGAAAATACCTGGATTAGGATGTAGAGAATTTAGGTTCTACTCCCAATAATCCCCCTAAGTTGTTGTGTAGATTAGGCAAACTCACTTTCCTTACCTGCAAAATGAGTACCGTAAGACCTGTCAGATCAATCTGTTGTTTCAGGTGAAGTAATGCATACATCGCCTATTTGCCATTTCCATTGGATGTCTCACAGTCATCTTAAAATGAAACTCTCCTACACTGAACTTAGATTCTCTTCCCCTTGAAATCTACTCCTTTGCCAGCATTCTCAGATCAATCAGTGGGATCACAGATGACTCAGGTGCTCGTGCTGGAACCTGGAGTCATCCTCTCCCCCCATTGCAGCTGATCAATATCACATTCTGTTCTGTCTTTTAAGTAAGTCTCAAATCTACTCATCCCACTGACCAGTCTGGTCCAAGCCGTGTTCGTCTCCTGCCTGGGTGGCAGGCGTCACCTCCTTACATTCCTGCTGTGCCCCCACATTGCCTGTTTGTATTCCCTAGCAGCCAGAGCCATCCTCTTAAAATGCACCCCCCTTGCATCCTCCTCCTACCTAAAACCCTCCAATGGCCGCCCAAGATCATCAACATGGCCTACCATCCATGACAGTCTTGTCCCCGTCCCTGTTCCTTCAGTTTTACTTTGATCTCATTCCATTTCGAACACATTGTCCTCTTCTGCTCCTCTTGTGTTTCTTTCAAACCTTGGCAGCTTCCCAGTACAGTTCCCTCTGCTAGAAAGCTCACAAGCCAATCATTGCCCAGATGGGTCCTACTCATCCATTAGATTTCAGCCTAAATATGAAAAGCCACACCTGTAGAGGAGATTTCCCTGCTCCCACCCCTGTCCCCAGTAGTTTGGATTTCCATTATCATTATCTTTTGTAGCATTTAACAAAATTGCAACTTAAACATTTATTTGTGTGATGTTTAGACCATAAACTCCCGGAGGACCCCTTTGTTCGCCCCTGTGCCCCCAGTGCCTCGACAAAGTGCTCATCGCAAGGCACGTATGGAAAGTTAAGGATGAATGCACATGTGACTAAATGGTTGAACACCAAACATCAATGCAAATGCAAGTTATTTTCATTCTTATGTCTGTGGGATATTGAATTAAGTGGTGAGGTGAGACATATCTCATGAGTCAGAAATTTTTTGGTAGTAAGTTAACCAAGTCAAGAAACTCCATCTTGAACTAGTTTGAATATCAAAGGGGAAGTTTATTGGCCTCTGTCACATAATTAAATAAAGGGCAATACTGGAGATGGCTTTGGGTACTCAAAAGATGGAAGTTAATTTCTCTGTCTTTTTCCTTCCATCTTTGTCTCTCTGATTCCTGTTTACTTCACTCTTCAATGCAGATGGATTTCTCCAAAGGATAGGGAACACGGCATCAGGGAGCCCTAGATTCACAACTTTTTAGTATGTCCTGCCAGGAAAACTCCAGGAGGGGATTCTGACTGAATTTTCCTTGGGTCAGAAGCCCATCCCTGGTGACTGTGGCTGCTGTCCCCACCATGGCCAAGAGGATGGGGCCATGATTAATGCATCCCAGAGCTCCTGGGGTTGGGGTCTGTTACCAGAAGCGGGGGGCTGGCACCTGACATCCGGGAGGGGTACTGGGCTTGGCAATTAAAGACAGTAGTCACATACAGTGAGAATCCTGTAAGAATGGAGACTAGTGGATCTGGATTCCAACAGTCATCGTTTAAGCCTTGATTTCTCTGGCTCCTGGCATAGCTCAGGTTTATCAGAAAACTCAGAACAGATGTGTCTCTATCTGTGCATAGAATGGGCAGCCAGCATCTTGAAATTCCATGAAAGGAGTTACTCTTTGGGTTAGGACAACAATCTTCAGTGGTTAATTACAATTTATGAACCTATATAAAGAGTCAGCCTCATGGGGCGCCTGGGTAGCGCAGTCGTTAAGTGTCTGCCTTCGGCTCAGGGCGTGATCCCGGCGTTCTGGGATCGAGCCCCACATCAGGCTCCTCGGCTGGGAGCCTGCTTCTTCCTCTCCCTCTCCCCTGCTGTGTTCCCTCTCTCGCTGGCTGTCTCTCTGTCACATAAATAAATAAAATCTTTAAAAAAAAAAAAAAAGAGTCAGCCTCAGAATTCATGGTGTCAAAGCCACCAACACTAACCTAGCTATTGTTCTCCCTCCTTTCTAGGGAGTTAGTGGTGGAGACTTTAGCATGAAAAGGCCATACTGATCCTGCCTGGTGGTAGCTGACTTAATAAGTAAGATGTAGAAGATGACATATTCCACCACTCTTCCATAGCCTAATTAAATGTCACCCCTCTCTGAAGCTTTCACTGTCCTCCCATGAGGACTAATAGTTAAAGTTCTATTTATAGGACCGTTATGAGAATTTAATGAGTTAACACATATGAAGCACTGGGCACATTGTAAGCGCTCAATGAGTTTTAGCTGCGGTTATTGCAATAGGGAAAACACAGGCATGGTGGCTACCAAAACAGACGTCATAGCCTTTCTGTGTCCTAAGTCTGTATGTATTTTTCCACTTGATACGTGTAACTTTTACTGGGAACCACACTATGGAAATTTCTGGTCCACAGTAACTGTGCTGGGCTGGCTTATCTCATGCACAACTTTCTTTTTTTTTTTTTTTTTTTTTAAGCTGGTTCCTACAATAGCTTTACAAAATTTAGATAGTGGTTCTAACATTTTGTGCTGAAGGCTCACTGGTAGAGTTTGTTTAAAATGTGGTTTTCTTGAGTCTCCTCCTGCGAGATTCCGATTTCATAGGTCTGCGGGAGGGGTCCAGGAAAGTCACTTTTTAACCACAGCTTTAGTGATTCTCCTGCAGGTGGTTTCATGGACTGTGGTTTGAGAAACAGACCCCGAGGAAGGTGCCGTAGGGATGAGGAAAGATGGGGAAAGTAAGCAGCACTTCTTCTATGCTTGGGGTTTCCCACAGTCCCAAAGTGCTCCCCACCAGGAAGAGAAGTCCATTGTGTTTCCCTCATGTGCCAGCCTGGGGGAGTGTCACATACGTGTGAGTCATCTCCTGTGTCTGCTATTCCACTCAGCCTATAGCCATGTGGGCTGCTGACAGGGTCACAGCTCTGTCGAGCCCCAAATCCAGCACCCATTCATTGTTGAGCTGACCATTTGGAAGAGGGGATGGTAGTGGGTGGAGGCCTGGAGTGTCAGAAGCCCCACAGAATCAATGTCTTTATGGGCATCATGGTGGAAGCGCCCCTTAGATCCTTGTCCTCTTGCATGAAGAGATTTCCAGGAGGGTTCAGGAATAGATTTTGAATGGTCAGATGCAATCCCAAAGACCCTGCCCTTTGGGCAGGAGTTGGTGTGTATTAAGGCAGCCTATCAGAGGAACATGCATTACCAACTCTTATGCTTTTGTATTAAGCATTATGTCTCATCTTTACAGTCAGATTAATGGAGATTAGTGGTTCCACTTAAGAGTTTAAACATTGTGCTGACCCAAATTGTTGGAGCCATCATAACATGGCGCTCTGTGTTCAAGGGCTGGACCAGCTGGTAGTTGAGGGGGGGAGGGGAAGGTCTCCATTTTCACAAAGTGATTTCATTAATTGTTTGGTGTAAGAAAGCTGGGGTGACTCTTTATGCATAATGCATACATAGCACTTTCCCTACTTTCCACACACTTAAATGCCCATCAGCCCAGTCTGGTGATGCTCCTTTGCTGAGAGTACATTTAATAATCAACGGTCACTCACACTGGCCTCCTCTTGGCTTCTGTGGGTGGAGCCCAGTCCCTGAAGTCTCAGATGGTTTCATTAATGTGTTTTATCCACTCGAAGGATAAAAATAAATCTCTCAAAAGCTCTTAGAAACCCTATACACTGTATGTAGGAGGAAAAAGGAGGACGACCGTTAATTAATAAACTTAAACCGTCTCTGCAGGAACACACAGCTGTGATCCAGAGAACACACGAACCCAACTCAGCCTTCCTGTCAAGTCAGAGTTACTTTTTATTCATCGGACAGATTAAGTAATTGAAAACTCTGTCTTAGTTCAGGCTGCTGTAATGAAATACCATAGACCTGGTGACTTGAACAACAGATGTTTATTTCGTGTAGTTCTGGAGGTTGGAAAGTCCAAGACCAAGGTGGTGCGAGACTCTGTGTCTGGTGAGGACCCACTTCAGGGTTTTCAGATCACCATCTTCTGTTTCTGTCCTCACATGGCCTTTCCTTGGTGAGCACGGATGGGGAGATGGGGAGAGATCTCCTGTCCCTTTCTCTTTTTGTAAAGGCGTTAATCTCTTCATGAGCGCCCCACCCTTATGACCTCATCTAACCCTTATCACCTCCCAAAGACCCCATCTCCAAAACCATCCTGCTGAGGATCTCTGCTTCCACGTATGAATTGGGGGTGACGGACCATAGCACTCTGCGTTATAAAGTTGAAGAGGAAGTCACACATGAATTTTACGTTAAAGCAAAGTGTGTCTTTCTTAGCATGTGTACTCAGGGCTGGTAGGATATTCTTTGGCATATCCTCAAAGGGGAAGAACTTGGTTGGAAATAGTCAACACCTACTTGGAACCAAATCTGGTGAATAAGGTGAGTGAAGAGGCTGGAGAAGGGCATGCTTGGCTAAGAGGCGGTAATGGGACTAGTTTTGTTGTGGGGCCAGCTGGAGCTGGAGGTTAGCAAGAAAAGAAGCCCCCAGATGCTTGGCATAACAGCAGCATCAGCAGATGCAAAGATTAGCATGGGGTAGAAGGGATCAGGATTTGGTAGAGGGAGGGGGTGTGTTTGAATTGTAAAGGCTCTGACCATCCACTCTCCCCCAAATCTAGTTGTGAATCACTGGTCTGAGCTGTCAAAGGGATGCCCTGGAACATGAGCACTCATTTAATACTCAGAAATTTTTGTTCTAAGAACTTTTCTCTTGACTTGTAACCGTACAAGTATATACATGACATAGAAGGATTTTGTTTTGAAGTGGCTTCTACTTCATGTTTTTTGAAGAGTAGTTATAAATATCTTCAAAGTTTTGTCTTTCAAAAAAGTTCCTCTACATTTAATGCAAAGTATTAATTAATCTTAAATTAGGTTGTGTTAGTCACCATTAGTTTTTGATGTAGTGTTCCATGAACAAACTATTATTTTAACCACAATAGTATCAACTAATTCTCCTATAAATGCTGACGATGTCAATAGCATTGGGGAGACAGGTGAGTATTATTATTTTATCATGTTATAGAGCAAGAATCTAAGATACTTAGATTACTGTCAGAGTCAGGATTTTAATTTTTGGCCGTTTGACTTAAAATTTATGCTGATGACAATAAGATTTCTGTCTTCTGCACCATTTCCTGCCAATCCGGAGAGAGGAAGGTGGGAATTCCTCCAAGTCAATCAAATCTGTTTGGGCTGAGCCCTCCTGTTGGCCTGGTTCTTGTAGGCGGCCCAGAAGGAGTTCAGAGGTCAGCCCTTGGAGGCTTGAAAATTCACATTGGCAGAGCGTTGTAAATGTTAGGTTAGAGATGAAACTTCATTAATGCCTGAAGGCCTGGAATTCTATTTTTTAAAAAGATTTATTTATTTATTTTAGAGAGAGGTGGGGGGAGAGAGCAAACAGGAGGGGCAGAGAGAGAGGGAAAGAGAATCTCCAGCAGACTCTGGAAACTGGACTCAACACCACGAAGCCGAGACTATGACCTGAGTCTGAATCAACCGACTGACCAGCCAGGTGCCCCCCTGGAAGGCCTGGAATTCTTGCACCGAGCTAGAGAACTGGGGAAGTGGAGCAATGTCATTTCCTTACTTCTGTGGTCCGTGGTTGTTCTAAACATCTTTCTGTGAAATATTATTAAAGTAGTGGTTGGATTCCCTGTTGTGCTTACTCTTCCCTTCTAACTCTGTGCTTCTGATAGGCTGGTCTCCTCCCTGTCTCCCTGACCTGATGCCCCACCCAAATGCTAAATCTGTTCTCTGAAGTTAACTGATTAGTAATTGACCTTAGGGAACATTCCGTTGTCTTCTTTAGTCTGTTTCCTTCTTTAAGTAAGTCGATTAGCCTACTCCTTGTAGGATTTCAGAGTTTCTGTCTTTGGCGATCTTCTAAGGCATTGCTACATAATGTGTAGTGTAGTCAGTGGACAGACTGGAACCATCAGCATCAGCACCACCTGGGGGCTTGGAAGCCAGAATCTCAGGCTCTGACCCAGGTCTACTGAGTCAGAAGCTGCATCCATCCTTCCTTCCTTCCTTCCTTCCTTCCTTCCTTCCTTCCTTCCTTCCTTCCTTCCTTCCTTCTTCTTTCTTTCTTTCTTTCTTTCTTTCTTTCTTTCTTTCTTTCTTTCTTTCTGAGGGAGAGTAGGGGGGAGAGGCAAAGGGAGTGGGAGAAAGTAGGGGGGAGAGGCAAAGGGAGAGGGAGAGAGAGAATCTTTAGCCGGCTCCACGCCTAGCGCAGACCAGATATGGGGCTCGATCTCACTACCCTGAGATCATGACCTGAGCCGAAACCAAGATTTGGATGCTTAACTGACTGAGCCACGCAGATGCCCTCAGAGGCTGCATTTTAACAAGACCCCCAGGGTGACTTTTTTAAATTTGAGAAGCAATGTTCTAATGACCCCACAAAACACTTCTGTGCAGGTCAGGTGACCTCTGGTACAGGTGGCGCTCTCTGGGGGTCTGTGGTTGGCCTGGAATGAAAGGAAGCCTGGAAGAGAGGGAGAGCTTGCATGGGAAGACCTGAAGCTTCTTGCTCCCTTCCTTTCTTGCTGTCTTTCCTCTTAGAGTCAGCCCCACCCAGATGAACTCTTTGGATATTGTCTAATATGCCCTGGGGTAAGGGGAAGAAAAAGTGACTGTTTTCTTATAATCTCACATTGGCAGGAGGGGAAGAGATTTGGCTATCCTCTGTCTACTCTCTCGAGCAGAAGTCACTTCTACAAAATCTCAGACATACAATACTTCCAATGTTGGGGATTTCACTGCTTCCTGTGTGGCTGACTCCATTTTTATTTTCCAACAAACATTTGTCAAGTGCCTCCTGGGGGTCAGGCTGTGTTAGGGCGCAAAGACACCCATGTCATTCTGTTCCTGTCCTCGGGTGGTTAACAGTTTGTAACTTCAACTGCATAAGATATATCATATTCTCTTGAAGACTTCCCTAGGCCAATTAAATCTATGATGGTGACAATACATATATACGTATGTGTATAGGTACATAGTATATATCTGGGATATATGTGGAGTGTGTGTATGTAGACATATATGTTTTGGAATTACTGTGGGGAATAAACCCTGGCTGTGTAATCATGGATCCCAGGGAGCCTCAGTTGCTCCATCTATACTAGGATTATTTTGCTGATAGCAATAACATAACTCTGGTTAGCTTTAGCAAAAAGATTTTTTATTGTCCCATGGAATCCAAGGAATGATTGAATAGGCACACTGCAGTGAAGCCGCTGGGCTTCAGGAACTCTTGCAAACAAAGAGTAAAAATCCACGAGGTTCTCTTCCTCTCTTTCTGCTTGACCTGTTGACTTCAGTCTTTCTCTGAACCTAATTTTATCAGAGTGGGAAATATGACTGTGTGTTACAACTCTAAGGGCCTCTAAGGGAGTAATTAAGGTTAAATAAAGTCATAAGGGTGGGGCCCTGATCTGATAGAATAGTGTCCTTACAAGAAGAGACACCAGAGAGCTCAATTTCTCTATCTCCATGAGTGCACAGGGGAAAGGCCATGTGAGGTCACGGCCAGAAGCCAGCCATCTACGAGCCAGGAAGAGAGACTCCCCAGAAACCCACCACACTGGCATTCCGATCGTGGACCTCCAGCCTCTAGTACCAAGAAAATAAGTTTCTATTGCTTAGGCCCCCCAGCCTGTGGTGTTTATGATAGCACTCTGAGCAGACTAGTATAGTTTGCATTTCCCTAACAACTAATGATGTGGAACATCTTTTCATGAGCTTACTAGACTTTCCCTGGAGAAATGCCAGTTCAGATCTTTTGCTCATTTTGAAATTGGGTTGTAGTTGAATTGTAGCTATGGCTTTTTGTTCATTTCATAATTTCTTGTCCTTTTATTACAGATGTTCTTTCTCTCTCACCCCCAAATCAGTTGATCACTGGTTGTGGCCCACATATGGCTTGAATGCGTCCTCACTGCTACATCTGGGCTACAATCCTCCCTCCTTTTCTGCTCTCACTGGTTGTCTCTTCACCACTGAGTCCAGTCTCCATACGACAAACAGAATCTCAAATCTATAATGTGCATGTCCTGCCACCACCATGCTCAAAACCATTCAGTCCATCTTTAATTCCTTATAATGAATTTATATTCCTTTACATGGTTTTAAAGCCCTTCGTAATCTGCCTTCTATCTACCCTTCCCCCTCCAGCCTCATTTCTTGCTAGTCTCCTTCTAAATATCTAGAACATCTCCTTTTTCTCTCTCTCGGGATGAATCATGGTGCATTTCAAAGTCAGGGTAGAGGTCAGTAGACTTCGCACGTAACCATTTCAGCATGCAAACGTTAACGTCTCTTGTTTGTTCTGGAAGCATTGAGGGTCTACCATGTGCCAGGCATGGGGCTAGGAGGTGAGGTCACAGAGATAAATGCAACTCAGGCAAGTCTTACGGAGCTCTACTCAGCTGGGGGGCGGCTAATGAGAAAGCTATTACTAACCAACACGCTAAGCATTATGACAGAAATACAAATAAGTGGTTATGAGATCAGAGAGAGTGGAGGATGGTTCTCTGATAGAGGTAAAGCCTGTCCTGAATTTCAGTGGGTAAGGAGGAGTTAGCACTGCCAAGGAGGTTGGGGCACAGACTTCTTGGTGGAGGGAACAGCAAGAGCAAAGGTGAGATGAGTTTCCTCAACGGAAGCATGGAGATTACAGTTCATACATTGTCTTGAGGACTTCATAACCAATGGGACATAAGGTGGTGTTGAATGGGACATCGTTATACTAAAAAAAAACCTTTATTCATTGTTTTTCTGAAACTCAAATTTAACTGGGCATCTTGCATTTTTATTTGCTAAATCTGGCAATCTTCATGTGAGAACACTTATCACACCACCCAATAAATATATGTAACTTCAAGCTGTTTAACTGGAATGGGGGAAGAGGAATAAAACCTAAAGGTAGGAGGACCAATAATGTATAATAAAGAATTTGGTTCTTGACGTCACTGAAGATTTCCCTTTTAGGAGTAAGCGCATTTCCTGCCCAGTGCAGACTCTGTTTCAGTAGGTTCTCCTTCATGGTTACAAATGCTGATGGGCTTCTGCGTGGTGGGGGTCCTTCGAGGTGACCGGTGAGCATGGTTCTGGGGTCAGTGGAACAGAAGGGAAATAAGAGGCACAGTTTTACTCCAGGGCATTTAATTTAACCATTCTTCCCTTCTCTGTTCTTTGTAGTCTGAGGATTTCTGAAAATCTGGTGACCTCTTCTAGAAAAAATTCAGCCCTGAAGTGCCCAAAGAACACTGTGGCTTGGTTCCCCACCCTGGCCCCCATCTGAGCTTTCTTGGAAGCGTGAGTCATTTCCCCCCAGTGTTCTGGACACCCCACGGGCACAGCTCCCGGGACCACGCTCCCTGACCCGCTGTAGGAGGGAAGTCAGAGAGCTTGCAGCCCTAGGTGATATGGCTGTGTCTAGATGTGCTTAACAAATTGCTTGTTCACTCAATTACATTTTATTTAATCATCCGTAATCATATAAATTACGCCTGATGGTAGTAAATGTTCGTGTCAGTTCCTAATTACAGATTGATTAATTGGCTGGGGTGATCTGTATTACTACTTATATAAGAATATATGAAGATGATGATAAATTAGGGCTGGTGATACTGAGCCCAGGAACATGGAACATCTCCAACTGCATCCCACTCTTGGAGGGTGGGAAAGCCATTCTCCCTTGCCTGACCTGTTCCCATCAGACACCTCCAGGAGGATTTGGTTCCTATTGATTGGTTGATTTTGGCAATATCCGAGTCAAGAAATATTTATTATTATTTAGTTGGTGTATGTGTGTGTAAAATTTTTGCCATGCCATGCTTTCCTCTTTGGCTGTTGGCAGAAAGGAATAATGACAAGCTCATTAAGTTCAGTCGGGCTCATTATAGCCTGCTGGGCCCCGAAAGTTCCCAAGGTTGAATTTGGCCTGGAGAGCAGGAATCCAGAGAATAAGGGGGTGGGGGGACTCTATCAGCAGCTATAGAACAATTACCTATTAGGTAATTTTGTCTTTCTGTTTCCTTGTAAATTAGAATGTCGGATGGCCCAGATGTCCCTTACAGTTTTTCTCTAACAGCATCAGCCCTTTGTGGTGTCTTCAAGGCAACCTGCCTGGGACGTGTAATTATTCTCAGCTTTTGAGAATATAATCTAATCAGAATGCAGCCTGCTTCCACCATCCTCGCCCCTCCTCCCACTCATACCTGAGGCTAAAGGTAAAGACAAGGCAGCATGGGCTAACACAAGTAAAGAAGAAAGGGGGGAATCTGATAACCCAGGAGTGGACCCTAGTTTTAAGGAAGGGGCTTGAGGCTTCCTTCCAGGTTCCTTGCCTCCTGAGAAGTAATGGGCAGAGGAAGAATGGCAGAGAAGCCCAGCAGCGTCCTATACTCTGAAGACACGGCATCCCAGGGCGTTGTTAACCGGAGAAGACCATCAGCAGACCTCTCTCCTTGACAAAGGAGCTACAGTAGGAGCTGCTCCCATTTACTTAATTAGCTGAAGTTCCCTAGCTGATTTTTTCTCGAGTCCTGTTGGCCAGGATTTGCTCCCAAGTCCGCCCTAAATCAATCATCATCAAAGGGACTGAGATACAACTGTGATTGGCCTGGACCAATCATGATTGACTCCCTAGTGTTCTCGAGAGGAGGACCACCTTTCCTGAATACCTGGCCTGGTAGAGGGTGGTCTTACCTGAGAGTGACACTAGAACAAAATTGATACTGAGCGTCTATCGGTCACCAAGAAGTAAGTGTATGTGGGAGTGTGTGTGTGTGTGTATGTGTGTACAATTAGGGGCAATTGTTGTTTGTTGAGTTGGCAGCCAATAGTGTCTGCTCTGGGAGAATCACAGAAAGGCACTGAAATGCAGGAATCATGAGTATCTCATATGAAGATTCGAGTGACTCAGGAGAAAACCACAAAAAATAAAGCATATCCTTCTATATGACTTGGCTTTTATTTAGTTCTTCTCATTTTGCTTTTCGTAATAATACCTTGCAGTTATAGGTGGCTCTCACAGTTTTATTCTGCCCGTCGCCTAGAGGTGTCAAAGAGCTAATCTAGTAAAGAAACCATGAGAATGTGGGGAAGACATTGTTAGTAGCCTACTTAGCACCCATTCTTCTACTCCTTCTTTCAAACTGAACCCTGATGGATGCCATCCCCAGCTTCAGAGGAGAATCTTCATGATGCGAGCCACCTGGGGTCCAGCAACCTCCTGGCAGGGGTTACGGGGAAGGAACAAGGAAGCACACAGCCTTGATTGCCACTGGCAGCCATCTTGGGAACAAGTGTTAAATTGAATAGGGCAGAGGTAGGAGAGGGAAAGAAACTATGTTCTCAGTGACATCCCTGAGTCAGACCTGGAGCTATGCCTCTGACTCCTCTAGATAGGATGACAATTTTCCTTATGACCGAAGCCATTGTGAATTAAAGTTTTTGGTTACTTGCGTTTGAAAGCACCCTTCTGACTGACACAGGCATCCATTTTTATTTGGTTTTACAAATGAAGAAACTGAACAGGTGAAAGTAAGTAAGCTGCCTTAGGTCCTACAGCCAAGAGCGTGATGGAAGGATAGAAGCCAGGTCTTCTGACCCTGAGGTAGCTTTTTTCTTTCCACCTAATTCCCTCCTATGCTGAGGGACCACTTCCCAGTGGTCAGAAGTATCTTGAACTGATCTGGGGAGGCCAAGGGGGAAGAGTGAAATGTTTCCTAGGAACCCCAGTAGGGTCGGGTTGAGAAATCTAATTCCCCCTGGGTTGGCTGCTGGCTGCCATCTGGATGAGATAATTATTACCCTGCCCTTTCTTTGTTTAACGGGCTCTGTAGTGGGAACAATGGATTCCAATGAATTGTGCTGGTAAACAATATCTTTTTGCTCCTGGGGGAAATTTACGAGACAAAGGATGAGCATACCCTCACCAAGAAAGAGGGGCAGGATGGAGAAGGGATTAGACTCATGGGTCGTGGCAACAGTGCCTTTGAGGAGCCGTGTCTAGAGCCACTGCCAGCTCCTGTCCTCAGAGGCCGCAGCACCCCACCCCCGATGCGCCTTCAGCTCCACATAGAAACTGGCTGGTAGATTCCCTGGTGCAGAGAAGCTGATACACGGTGCAAGTCTCGCCATAGCCTGGATGATTCCACGGAGAGCTCTGGAGCCGAGATGGCTCCTCAGGGCTGTCCTACATTGGGCATTTCATAGCCTGACCTTTGTATTCTTGCTTTCATCAGTCACTGGATGTGGGATGCCCCTGGAAGGGTAAGAATTTGAGCAGAGCGGCTCTCTGCAGGTGAGGCAGTCCTGAAGGGGTGGACACATGAGGGCTGACCGTGGACCCCACTCCTGCGCAGCTGGGCGCCCAGTCCTTGAAGAAAGACCTGGCTGGTGCACCTGTGTGGCTGTCACACCTGCCCCACCAGCCATCCACTGAGACTCTGCCATCCTTGAATTCTTCTCTGGAGACCGAGACTCCGCTTTTCTTCCATCTACGAGGATGCCACAGGAGAGGGAGCTGTTTGAACAGGGAGACTCTGTTGCAGCGTCTCAGAATACGTTCACGCCTGCTGGGAGCCCAGCTGGGGGTGGGGACACTCAGTAACTAACAACCAAACCTGAAAGGCTGGGGGGGCACCTCGCAGCTTCAGAAGGAGACCCTGTCAATGGGGAAGCAGCTCCGGCCTTTTCTGGATGGATGGTCAGGGCGAGTGCTGACCAGCCCCAGCCTGTGGTATCAGTTGCAAAGCCTGACTTTGCCTCTTTTTCCTCATCTGTGAAATGTAGGTAATCTCTCCTTTTCTGCCCCTTGTATAAGACTATCGTGAAAGTAAACCTGGTAACACATATGAAAACAAATTGAAAGTCTACAGAATTGTGGATAGTGCCACGATCATGTTTTTTATTAGTGGAAGTGGCTGATGGATGGTGTGAAAGCTGTGCCCTGAACGCTGTGGCCCGAACGCCGTGGCCCGGTCCTGGAAAAGACAAATGTGAAATGCAATGCATTTAATTCAGGGGGAATGACTTTCTCTGTGCACCAATTCCCCCGAAGAACCCTATGCCTTCTTCCCAACAAGGCAGCTGAACTCTCACGTCTCTGTGGCTCAGGGATGGGTGCTTCTCTGATCCATTCGCCTTGGGTTTCCTCTTTGCACACTTACTAACGTGGTCTTCCAGAAGTCTCGGGTTGTGTGTAACCCTGGTGAGGGCATCCGCTCTTGGATGGCAGGCGCAGTCTTCCTTCTCTGGCCTGTCTGCAGCCTGCCTAACCCAGGCTGGACACACAGGGCTTTGGATAGCTAAGTTCTCTGACTGCAGTCCACAGTGGAGAGGAGGTGGGGGGAGCGCCCAGCGGGTACCCAGAGTGGGCTGACAGAGGGCGTGGGGTCAAAGCTGCTCCTCAGGACGTCAGGGACTTAGAGACTAATAGGCTGTCAGCACTGGGAGAGACGATGTGGTCATTTGTCATACTTCCTGTCACTTTTCTCCCCTCTCCCACCAATCCAATATTTAGCACATATTTTTGGAGTACCTGAAACATGCCGGGCCCTGTTCTGGGGGTGGCAGGAGATGTAGTATTGAACACCACAGAGTAAAATCCCTGGCCCTGAGGAACTTACATGCTGGGTGGGGGTTGGGAGCACCTAATAAACAAACAAACCAGGTGTAAAATATATATTGTATCAGATGGTGATGACTCTGCAAAAATATCAAGCAGGGAAGGGGAAAAGATAGTGCCAGAGATGGAGTGGAGGAAGGGGGTGCTATTTTAAACAAGGTGGTCAGGGAAGGCTCCTCTGGGAAAGTGACATTTGAACAGAAATATGAAACAGATGAAGGAGCAGCCATGTGGGTATATGAGGGAAGAGCATTCATTCCTGGGGAGGGGGTTGTGAATAGCATGTGCAAAGGCCCTGAGGTGGGCCCTTGCCTGGCAGTTTTGAAGTATGGTAGGCAGACAATGGGCTGGAGCAGCGTAGTGATGAGGCAACAGTAGGTAGGAGATGATCAGAGAGGTGGTGGAGTGGGGGTGGGATGGCCCAAGCCAGAAAGGACCTTGCAGGACCTTGCAATCACCCTGGCTTTTGCTCCGAGTGAGGTGAGGAGCCGCTGCAGGTTTCTGAGCTGAGGAGTAACACGATCTGGTTTAAGTTTAAAAGGATCCCTCTGGCTGGTGAGTGAATAGATGGTAGGAGGCAAAGGATGGAAGCAGGGAGATCAGTAAGGACTCTGTTGTAGTAATCCAGGTAAGAGGGGAGGGTAACCTGGGCCAAGCTGGTAGCCGTGAGGTGGTGAGAAGTGGTTGGGTTCTGGAAGCATCCTGAAGGTGATGGCAAGTTGATGACAGATAAGGAAACTGGTCCAGCGAGTAATTTAGACCACAAAAGAGAGTTCTGCCTGAAGTTGTACCTTTAAGTGGCAACAGGACCAGGATCGCCCAAATGAAACTGACCTGTGTGTCTGGACTGTGCTTCCGGTGTGTTTGATGCACCTGTCGGCTCGTGTGCACGTGCATGTGTGTGTCCTCATGTCCATCGGGGAGCAGGTGAAGTTGGCTGGGGCAGGTAAAGGCAGTGCGGGGAGGTCTGCATCTCAGCCCACCGCCTCTTCCCGCAGCCGGCCTGCTCTCTGCTGGAACCTTCCACGGGCTCCCTGTGCGCCTGGCCCGGCCCTGCTGATCCCTGGGTCCCGCTGATCTGGCTTTTGTGAAGCAGCCCCTCCTGCCACTGCTCTCACCATGGAGAGGAAAGATTGAACCCTTAGGACATCATGCTGACAACTTTTTTTTTTTTTTTTTTTTTACCATGTAATTCTCTCTCTGTCCGATGGCTGGGCATTTTTCTTTGTGGCTTGGAGCAGAGATGGAGTTAGGATGGGTGGCAGATGGGGTGGGCAGGAGAGGATAGCTCACACAGGCAGCTGGCAGGAGGGATGGCCTCTGAAAAGTCTTTGTGTGTCTGGAGGTGGAAGTAGACACTCAACCGTCACTTGGGAGAAATACTCATATGACACCAGAAAGGAAGAGGAATTCCCACTAGAATATTAAAAAGACCACGCCGGGCAGTCCCTGGGGCCCAGGGTTCCTTCTTGTGCTTTTGTGGATGGGCCCCCCTGTTCGGACAGCTGTGCCATGAGAGGGAAGTGCTTCCCTTGGTTCGCTGTTTGGGACACCTGTGCGCAGGTCAGTTCTATGTATACCGTGAACTTCACCTTGGGACATTGACTGCACGAAGATGCAGCCATTCGCTCCCTGCGACCTTCCACCCACCAGAATGAACACGACAGAGGGCCTTTCCCTTGTGTGCCCCGAAGCAGTGCTTTCTAACAGGGCTCATTACGGGGGCTTTACAAAAATTAATTTTATTGAATATTAAAAAATGTAAAAAGCTACATGATGACAAATCATCCGTCTCCCCATCAGGGCCCTTCTCCCCACAGTGTCACCACTGTTAGTGGTTCTGGGCTACGCTCTCAGAGATTCGCACACACACACATATTAATATAGGTTTTTCTACAGTTTTTGTACAAAATACAGCTTATTATACACGGTTCCATATTGCACTTTTTCCACTTCATATACTTTGGTTGTTTCTGTGTCGGTACAGAAACTTCCACATTCCTTTCCCAGGTGTGTGGTGTAGATGGATGGGGGGAGGCATTCAAGAAATGCAGATTCTCAGACTCCACCCGAGGCTGGTTGCATCTGAATTTCTTAGAGACCGGCATTTTCAGAACACTCTCCAGGTGATTAGAATGTAGGTGTAACGCTTACCTCATTGTCTCACCTACCAGGACCATTTTGGTCAGCTGGAATGGTGTCCTCCCTCTGCCTTTCCCATACAATTATGGAAGGCTGAAAAATCCACCCCCCCTCACTTCCCGACCTCTGGGACTTGTGACTATTACCATATATGGCAAAAGATGTGACTAAGGATCTTGAGATGGGGACAGTATCCTTGATTATCTAGATGGGCCCTAAGTGTGATCCCAGGGATGGTTGTAGGGGGGAGGCGGAGGGAGATCCGACACAGACAGAAGGGGAGGAGACATGAGAAGGTGGAGGCAAACACTGGACAGACGTTCCTTCTGAATAGTCACTTGTCCAAGCTGGGACTTCTTAGCGTCTTTGCTGATTCTTTTTCTTTTCTTTTCTTCTCTTTTCTCTTTTCTTTTCTTCTCTTCTTTTCTTTTCTAAGATTTCATAAAAAAAAAAACAAACAAAAAACTCTACACCCAACGTGGGGCTCGAACTCACAATGCCAAGATCAAGAGTCTCATGTCCCACTGACTGAGCCAGCCAGGCGCCCCTGTCCTTACCCCTGTCTTACGAGGCTATTCCCACTCAGGATGTGGATTCTCCCAGTGGATGGAAGGTCTCCGGTCCCTGGTTTTCAGTTTGTGCTCATGCCAGCACCCCGACGCTCCCCACCCCCCAGCATGCTGAGGGGCAGGTCTGGTCCTGTAGGAAAACTGTGATGTGAGAGAGGTTGTTCTCAGCGATGCTTTCTCTCTGTTGTCTTTGGGTGACTTCATTCATTTATTCAACGAATATTTCCTCAGCTGCATCTGCATGCCTGGCCCGCTCTGGGGACTGGGGATAGAGTGCGGAACAAGGCAGGTGAGGTCCACCCTCTCCTGGAGCTTACGTTTTAGGGGGCAGAGGGAGCGGATAATAACTGAGTGAACAGGCACACAAACAAGAGGGTTTCAGACAGAAAGGAGGGCTGCAAAGGTGACCCGGGGGCGCTGGGATAGGAAGGGATGCGCTTTGATGGGGAGGGCGGGGAAGACCTCTCAACAAGATGGCACTGAAGTGAGTCAGAAGGACACGAAGGAGCACAGCACTTGCAGACCTGCGGTTGAGCATTCACGCAGCGGGAGCGGCTGCAGCCGAAGCCCCATGGAGGTGACAGCAGGTGAGTTAACAGAACAGGAGAGGGCTGGGGGCCAGGGGAGAGGATGGCTTTGGAGACACAGGAAGAGGCCAGCTCACGTAGGGCACCGAAGGGCATCTTCAAGGCTGCAGCTTCTAATCCCAAGGCGCTGGGAAGTTGTGTGAGTGGAGGATTCAGCTAGGCGTACCAGTAGCAGGTGCACAGAGCCGGGGGCAGATGGACGCGTGAGCGTGGCCCTCAGGGGCTTGTGATGGTTAATTTTATGGGTCAGTTTGACTGGGTTACAGACTGCCCAGAGAGCTGGTAAAGGGTTGTTTCTGGGTGTGTCTGTGAGGATATCTTCGGGAGAGGTCAGCATTTTATTGGCAGACCAAATAAAGGAGATACTCTCACCAGGGTGGGTGGGCATCCTCCAATCCACCAAGGGCTTGAATAAAACTGAAAGGGGGAGGGAGGGCAGATTCACTCTCTCTGCTTGAGCTGAGCCCTCTATCTTCTGCCCTCGCACATTGGGGCTCCCGGTTCTCAGGCCTTTGCGTTCAGACTGGGACTCACACTATCAGCTCTCCAGTTCTCAGGCCTTCCAACGTGGACTGACCTACACCACGTGCTTTCCTGGGTCTCCAGCTGGCAGGATGCAGATCCTGGGACTTCTCAGTCTCCACGATTGTTTGACTATGGTAAATCTCCTCTTCTCCCTCTCCATCTGACTGCTTCTGTTTCTCTGGGGAACTCTGATGAATACAGGGGCCTGAAGACCCATGTAGGGCAGCCGTAGGCACACTGGAAATCAAGACGTGGCCTGACTGAGCTCATTTGAGGAGTAGAGACGGAGAGGAGACCGATTCCTGATGCAGCTCTGAAGTGGCCAGAATTTGGGGGCCGAGTAAAGGAGCAGGTTCCAAAGAAGGGACGAGAAGGAGAGGCTGGGGAGGTAGGAGGAAGACCAAGAGGGAAGAACACATCTCAAGTGGGGAGTTGACAGCATTCACCTGTCCTCTGTCCCGGGAAGAAGTGTTGTGCATGAATTAATTCATTCCGAGTTGTAAAGTCTCCTGGGTGGGAGGTTTGGAGAGGGATCAAAGCCCGAAGCAAGAGTTCCAGTCTTAATGAGGCATCGCGGGGAGGGCTTCCCGGCCACGTCTTTGGGTCCTAGTGATGGCAATTTATAACCTTTCTAACGCCCAGCCTGTTGGAGATACAGTCAGGAGATGAAATAAGATTGGCAGGGAGGAGCTCAAGATGCCATGTTTATAATCATTTAAAACTCACACTCAGCCTCTGATGTGGCTGTTTAGAGAGTGACTCTGTGTTTTGGGAAGTGTGCCTCCCATCATTCCGTGGCACCCATGCTGCTTCTGCGTGGACACCTGCCATTGTCTCAGGCACCTGTCAGGCAGGTGGCAATCCGGACATCTGCTCCCCCTACTAACCCTCCAACACACCCAATGGGACTTTTTGAAAATCTTGTCAAATGTAGTTACAAATATTTCTATGGAAATTGGAATACAGATTTGATCCATTTAACCCTTGCGTGAATGGCTGCCCTCAATTGGGAGATGCTGGATTAGTGACTCTAAGGCCCTTTCAACTGGAAGAGTCTGAGACCCGATGACAAGTTCTTGGTTAAAGTGATTGAATGGTGACAGGAGAAGCATTCATAAATGCAGCCATGGCGCAGGGGGTCTTACTCAGCAGAACCAGTCATCACTACATCATCCAAGTGGCATGAGCATGGCTGCCGGCCAAGCGTGGGCAAGGCGTCCTGTTGCTGAGCTGAGCAGCTATGCCTCCTTTCCTTAAAACCACTCAGGAGATGAAGATCAGTCCCCTGGTGGGTGGCACTGGAGACCCAGCTCAGTCTGCCCCCCCACCTGTGCTGCAAGGTGCTGTGGCCGCCTCCTCCCACACCTGTCCTCATCCCTCCCCCTGACACTCCAGCTGCTGCCTTTCCTCTCCCCTCGTGCCAGCCCCTGGCACTGGACCTGCTCACCTGCCGACCTGCTGACCATCGGCCTCCACCTCCAAGAGGACCTCCCCCCTGCTGGCAGCTGGATCAGCTCCCGACACTTCCGCTTCCGGGCCTCTCCCCCGACCTCTGCTGTACCCACCCTTCCGTGCCCGGCCCGGCATGAGATGACACGTTTTGCAAACACGCTGCCATCGTCTGGCCCATTGCCCTGGGTTCTATACGTGTTTTGGTTCCTTAGCCGCTGTCTTTGCTTCCCACGTGACCAGTCCTCTCTCTCTTCTTCCAGCAAGTCTCTCAAGAGCTTTTTTCCAGGAAGATGGTCCTTCTCACATCTGCCCCGGGTAAGCTCGCCTTTCTCTGCTCTTACTTTCTGATTCTCTGTAACTTGCTGTCTAGTGACCGCGTGTGTGTTCCATCGAAGGCGCCTATTGCATGACACTTCTCATGCACTGAATTGGGTCCCCTCAAAATTCATATGTGAAAGCCCCAATCCTAATGTGATTGTATTTGGAGATAGGGCCTTTAGGAAGTAATTAAGGTTGGATGAGGCCGTAAGGCTGAGGCTCTAATCTGATAAGACTGGGAGCCTTGTAAGAGGAAGAGAGAGGGAACTCCGTTTGCCCACGTGCACAGAGGAAAGGCCACTGAGCACATCCTAGGAACCTGTCTATAAGCCGGGAAGGCAGCCCTCACCACAACCCGACCGTCCCGGCACCCCGATCTCCGGCACACCGCCCCCAGAAGGGGGAGAAAATACATTTCTGTTGTTTAAGCTCCTCAGCCTATGGTATCTTGTTAAGGAGGCTGGAGCCAATTAAGATAACACCTGTTAGCGCGTCTGTGTCTTGTCTGCCTAATAAACTCTGCATCCCAGGCCACTATTACTGTTTATAAACTTTTTACGTCGAGGTGTCAGTATGCCTAATGAACGATACACGAATGTGAGTATGGAGCTTGCTGGGTGTTTACAAACTGAGCGCACGCATGGGACCGGCGTCCATTTGGGTCAAGAAATGGCACGTTGCTAGCATCTCTCCAGCCCTCTTTGTGCAGCCTTCCCACATTTGCCGGCCCTCAGGGTAGCCACCATCCTGACTTCAGATCATTTGCCTGGCTTTGTGCTTTATGTCCATGGAATCCCACCGCATGCACTCTTCTGTGTCTGGCTTTTTTTTTTTTTTTTTTTTTTTGCTCAGCATTCTGGTTGTGAAAGTCATCCTTATTCTTGTGTGTGGTTGTAGATTATTCATTCTCACCGCTGCCCAATAGTCCACTGCGGGAAAATGCCACAATTTATTTATTTGTCCACTCTACGGCTGATGGGCATTTGGGGAGTTTCGGGTCTTAGCCATTGCAAGTAGTGCCGCTGTGAATATTCTAGTATGTGTTTTTGGTAAACGTGTGTATTTCTGCAGGGTCTCTGCCTCAGAGTGGGCTTGCTCAGTCAAGGACATACGGATGTTTTAGTCTATATTGATGAACAGTTTGCCAAAGCAGTTGAGCTTCTTTGCACTCTTACCAGTCCAGTGTGAGAAGAGCTACTTTTTATTCTCTTTTATGCCCCCGGCATAGGGAGGGGTAGATACAGGGTGTTCAAGAAATGCTCGCTGGTAGGGGCGCCTGGGTGGCACAGCGGTTAAGTGTCTGCCTTCGGCTCAGGGCGTGATCCCGGCGTTATGGGATCGAGCCCCACATCAGGCTCTTCTGCTATGAGCCTGCTTCTTCCTCTCCCGCTCCCCCTGCTTGTGTTCCCTCTCTCGCTGGCTGTCTCTATCTCTGCCAAATAAATAAATAAAATCTTTAAAAAAAAAAGAAAAGAAATGCTCGCTGGATGAGTAGAGGACTTTTTCAGGCAAGAGTGGACCCAGGGGTCCATGGATGAATGAAATAGGTAGGTTTAATGAGGATCTTAGCATCCCGTGTTAGAATGTTCAGAAACCTTCCTTAGCCATTGAAAAATTGCTCTGTTTGTTTGGTTGGTGAGTCCTGGTTGGGGAGGCTGTGGCCTCACTAACTCCTGGGTTTCCGGATTACTTCCTTAAGCATTTGCAATGGAAATTCATCTGGCGAAGTTTCCTGGCACTGCAGTAAGAGACAAGCCTGGCTTTTCCATCTTGTCAGGTGTTTCCACAGAATAGAAAGTTGGAAGGAAATTAGGGGCCAGGAAGAATCAATCGATCACACAGCTTTGGAGCCATGTTCAGAGGATGACCGATAAAGTCGAGCTGCAGAGGGTCTACTCCATTAGAGGGCCACCTGGGAAGAAGGGAAAGGGTGGACAGGAGGGAGGCCCATGGCCTCAAGCAACTCGGACCACCTGCATTCTCTACAGAAACGACAGGCCCCTCAGCAAAGTCCCCATGGCTCAGGAGAGAGAAGTGATGTGGCCAGTGGAAGCTGCCAAAGAATTCAAAGAATATTCAAGATCTTGCAAGGAACCTTGGAGGATTTCCAATTCCACCATTGCTGGCAGAAAGAGACTCCCAGCATCTCAACCTCCTTCTCAGGACACATACCAGATTTTGTGCTCCTTTTAAAACCCGGAGGCCAGGAGAAGGGACCAGAAGTGCGGATTTGGTCTAAAACAGAGCGCAGTGGTATCTTCACCTCCCTTGAAATGGGATTTAAATCCACGTCAAGATTTTCCTTTGCTTTATTTTTTCAGCAACTCTATTACATTGCTAATTCACACGGAGTGTGTGGTGAGCTGAAGAACCAGTCCACTCTCTTATCTTCTCAATATAATAGTCTGTGCAGGCCGCTAAAATGAATTCTCATAGACTGGATGGCTTACACAACTATCTCACACCTTTGGAGTCTGGAAAGTCCCAGATCAAGGCGCCGGCGATGTTGAAGTCTGGCAAGACCCGATTCTTGGTTCATAGATAGCTGTCGTCTTGCTCTTTCATCACATGGTAGGAGGGGTGAGGGAGCTCTCTGTGGCCCCTTTCATTAGGCACTAATCCATTCAGGAGGGCTCCACCCTCACGACCTGATCACCTCCCAAAGATGCACTTCCAGATACCATCACATTAAGCATTAGGCTTCCAGCATGTGAAGTTTGGGGGGACGCAAACATCCAGTCCCTAACAGCTGCTATCTTTCCCAGTTGGCTTGTGGTGCACCTGTCATTCATTGTTTTTTAGCTTCATGGCAATACTTGGCAGTCATCTTTCCTTAATTTCATCTTGAAGATTTTAGCCTGAGGCCTCAGTCTGATCTTCCAGGTAGGTTACCTAGGCTAAGGTCATTCCTGCTTATACTTTAGAACTCAGCTCAAATGTCCCTTCCTCCGGAAGACTTTCCCTGCACCTCCAGGTCAGGTCAAGGCTCCCAGCTCCATGCTTCTATGGCACTCTGTACGTCTCCTTTTGTTCCTCCCCACAACCCTTGCCTGTAATTTACTGAGTGATGTGTTTGGTTTCTGATTCTCATTCTAGACTCTCAGCCCCACAAGGGAGGGCTTGTGCCATGACGATGCTTTTCACGCACCCTTTCACCCCCAGGGCTTAGCAAAGTGCTTGACTCCTAGTGTGTCCTCATTAAAATGGAAGGGAGAGAAGGAAGGAAGAAGGGAAGGAGGGAGGGAGGATGAAGAGAAGGAAAGTTGTCCTAAAGGAACCTATGTTATTTATCCAGTTATGTCTTCCTGCTCTCCAGGAGCAAGCCTAATGGTTCACCTTGCCAGCTGGATTGTAAGCAGAAGGAGGGACCCTCCCATCAAGAAGGTAGTGCTTTTCTTTAAAGCTCCTTCAATATGCTAACCAGCGTTTTGTTCTCGGTGGCACCGTCTTACCAGAAGCAGCACAGGCTCAGCAGAAGAAGAGCGTTAGGTACTCCTCCCAATTGTCACCAACTCCGCTCTTGCCTGTTCCACTAGTGCACCTGGGGATGGGAAGAAGGGCTGGGGAGCCACCTTGACTCCAGCTCTGCTGATACCAGAGAGGTGCTCCTCACCCCCAGGGGTCTACCAAGAGTCTGCAGTGACATATCCACACACCTGCCTTCTCAGCCCAGGGATGGGAAATAGAGAAATGATGTGGGTTGTTATAGGTTGAATTGTGTCCCCTAAGAAGATATGTTGAAATCCTCCTCCCTGGTAGTTATGCATGCAACCGTATTTAGAAATAAGGTCTTGGGGCGCCTGGGTGGCACAGCGGTTGAGCGTCTGCCTTTGGCTCAGGGCGTGATCCCGGCGTTATGGGATCGAGCCCCACATCAGGCTCTTCCGCTATGAGCCTGCTTCTTCCTCTCCCACTCCCCCTGCTTGTGTTCCCTCTCTCACTGGCTGTCTCTATCTCTGTCAAATAAATAAATAAAAATCTTAAAAAAAAAAAAAAAGAAAGAAGGTCTTTGCTGATGTAATCAGGTTAAGATGAGGTCATGAGGGTGGGCTTTAATCCAAAAGGACTTGTGTCCTTATAGAAAGAGGAAAACACTGTAGGGGAGGAAAAAATTTTTTTCCTTCTACCCATTTTAGGTTCTTCTCCTGGTGTCCAGTAAATCAGACTGACAA
Organism: Ursus americanus; assembly: GCF_024610735.1. Classification (NCBI taxonomy): domain Eukaryota; kingdom Metazoa; phylum Chordata; class Mammalia; order Carnivora; family Ursidae; genus Ursus; species Ursus americanus. Next base: position 25,803,509 of record NC_142145.1, on the reverse strand, counting down.
AAAATTATCAAGAGAAAAGAAAACATAAGTTAATAGGTGCAAGGTACATACACAGGAACACCCAGGGACGAATAGCTCAAGAGGGTGCTTAGAACTTGGGCTTCTCCTGCATCTGAACAAAAGAACCCTACCTTCTTAGAGTCGTGGCAAGACCCAGGAAAAGAGCTTTGAGTGTTAGGAGCCGTAAACTGTGGGCAGACAATTATATAAAGGAAGTAATGGCAGAAAGGGCTAGTTAGTAATGTTTGCTCTATAGAGTCCTCTGGCGAGCCTCTGGGCTAATAAGGGCCTAGAATTGTTGCTGGTGATTAACTTCTGTCTCTCTTGGTAGAGAGGGGAGAAGGGGCACTTATAAATTTATGTTCTGCTTTTAGGCAAATAAGGGAGAGGCCAGAGAGCTTTTCTTATATCTGCTTCTTAATTGCCTTCAGCTCAAGATAATCCTTATGTCAAAGTGGCATATTTGGGGTAGCAAATTTTGCCACCCCTTCAACACCATGTGAACAGGGGACTTCCAGGGAGAAGTTCATGCCACGACAGAAGCAGAGATTGGGGTGATGCAGTTGCAGCCAAGGAGCACCAATGATCCATGGCCTCGAACAGAAGTGGAATGTTTGTACACCCCCCCATCCTCCCCAATCATATGTTGAAGGCTTAACCCCAGTGCATGGCTGTATTAGGGCATGGGGCCTCTAAGGGAGAAATTAAGGTTACATGAGGTCACAAGGATGGGGCCCCAGTCCTGTAGGATTAGTGTCCTTACAAGAAGAGACGCTGGAGAGTTTTCTCTCTGTATAGAGCTTTCTCTCTATCTCTCGCTGCACCTGTTCAAAAGAAAGACCATATGAGGACAGAGCAGCTCTCTACGAGCCAAGAAGAGAACTGTCACCCAAAGCTGAACCCTGCCAGAGCCTTGATCTTGGACCTTCCAGCCTCTAGAAGTGTGAGAAAACAAATGTCTGCTGCATAAGCCCCACAGTCTTTGGGGTTTTGTTAGGGCCGCTGGAGTGGCCCAAGACAACTTTCATTTAAAGAAAGGGTTCTATGGCCCAAAGTAAAAGCTTGAGAGGCTCTGCTATAGTCTAAGCCATCCATTCTGGAAATAAAAGGTGGGCTTGGGAAAGACCAGACAAGTTGTCGTTGATAGGACTGGGACGGATTCCCATTCTATACATGTCGTCTGTAAGAACGTTAATTTTATTATGCGTGGGAATGATCTTCCTTTTATTAAAACAAAGGAAGACAACTTTGTAGGGTAGAAACTGAAGCATAGGTGTTGATCAAGACCATGCATAGGGGCCTCCTGGAGAAGCACGTGGAAGGAGCAGTGAGAACCGGGACCGGGAGTGTTGAGGAGGGTGAACGGGATTTTTGTTACCCAGAATGTTTGGGCTGTTTGGGATCTTGAATGAAGGGAGTGCTTTGAAACACAAGCTCAGTGTAATTCAATCCACGATTCCAAGTCTTAATAAAACAATGGAAAAAGAATGGGGTCCGGGGCTGGGCTAGGAGAAAGTAGTGGAGAGTGGGTGTCCCCGTAGCCTCAGATTCAGGATTAGAGCCTCCCGGTCAATAATGGGCACCACAGTTGTGGAAAGCTCTAGCAAAAACTGGATGTCCAGCAGTTGAGCATGTGTCAGAGACGTTTCTGCTCTGGGTAAGGTGCTGGATCAGTTCTTTCTTACTGGGAGACTCTGAAATTCTGCAAAGGAAACTGATATCCTAACATGTGTCTTTTAGGAGGCAGAAGTGTGGAGTGGGAAATAAATGGGCAAGAAATGGAGTGAGGAATGGATTTTAAAAATGGGTGACTATACACTAAAGGAGTCAGAGGTGAGGACATGAATTCCAGGGACAAAAAGCCTGATTATCCCAGGGAAAAGTGGTTTTGGGGTTGAGGACAGAGGCGGGAGAATATGGTAGAATGTGGCTCTCCCTAGAGATTGTCTGAAAACTCCGTTGGTGTTCAGTTTTGGGGGATTAGGAGCAATTCTGCCCGAGGCAGAGGGTTGGACCAGATGACCTCTCAAGATTCCTTCTGTTCTAATGATTCCGGGAAGACATTGCTCATTGTCTTGACAGTCCTGAAATGTCTTTTCTTAATGGGGAATTTATCTGCTGGATTCAATGGAACTGTTGCATTTGTATTTTGTACGCGCACCTGCCCCGGGGCCATGGTTACATTTTAAATAAATCAAATAAATCAATAAATATGATACGCCTCACTTTAATCATTACATAATGCAAAAGATTATGATAATGCCACATTAAGTTGCAAATTAAGACATGCAAAAGTAAGAAAATGTGGAAACGAATGTTCTGCCAGCAACATTAACTCCCCTGCCTTGTGACGTGTTACGATAAAGTCTATATTTATATCTGCCTACCTAGCAGCCTCCCATTCAGCCCGGGCCAATGTGGGGGATTATTGCCATCATGAACCTTAACTTTTGTGTCTGATGGCTTGTTGTAAATGTGCCATCTCAAATGAGCATTAGCTGGGCTCCTGCCAGGAGGGGAGAAGGGTGTGACAGTGGGGGCGCAGGCTTTGAGCAGGCTCGCCTGGCTTGGGAATCCCAGTCCTGCCTCTGAGCAGCTATGTAAACTTGCCAGTGTACTCAGCCCTCTGGACTTCTGTTTCCTTAGCTGTAATATGCAATTTAAACGTACGGATTAAAAAACCTGTCTGCAGTGTCTGGATCTTTGCCTTCCCCACTTTCCACGCCGGTACTGACCAGGGCAATCGCATTTGAATTGTTTCAGGGTGCTTCATTCATAATTTCATTTGGAAAAGAAGGGCTCTGCTGCTCCAAACAATTGGCCATGAGTGCTCTAGTCCTCGTGTTACGGAAAAGGAAGATCAGGGAGGTGAAGTAACTTGCCGAAGATCACACAGCTGTTTATTCTCAAAGCGGCCTCCACCCCAGGCCACAACTTGCTCCCAGGCCCGCCACTTCCCACTGACCTTGCTTTTGCCCCCTGATGAAAGCTGCCCTCGGGCCAGGGCCTGGCTCCCTGCTGGCCCGTGATACAGAAGCACAGACCTGCTGTCTGCGTGCAAGACAAGGGGTGGCGGGACATCAGAGGTGCTGGAGTTAGGTGGTTGCAAATTTCAGCTCTGCCACCTGCTACTCTGTGACCCTGAACCATTTTGAATCTCAGTTTCTTCTTCTGTAAAACAGCGTTAGAGAATCCAATGAAACAATGTATATAAAACGCCTGCCCCAGCACACCCAGCTCCTTGTAGGCCTGAAACAAATGTCCGCTGGATTTCCAAAACACCGCTCTGATTTAAAGGACTGTGTTTCCTCAGTTTCCCTTGAGCTGCCTCAAGAATCCCACTATTGAAATTCTGTCAATCGTGACACATTTAAATGGGTTAAGTGTTTTCCTCTCCCCACCAAAGAACCTTACCTCTTTTCACTTGCAGAGAACCTGAGAGAGGATTATACTCAAGCCTCTATCTTTCCCGGCTCCCCGTTCCCACCACCTAGCCCTTAAGCAAAAACACGTGACTCTTCAGAACCTGCCAACATTCCACACAGGGCCATTCCCAGTGTCGCCGAAGTGTTATTAGCTGTGTGATCATTTCCATACTACAGGAGAGGCCGAGGCAGGAGGGACGTGCTGGGTCCCTGGGGAAAGGGGCTGGGCAGGGGGACAAGGAGAGGTTCGTAAAGGCCAAAATGAATGTTGAAGCCCAAGCATTGGGGCGGCACAATTTTGCCAAAGGTGGCGTCTGCGAAAACAGACCTAGGAGACTCACCAGAATTCACCAGGGCCCAGGAGGAGAGGCTGTTGGTGGTGGCGTTTACTGCTTCCTGACTTCTTCTAGAAGCCCATCAGTGTCATGCCAGCCTCTCACCACGGCCCAGAGCTTTCGCATCCCGGGACTGGCATTATTTGGGATCAAACTGGTACAAATGTAATATGTTTTTCCTGTTTTGCTCAAAAGCTACTGAGTGGGGTTCATAATCGCACTGGGGCCGCACCCCAAGGAACGTCGTGTTTTATAGACCCCACTTTCTGTGAAGGAAGGGGTGGGTGCCGGATTGGGGAGGTGACTTTCCTTTTCCTGTGAGTATGGGGAAGAATAGGAAGTTCACAGCCATACCAGGAGGTGAGGCTTTGGCGGGCAGAGTCGGACACCAAAGGTGACACCAGTGAATTGGGGGCTGCACCACCTGTTTCCTCGGGAACTCGTGCTGAGTGGGGTCCTGTCTCGGTCCACCTGCTCCACGGCAGGGATTTATCCGGCGCCGGGTAAGTGCCCCCAAACTGTTAGGACTTAACGGTTTTGATTAAACGCTGCTGCTGTTCCTCTGAGAGCTGTCAGCACGGCCTCTGAGGTTGCCTTGTCCCCTGTTTGCAGGCATCCGGGAGGGCTTTACCCGCGGGGAGTCCAGGCTGCACCCCGACCATGCACATCTCGCCGTGCGTGGGACTCGCTGGGTCCCTCTTTTCACTCACCTGTACCTCCAAACAGATCTCCTTTGGGGGTGACCACAATCCAGCTACCTGCCCTGGGTCATTCACTATGCAAGACTTTTTTGGGTCCTTAAATGATGGAATATTTCAAAAGTGCAGAAAAGTACAGAGAGGATAAACTCTTCAAACCTGCTCAGAATTAACATTCACCTGTGCTCATAGTAGTTTCAGATTTTTCTTTTTTAAAGCTACCAGAAACCTCATACATACACTAAAATCCTGTTAGAACTTTCTCTACATGTGACCTCACTTAACTCTTACCACAGCCCACGGGCTTTAATAATGTGGCGTTGTCCTCCCCTTCTTCGAAATCCTAAAGGTGAGGGTCAGTGAGGAAAGCGTACATATCCATTGCTTGGAAGTGAGAGTGCGAGCCTTCAGACTTGGACCCAGCTCACCTCTCCGGTTCATGTCTTTCAACCTTCCCACTATTCTAGTTCTTTTCCTGGGAGGGACGAAAGCCTGTATTCTCTAGATGTTAGCAGGACCCCAAAGGAAGCAGCTAGCAGACAAAGAATTTTGTTGTGGTGGTGGGGAGGAGGGGGACACGAGAGCCTTCTGTGCCTGGGAAGTTACGCTGCCCCTGCTTTCTGTCCTCTGTCCAAGCCCTTTTGTGAAACCAGGCGAGATGGGAACCTCAAAGTTAGGCAGAGCCCAAGCATGTGTTCCTGTCACAGCTTGTATCTTTCCCTTAGGAGAACGTAAAGGAGGGAACTAGAATCATTGAGTGGGCAAAGGAGAAAGCGGCAGGTTGGTTTCTGCAGTGTTTCTCGACAGCTTTTGTGCAAGAATGGCCACCCACATGCTGCGTCTGCCAAGATGATCCAGAGGGCTTTGGGTTCATGCTTCCTCCTTCCGAAGCCCTGTGAGTGGGTGGTAAGGTGCCTTCGGCTGCAAGGAACACGGAATCTGACTCGCAGGGGCTTACTACCACCCTTCAGTTATCTCCAGGTCCAGTGGCGAAAGGTTCTGAGTAGAGGGGGCAGGTCATTTAGGGCTGCTTCTGAACTCCGCACTGCTATCGAAGCCATCCTTCCCCTGACACCATCCTTAGAATTGTGTTTTTTTGTCCTCTTGCTTGGGGTCTTATGGTCTGCTGGCTGTAGCAGGTATCACAACAATATTCAAAGGTAGGGGGCAAGAAGTGGTTGGACATAAGGGATTAAGAAAAGGGCAGTGTTTTCTTCTTTTACATGGAAAAAAATTTCTTTTCCAGAAATCTCTCAGAAGACTTCTCTTTATATTTCATTGTGGGTCACACCATCACTCCTCGCTGCAAGGAAGGCTGGGAAAGTGAGCTTATATTTTTCCCCCCAGTGTTAAGGAATTAATGTTTGTGTCCCCCCAATCCCAAATTCATATGTTAAAGCCCAACCCCCAAATATGATGGTATGAGAAAGTGGCACTTGTGGTAGGTACTTAAATTTAGATGAGGGTGAGGCGCTTATGATGGGATTAGTGCTCTCCGAAAAAGGAGGAAGAGACCAGAACTCACTGCCCTTTGAGGACACCACAAACCATAAAGAAGGCTCTCACCAGAACCCAACCATGTTGGCACCCTGATCATGGACTTCCAGCTTCCAGAACTGTGAGAAAATAAATCTCTGTTGGTTAAGCAACCCCCCCCCCCAGTCAATGGTACTTTGTTATGGCAGCTGAACTGACGCATACACCCAGTAAATGTCTTTTTGTAGACACTGGAGTGGGGACTAAGCAAGGGAAAGGGGCTAGGAGTTACTTTCGGTCTGAAGGATTTTGTGGAAATCATTTTCTGGAGACTTGTAAAGAATGGGATGGTTTAGGTCAATGGTCCCTGGACCCGACTATCTTCTGGCCCGCTGGGGAGCTTGTTAAACAGGCAGATGCCTGGGTACTCCTTGTGCAATTAGAATCTCAGGGAGCAGGGCCTGGGATCCTGCATTTACTCTCTTCCCTCCTCCCCTTGCGTGATTCAGAGGCAGCGGGCTCCACACCAGTTGGGGCTGGAGCTGCTGACTTGGGGCGGTAGAATGTGGTGAAGAAGTCTGTGGCCATTGTGCACCAGACTGATTGCCTGGCTCTTAGCGCCTCATGACCTGCCTGGAGCAGAGAGGTGGTGTGTCCTTCCCGCCTTTAGGCCAGAGCCGAGGCCTTCCATGAATGGGCTCCATGCTGCCTCCCTAGTTTTATCTCTGTGCTCTTGCATTCACTGGCCTTGACTCTGTCCGCCTCTGTGCCTTCCTGCTTTGGCTCACATCATTTCCTTCCTTCCTTCCTTCCTTCCTTCCTTCCTTCCTTCCTTCCTCAAAAAATGCTTACTGATAGCTAATACTTTTCCTCTAGCCCTGACCATCATTCCCAGCCTTTCTGCTTATCTAAATCCTTTCTGGTTGCTTCTTTTTCATCTGTTGTTGTTTTTTTTTTTTTTTTCCCAAGTACTTTTATTTGTTTATTTTTTTGAGAGAGAGAGAGAGAGAGAGTGTGCTAGCACATGAGCGGGTGTTGGGGTGGGGGGAGGGGCAGAGAGAGAAGCAGGCTCCCCGCTGAGCAGGGAGCCTGAGGCGGGGCTCCATCCCAGGACCCTGGGATCATGCCCTGAGCCAGAGGCAGATGCTTAACCGACTGAGCCACTCAGGTGCCCACTTCTTCATCTTTTAAAAAAATATATTCATTTCAATTTTTATTTTCTTTAGATTAAGGATATTTAAACTGTTTATAAAAGTTTAAAAGTTACTTAGATTTTTAAAATCCTCCTTCAGCCTCCCTATCAAATTTTGTTTTAATTGAGATGTAATTGACATATCAGATTATATTAGTTTCAGGTGTGCAGCATAATGATTCAATATTTGTGTATATTGCAAAATGATCACCATGATGTCTATTTAACATCTGTCACCACGCATAGTTATTCACCCTTCCCCCCGCTCCCCTCACCCGGCTCCTTCTTAAAGCTCTTACGGTCACCTCCCCTTTCCTCTAAGGTTATTTCCCACCGTTAGCTTTCAGCTCACAACAGCACCATCTTTACTCCACACTCAGCAACTCTTGATTGAGCATCTCTGCAGCCAGGGAATGTTCCAGATGGTGAGGACACAGAAACAGAAGAGACACGCAGCACAGACCCTCAGCGTGGCTCACAGTTCAGTGTGGATTTGGTCTCTTTCTACGAGTGTATTTTAAAAATTATACAAAGTCATACATGGCTGTAAAAAATTCTGACAGGAGAGTCTAACAGGTGAAAAGCGAAAGCAGGACTCTGTGGAGCTTCGGGGCTGGTGAGCAGGTGGAGGGGCTGGGAGGCAGGCGCACCTGCGGGGTGTGGAAGCTCCGCCCCTTCCATACATCTTGTCCTGAGATATACCTTGTTAAAATGTAATAAACTGGTGATCTAATGACATGACGGTCTATGTAGAGAACCTCAAAGAATCTTGAAAAACCTTCTGGAACTAATAAGAACTAGAAAAAGAAGACTATACTAAACACAGTGTTAGCAGAAGGGCAGAAACAACAAAGACCAGAACAGAAATAAATGGACCAGAGACCAGAAAAACAGTAGAAAAGATCAACAAAACAAAGAGGTGATTTTTTTAAAAAATATAAACAGAATTGACAGAGCTTTAGTGAGTCTAAAGGGGAAAAAACCCTCAAATAAATAAAATCAGAAATGAAAGAGGAGACATTACAACTGATACCACGGAAATACAAAGGAGCCTAAGAGACAAGCTGAACAAATCTACAACAAGGAGTTGGACAACCTGGAAGAAATGGACGAGTTCCCAGAAACATACAACCTACTAAGACCGAATCATGAAGAAATAGAAAGTCTGAACAGACCAGTAAGGAGTCATCATAAACTCAACAAAATAAAGCCCAGGATCATGACAGCTTTTCTGATGAATTCTGTGAAATGCTTAAAGAAGAATTAATACCAATCCTTCTCAAACTCTGCTGAAAAAATTGAAGAGCAGGGAACAGTGCCAAACTCATTTACCCTGATACCAAAGTCAGACAAGGACACCATGAGACAAGAAAATTACAGGCCAATATCCCTGATGAATATGGATCTAAGAACGTAGATCTTTTTTTTTTTTAAAGGTTTTATTTTTATTTATTAGACAGAGATAGAGACAGCCAGCGAGAGAGGGAACACAAGCAGGGGGAGTGGGAGAGGAAGAAGCAGGCTCATAGCGGAGGAGCCTGACGTGGGGCTCGATCCCATAACGCCGGGATCACGCCCTGAGCCGAAGGCAGACGCTTAACCGCTGTGCCACCCAGGCACCCCCTAAGAATGTAGATCTTAATCGTTCTCAACACACGCACGCACACGCACGCGCGCACACGTGCACACGCGCACACACACACTGGAAACTAGGTGAGGTGATGGACGTGTTAGTTAACCTGATCGTGGTAGTCATTTCAGAAAGGACACATGTATCAATTGTCACACTGTACACTTTAAATAGATACAATTTTATTTGTCAGTTATACCCAATAAAGCTGGGGGGGCAAAGTACAACTTGGTTCTTCTTTTCTCTTCTCCAGCTTCCATTCTCCAGTGGTAACGGGGGGGCACAGTGTCTTATGAGTCTCTTCCAGAAACATTCCACACCTTTGCTTTTTTTTCCCTGATGGTTTTGTGTGTGAGTCCCGATCTCCCAGTTGGAGGACAAGCACCCAGACAAAGGCACTTAGTCTCCTCACGTGTCCTTCCATGTTACCCTTCCCAGGGCTGGCACACAGCAGGTAAACTTTATGAATAGAATGGCATGAAATTCAGGGTCAGAGAAGATTCTTTGGGGAACTTGTACAGATCTGTCAGTATTTCTTGTGTGTGGCTTCTTGACCCACCTAGGGGGCAAGTCCCTGGATGGCAGGGCCACTCAGACTGTCATAGGATTCCACTGTGAGGCCTGTGGTTCTTCTGGGTCCACCCCCCTTAGGCCAGAGCTCTTGGGCTGGAGGCATTCCCTGGCTTGAGCAGGGCAGCCCTAGCAGCAACCTTCACCCCGACCGGCCGCTCACACCACTCCACTTGCATTTTCCAAGGAGTCTCAGAGACCAAACACCTTCGGGGGCACATTGCAGCTTGTAAGACATGCAGGGGACCTGTTGCTGTGGTGTCTGGTGGGCACCCCACACAGGAGGCTGAGCTGTGGAGTGAGAGAGACAGAGAGGGAGTGGGGGAGAGCGGGAGTACCAGAATGAGTGATGTGCAATGTTTGGGGGTCAGCGCATGACAAAATGATTCTCGTTAATTATTTAGAGCCTGCCATCTATCGTATGGCAGGTGTGGACAGGGGATGGGATGTCTGTTCTCTCTGAGCCACAGAGAGAGGGAAGGGTGGGTGGCCGTGGGTTGGTCCTTGGTTGGTGATTCTGTAGATGGACCCATTGTGGGGGTCCCCGACAGGAGGAGACCCAGGCCAGGCAGGGCTCCCTATTTTGGGGGATTCTGGCCTTCACTGCCACGGTGGTCCTCGGCACTGTATAGATATAGGACAAAGGAAAATCACCCCCAAAAATAAGGTCTAAGACAAGATCATGAGTGGGCAGTTGAAGCCGTCCGATTAGGCAGAATAAGCAGGAGGAGGTGTGAGTTAGGGAACGAGAGAGAAACAGTCTGGGAAAGTATTCCCTCAGCCTCAGGGGAATGTCTGGCTTCCTGTCCAGCTCTTCTGCTTCTCTGAACTATCTTCCCCTCTCCCAAGCCAAGTCTAAGTGTTCTCTGCCCAGCCAACGCTGGCCACAGTCCTCTGGCCTGTCCCTGTTCACGAGTCTGTCTCGCCCGCCCAGTTTAAGGGAAGGGTCTCCCTAATGCAAAGCCAGCTACCCTGATTGCTGAAGAAGTGTTTTCCTTTCTCGGCTTCAGTGAGATGGTTTTCAGAGAAGGACCAGCGAAGAAGGTGTTGAGGAGAACTGGAGCAGAAGAAGCTCGACGCAGGAAATCCGTCACGGAGCAGAGGCGGCAGAGATGAGGTCAGGTGAGTGGAGCGGGGCCTGGAGTCTGACACCCTGGCCCTGGGCCTGGCCTGCCGACGGAGGGCTGCGTCCCTGGGCAAACGGACCCATCTCATCCAGCCTCGGTTTTCTCATCTGTGAAGTGGGGTAAAACTAGGAGCTGCCGTGAGAACTGAGGGAGGTGATGTTTATGGAGGGCCCAGCACGGAGGAAGCAAGTTCACAGCAACGGCAAGCTCTGGCCTCACCCAAAGGCTTCATTTGGGGACCCCCCTGTGTTCTGGTAAAGGAACACTGGACAGAGGCCTGGCAGAAGATGGGCCCAGGAGCGAGCCGGGTGGGGAGTGAATGGCTCCTGGACAGGGGCTGGGCGCCAGGGACTCGTGTGTCTCGCGGTCCCTTCCTTTGGCCATTCCAATGGCTGTCTCCCCAGGGACTGACCGTGTCGAGCTTGGAAGGAATCTGAACCCCAGGGAAAGCAAACCAGCAGGCATCACCCTGCAAAGATGCACAGGTGAGCAGACAGGCCACTGGCTCCAGGAATCTGGAGGCCCCCCTGTGGCCCTGGCTCTGGAGGGCCGTGTGGCCTGCACCCATGACATTTCCTTCCTGGGCCTTGATTTCTTCATCTTTAGCATGACAGAGGCGGACTGGTCAGCTCTTTCCAACATTGGCTGGCGATGCCTGGCAGATGTCACAGAGCTGCGGCCACAGAGCACGGAGCTCCGGAGGCCGGGCAGCGGCTGGAGAGGGACGCCTGGCTCCTGCGAGCACTGCCGAGAGGAGCCGTCTGCATTCACAGTTCCTGGGTGGTTTCATTCTGCCTCCTCTTGAAAGGGCACCCCCTTCCTGGATTCTTCACAAACTGCCCTGGAGAGAACGCATGACACCCGCCCTTGCTCTCCCTCCCAGGGACGCATGGAGCCTCTGCTGTGCGGAGTGTGGATGTTTAATCCTGCCCGGGAATGCTGGCTGTGTTTCCAGAGCCTCTGCGTGTTCAATCCAACCTCCCCTCGGGGCTCCGTGCTGGAACAGGAGTCCCTTGAGGGTGACCTACGGGGCGGCCCGTGGGGTGGAAGCCATGGGAGCACATAGTGCCCGCGCAGCCCCTTCCCAGGCTGAAGGTCACAGACCTGCGGGAGCGGATCCCTACCCACTTGCCTCCTGGGGGTGGCGTGGCCGGCGTCATCAGCAGGTCCCCTCGGCTTGAGTCCTTGTGTTGAGGGGACGGGGCTTCCCGGGCCATTGTGTCGTCAGTTAGGACTGCAGGGTCAGGTGACATAATGGGGGCTTCACAAAGGCTCGTGGGAGAAGGAGCGAAGGAGTGGTCGTTGTAGCTCCAGGAACTCGCACACTCTGTGGGGGGGGGGGTGGTGAGGCCATAAGACCATTGGATGTTCACGGAGCACTTAGTAAAGGTCAGGAATTTTCCCGAATGGTTTTGATGTGTTAAATCCCTTAACCTTAACGATAATTCTATGAGGCAGATACTGTTGTTCCTCCCACTTTACTGATGAAGAACCAGAGGCACAGAGGAGTTCCGATACTTGCCCGAAGTTGCACAGCTAGTAGGTGGTCCAACGAGCGGCCGTGCCGAGAGCAGGCTGGCTGAAGTGTTCGTGGGCTTCATCGCCGAGCTGCTTGGGTCTGAGGGTGGGCTTCACATTCCAACACGCACCTGCAAACGGGGACAGGGTAGTGAACACGAGAGGGACCTGGGGGCTTACGTGTAATTCTGGGGTCACAGATTGCCCGAACACACTGCTGTGTCATCCATCTGCTGAGATGTCACTGGCTCTGGTACAGAGAACCCCAGTTTGCTCACAGTCCTTCACCTGGAGGTTTGGCACTGTGGGGGGGGGGCACTCGGCACATGCTGTCATCAAGCTGGATACCATCCTTCCCCCTCTGGGCACCTCATCCTGGGTTGGGGTCTGAGGGTGCAACAAGGGGTGCCTCAGGTGTGGGTTTGGCACAAAATAACTTTCTGATTTACCTGGGGAGAGATGAATGAATTGTTCAAGAGCATAAAATCAGGTGCCAGCAGGTGATATGGTTCCTGTAAATGTGAGAAGGAATTCAGAGAGGAGAGATGAAGGCAAAAGAAAGCCAGTAGGAGTTAGGAGATGTGTGGTCCAGTCCCAGAGACTGTAACCCCCGGCTGTGTGACCTTGGGTCACTTCCTTCCCCTCTCTGGGCTCAGTTCACTGAGCAGTAAAATAAGGAGATAGTCTAAACTCTACTGTTAGCTTCAACTTTAAAATTTAATAATTGTGGGGCGCCTGGGTGGCTCAGTCGGTTAGATGTCTGATCCTTGATTTTGGCTCAGGTCGTGGTCTCAGGGTCATGAGATTGAGCCCCGTGTCGGGCTCCACGCTCTGCGAGGAGTCTGCTTGGGATTCTCTCTCCCCCTCTCCCTCTGCCCCTCCTCTCGCTCATGCTCTCTCTCTAAAATAAATAAATCTTTAAAAAAATAAATAAAATAACATTAAATAATTGTAAGACTTCCGGAGATGAAGGGGAACTTGAGATCTGCCTGTGGATGAGGAGGCTTTGAATGGAGCCTAGAAGACCTAGTGAGAACTTTCTCCAAGTCCTGTTCAACAACTCCCAGGGCTGCCCCTGGGCCCCGTCTCCTTATCAGGATTGGCCCCTCCTCTTGGCTCCACGCTACCCCCCTGGGTTGGCGCAGGGTTTTCTCCCGCCTTCTTTCCTTCTTTCAAGCCTAGATTGTTCCAGTATTTGTAATTGGTTCTCTGCCTCCCTCAGACACACCAAGTCGAGCTCAGCCAATTTCCCTCCCTCTTGATGCATGTCTTTCTTCCCTCCGCTCTTGGACCTTCCTCCCCACCATCCCTGCTCTCCCTTTCCCAGCACCTTGACTCCAGCTCATCCATCTTCCCGGTGCGTGGCTGGCCCTGGCGCTCCCCTTCCAGTGCATTCGGGGGACAGGTGCTGTCAGGATGCGCACATGGAGAGAATGAGACGCTCTCCTCCCTGGGTACAGGGAGGATAATGATCTGAGTGCTTCCCTCCCAGGGCATGATGAGAATCAGCGAGTTAATGCCCATAAAGTATTATAATTACTCCGTGGAGTCATCTGATGGAGCGATGAGGAGCTGGGCATCTGGCTCGAATTGACTTCGAGCTGGAGAATTCAGGCAGAAGCAGCGGCCTCAATTGTTTTTCTTTTGGTCCCAACCACTCATCCCAATGCAGAGCAGTATTTCTTAGCAGAGACTGACACTGTGGAACGAGAGATAAATACACCAAATTCTTGATTCACGAGACCTGTGTCTGGAAGGTTCATTCCAGATAAGCTTGTTACCCGCCCCCCCCCCCCAACCTCTGATGAATTAGAAAATTGGTTCTGAGCCCTTCGATGACATAACCTGGGCCAGGCAGCTGGTTGGCAGGGGGTCTGGGAGGAGAAACTTCATTTCCTTGTTCCCAACATGTGCCGTTTCCCACTCCCGTCCTTCCTTTTCTTTCCTTCCATGTGTACTTGTTAGGGTACCTTGTACATAATTCTGTCCTGGACAGGACAGCAGGTCTCCTCTTTTGGCTGTCCCACCAGCAGGGATAGGAGATAGGTGTTCCGTTCACAGAGTCGTGCCGTCCTCACTTCAGCTGTGCGCACCGGCCGGCTCTCCATCCCCTCCCCCTTCCACGCCTGCCCGCGGCTACTCTTCCTCTACCTCTTCGCCCGTGCGGTTCCTCCCTCCACGCATCTCTTCCACTCACGGATCCACTGAGACACCACCTCCTCCTTTCAAAAACCTTCTCGAACACACCCCACCCTCCACCCAGACTCACCAGGAAGCGTTTCATCCCGAATCCTGCTGACGTGGGACTATGTTGTTCTGTTCGCTGTCTCTGTCCCCCAGGCTCTCTGGGCTCACTGAGGTCCGGATGTGTACTGCAGACAGACACATCGCTTTATGTGGTGGGCTTGATGGGGAGCCCTTTGCTTCACTTGCTTGGCACTCTAAGGCCGGCGCCAAACCCCTTCACCTCGTACTGGTGTTGCCCTCTGGCTCACCTGCAACCCCTTATGCCAATGTTACAAATGGGCATCCTTTATAACAGAGCCATGTCAGGACCACTGTTCTCACCCCGCTCAGTGTCTGCCTTACCTCAAATCCAGCACCCCCCCCCCGCCCCACACCATGAACTTGAGTGTTGGAAATACTGACTACCCTGACCCTGCAGATGTCTCTCCCCTCAGACCTCCCTGAGCACTCCAGCTTTGTCCCTTTTCAACACGTTAGCCTCATTTCTGTCTTTGAAATATAACATCTTGAAAGTAGAGGCCATGATTATAAGAGAATCTCAACAAACCTCAATAAATATTTGTTGATGAACTGACTTGCTGACATGACTAGCCATGAATCAACGGTCTGGATTTTGGTATTGGGTCTATTGCCATCTTAGGCTGCTGAAGTCACAGGTTTTGTCTGGCCCAGACTTGGGTGGAAAGGTCATGGCCTCTGGTTCTGGAGTGGGGGTGAACCAAAGAATTAAAAAAAAAAAGTGTTGGGCAACACTCTAGACTTGAGTTAATGCCTCGAGTAGTTGATGCTTTGTGGCAAACAGTGTACTTCTGGCCCTGCTGTAGCTGTGATGAGGAATGGTCATTTGTTAATGTACGTGAGCCTTGTGCTTCCTGGGGATTCTCAGGCTGCTAGAATGTTGAGCTTGTAAACGTGAGCACCTTCTCTCTCACCGGCAGGCAGAATGACTGGGGGAGAAAACAGCTTCAGTTCCAGTGAGTACGTGTTCATCACTGATCACAGGCATAAAAACATGACCCCGAAGAAGGAATTCATGAAGTGTGGTCCCCACTTTGTGGAATTTGTCCCAAATTCCCTCTCTCATCTCTCTGGCCTCTGCTTCCTCTCCCCCTTCTGCATCCTCCTCCATCTGACCGTGGGAAACCCTTCTGCTGGCTTCTCAGCGGTCACAATGCTCAGTGACAGGAGGAAGCTGCAGATTTATCCAGAAACATTATACGCATAGGCAGATTTACACATAGTAGAAATTAGGTAGGTTCTCAAAGACATCGGCCTGGGGCCATAAAGGTCTTGAATGGAAAAGGCGCTTCTGTGAGATGGTCTGATGTCAGGCTTACCACTGGATAAACTCCTGCCTGGAATGGACATCCTCTCGCGTCCCTGACAGAGACCACTGGTGGGCAGGCCCCTGCCCGGGAGGACAGCTGCTTTCAGCTACCTGGCACCTAGCTGCTCTTCCTCTCGGGTCCCCCTCCAGAGGCCCTCAACTGGCCAGGGAGGGCTTGTGCCCCGTATCTGGTCTGCCTCCTCACCAGCGCTGGGGAGAGGCAGCGGTCTATTCCGGGGGCCCTGAGCCACATCCAGCTTCCTGTCTCTTTTTCTTTTGTTAAAGCCAAATGAAACAATGTAATTAGCTTGTTACAATTAAAGTGACTCGACTGGATAAATTGTAATCACCCAGAATCAAGTCAGGCATCCCTGCAGGTCCCGGACATCGCAGCTGAGCTGCCTCATTTGCATAATTAAAATATACAAATGATAATGGATTTTGTACTCAATTTCCAGCGGCTGTGAATTTGAGAAACTCTGAAATTAGAATAACAGAGATGAAGCCCGCCTTGAGGTAATGGGGATGACAAGTTTTGACAGTAGGGGTGTTTATAACACTAGTTTCTCGCTACAAAATAAATAAGTACAAAAAAGATTAGAGAGTGATATTAGTTAATAGCTCCACGGGCAGTGGGAAGTGCAGATAGACTCTGATTACCTCTGTGAATTTACGCTGCCTTTTTTTTTTTCCTGACAAGCTCTCGCCTAACCTTAGGGGATACCATCCCCCTGATTATGAGAAATTGAGAATGAATTAAATGCATAAAAAGGGTTGTCACAGATCGACTCACCAAAGGAAAAGAAGAGAAATGAAATTAGTCTTGCCGCTCTTGCTTCCAGCTAGGGGTGGAATGAAGGCAAAGTGTGCCGAAGGAAGCGGAGAGAGGGCGAGAGGGCGCGGAGGGGCTGGCATAGTCGGGGAAGGAGGGGGTGCAGAGGGCAGAAATCAGGGGTGGAGGCAGAACTCAACATTGGGGGAGCCAGAGGACAAAGTTACTATGCAGTGAGATCTGAGAATTTTGGAACGTCCCTCTACTCAAAATACACTCCGCAGAGGGCACCGAAAATTCCGGTGGGCCACACCCTTAATATAAGCACTGTGTTCTCTGCCCACACACTGAACACGAACGTACTAAGAAGGCTATTCCTTCTCTTCCTGTAAAACGCGGAGAGGACAGGAGTCGTGCCCATCCTGGTCATCTGGTCTCCCAGGACCTGGCACATCGTAGAGATTAAGAACTTATTGCATGAATACATGAAGGAACAGGAGCTACTACAGACAATGTAAGAGTGTCAGGAAGTAATGAGAAGGCCCTTGAAGGCTCAAGTCACGGATTTTCCCATTTGTCTTGAAAGCAGCTGGGCCCTGGGTATCAGGGTCCCCCGTCTGGAAGGGCCGCACGGTGTCAGAACCCGTGTCTCTGAGGCCGGCCTTCATCTTGCAATCGGTTATGGCAGCGGAAGCTGGGCTGAGTCCCTGTGTCAGGAGCAGAGGGGGAGGGGCAAGAGGACGATGCTGGTGAGGGTCAAGCATACTACTGCCTGGGAAAGAAATCCAGAACTAAGTCTCTGGGCCTCTCCCCCTGATGGGCTCCGCACAGCAGCTGTCCAATGTGGCAAGGAGGGAAACTGCTGGTCCCCACAAAGCGGTTGGCTAATAGATGCTTTCCCATCTTACTGAAAAAGGTGTGCAGAGTGGGGCAATCAGAAAATCCACCAGCCAGCCAATCCACTGTCTGGGCAAGGAGATGAGCCAGAGGTGCTAGGGTCTGGTGGTTGGAGTGTAGGGGTGGAGGAGGAAGGATGTGCAGGAAGCCAGCCCCTCTCACAGCAGCTTGGGAGCCGTTATTCTTGGGAGCTCATGAATCAAATGCTGCCTTTGGCAAAAGTGTCAGCCCTCTGAGCTAGGTCAGAGAGGAAGGAAGGGCCGCCACCGGGTTCCCAAAAGGTGTTCCTCACCCTGGCCTCCCAATGGGAGAGTAAGTGGAAATCCACTTCTTCCCTTGCGGGTCCTGGCCCTGGGGTGGTGGGGTGGGACCTGCCTAATCTCAGGTTCTGAGGAATGATGGGACAAGATGCCACAGCAAAGGCAAGGCTCCTTGAAGGAAATAGAGCAATGTGCACAGATCTGGAAATCTATGGACCCCAAAGGCCTGGCGACTGCAAATGTCAGGTTAGAGAGGAGGAAAGCCAGCCATGTCCTCGTTGGCTAGAAAAGGCTGGGGTAGAGACCTTTGGGTGTCCTTCAGACCTGCACTGGGCATCACTGTCCCATGGCAATTAGCAGGGCCACCGTGGGCCATCCATGGGTTCATCCTGTCCCTGACAGAGGGCATTTGACAGATACCACTTTAAGGGGTCAACAACTTTGGACTTGCCTCCCATACTCTGAAACTTCCTCTTAATTAGCCATTAGGAGTTTTTCCTAAGTTTATCCAAATCATTCTTGAGACCACTTGAATGATGGCTTGCTGCTTCATCTCAGAATTCCTGCCTTTTGTAGGTAGTTTTATTAATCTGGAACGTATTTCTTTTTTTTTTTTTTTAAAGATTTTATTTATTTATTTATTCGACAGAGATAGAGACAGCCAGCGAGAGAGGGAACACAAGCAGGGGGAGTGGGAGAGGAAGAAGCAGGCTCATAGCGGAAGAGCCTGATGTGGGACTCGATCCCGTAATGCCGGGATCACGCCCTGAGCCGAAGGCAGACGATTAACCGCTGTGCCACCCAGGCGCCCCTGGAACGTATTTCTTATTTCTTTTAAGGTTGACAGGCAGGGGTGCTTGAATTCTGCCATCTAGGATGTGGCATCGCATCTGTTTCCACACCTCTCTCAACCGTCAGCCACGATCTCAGCCCCGTCATCTGAGAAGTGTTCTCCATCTTCCTCCTCATCCCCCGGCCACTTGATGGCCTCCCTGTTCTGCCCCGCCGTGCACAGGGAAGCTGGCTCTGTAGTCGGGGAGTGGCAAAGCCCTGGAGTCTGCTCTTGGGAGTGGGAAGATCTTTACTCAGCCTTAGAGGGACTGCCACGCCCTGCTGGGGCAGAGGGAGACGTAGATCTTCGAGGTGTTGATATTAACCATCCTGCGGGAGGCTTGGCATTGCTACTTGGCTTGAGGGCCTCGTTATTTCTCCCAGGCATACAGTGCCAGGAAGAGAAGGGCCAATTAATGATCTGCTGGATGAACAATTCCCAGGGGTAGGCCACGGAGAGAAGCGGGAACAGCACGTGCTCTCCTCCTCCCGCTTCTTTTTCTAGAAGGCAATACTATGTCAACGGTATAGTAAAAAAAAATGTAAGCTTCCTTGAGGGCTTGGACTGTATCGCTTTTATTATTCTGTCTCCAGCATCTAGCCTAGTGCCCGGCGCATAGTAGGTGCTTAACAAGCATTTGTGAAATGAATTAATGAATGAGGCTGTGCTGTTTTTAAATCCAGATCCATTATGGAGCATTTCAAAAGAGAAAATATGTTCTCAGGTTCAAATCTGTCCATTGTATTCCTAAATCTATCAGTGTATATTAGTTAGTCACTTTTAGGTTGACCCACAGCTTGTTTTCTGGATTCTTCTCTCCTTTTATCCCCTAATTCATTCCTTTTGCCAGGCTCTGTTCTCAGCCCAAGGGCACCTAACAATTCCTGGCCCCATCACTTACGCTCTGCTCCGTCCCTCTCGACATCGCTGCTGTCACTGTTCTGGGCCAGGCCACCATTGTCTCTTAGCTGCATGTTGTCTTGTTGGATTCCCCGAATTCAATCTTCCACCCCTTTGTCTCCACACTGCAGCTCCAGTGAGCTCTCTAAAACCCTGGGCTGGGCTTTTGCACAAAAATACGATCCATCCTTCCCCCTCCCACATAGTCCCAGTTTGGGACAGGGGATTGTCAAGGTGTTCTATTTTCTAGTCCTTGATCAGGAAGACTGGATCAGTGTTCTCTTCCCATCTGGAAGGCTGTGGGACATCCTTTTCTTGGGGTGGACAAATGTCACGAGGGTTGCTCATGGGTTCCCCTGGGCACATGTATTTGAAGAGGGGTTGCTCCACTCTTGGGCTGCCCCTGCCTTTGGGTGTCTCCTTTCTAAAGGCAATGCACATCTGTCTTGTACCCGGAACCTCCGGGCAGCCAATTTGAGCCCTTGTCTATTAGAGAATTAATTTTTAATGGGTTTTATAGCATGGCGGATAAATCAGTTAGGAAGAGACAAGGAGCTGGCAATGCCTAATGAATATCGATTGGGCCATTTATAGGAGAAACCTTGCCAAAAGGGGGACGGCCACCCAGCAGTCACATCAGTGATGCTAGTTGACGGAGGGGCACCAGTGGATTCTCTCTGTCGTCATCAGTGGCTGAAAAATTTTTCTAACTTGTTGACCACTGATGCCAGAAATTTCACCACGTTGTGGGTAAGAGTCATGCCTTTTGTTAATATTTGCATACCTTTGAGGCAGGATAAGGAAACTACTACTAATAGATCATCTCTTAATATAAAATAATTGTGTAGCTATTTCCCAAGGGACGTGAGAGAGAAGGGGAGAATGGAGACAGGGGGATCCTAACCATTTTCCTCAGGCTGGCTGAGTTTGGGAACCCAGAGGACAGCTTCTGAGAGGTACAAGCCCTTTTGGGGGGTGCTTGGTGTTACAGAGAGCAAACAAAGCCTTAGGAATGATATGGAGCATTTTGCAATGTCACTTTTACTTAAAGATTTGATGAAAAATGTTGTTCATTGGAACATTTTCACGGAGAGAATGAACAATTGGCATGCATAAAGAAATACTTTCTTGCTGTGTCCCACCCCCTGTTTCTGCTATAAGCAAGACTTCCTTTAGTGATGGAGGCAGAATTGGCCTGAGGACAAAAGCTCTGGGTTCAGGTCTTGATCCCAAGCCTGACCAATAGAGGCACAACATTAATGGACACATCCTTCATTATTCTAATAAACAGTATACAACTTAGTGCTAAATTTTGCAGTATAGACTCTAACGCAAGGGGGTTCTTTTCTTTCTAGCTCTAACGCGCCATGACTACTAAGAAGATTCATTATATTTAGTATGACATGGTGTTAAGACTTCTCGTGTGTGCCCTGTTTCCAAATGAGTGTGCCCCTCTCCCGTTGAAAAGTGAGGTGTTTTTTCAGTGACAATGTCTTAATGCAAAGCATGTCGGGAAGTTCTTTTTGAGGATTACCTTCAGGGCCTGTGAACCATGAACAAACATTCACTTCATGAAAAACCTTTGTACCCCATAAGCACGATGTGTGCTGGGAGCGGTGGGCAGTGGGAGGGCGGGAGGTTCAGGAAAGGCCAGCTAGGAGCGGTTGGTCATGTGGTTCTCTTCGATCAGTCCTAAAGAAACCTTTCAGCCCCCTGCCACCAGAGGGCCACCAGGCAGGAGAGGGCTGGAGCAGTGATTTCTCACTGGGGGTAGGGACACAGACGGCTGAATTCTGGGGGAGGGGGAGGCATTCTGTCCCCTCCCCCACCATGCCTTTCCGTTTCCAGAGAGGGTTTAGCTCCTGCTGCGAAAGCCAGAGGAGTGACCTTAGCAGGGGATGGAAGACGATACTTTTCCAGAGGGGAGTCTGCCCCAGTCCGCCCCAGTAGCCTGCCAGATCTCCTCTCGTGTTTCACATCATATTGCTGGTACAGAGCTTCCGTGGACAAATTCACTTTCCTCTAATTTGTAGACTTGTAGAATGGTATTGGGAATGGGAAGCCACTTTTGGGGAGTATCTAGGCCACCCTTATGTCCTTATGATGAAGAAACAAGTCCAGACAGGTTGAATCTTGCCAAGATATTAAAGCCAGTTAGTGACGGAACCAAGTATATAAATCTTAACACCCTCACCAGTCTGTAAGCTCCCTGAGGGCAGGTGGGACATACTCTCCTGTATCCTTATACTGTGTGGCATGTCATAAATGCTCAGAAAAATCCTAATGACCTATAATTCTCAAACTTGGGCAGGCACCAAAATCACCTTGTAAAAACACAGGTTACTGGACCCCAACCCCAGAGTGTCTGGTTCAGTAGGTTTGGGGCGAGGCCAGAGAATTCCCATTTCTGACAAGTTCCCCAGTGATCCGATGCTGCTGATCCCGGGACCCCACTTCGAGAACTGCGGCTGCATAGGTTTTACGGACGTCCCCATTTCTTTATCATTTAACACACTGCATTCCCAGGAAGCCTGCTTTATTAGACAGTAAGTGGCTACGTGAGAAATCCCAGACTTAAAACATACTAGTTTAAAAGTATTTAAAGTGAATAATTACCTTCAGGGTGGTCTAGGTAGAAAGATTAAATAAATTAAGTTGAGTCAATAGGAGTTTAAGCATCATTTGTTAAAGCAGTACTATTAGTTTTTCTTTTCCTGGTGGAAATTCTCTTCTTGTCACATAATCCTAATTAATTATTGTATAAAGACCTGAAAACTTAAATGCACAAGGGAGTAATAATCTTATGTTTCATTAACCAGCAGCTTCGAAAGCCAGAACCAAGTGTGTAGAAAGAGCACGAACAACGTGTACCGAGCAGAGCTCCTTCCAAGCCGGCCTGAGGTCTACCCCCGTGCTTCCATTTGTCACCGAATGTGTTAACGTGAATATACATTTACACTCTTAAATCTGTCGTCTTTGTTCAATATAATCTTATCAGAGTAAGCCAATCAATAGGAATTTCAGGAGTATTTATCATTGATTTTGCAATATGCTTTGTAATTACTGAATCGATATAAAATTCTCAACTCATTAGGAGATTAGCTTTTTTAATCATTTATATTAATGTGTTTAACCAAAGGCATTGGAGTTCCTTTTTTAAAAAAAAAAATCACTTGTTTAATTACTTACATTAAAAATGAACAAATGCTATGGACTAAAAGCTCGCTTTGATTTTCAAAGGGCACGTGCCTTGTGCCTTGCCTTTCACAGGATCTCAACAAATTGGTTGCATCGTGGAGCCCAAACCATGATCTACAACAAAATGGGGGTGCCCACCGGAATAACTTGATGAGAAACGGGGAAAAAAAAATCCAGCCAAAAGTCCAACTTTTGAGTTGTTAAATATCGGTCCTGATGTACCGGTTTAATTTTGTGGCTTTGACTTTTGTCCCTTACTAGTTGTTTATGTGGGATACCTTCTCCCAGGCGTGGAGCTTGCAGGGTGTGGTCCACTAAGAGAAACTGGCCATTCGGGCATGGAATACTCACAAGGCGGATTCAATCACCACACAGATTTTCAGCGGTGATAATAGCAGTATCCCACCACAACCCTGAGAGTGGTTTGGACAGGTGTTTGTCCATTTTGCAAAGGAGGAAATTGAGTCCTGGGGGATGAAATGACACACCCTCAGGTTAACTCCCGTGTGTGGGGCAGAGAAGGCTGTAAGACACAGAGGTCCCTGTGTGGGGGATAAAAACGGGCCAGTAAAGTTTTAGGGGTATCTTAGGGGTTGTAGCTGTCACTCATAGAGCACGTACCTGCTGGAAACTTCTTGCTTTAGACATTCACGGTGACCTTAGAGCTTGAAGGAGCCCCCTCAACCTCCCCCCAGGGCCACGCAGACCCAGGCTGCTCTGAATGGCGGTCACCTGAAGTTTTCAGGGCTGGCTGCTCAGTTCTAGGGAGTTTTGAAGGTGTTCTGTCTGCCACCAGAATTGCGTCACCCTGGTTACCATCCCTGGGAGCCATGGTAACAACAATGACGCAGGCCTTCGGTACTGAGCCTGAGTTTACACCATGCCTATAAATGCACTATCCTATTTGGTTCTCACAACAACCCTATGAAACGGGCTAATGCCAAGGTCCATTTTACAGGGAAAGGCTAGGGAAGCTTACAGGAGTTAGGGGATTACCAGTAGGGAGTAAATGATTGGAAATGTGTCCCCACCCCCGACGGTGCCCCCAACAGGATGCCGTCTTCCCAGGAGAGGGAAGAGCCCTAAACACTGGGTCAGGAGGCCAGGCTTTGGTATCCACTCAGCTCTTCACTTCCTTAGGTCTCAGTTCCCATCTCAGGGAGGTTGGGTTGGATCTCCTGCTCTCCTCTCCTTCTGGTGCTTTATTAGACAGTAAGTGGCTACGTGAGAAATCCCAGACTTAAAAGATACTAGTTTAAAAGTATTTTACCTCAAACACCTAGCAACGTTAATTGGATTCTGTATCGATCATGGCGGGGCTGCCTCATTGCATACCAGGTACCACGGGGCAGACCGGTTCCCCGACTTTGGGAACTTTGTGTTGAAAACAGCACTCATCCAAGAACCCTGTCTGAGGATCCAGCTTCCTTCTAGTCCTTTGAGAATGATGAGTCTCTTGTCAGTGCCTTTGCAAACACAGTTTCAGCCTTTAAACGTCCCCACGCTCTGTGACCACACAGTCTGAACCCATTGCCCCAGGCCTCTCAAGCCCGTCAGCAGCTTCTATGCACTCATAGCAACTCTCACGCCTCTGGAGATTCCTGGGGGTTCCTAGGGTATGGATGATGCCATGTGATTATCCTCCACTGCTGAAAAAACCCAGCAAAGATGCTTGTGCTGTGCGAGCATCCAGTCCTTCGCCTGTTGGGAGATGGTCTTCTGTTGAGGGAGCGTTGGCCTGTGGCGTCAGCCAGCAGAGCTGCTGTGGCCAGAACACGTGGACGTGGAGATGACATGTAATGACACTGGTACATATCTGCAGTTCCTAAAGTTCTTTCACACGTGCGGTCACAGCCCGTCCTCTCAGCGACCCTGCAGGACGGCTGGGCGAGTCACAGCACTGCCATTTTATAATGAGCAGGTGGAGGCTTCCCGGTCCCACGTCTGAGTCAGGTGCCCCTCCTTTGTGCTCCCATAGCACCTGCTTCTGGGGCACTTAGTCCGTGGACGTGGCTCATCGCCCACGAGGATAACAGCTTCGTGACAGCAGGGACTTTGGGTCACCAGGTCATTGCTGCTTCTCCAGTGGTTCGTGCGGTGCCTGGAATAGAGTGGACACTCAACAAATACTTATGGAACGAGGGATGAGCAGAAGGACGGACGAGTGGACAGGTGGATGGGTGGGCGGATGAGTAAGTGAAGGGCGAGCAGGTTCGCTCAGCCTGGCTTCCCGTCCAGAGGCTGCCCAGCTGTGCCGCGGTGGCTGGAGGTCGGTGCGAGCTCGGGCACGGGCTCGCTGGCGGGCGCGGAGAGCGAGGGCTCTCGTGCTGCTCGAGACAAACCGGTGATGCCAACGTTCGTGCTGGGGCCCAGCTGCGTCTCCTCCCGGGGCCCTCCCTCCTCCCGCAGTGGGCTTGCCCATTGCCCCGCAGGACCCACGTCCTTTCTTAGGATATCATTCCTGGGCTTTGAAATACAGCCCAAACATAGTGCGCTGGCTTCCTTTCCGATGCTTGCCTCCTCGGCTGAGCGAAGAAAGGAGCTAACGGTCCTTCCCCCAGAGGTGTGAACGACGAGGTGTGAATGATACCCCTGTGCCCTGTGGAATTTCAGTCCCTTCCATGGGAGCGGGGTCTGATGGAGGGTGCCCATTGGCTGACTGCGGGGCCCTCCTGCTCCGCTGGAGAGAAGGGCACTTTGGCTGCCATCCCAGGACTCCAGGTAATAAATCCGCGTTCTCTGCCACCTGCTATTGCACCAAACGGTGCCGTGGCCAAGTGGTCAGTGCGCTGGGCTGGGGGCGGCGCAGGCGCTGGAGTAATTACCCCCACAGTGCCCCTCACCCTGGAGCTCCCCCAGAAACTTGGCTCCACACTGGCCCACGTGGCAGGGGCATGGAGGGCCCTCGGCCTGGCTGTCCTCAGCAGGGAAGATGGGTGAATCAAGGCAGGTGACAGCCTGGAGAGGGAGCGGCTGTCCCCAGGGATGACGGTGACAGGCGCTGGGCCACAGCCTATGGGAACTCCGTAAATGTTCTCACTCCAGATGGGCAGCCTGGGGATTTAAGCAGTAATATGTGTGTTTGGAACTTTGAACTTTTTCATCCATGCTCTTTGGCTCAATTGGCCTCACAACACCTTGTAAAATTATTATGAGAAGATAATGTAATAAGGAAAAATGTCTTAAGTGATCCTTGAAGCTACCGTCACAAAGAACTTCAGGTTTGCACTGGACTAGAGAGCTCCGGCTCACATTTATTATTAATTTTTTGTAGTTGGTAATTAAGGTGCTCTCATCATTCTTGCACTCTCTTGTCAGGCTTTTTTCCAAGAAGCAGAAACCCGTGCAGGGCTGTGGAGCCGCCTGTCTACCCACAGAACCCGGTCCGGAGCTGGGCCTCCTAACTCGGGCCTGGGATGCTCTTACTAGGCCTTCAAAGGCAAGGCCAGTGGTGGGGGTTTAGGGACAGAGGGATGGACAAGAAGACCTCTTAGGGATTGCTGGTTCACCAACCATATCTGATTCTGTGATTTACATGGGCCTGCTCAGAACCTGGCTGGCGTCTTCACTGGGCAGTGAGGCCCCCAGGAGTGTTGGGTGAGAGACCATTGTGTTTACTTTCTAGACTTGGTATTAGCAGGAACCTGGAGAGATTGTAGCCCAACCTTTCCGTTGTACAGATGAGGACATTGAGGCTCTGGGACAGGAAGTGACCTCCCTTTCCTCTTCTAAGGAGGGGATTGGCTTATGAATTGCATGGATTGCAGGGGTCAATTCAAGACCACAGAGAAAAATCTATGATTCACATTAAGGAGTCAGGTGTGACATTTAGGTTAAATCACAGCAAATGAACATATATTTTTGACTTACAGAGACAGCAATTTCATATAGTTCAACCTGTTATTTGGGGAGGCAAGACATATGTGAAGAGACCTTCCAGAAGATAAGAAACAAAAACATTTAAAAAGTAATTCAAAAGAATTATTGAAGAGCGGCCATAAGACATTTATCATTTAGAAAATTTTTACTTAGTTTGAGTGAAGTAGCAGAGGCATATGCTGATTTGTATTCCAATGTATAAAAAGCATTTATCATAGTACCTGACTCATAATAGGTGCTTAATGAATGTTGACTGAATGCATGAATGGATATATTGTTTATTTCTGGTTAGCTGCCGACTCAGGATTCTACTTGGCTGTCTGTTAACGGAATGTGACCACGGTGGCTTAAACAATTAGGGATTTTAGTTTTCCCACATGAAAAATAGACCAGGAATAGGTTATGCAGAGCCAATGCAGCTATTCAAGCAAGTCATCAGTGACCACACTGCGTTTTAGGCTCCGTTATCCTTAGCATGTGGTCTGCAACCTCATAGCCCCAAGATGGCTGCTTCCCTCAAGAGATCAGGTGCAAGTTCCAGGCTGGGACTTTTGCAAATGGCAAAAGGCACTGTGTGCTGGTAAAACACTTCTCTTTTTATTAGAAAAATAAGTTTTCTGGATGCCTACCCTGTAGGCTTCTGCTTGCAGTTCCTTGACCAGAAGTGAGCCACATGGTCACCCTTAGCTGCAAGGGAGTGTGAAGAGTAGCACTGAACCAAACTGGGTTCTGTTGGTCAGAAAGCGGGGAGATGTATATTGGTAGATATTGTACAACATCTCTCTCAGCTGTTTAAAAGCGATCAATAATTATTTGGATATAAACAAGTTGAGGTTCTAGTTTGGAAATCCCTGGGAATAGGTTGAGGCTCACTCATGCATTCATTTATTTATCATCCTGCAAATATTCACAAAATGTCCAGTATGTGGTAGGTGCTGGCTGGAAATGCAAAGGGGAACATAGTAGACTCAACATCTGTCCTCCAGGGGCTCAAACACACAGATGCAGGACAGTAAGACCCACTGGGCAGGGAGGGAAGACAGATCCAGGCAGGTGGTGGGAACAGCATCTGCAGAAGCCAGGAGGAAACAGAGTCTGACCTGTGGTGCAGGAGCAGGGTAACTGAGGGGCTCAGGCTTTTAGTGACCTGGCTGGATCAGGAGGTAGGCAAACCCAGGTCCAGGTCACATTCTGCAGACATCAGTTAGCGGTGGGGCTCCAGGGTGACAGTCTGGACCAATGTGGAACATTTAAACCTTTCCTAAAATGGAACACCTTAAATGGAATGCACCTGGGCACTCAGTTCCCAAATACCCTTCCTTTGCCCATTTCAAGCTGGACGGGACTTGTGAGATCTGGACCAGAGGTCTCATTTTACAGATAAGTAAACGGAGGCCCAGAAGGTCCAAATAACTTATTTATGACTGTTTTCCTAGTCAATACCCATATTTGGATCAAACCTATAGTCTCCCGACCTCTGGCCTTTCCTTCTTCAGACACATTGTATGTATACAAGCACTTAATCTCCCCTGTCTGAGAGCAGCTCAGTGGCATGGGCCCAGTGGGGCGATTTGTCCCGTGGTTACACACAGGGAGACTGAGGCCGGAAGGATGGTGGGCTAGAGCAGCCTCCCTGCCTGCCGCTGGCCCAGCGCCCTCTGCCCCTCACCTCCTGCATGGGAGCAGACCAGCCTTCTCACTGACCTGCGGTCGGGAGAGTGACACTGTCTCTGCCGAGGTGAGATGAGGCCTGGGCCGCTGTCCCCAGCCGCTCCTCTTGTGGGGTGACAAGGGGGAGATGAAGGGCTTCGCTCCATGACATGGCCAGTGTGGCTGAGTTCTCGACTGAGTCTTGAGCCCTAGGAAGACAAGGGCAGGCTGCTGTGCTCCGAGTGTCCTGATTGCTTCTGACATTCTTGGTCTTTTGTGATGATCCTGCCATGCTCGGCCACCCCGCATGGGGGTGGGAGAGGCCATTAGAGAGCTGACAAGGTGCAGAGCCGTGAGCAGTGACGGACCGGCTGCCTGATGACCTCGACGCAAGCATACATTCTATCGATTGACCTTTTGGAAACAGAAATGGGCGTCCTGCTTGTCGCCCGGTTAGTGAGGCTGGGCTGTGATCAGAGTGGTCCTAATCAAGATGGATTCTGCTCGGAGTTCACCTTCTCTGCTCCAGCATGGAGCCAATGAGGATGCCTGAGTGGGTTGTTTCCACAGCGTGGCTGTGTGGCTGTGTGGCGGGGTGCCCCGTGGCCTGTGGGAGACTTGGAGGAGACAGGGTCAAGCCTGGGAACTCCTTCTCCCCTTCCTTTCCTGGTCTGCTCCCCGTGCTATCCCCCTTCTGACATGTTCTTGCTGCTCCCCTGCCCCTGAGAGACCGTGGGCTCCCGGATCAGACGGCCTGGCCAGTGCCACTTCCTTCCTCTTCTTCCCCAACAAAAAGTCTTGCTCTCGCCTCTGCCAGGGACATGTCACACTTGCCCCTGCCAAGCCACTGACACTGGTAATGACTCTCTCAGAGCCACTGGCCACTTTTGACAAGGCAATAATGTCTTACCCTGTAGTTTTAGAAATTGGACTCTGTGGGAATTTTAAAGTCTTACCGCTTTTCGTGAGATGAAAATCTAAGAAAATCTTAAGACGTTAACCTAAATGAAATCAGAGTCTGTGAGGGACTTCCTCAACACGCGTCTTAGGACCCCGTTTGTTCTTGAGCTGACAGTAGTAGGACTACAGAGCAGTACTATTTCAATGGAGGAAGAACCCAGAGGATACCCAAAGATATGACTCTCCAATGACGGCATTTAGGCCGCTTGGATGTAGGGTAGCACGAGAGATTTGGGGTCCTTGCTGGCCCCTGAAATGATGTGATGTGATGCACATGGATGGGAACACCCCCCAAGAGGTTCCGGCCATATCACAGCTTCTGGACAGATGACAAGAAGACCCCAATCCTACTTCCAGCCCACTCTCCTGAGTCAGGAGAGCCCCTTTCTGCCATTGGGAAAGCTTCCCATCAGAAACTTCAAGAAGCGTTGTTTACAAAGCAGAGAAATAATGACGTGCCAGCCTCCTATTGTGTAGTTGGACCAGGGCGATATTTCCTGCCCTTAATGGTCTGGGGGTATTGAAGATATCTCCTTGTTTGAAATAACAAGTGGCGTGACAGCCTGTGAGAACGACGTCATCAAGCCCACTGCTGAAGGAGCGGTGTGAGAATGATCCTGATGGCTTGGCAGTCATTGGGCTGAGCACTTCCAGAGAATTCTCTTACTGAATCTTCACAACCCCACCAAGTAGCCAGTACTCATCATTTCCATTTTGCCAGAGAGAAAACTGAGGTACAAAGGGCTGAAGTAACTGGCCCTAGTTCACCCAGCCAGGATGGGGTAGAGAAGGTTCGAGTGTTCTTTCTGGGGCGCCGTGGTGGCTCAGAGGGTTGGGCATCCACCTTCAGCCCAGGTCATGATCTCTGGGTCCTGGGATCGAGCCCTGTGTCCAGCTCCTGGCTCAGCAGGGAGTCTGGTTCTCCCTCTGCCTCTTCCCCTGCTCATTCTCTCTCTCTGTATCTCTCTGTCTCAAATGAATAAATAAAATATTATTAAAAAATTTGTTCTTCCTTCTGACTCTGCCGTAGAGCCGAACATGAGACGGCAAGCCAGGGCTCTGGTCCGCACCCCTCCATCGGCTCTGTGACTTGGGGTGAGTCCCTTGATTTCTCAAATCCTCAGATCCCTCAGGGCATGGCGCTGGGGTGGAGGGTAAGCTCTACTAATATGGAGGAGACAAGGGTGGAGTCCTCCCCAGCTGCCCTGGGAAGAATGACACTTGGTCCCACGGTTATTTCAAGCCCCGTTTCTTTTTCATCTGCTCTGTGAGGTCACTGCAGGGCTCCTGAGGTCCCACAGGCATTGGGGGACCCTTGAAGGCCTAGATGATTGGTCCAGCTCCGTAAATACGTATTTAGGGAGCTTTAATAACACATATTATTGACCAGATAGGCCTGCCGAGCTATTCGTGTGTAAATCCATATTTAGTACACTATTGATCCGCACCAGGCAGCCAAAACCATATTAATTTGTGAAGATTAAAACCATTTTGCAAAAGTTGTTGCAGAGTGTAAGGGAGTTGACGTTCAATTTCTAACAGCGTAATGAGCTGCGCTTTCCTTTTGACGCCCCCTTTCGGCTGAGTAGCCTGTTTCTTTTCCACCCGGCTTCTCCCTCCCTCTCTTCCAGAGTGGCCGTTTGTCCTGGACGCTGTGCCAAGCCCCCCGGATGCTCTCTCAGAGCTGGGAGTGCAGCCGACTGATGGCTCTCATCTAGGTCCCTCTCCAGAATTTGTTCTCAGCCAGAGGGCCTCGCCCACCTTGTCTAAGGTCACATCCGGTCCAGAGAGTCAATGACTGGCCGCTCACTGTGGGCTCTAAAGGGCTTCCCCAGCCTCAGAGATCCCTGTGTGGTGGGCGAGGCCTTGGCGACACCTGCTTTGCCGCTCAGCTCCTTGCTCTGCCGGCTCAGGACCCTCCCTTCCCTCTCCCGCGGGTGTGGACTCGGCCCACAGATCTCTGCCTCTGAGTCGGTTTTCTGGGGAACCTGACCGGAGACACTACTCAAACCTGAAGCCATCCTTGCCTCTCTCTTTTTCATCTTCTGCTTTCAAAAAACAACTTCACGGAGGCAGAGTCTATAAACCATATAATCCACCCATTCCGAGTGTACAATGTAATGTTTTTTAGTATCTTCACAGCTTGCGCACGCATGGACACAATCAGTGTTAGAACATTTTCATCACTCCAAAAATAATATTCTATACCCTTCAGTCAACACCCTGATCCCCTCCATCTCACTCAGCCCTGTTCAACCACCAATCTACTCTCTGGATTTAGGAACATGCCTGTCGTGCACATTTTGTGTAACTGGACTCATACACAGTGTGGTCTTTTGCCGCTGGCTTCTTTCACTTCACTTCACTTCACGGTCTCCAGGTTCATCCATGTGGGAGCGCGAATCAGACTCTGTTCCTTCTCCCGGCCTAGTCGTTGTATGGATAAACGTGTTATCTACCCATTCCCCAGTTGTTGGACGTTGGGTTGTTTCCACTTTGGGGCTATTGTAAATAATGCATTTCTGCTATGTTTTACTTCCTGAACTTTCCTCGAGTCCTATAGCTCCTCTTTCCCACCATCTGACACTCACAAAAGCCTCTTTGTTGGCCTCCATTCCTTCAGTCTTGTTTCTCTCCATCCTTCTCCCAAATCTGGGCACGTTGTTCTATTGCCTAAAACGCTCAAGATCAAGTCCAAATTCCTTAACGTGTGATGATAATTTTGTGCCACAAAACAACGCTCCCCCATGTCACCAGGGATTTCCAGTCACCCTGACATCTCAACGTTTTGGGGTCCTCTTCCCCCATGACTGCTCATTGGTCTTCAAGACCATGGAGTGCTTTCCGGAAATGCTCTCTAGTCTTGTTTTGCTCTGACTTGCCTGGCTGTTCCTCCCCTGCCTCCTTTGCAGGCTCATCCTTCTCAAGCCTTCTCGGAGGCTTGACCTTGGGCTCGCTCTTCTTCTCACTCCATACCTTTGTTTCATTCGTACCCAGAGTTCTAGATTTATCTCTCCAGGCCTGCCCTTTCCTCTGAGTCAGAACCGCTGAGGCAACAGTCCACTCAGGAACACACTCCAATGCCTCAATGCTTCTAGCTCTCTGTGTCTCCACTGCGCTCCCATGTGGGCCTGGCAGCCAGAGAAGCCTGCCCAAAGATCTCACCCGAAACCTGAGTGACAGCAGAACCGGCCTGTGACAGTCACCTTCTACTATTAAAATGGAATTCCTGGGATTTACCCCTTAGGGATTCCGATTTTGGGGTCTGATGAAGGGATCAGAAATCTGTATTTTCATCAGTTCTCCAGGTGGTTCTGACGCAGGTTTGTGGCCCACAGTTTGAGCGGTGTCTTGTTAGGGGAAGTCAAAACTTGGACCCCTGAAGGAAAGTAAGAATTGAGGCAGATGTTGAGGGAAGGGAACTGGCTTGTGACTTACAAGCACTGTGACAGTTTGAGAAGTCATGTGGCCCCAGGCCTCATGGAATTTATTTGATCAAAGTTTGGTCAATCTCTGTTACCTTCCCCTTCCTGCTGGATAGGAGTCATTGGAATGACCCCCTGTGACAAGTGAGCTTTTAGCCTCTACTGAACTTGTCACCACGCAGTGTTGGGCAATAAGACCACTTCCAGACACCCCCAGTGGGGGCAGTTGAGCCCACTTGGGGAGGGTCTGCCTTGGCCAGGGGGTGTCCCGGGGGTTTGGGGGAGGCAGGACTAGTCGCCCAGCAGCCTCTCAACTGTTTGAGAGCACTTACCATGCCCCCATTTCCAGTCAGTTTCTTCATCTGTTCTTCCGTGGTTTTCAGATCTGTTACCATCCTGGTCACTCTGCTCTGGGGAGCGTGTCAGTGTCTTTCTTGAAATGTACAGTTTATACTTACTGGTCTCAGGTTTATAATTAATTAAACTGGCAGCTTTATTCTCTTTGTGTCAATGAAATAATTAAATCCCAAAGCTTTTTTCCCCTCTTTCCATGAAATGATTATTTAACCAAGTTTCTTATCCTTTACTTGCTTAGTAAATTAATATTTTCGTTATATCTGTTCATTTCCATTTTGTTAGTTTTGGCTCTAGCTATTTTTGGAATCCCAATGATATCATTTGATGTACTCATATCTCCTGATTAACAGGGACATCCAAAAGGACAGGGTCAAGGAAAGAATCCTGAGACCTAACACTGTATTTGTAGAGATCCACCCTCTAGCTGGTGCCTACGAAGTAAACACCCTTCCCAGGGCAGCCAATCCCTGAGCCAAGGGACCAGCCAGCGTAGGGCCACCCAGGCCACACCTATCCAGGTTCACAAGTGCATGTCCCTAGAGACAGGTAAGGTGCCCTGCTCTCTCATAGGAGCCAATGAGTCTAGCTGCTCAGGTCTGTTATTGTTGAGTCCATGACAAATTCTTATAATCCAGTTTTGTCTCCTCAATGTCCATAACTTACTTAAATTTTTTTTAACTTGAGGGTACCTGGGTGGCTCAGTCGGTTAAGCATCTGCCTTTGGCTCAGGTCATGATCTCAGCGTCCTGGAATCAAGCCCCGCATCAGGCTCCCTGATCAGCAGGGGGGTCTGCCTCTCCCTCTCTCCCTCTGCCCTGCTTTGTGTGCTCTCTCTTTCTCGCTCACTCTCTCTCTCAAATAAATAAATAAATAATATCTTTAAAAAATTTTTAACTTGATTATAGTTTTAGAGTGAACAGAAATTACAAAGATAGTACAGAGCGTTCTCACGTACCCCACACCGGGATTCTCCTATTTTTGCGGAAAAAAAAGAATCAGAGCCGTGAGAGACCAAGTGACACTTGAAGAAGTAGGAGAACTTGGATTGATTTTACGTCCACGGACCCAGATGCGCTCGTGAAATTCTGGGCCCCGGGCAACAGGGTTACAGGGCTTATTTGTAGGGGATTGCAGGCAGTCAGGTTCCAAGGGCTATGCTGATTGCTGGTCGGTGGGTTTAAACTGGGAGAGCTCGGGCTGCTTTAGGCGGGAACAGTAGTGCAGGCAGCCTGTGGCGGGAAGCCTGTTTACGGAAGCGGAGGCTCATTATCTCTTGCTCCCAGTAGGGCTTCTGGTTATCTCTAGCTTATTGTTAGTAACTTTCCATCTTCTGGGGGCCTCCTGGCCTGGGCCTGCTCTGGTCAATTTTCCTCTTCACTATCGTTAACATCTCTCATTAAGATGGCACATTTGTCACAACTAAGGAACTGACATGGGTATATTACTGCTAAGCAAGTATCACAGTTTCTCTGGATCTCATCAATTTTCCCGCAGTGTTTTTTTCCTCCGTCCCTCCCTCCCTCCCTCCTTCCTCCTTCCCTTCCCTCCATCCTTCCTTCCTCCCTTCCTCCCTCCTTCCCTTCCTCCCTCCCTCCCTTCCTCCTCCCTTCCTCCCTCCCTCCCTTCCTCCACCCTCCCTTCCATCCTTCCTTCCTCCCTCCCTTCCATCCTTCCTTCCTTCCTCCCTCCCTTCCTCCCTTCCTCCCTCCCTTCCATCCTTCCTTCCTTCCTCCCTCCCTTCCTCCCTTCCTCCCTCCCTTCTATCCTTCCTTCCTTCCTTCCTTCCTTCCTTCCTTCCTTCCTTCCTTTCTTCTGTCGCAGAATCCCATCAAGGATAGGCTCCTCTATGCTGAGATAGTTTCGCAGTTCCCTTAATTCTGGTGACCTTGACAGTGTTAAGGAGTACTGGGCTGGGATTTTGTAGAATGACCCTCAGCCTGACCTTGTCAGATATTCGTCTCATGGTTTCACTGGGGTTATGGATTTGAGGAGGAAGGTCACAGAGGTAGAACGCTGTTCTTATCCCATCATATACACCAGGGATACATGAGGCTAACACGACTTCTCACTGATAGGCTTGATCTTGATCCCCTGGCCGAGGTAGTGTTTGCCAGATCTTTCCATGCACAAGTCCCTTTCACACTACTCTCACACTTAGCTGAGGGGAAGCCTAAAGGTTTCCTGTCTTATATTTTCCAGAATCCATTCTTCCCCTGCGCCTGAGAAGTGAAGCGTTTGCCTAGGCTCAGTTTTCGGACTCCTTTGTCACTCGCCATGATTCCTTAAAGACTTGATTATTTTCCAATTATATACGCAAAACCTTTTAGAATTCAGAGATGCAATAAATCCAGGGCAGGATATAACCACACATTTATTTATCTATTCAATTGATATTTAGTATCACTTTGCAAGGTCTCTGCTAGGTTCTGGAAGGGCATAAAACAATTGATAAGCCATGACCCTTCTCCTAGTAGGCCAGCCATGTCCAAAACCACCGTGGTTCAGTATATCCGTGTGTACCAGGACAGTGGGGGTGAAGGCCAGCTGATGAGCTCTGCCTGAGGGTGGGGCTGGGGGGCTGAGAAAGATCACAGTCTTGGTGGCACACAAAGTGGTTTGCCCATGACCTTTGTCCTTTGAGGGGGTTTCAAATTACTTTCTGGCTGGCTTTGCATAAAACCCTACAGCTAACTGGTAAATATCTTGGACCTTGCAAGGCACATTGGGTAACAGGCACAGCATCACCCTTTGCAAGTTAGCCCTGGGGAATGCTTCCCCAAAACAAGAGAAAATTAACAAGGCAGGGAGCTCCCAGCCAGCCCCGAGGGTAATTCAGGTTCTGCTGGTAGTGAGCATTACAGACGGCCCACAGGCTATAACCCACCCTAACAGGCATAATGACTTCCGCACCTCCACCTGAAGGGGCTCGTTGCCTTAAGGTAACAGCACCTGCAGCTGCCTCTAGCTTTAACTATGGGAACACTTGCTTTCTAGCACCGCCTGAATGAGCTACATCCTGCTCTCGTCAATGGCAATTTCAGGAGTGATTTGGCTTCTGTTTTTAGTGCGTGTGTGTCTACACAGCGCCCTGAAACCTTTGGCATTGGGAACATGTGAAGGGGGATGCATTCCAGCTGCAGAGCTGGGATTGGTAAGAGATGGGCCTTGAACTAGAAGCTGTTAAGAGATAACTCTCAGGAGTTTGCACTAATCAGAGGGATGAAACTAACCCCTATCTGCATTCATTCACCCATTCATTCATTCATTCAGAAATCCTTACTGAGCCCTCCTGTTCACCAAGCACAGTACTGCTTAGCGGGGATGCAAAGAGAAAGGAGACAGAGGTCTTTCTTTGAAGGTCTCATAGATGAGAGCAGGAGGCCTATTCTGCGTTGTGCTGGAGTCAGCTTGTGCTGGATAGTGAGAGACCACTGCCCAATCATCAGGAATATAGAGTATTTACCCTACCCAAATCAACAAATACTATAAATCAGAGGGCTTTTTTTTTTTTTTATATGTCTTTGGAGAGCCAGTTTACCCTCACACAATGGTGACTAGACATAATTGACTCAGTGTCTCCATAAACAGAAAGCCAACAATCCTCTGAAGCCTCTGTGCTTCATGGACTCGACACCTAGACTGCCTATTTTAAGCCCTGAGCTGTGTGACATGAAAATTTACGTTATTCAACCTTTTTGAGGCAGGGCAGCTGGGCTATCCTTGCATAACAGTTGAAGTCATTAAGGAACAAGCCAGTTAAGTGCCTTGCCTAAAACAAGGAATAAGGTCTTCTAAATCCCAGCCCCCTGGTGCTTCTTGCAATACATCCCTAATTACTGGGAAAGTGACTCAAAGCATGTGTCCTCCAGATGGCGGGGAAATAGCAAAATTGTTCTTGATTGAAATACTCCCCCTCAGTATGCAAGGCTTAGTTCAGTGTCTTTTCCTCCAGGAAGGCTTCCTTGACCACTCCTTTCCTCACTGTAATTATTAGCCTCTCCATCTTCAGGACTCTGAACCTGTCTTCTTCACACTGCAAATATAGACCTGGCTTCTTTGCAGTATATTTTATCGTTTACATGTCTGTCTTTCCCATTAATCCTTGAGGGCAGGAAAAGTAAAAATTGAAACAATAATGTCATTGTTTTATTTCTTCCCCACCATGTTTTAAAAAGGATTTAAGGAAAAGATATAGAGTACAAAAAAATCAGTAAGTGAGAAAATTCAGTTTCTGGATAAGATTAATACTACAAATTAGGTTAATACCCAAAAAAGGCGTGTTCACTGGAGCCACGCTTAGGCTCTGAGATACCTGGGAGGTTATGCAAAGAAGTAAATGTGATGAATTACAGGATTGACCCTGTCCATCAAGTGAAAACAAGTCAGTTGCATTGAAGAAGAACAAAGTTTCCTGGCACTAGGACTGGAAAGAAAGCTTCCCGGTGGATTCTCTTAAAGAGAAAGCATGTAACGTGACAGGTAATCATCTTAGCTACATCTATTCCATAAGACCATGAGCATGAATCTCGGAATGGCCCCAAATGGTAACTGATGGCCAACACCACAGTTCATTCTTGTAAGAGTGTTTCCATAATGACAGCAAAACATTGGTTTGTGTGCCTAGGTATCTGATGATTCTGCCCTGTCCAGGTGGACATCATGGAATATCAAACTGGTCATTATGAAGCCTACGAAACCCTAACCCTGTATGCACAATTTTCAATGCATGTTTATGCGCATTTTTCTAGGGTGAGAGCCCATGAGTCTTCCCCTAAAGGTTCAGAACCACTGAATTAGAGAAACAGCTAGATTAGATCTCGGTAGATTATTTCTTATCCATTACACTTTGATCTGGATCATTTGGCCAGGAGTTTGGGGCTATCCTATGAGAAGAGTACATGGAGTTGGGTACTTGCTGCTGCAGGTGAGGTGGTCCATTGAATCAGGCAGGCGTTTATGTGTTCCAGTGAAAGTCGAGCTGCCCAAGGAGCACGCACGCTTGAAGCAGAGACCAGAGCTGGTGCATGGCCAAGCGTTTGTAGAACAAATACCTGGAAAGAGCAACACCCATTTAAAAGTGACAGGTGCCACACAAATTCATGAAGTCTTCAGTATTTTTCAAAACAAATGAACAAAAAAACCCCCAAACAGAAACAGATTCATAGAGACAGGGAAAAGTCTGGTAGTTGCCAGAGGGCAAGCAGGGGGTAGGTAGTGAGGGGCTGGGGATGTGGTCAAATTAGGGGAAGAGGATTAAATGGTACCAACTTCCAGTTATAAACAAAAAAGACAAAGGATACGATGTAAAGCATAGGGAATATAGTTAATAATATGTAACAACTTTGTATGGTGACGGATGGTAGCTAGATTTACCATGGTGATCACTTTGCAATGTATATAAATGTTGAATCACTATGTTGTACACCTGAAACTAATATAATATTGTATGTCAATTTTACTTTAAAAAAAAGGAAAAAAAGAAAAAGAAAAGAAAACGAAAGAAAGCACCAGGAGCCAGTATATTCGAGCAGCCATCCTGGCCCTTGGCCACAGTGGGCTCAGCCCCTGATGCAGGGCAGGACAGCAGGGGAGGGGAGGGAGATAGACGCTCTGAGGGGCAATGTCCTCCTGAGCCAGGCTGCCTTTAATCAGGTTGCTTAATAAGAGTCAGTAAATAAACTCTAATCAAAAGACACCCTAAGCCCTGAAGAACTCTCCTGCTCTCTATTTATTTGTTTTTGGATTAATTTTTTCTTTGTGGAGATGAAAAAGGAACCATTATCCAAATGAGGCCGGGTAAGGTGATTAGATGTTATTTACAGAAGGGGGCAAGGGGCAGATGAAATCATCCAGTGGACCCTGGGCGCGCTTAGCAAGACATTATTTTGTTATCAGTGTCACTGTTTTTATGGTTGCAAAGGGATGCCTCCGGTGTGGTGAGGAGGGATTCCCTGTTTCAGTAATCGCCGATTACAGGAACTTGAAAAGTCGGTCGTTCCCAATATAGCAACCCTCAGGGGGCCTGTGTCTAATGCAAACCATGGATTTGTCAATCAGTCAATCTGCTGATTGTATTGATATGTATTGATCGCCTCCTACGTGCAAAGACAGATCGGGAGGAGGAGCCGGGGGAATGTGTGGCCTGAATTGTCTGGAGACCTTGGTAAAATGCAGATTCTGATGCAGGAAGTCTGAGGCGGAGTCTGGGACTCTTCGAGGCTCACACAATGAAGCAAGAGCCCTGCTCTGAGTGGCCAAGGGGAGAACTGCCCTGAAGAGGAGGTGGCAGCTGTGGGTTTCAAAAGGCTGTCACTAACCTGCTGCATGACCTTGGCTGCATCACTTGGCCTTTTTAAAAATTGCCCTCCAAGGGCACCACGGGTTCGGCCTCCGGGTGAATGGTGCAGTACACAACCTGCCCACACGTACGCAGAGCTCCCGAGCGGGTTGGCTTAGAGACAGTGGTTCTCAGCTCTGGTACGTTATGATCATCGGGTGAGTTTAAAAAAAATGAATTTGTGAGTCTCCTGCTGGGTGATCTGATGTCGTGCCCAGATGGGACTGGGCATTGGCATGTTCTTTAAAGCTCCCTAGGACGCCTGGGTGGCTCAGTCAGGTAAGTGTCTGCCTTTGGGTCAGGTCATGGTCCCGGGGGCTCCCTGCTCAGCAGAGAGTCCGCTTCTCCCTCTGCCCCTCCCCCTCCCCCCTGCACATGCTCTCTCTCTCTCTCTAGCAAAAACAAATAAACAAAAAATCTTTTAAATTAAAAAAAAAAAAATTAAGCTCCCTAGGAGATCCTGAGATGACTTTCCAAGTCCCTTCCAGCTCCAGGTCCTGGGGCTGTGTGACTCTCGGGCTGCACCTGGAGAACCCCTGGATTGGCCCATTACCTCTAGAAGACCAGAGGAGAGGCAGATTCTGCAGAAGGAGGAGTCAAGGGGTTTTCCTGGAGGTAGTTAGGAGGTTTAAAGGAGCACCCAGGAGGGAGAAGCCATTGTCAGTGGAACCGCGGGTCCGAAGTGCAGAGTGGAAGCCCAGGCGGCTAGGCTGCTGTGCGTGGGACACGTTTCTACCTGGGCCGGTGTGGCCACACGCCTGTGAACTCCCGTGTGTGGGCGGAGACAAACAAATAACCATATCCGCCCGCGTGTCATCGTGCAGAAGGGTGAGGAAGGAGAACCGGAGAGCCCTCCGGCGGAGGCCCGGATTTAGACTGGGGATCGGAGAAGAGGCCGCAGAGCTGAGAGAAGAGGAGGAGTGAGGAGGGGTGCCCACCGTCCAGCTCAGCTGTATCCTGAGAACTCGAGGTGAGGGGCGCAGAGGCAGGGGTGGGCTTGCTCCCCGCCAGGCCTGCTCTGTGTCCCTCCTGCGGGCCCCGAGGGCAGGCCTGGTGGGGACGGGCGGCCTGAGTCCGCTTCGCCCTGGTGTTGGAATCGAGGGTCTCAGGACACACGTTGGGGGAGAGCATGGAGCGGGGCTATTTGTCTAAGAAGCCCCGGTCAATCTCGGAGGACTTCCTGCTTCTCCTTTGCTGGCGGCCTCGCTCGTCGCTCTGTTTCTAGCCCCATCGTCCTCCTGGGTGCGGGGCCTTGGCCTGGCGACCGAGGTCCCCGAGGCCCGGGGTGGGGGCAGCCTGGGGGCTGAGGACCTGGCAGTCTCCCCCTCCCGGGGCTCAGGCCCTGCAGCGCCCCCAGGCCGCTGTCCACGGGCGTTTTGTGCGCGATGGTTCGATGGTGGGGAGCACAGGTGGCGCCCAGCTCCCGGGCCCTGTGATTGATAGTGCCGCCGAGGCGGGCGACAGAGCAGCCCTCTCTGGTTTTCCTATTAATGCTGGGTTATCTCCCGCAGTATTGATTTTTTGTTTGGCTTTGGAAATTTCTCTTCTCTGTTTCTGAGCCGTTTCTATAAAAATGAGAGAGGAGGTGAGGGATGATGGCACCCGGGCTGACAAGCTTTGCTGACTTGCAGTATTAGCGGCTGTGTCCCATTAGGTCGTTCCGAGCCTGTCAACCGCCTCTCCGGGGCAGAAATATATTTAAAACGTGGTATGAAAAGGGCCCCGTGTGTCTGTAGTGAGGGCCTGCCGCCAAGCTTAGTCACTGGATTTAATTTTCCCAGTCTTAGCCTTCGGGGCCCCCTCGATGGGGCCACATGGGTTTGGGTCCCGGCCTCCCTCTCTCGGTTCTGGTCTTTCCTCTTCGAGGAGCCGTGTTTGGCGTGACTGCGAGGGGTGAGGGGGTCTGGGGCACTCAGCCTCCCTGCCTCCACCCTGCTGTCCCCTCAGACCTGTTCCAGTCCTACCTCTTCCCTCCTCACCCCTACCTGCTCTCCGGCCCCAGCAGCCCTGGGAGTAGATGGCAGAGCGGCTTACAGGGGGATCCTCGCCGGTGGGATTGTGCCTTTAGTTGGACTGAAATGAAGGCTTAAGGACTTGAACTCTAAACGGTGGGATTTCATGCATCCAGCTGAGGGAGGGAGGGAGGGAGGGAAGGCCGCATTCCTGAAACCTGGATGTGCCCTTGACACCTTCTGCTTTCCCTGGCAGAGCTTTGTTTGGCCTGGGGGTCTAGGAGGCCAAGGCCAGTGGTGGGGCTGCAGATAACATCCTGGGGCTGCTCATCAGCCAGTCAACAAGTCTTTGAATTGAATTAAGGGCCCATCTGGTGGCTCAGTTGGTTAAGCGTCTGCCTTCGGCTCAGGTCATGATCTCAGGATTCTGAGATCGAGTCCCCACATCGGGTTCCTGCTCAGCTTCTCCCTCTCCCTCTGCTTCTCCCTGCCCCACGCTCATGTGCTCACGTGCTCTCGCTCTCTTTCTCTCTCTCAAATAAATAAATAAAATCTTAAAAAAAAAAAGGCTCGTCTGCTTACAATGTTGTGCTGGGCCCACAGTCCTATTTTGTCAGGGTCTACATCTCTTTCTCTACTCATTCTTCATCCCACAAGGATATGCAGACACAGTGGCCAGAGGCAGGGCTAGGGGCTGAGCGTGGAAAGAGAATCAGTTCCTGGCCTTGCAGAGCTGCCCAGGCCAGTGACCTGGGAGCCATCCTGGCCCTTCTCCCTTTCTAGCTCTAGTACATCCAGTCACTTGTCTTGTCTCCCTGCCGCTGGCCTTGACCCTCTCCTCCGGAGCCCTGAGAACGGTACCTATCACGTGCAGGAGGCCCAC
This sequence comes from Ursus americanus, assembly GCF_024610735.1. Classification (NCBI taxonomy): domain Eukaryota; kingdom Metazoa; phylum Chordata; class Mammalia; order Carnivora; family Ursidae; genus Ursus; species Ursus americanus. The sequence continues at coordinate 25,761,662 of NC_142145.1, read as the reverse complement.
AGTGCATGTGCCTGTAGATATGATGTCTGTTTACAGGTAGGAACCCTCTCTTGCTCTGAAGCCTCTGGTGACTCCACATTTTCTAGAGAATAAACTCAGAATGGCTTTGAATGGCACCCAGGCCTTTTCATGATTTGATCCCTGTCAGTCTGTCCAACCTCATCTTCTATATTCCCCTCACCCCACCCCTGAATTATTTAGGGTTTTTCAGAAAACCAAAGCAATAGGGTGTGTGTGTGTGTGTGTGTGGAATTACCTCATATGATCATGGAAACTGGTGAGTCCAAAATCTGCAATGTGGGCTGGTAGCCATGGTCTGAAGGCAGACAGGCAGAGACCCAGGAGAGCCAATGGTACAGATGAAGTCTGAAGGCAGTCTTTGGAGAACTCCTTCTTGCTTGGGGAAGTCAGTGTTTTTGTTCTGTTCGGGCCTTCGACTGATTGGATGGGGCCCACCACAATAAAGGCACTCTGATTTACCCAAGTTTACTAACTTAAATATTAATCATCCCCAAACACCCTCCCTGTTGACACATGAAATCAGCCATCACACCCCCTTTGCCTTCTGTGCTCTGGCAATACTGCCCCTCTGTTTCTTTTCTAAACATGGCACCCGGTCCTGCCTTGGGCCTTTGCACTGCTTTTCCCTCTGCCAGGTTTACCCTCCCCCACTCTCATCCGCTCAGCAAACACCTTCTAACCCATCCGGTCCCGGCTGGGAAGTTCTCTCTTTTGGTGGCCCTTTCCCTGACCCTCGTGGACAACTTGGGTGCTTTCGTGTGACTGCTCCCACTCTATTTTGTACTGAGCTTGGTGACGTCATTTATCATACTGTAAATGTTGGTTGGCATATCTGCCTCCACACTGGGGACACAGGGCTTATCTTCCCATTTTTTGTCTAACTCAGGCCCTATGGTGGGTGTTGGGGGAAGATTTCTTGGGTATTGGGGCCTTAATCAATCTTAGTGTCATTAACACCTCATTTTGTTCATTTATAAAGCGGGAAACTGGACTAGCAGGATAGTGACCACTAACTGCTTACCTTGGTATCCCTTCTCCCCTTATCGCATAATGACAGCTTTTAGCTGATCCCATGGCCACTGAGGAGTAAGCTACATTTCCCAGCAGTCTATGCAGCTAGGTATGACCATGGGATTAAATCATAGCCAATGAGATGTAAGTGGAGCCCCTTCCGCACCTTCTGGGAACCTTTCTTCTCTGTTACTTCCTTCTCCCAGCTGCCTGGAATCAAAGGCCACCATCTTGAACCGTGAGGATGAGGAGCAAAGGCCTGGCAGTGGTCTGCAAACAGATGACTATGGATGCCTCACATTAGCTCTGTGCTGCTTTATCTGATTTTCGTGTCACAGAAAAGACCACTATCCTGTTTAAGCCATTATTTTTGGAGTCTTTGTGACGTGAGTGGAACCTACTCCAAGGGATACATCTTAAGAAATGCTTTTCAGACTCCTCAAGGGAATTCAGCAGGCACCGTGAGTTGGGAGAGTGGTCCACGGATGCTAGGCTTAGCCCGCCTACTCCTGCCTGTCCCAGCCTGATGGCCCCTGTTTCACTTTTGCATATTTTACACATCGACTTAGAATTTGAGGATGGTAAGATTAGACGCTCTTCAAAGTCCCATCCAATTCTGACATACTGAGACTGTCTCTAGAGACAACTGGATTAGGAAGGGTACAATTCCATAAAGAGGAGCAGGATTTCTCCATGACCTATCTGTAGACAAACATGGACGCGGGGCGCCTGGGTGGCTCAGTCAGTTAAGCGTCTGCCTTTGGTTCAGGTCATGATCCCAGGGTCCTGGGATCGAGCCCCACATCTGGCTCCTTGCTCAGCGGGGAGTCTGCTTCTCCTCCCTCTGTCCTTCCACCCCTGCTTGCGCTCTCGCTCTCTCTCTGATCTCTCTCTCTCTCAAATAAATAAATAAAATCTTAAAAAAACCCAAAACAACCATGGACACAATGGCTTTTCCTGGTGGTGGAATTTAGGCACTGTGGTGGGCACTTGGGAGCACCTCTGTCTCCTTTGTCTAGTTCTGGGGTCTGCCTGCGCAGTGTCCTCCCCAGCTCCCGCCCACCCCGTACGACCATCCCAGAGCTGGGCAGGGCTTTTAGGGGTTATTAATCTGCTGAATGAACATTGGGATGAATGAGCGTGTGCTGACGACTGCATGCTGACATTTGCTCTAAATGCTCTCATTGGCTGTCTTGAGAGAGCTGTGGTTGGTTTCTTGGCCTTGTTTCCAGTCTTGCCCCAGGAGACTTTGTGGAGGGCTGGAGGTTCAGCCCAGCACCGAACCCATTGCCGACAGCACTGGACACACAGCCTGGGCGGTCATGCCTGTGTGGTGCATGCGTGTCTGGCACATGGCTTGTCGTGGTCTCTCCCTCCCAGGCTGGGTCACTTAGCCCAGGAATTCACCCAGGTGGCCCAGAGGGGTGCTTATTGTGGAAGGCGATAAATTTAGAGTACTGGGCAGCTGGGAAGCTGCAGCCATCAGCAGCTCGAGTGGGTGGGGGCCGGGGGCAGAGCTAAATGGTCTTTTCTGGGCTTGCCGTGGAGCTGCCCTAATTCCTCGATGACCAAGGCTTTCCTCAGGGTCTGTTACTAGTCTTGCTTTACAGATGGGAAAGCGGAGGCACAGAGAGGTTAAGCGGCTCGCCTGTTGTCACGCAGCCTGAAAGTGACTCCCTAGCTCCAGTCTTTAACGCCTGCTTTTCTGCTGATCCTATGGGTGTAAAAGTGCTTTGCAAACTGTAGGGCGCGATCCGCGGGGAAGCCTTTGCTGTCGTTTCTACTCATTTTCCAGGGACAGGCAGTGGCAGTGGGTACCTGTCCCTGAGAGCTGATACTCAGCTTCATCTTCCTGGGTCCCATGTGTGCAGTCTGGATGCAGTGGGCGTGTGAGCAATTGTGCATATGTGTGTGTGTGCGTGTGAGAGAGCAGGTACGCACAGGCGTGTGTGCACTCACTCCTGCACGGGGCTGCCCTGTCGCCGCCTCTAGCCGAAGCTCAGCTGCCAATTCTGATGAAGGAAAACCCGCACTTTGCCCCTACCACGCAGCCCATCACTTTTCCAGCTGGGCGCCTGTCACCAGCACACGGGGAGCGGGGAGCGCGTGTCATCCGGGTCTGAAGGATGGCCTGGCCAGCTGAGGGGCTCTGGCAGGAGTGGGGACTGTGCCCTGGAGGTGGGCGGGGGGTGGCCCTGGGAGATGCGGGGCTGGGTGCTGCTCCCGCCCCGGGGCTGGGTCCTGTCCGGTCAGTATGAGGGAGGCGGTCTGTGTCACTGGGGCTAGGGAGTCAGACCGCATTTGTGCCAACCTGGGGTCAGCCTCCATTAGTCACTCTCTCTGGCACCGTTTCTGTGGCAGTGTCTCCCTTTCTCAGTGGAGAGGGTGGGAAGGGATGAGGCGTGGAGAAGGGCAGCCCCCAGAGCCTGCCAGATCTGAGGGCTTGGTGCAGGGGGGACGAGGCCCAGATCCAGGAGCCGGGAGCAGGGAGCAGGGCCGGCCTTAGGCAGATCATCGTAGAGGCAGCACCTGGGGCCAGGAGGCCAGAGACCATGTGTCCCAGCAGCTGGGACACTTCACCCCTCTGTGCCTCAGTTTCCTCCTCTGAAAGAGGAGAATATTAATGTCCTTGTTCAATAGGTGTGGTGAGGCTGGAATGACTTGGCCTTTGAAGGGATTCAATGAGTAGCTGCAGTCACCATTTTTACTCTGGTTGAGGCCCTGCCCTTAGCCCACCCTGGGAACTCGGGCAAGGACAGTTCATCTCTCTAGGTCTTGAGGTCCGAATCATTAGGCTGCATAAGCAACCTGACGCCCCTGGGCCGTTACTGTAGCAGGGGACAGTGATTCCTTCCCATAAGGCCAGTCACAGAGACGGTCTTACAGAGAGAGTGGGTAGGAGACAAGAGACAGTGGTCACTCGCTGACCTGTGTGAGGAGGTGGTTTGCTTTTGCGACACTCATCGTTTTCCGTGATTGCCCCAATCCAGCCCCGTCTGTAACCTATCCTTTCAGGATTTTGCTTACAGCCAGTTGTGAAATTGGGGACCAAGATGAAGAGGTGATGTGCCCAGGGTTAGCCTTGGCATTTTCAGTGGAAATCTGAACGATGGCCTAACAGAATGGCATGTGAATGGTGACATCTCAGACATTGTGGCAGTCTGGGTTGGGGGTGGCCGTGCTTTTCCAGGGGAAGGGCGGGCCCAGTGCCTTGCCGTACTATCCTTTGCGGGCAGCCACGCCAGAGAAGTGGTCCTGCTCAGAGGCATGCGGCTGCTTTTAAAAAAGCAAAATGTAAATCTTGGGTATGGGATGCTAACTTGCCAGGTGGTTCAGTTTGCCCTAAATCCTCTTCCGGGTTCAACTCAGCACGAACTGCCCGTGTGTGTGCATGTGTCTCTGTGTGTGTGTGTATGTGTGTGTGACCTAACTTGGAGCTTGAGAGGCCCTTGGAGAACCTCATGTCCCACTGGTCATTTTACACAGAGGAAACTAGGCCTGAGAAGGTAAGACTTTCCTGAAGCCCCATGGTTAGAGGCAGGGCTGGCCAGAACCAAGGTCTCCTTGCTCTTGTGAGTCTCATACTCTTTCCAGGATTCCAAATTCCTCATTGCATGAATGAAAAAATGGCATCCAGAGAGGTGCAGTGACTCACTTAAGGCCACACAGCTCAGGCATTATCCCTCCCCACCCGTGATTCCCCAAAGACCCCTGTTTTTCCTAAGGGGTGACAATGATCATTGACTCGCAGTGAGGGATCCTGGGTAAAGAGGCCACATTAGCCAGGGAACCCGATCCTGTGTTCCATCTGCCTCTGAGGGCTGTGTTCATTTATTTCCTTTTTGAGCCAAGCAGACTGCCTGCACAGAGCCCCAGAAGAGCCCCCACAGTGCAGACTTTGCTGTGGCCCTTTGCCTTCCTCCCTGATGAGACCTCCCAGCTTCCCCAGACTGCCCACGTACAGGGCACACTCAGCCTCCAGCCTCCGACTCACCTTGGCCAGAAGCTGGGCCAGCTCCTGTCCCTGGCTATGGCTACAGGCTCTGGACTAGACACATTCATATGGATTATTATAGTTCATTCTCCAGGGGCCCTACAAGGAAATGCCATTGTTATTCTTAATTTGCAAATGTAAAAATCAAGGCATAAGCAGTTTAAAGTTACCTGCCTAATGTCATGCTGTACGTGGGTGTTAGCGGGTGGTACAACAGAATTCTTGCTGGGAGCAGGTTGGGAGCCCAGCCCAGGACGGTGCTGCAGCCCACTCATCAGCCACCTTGTCTTGAGGCCTTGCAGACACTCCCGTGGCACTGTTCTCCCCTCCCCTGCCCTCCTGGAGCACTGATGCCAAAATCCACTCGGATTCGATTAGACACTTGCTGGTGGAGCTCTACTAGTTTCTCACACGGATCTAGAACAATTGTTGGCCCATATTTGTCCTTAAGCTGGTCCCGATCATGCGCCTCAAGAATCAGAAGGGACTTTAAGCCAATCTACTCTAAAAACACTTCATTTTGTTTTTTATAAGTAATTTTTGTTCTATTTTTCTTCAAAAGTGCTAATGCACATTAGGGAAATCTTCGAAAACATAGGCAAGCAAAAACAAAATCAAACTTCCGGTTATAAAATAAATAAGTCGCAGGACAGAAAGTACAGCATAGGGAGTATAGTCAATAATATTGTAATGGCTTGGTGACAGATGGTAACTACACTCACCACAATGAGCGTTTCAAAATGTATATAGTTGTTGAATCACTCTGTTGAACACCTAAAACTATGTAATATGTCAACTATATACTTCAGTTAAAAAAAAACCAACTACTTATAATCTTTCCTCCCCGAGATAATTACGATGAATATTTTGGTCTATATTCTTGCCACCTTTAGGATAATGAAATGTTTTGTGTAAAGAAACTACAGGGAATAACATAGCAGACACTTGTATGTCCACTACTGAGGTATGACAAATGTGTTTTTTAAAAGATTTTATTTATTTATTTGAGAGAGAGAGAGAGAGTTGGGGGAGGAGCAGAGGGAGAGGGACAAGCAGACTCCTGGAGCCTGATGCAGGGCTCGTGACTTGAGTTGAAATCAGGAGTCAAACGGTCAACTAACTGAGCCACCCAGGTACCGTGACAAAAGTTTTATTAACTATTCTTTGTAGCATATTAGATGTTACCATACAGTTGAGGCCTCCTTTGTTCCAAACTCCCTCCCCGCCGCATTCCTTTCTCTCCTTCCCAGAGGTAACTCCTGTCCTGCCCAGTTTACATTCTTTGCTGCATTATTCCTCCGTAACTAAGGATTATCGCTCTGTGTTAAACTTTGCATCAATGCAGTCATCAGCGTATGTAATTCTGTAACTTCCTGCTTTTCCTGGGCATTGTATTTTTGAGACTTAGCTATGTGGTTACATGCAGCTCTAGGGAATTAGTTTTAACTGCTGTGTAGGAGTCCACTGTATGATGAGACCACCATCCCATCCTACGGTGATACCATGCCACGGTACGGTACAGTACGCTGTGCTGTGTTGCTGAATTATGTTACCATGCTGTGTTTTTCCAATCTACTGATCATGCTCACTGAAGTTGTTTCTAATGTTTTATTGTAACAAATGATGTAGCAAGGAACATACCCGGCTATGTATGTCTCCTTGTAGACAGTGACAGATGAACTTCTGAGTTGTAAGTACAAATAGCTTCATTTTTTACTAATTATTGCCAAATTGTCCTCCGCGATAGCGGTACCAATTTATGTTCCTATCTGCAGCACGTGAGTCCCTGTGGCGACACATCTTTGACAAGACTAGGTATTATCAGGCTTTCCAATTTTTTTCAATCTGATGCGTATGAACTGGTAACTCACTCCATTTTTAATTGACATTTTTCTGATTTCTAGTTAGGTCGAACATCGTCCTCTTTTGTGAATGGCGTTTCATATGTTTGGACCCTCTTTCTTCCAAGTGGTCTTTTTGTCATAGATTGGTAAGAGTTCTTTAGCTGGTCGGACTACTCCCGTATTTTTCACCGTGATGGTCGTAGATGACTTCTTCCATGTCGTAGCTTCATTTTTCACTCTGATTAGGGTGTGTGTTTGTTTTCAGGGCGTCCCATTGGTCAGAGAGTTCCCTGTGGTTTTGGCTTTTCACGTTCTGTGAAGAGGATTCTTCCCAAACTGATGCTATGCAGATATTCTTCTGCAGTTCTGGGCGGAAAGTTTCTGAATTTTGATGTGTTACAGTTAGGTCATTAATCCACATGGAATTCATTTTTTTCTGTATGACACGAGGCAGAAATTTTACTTTATTTTCTTCCATATGAGTAGCAATTGTCCCAGTATCACTTCAACAGTTTGATGTCACGTATGACAAAATGGAGGTCCCAAGATGTGCGGTGACTTGCCCAAGGTCACATCATGGCTCGGTGGTGGGATTAGGACAAGGAATCAGTTTTCCGAAGTCCCCAGTGTCATGCTGGTACCATCTTGCTGTGCTGCATCAATCCGGCCACGGACTGCTTTCCACTGCTCTCGCATAGAAATGTACCAGTCTGATGGTAAGTTTCTTGAACGAGGGATTCTCCCCTTTCATCTTACCACCTTTATGCATTTAACACAGGCTGAGTATCTGGTAGGCGCTTAGGAAGGCCATGTTAAAATAAAGAAATCACTGGATTCCACAGATTGATTCCAGCATAATCAGTCCTTTTAAATTCAGGTCTCTGTTTCATCTCCTGTATTTTTGTTTGTTTATGTATTTATTTATTTATTTATTTATTTATTTATTTATTTATTTATTTATTTATTTTAAAGACTTTATTTATTTATTTGACAGAGAGAGAGAGACAGCCAGTGAGAGAGGGAACAGAAGCAGGGGGAGTGGGAGAGGAAGAAGAAGGCTCCCAGCGGAGCAGGGAGCCCAGCGTGGGACTCAATTCCAGGACCCTGGGGTCACGCCCTGAGCCAAAGGCAGATGCTTAATGACTGAGCCACCCAGGCGCCCCTCTTGTATTTTCATATTTTGACATACCTATTCATTCAACAAACATTTGCTGAGCACCTACTGTGTGCCAGGCACTGTGCCAGCTGCTGGAGATTAAAAGAGGACTAAGATGTGTATTCTGTTCTCAAAGAACTTACACTGTAGTGGGAGAGACTGAAAAGTCAACTCACCTTACGACTGTGCTATTTAAACATTTTACAATGGGAGACGGGAGGCAGATAAAATCTGGCCAAAAACTGGGAAGGCTTCCTGGAAGAGGAGATATTTGAGATGAATCCTTCAGGGTGAGGAGGAGTGATCCATTTGGCAAAGGTGGAGAAGGGTGTGGTATTTGAAAGTGGCCACATGGGCAGAGATCTAGAGTAACTGGCCATGATTCACGGTGACTCGAGCATAAACTAATGAGATGGCTGCATCACATTTGTCCTTTTGTTCATTTTTAAGAGGTCAAGGGCCCTGCTTCCCCGGGTGATTCTAGACTAACAGCACCCCCAATACTGCCTGCCGTGTCAGGGGTTAAGCCAACGGACTTTGGGAACTATACTTCGTTGTTTTTCCTTGTTTAAAGTGGGCTTCAACTTTCTGTGGAGGAGTGTGGTTTTCACCTTGTTTCACGATTGTAAATTGACATTCCCATTCTCGCCGTCATTTCAGTTGCCAATGCGATTATTATAGGTCTTTCTCATGCAGCCAGAATAACATATGAGACACCAGCCTCGAGTGACAGTGTGCCTGACAAAAACAGAAATAGCCCGGCTCATATTATTTGCAAAAGAATTATCCCCTGGAGGTGATTTTTAATTTGGGGGTTTGCTGCAAAATGGAAACCTGACCAAAGCTACTTTGCAACCCAAATGCTTGTCTTACCAATCAGTTATAAAAATGAGACTTGCTGGGTCCTGTAGCAAGACTTTTCCGGGCTCTCTCCTTTAATGGGTCAAGTCCAAGCTGCCTCTATTATTGGGAAAAGCTGGGGGTGACTGAGCAGTTTAATTTCCTGATGAGGGGGAAGGGAAAGTAGAGAAAATGGTTCTCACATCCCAATAAAGAACAGCACAAAAGGTGGGTGGAGCAGGGCCTAAATTAGAGCCAGATACGTCAGCTGGGTGGCAAGAAGGCCGTGTATGGTGGGCTGGTGGTTTGTTTGTAAGGGATTAATAATTCAGCCCCAGGAATCAGGTTAGGGCTGACGCACAGCAGACTTGCATAAAGGTTAATTGGTATTTATTGGGTACCGGTAAGTGGCATTTTTGCTATGTTGGTATTTTGGGGGACTGGAGGGAAAGGAAAAAGAGAGAGACAGAAGCAGAATTGAATGTAGGGATCCAGGGAGGTCTTTTCTCAGCATCGGGATGTCACGAAATCGTCCTCCTAGACCCAGCAGGGAGGGGCTGGGGGGCTCAGAGCCTTGATGGGCTTGAAAAATGAATTTCTGTGTTGCCTCCATCGTAAGCCTTACACATGCTATTTAAACTTGACATGTCATAAATCCAATAGCAGAAAACAAGATGGCACTGGCTTGCTGTCCACTTTTGTTTGTGTGGAGGCAGGAAATGATGCTGCATGAGAAAGTGACAGGTCCTGCGAGCCATTCAGTCTAGGGGACTTGAGGGCTGGGCCTGGGGACCCTAGAAGCAGGGATGCAGGATTGGGGGGCCACTGCCTGATTTGGGGCATCAAGCCTCGTCTGTCCAAATGACATCCGCAAGATGTGGGCTTTGGGTCAGGGCATCTCTCTAGCTCCCACGAATAACCCTTACTGCAGGGGATTAGTGGGTGTGTTTCTGAGCTACAAGGGAAATTATTCCTGGTTTCCATGTATGTGTAATCAGCTGTCTCCCTTACTAGGCCGGAGCTCCTTGGGGACAGCACCATGCCTTGTTCATGCCTTTATACTCAGTATGAGACCTTGGTGTTCTGCTAGGTCCGGTTCGTAAGCAGATACATTGGATTGAGAGGGTAGGTCTATGTCGGCACTGGAACATTCCATGGGGCAGATGTCTTCAGTCTGTACTGGGTCAAGCAACCATTTAAACTCAGTAATGACTTGATTATTTGAGAAGCCCTAAAAGATTTTCCCGTATCCGCACATCTCATTTGCAGCCTCCTTGAATCTTGAACCTCCACCATTAGTCCAACACCTTGTGCGTATCAAAAGTCTCCATTTCATTGGTACCTCTGTATTTTACAATAACTCACAAAAGCATCTTGTTTTGGATTCTGAGGCCTGTCAATCTGCTCGGGGTTTGGTATGAGGCCTAATGTCTTGTCAGCATTAGCGACATTCTTCTAAGGAAGAGTCAGCTCTGAAGAAAAGTTCCTAAGGTTTTCTCTTTCCTTTCTCCCTCCTGTCCTGTGCAGTCGGAGTGCACTGAACAGTCCCTTCTCAGAGCACACGTCTCACGTTACAAAGGTCCGCTCTGCGGGTCTTGAAAGTGTCAATCACACACTCTTGCTCTTGAAAGCATGCTTCCTTCGGGCCTGAATTTTAGCATTTTTGGGAACAACTCCTTCTTCAAGCCAGCGCTCCTTGAAACATGAAGACAAAGGGCAGAAAGAACCTCAAAAAGCGTCTCTGTGCATTCTCTTGCTCCAGCGTAGGACTTTAGCAAATCATCGGAAGGCCCCAAGTTTCCCTAAGAAGATTCTCCAGTCTTCTGTCTTCCATGGCTTCAGACCCCTGCTGGTCTGAATGTTAGTTTGATTTTCTAATTACTTATTTTCCAGCTGAAAATTCAACCCAAAGGCTTTCTCCGTACATCTAAGCAGTTTGCTTCTCTTCCTTCCCTGGCGTGGCTGACCAAGGCCCTGGAGAACGTGGTGACTGTGACGGACACTTGGATATGGGGGAAATAGGAGGTAGACATGCATTAAGAGGCCACAGGGAGAAACTCCTGAGTGAGTGTCCCCGTCCCTGTTTCATCCTCCTCACAGTATCCCAGAAGCCTCCCTTGTCTTGCTCCCTTCTATCAGGACAGAGACATCAAAAACTGGAGGTGCTCTGGGCACTTAAATGGGCACCTGAGCTTGGAGGGATAGAGTGGAGTAGACGGAATGCAGGCCCCAAGCAAAACTTCCCGAAATTAAACGTGTTCCTCCTCTCTTCCTCTCGTGCTCTGATTCAAAGAGCCAGGTAGACGGGGTTTGAATACCAGCTCTGACACTTAATAATCATGCAGTCTTTTGGCAGATTACACGAACTGTCATGCTCAGTTTGCTCATCTGTGAAATGGGAATGGCAACATCTAATGTACGAAGCGTGGCCAGATTATATATCAAGTAGCCAAGAGTACTTCAGATCACATGAGTGCAAATCCTCGTTCTGTTACACACTAGCTTTGAGACTGTGGGACAATCACTTATCCTCTGTATGTCCGTCAGTTTCCTCTTCTGAAAAATGGGCTGAAAAGAGTGCTTACCTCATCTGATTATCAGTGGGTAGGTTGGTGGTGAACGGCGTGGCCTCTGAAACGAGACCACTTGGATGTGAATTTCAGCTCTGTCCTTCCCCACCTGTGTGACCTTGGGCGATTCATTCACCCTTTCTGTGCCTCAGTTCTGACATCTTTAAAATGGGAATCATGTGAGGTAACAAGCTGTAGTATCACTCATGGTAGAGCCAATCTCTGTTGTGAGGATTAAGTGAATTAATATATACAAAGCACTTAGATCCTGGCCTGGCATGTTATAAGTGCTATGTGTTTGAAATCATTGCTGAGAAAATGCAGTGAAATGATACAGAAGAAGTTGCTAGAACGGTGTCTGGTACATGCTAATAATTCAATAACTATTTGCTAAGGGAGCTGGAACACAGTGGGGGTCTTCAATAAAATATTACTTCTCTTCATTCGTCCCAGGTGTGTGGAGTGGGGAGCCCCTCTCCTCCTAGCCAGATTACATACACAGGCCGGGGAGGCAGGTGGAGACACCTTGAAGCTCAGGCTAAGGGGTCTGGGGGATGGGGCTATAATGTGGGCTTAGAGGCCATTCATTCCAACAGCGCTCTTTTGGTTAAAATGCAACCAAGGAACAAAGCAGAAGTACTGCCCTAAGCGTTCTTATTTTTGGTCAATATGCTGCAAGGAAGCTAAGGAAACAGGGCTAAATTAAAGCAGGATTTATAAATACTTTAATAATGATGAATAAATGATTCATCAAAGTTGCTTGCAAAGTAAATTATTCCAAGATGCACAGAGAGCCGTCAGAATGATTGTAAACTAGTTAATAGATGATATTACAACTTGCAAGAAAGCACCTCAGAGCAGCAGCTCGAGCAATTATTTATGCCTCTACACATGCTAGCATAATTTCAGAAAAAGGGAAATTTACTTATCAGCTCTTAATAAAGTATTCATGTTATCTTAATGTGAAATGCTACCAACATTATTTACGGACTTATTGATTCCATTAGGTTTGATGTTACTCTAGGTATTTTTTCCTATTTAAACCAGGTGGCAAAGTTAACTAAGGCAGCATGGCCTTTTATTTACACAGTTCTCTTCTCTGGACATTTCTCAGGATCTCAGGAAACCTTGCAGGGGCTGGGGTGGGGGTGGAGGCATCGGAAAAGGTCTGGGCATGTACAGCATGAGGGGGCCAGACGGTGGACCTGGATGTCCTTCAAGAGACTGCCGTGGATCCTTGGAAGGTCAGCGTTGGAAGGAGCTTCATACCTCTTCTGGTCCAACCCCTACACAGGAAACTGAAGTACAGAGAGGACCCACTGAAGCCCTCCGAGCTCAAGAGTGGCAGAGTCTAGGATCACGGTGTCATGCTGGAGTCCTATCTGGTGTCCTTAGCGCCACAAGGCATGTGCAGTGGGCCAGCAGAGATCTCCCCATGGAATGGATAAGAGGTTTTCAGTGCTGACTGTGTGCATGACACTGAGCTGAACACTGACCCAACTGGGCATTAGGCTCAGATGGATGAAAATTAGGGCAACAGAAATGAAATAGTGGTTATAAACAGGAAGTTTGGGTGCAGGTGGTTGGCGGTATGAGTTAGAGCCAAGGTCACTCCTATCTCCTTGGCCTTTCCCTCATGCCTGCAACATGGCTGCGGTTCCAGCCATCACCTGTGTTCTCAGCAGGAGGAAGGACAGAGGTAGAAGAAAGGAAGCAAGACCTCTAGCAGGCAAGCAAACATGTTCCAGAATTGCCCACGGGGCCTCCACTCATATGTCATTGGGTGCACATGTTTTCTCCAGCATCCCTGGCTACAGAGAAGCTGGGAAATGTACTTTATTTAGCTAGGCTTAATGAGTCCCCAATACGATGGGGATTCTGTTAGAAAGGAAGGAGAAACTAGGCATTAGGTAGGTACTGACAGTCTTTGCCATGCCTGAATTATTTTACTTCTTTCTCATAATCCCATGGGAGAGGTACTATTATTATTCCCATTTTACAGATGGGACAACTGAGGCCCAGAGAGATTAAGTGTTGTGCCCCCAGAGCAGAGTTGAGGGTTAAACCTGGGCCTGCATGGCGTCATCAAGACTTGCTCTAGACCGCTGTGTGACCCTATCTCTCTGGCGGGACATTCTTTCCTGCTCAGAATCTGACGACAGTTTCCTAGAGCCTCAGTCTCTCCGTGAGGGGGTGGGTGGGAGACATCCAAAGCAGAAGGAAGAACTGAGGCAAAGGCAGCCTCGCTTGGCCCCCGGCACAGGGGTTTGCGCAGAGAGGGGCCTCATAGAACATTTGCCGTGAGGAGGTAATGGGGGGAGCAGAGGCGGAACGTCACTAGGAGATGAATGTTACAGACACCTCACAGCCAGCGTCAACCTTGAGTGGAAGGGAAGGTGGTTTCCGGGACCTTTGGCCCCCTGCCCCTGTCCTGGTCCATTCCCCACTCAGCGGGCCCCCACTCTCCTTTCAGCTGGTCACGGCCCTGCGACCATTTCTGCTTTACGAAACCCTGATTCAAGAAACCATCCCCTACCCATTGGCTTGCCTCCTAGCATGACTTTATAGGGAATCATGGAGGAATGACGGAGGTCATATCATTGACTCCTACTCCCTCATTTCATAGAGAAGGAAACTGAGACCAGAAAGAAGTATATCCCCCAGTTTTATGCAGAAGTCAGTGACAGGTGGGGAAGGGGGCCAGGACTGCCGACTCCTGGTCTGGCGTGTGTGTGTGTGTGTGTGTGTGTGTGTGTGTGTGTGTGTTTGTATGCACATATGTACCTGGTGTGTGCATGCACATGTGTGTGTGCACATGTATTTGCTGTTTGCATTTCTCTCCTGCTAAGGAATACACTTCAGGAAATATGGGGGGAAAACTGGGGGCATGAGAAATAGTCCTGAAATCTTAGCATATGGGTGGATGCCTTCTTAACTTAATCAGAGACTGGGGCTGAACTTGTCCCTTGCCACTAAGAAACGGCAGACCAACAGCTCAAGACAAGATGAAGACGAGGTCTGGAGCCAAGTGCAACCAGAGAAGCCTGTTGGGGAAATCTGTTGACAGGAGGTGTAGGAATCCAGGCACAGACCTGCCTGCTCTAGCATAAAAATTTAGTCCTTGACGCAGGGACAAGCAGCCAGGGCTGCTTAACTTCGCCTTGGCTGCAATGGCATCAGGATGAGCTCAGACCTGCAGGTGCAGAGAGCAATATGGCTGCTTCCTCAGGGGCCTGGCCTTGCTGCTGAGGGAACGCAGGCTGCCTTAGTTAATGCCCAGGATTCTGCTCTGAGGACTTTTCTTTGCGGTTTTATAAATCAGCCAGCAAGACAGCCACTTTCATGCTGAGATGTCATATTCAAGGCCCAACCCAAGATCAATTGCTGGCTGACTTTGATTCTCAGTCATGGAGCCTGGTCAGCCTGTCCCAATCTGGGACATTGGCAAAGCTTGGGTTTTGATGCTTTCTCCTCAGCCCTTCTGGTTTTTTTTTTTGTTTTGTTTTTTTGTTTTTTTGTTTTTTTTTTTTTTTGCGGGGGGGGGGGGACTCCGCTCCTTCTCTCCAGGGCAACTTTCTTCCAGGTTCACCAAGGACTGTTTTACCCTTGGGTACTCTAACAAAAGGGGTCTGTTACCCCTGAGAGACTATCCTGCAATTTGGCTATGCTGCCATAAGGGGGCGGTAGTTCCATTGACTAGGTGCTATGAATGGTAATGGTAGAGGTGAAAACCAGCAGTCACAGAATGTTTCTTTGGCACTGTATTTTTTTTTTTTTTTTTTAATCTTGAATTCGTCACCACTGTTTTAACATTAGGAGACCACACATAAAATTCCTGATTTGGGGCTTCCTTTGAAACATCAGGACGTTTGGCAACATTCCCTCAGGCCTACAGCCAGCTGGGGGATGGGTAGGAGTTGCCCTCTGCATGGCACGTAGCCTCCACTGCTGCTGTCCTCATCTGGCTGGCGGTCTCTTATTTACGTTACCTGTCTGCTTCCCCACACTCCCGGTTTAGGCCTGTTCTAGAGTTAGAGATAAACACTACTTAAAAAAAAAATTAAAATAGCATCTCTCAAAAAATTAAAACAACTGAATTGATGTGATGATAAATAAACTCAATATTTAAATACGATGCCTTAGAATCAACTTTGAGATTTTAGACAAAGCGTAAGATACCTTTCTTACTAAACTTGTCTTAAACTTGAACCAATTTTGGTTTCCAGAACATTCCACACTTTGTCTTACCTCTAGGATGACCAACCATCCTGGATTGCCTAACTGAGGGGTTTCCTGGAATGTGTAACTTTCAGTGCCCAAACTAGGAAAATCCTGGGCAAGTCAGGACAAATCCTGCACCTTAGTTACCTATGGGCCTGTCTCTGCCCGGAACTACTCTCCTTTGCTTGGGTCACTGCCTTCTCACCCTTTAGGTCATAGCTAAGGCAGATCAGTCCTAACTATCTTCCTTCCTCAGGCCGCATCACTAGCCGTTTCCCTAGCCCTGCACACCCCACCTGGGCTAGCGTACCTGCCTACTTGCTGGTCTCCCCCCAAGACCCTGGGGTCCCCGGGCACTGACTCATGGCTCTTCTGTTCAAGGATATGTCCCTAGCACATGACACAGTGCATGGCACACAGTAAGTGTTGAGTGCTGAATCTGGACTAGTTCTTTAATGTTGTGCATGGGGCAAGCACAGGGTCTGACTGCTTTATTATTTTTTTTATTTTTATTTTTTTTAAAGATTTTATTTATTTGACAGAGAGAGACACAGTGAGAGAGGGAACACAAGCAGGAGGAGTGGGCGAGGAAGAAGCAGGCTTCCCGCTGAGCAGGGAACCCGATGCGGGGCTCGATCCCAGGACCCTGGGAAAGGGTCTGACTGCTTTATAATCCTCACACCCTTGGCACATAGGTGCCCAATAAGAAATTGGTTGGATTGCATTGCATTGGATTGGACAAGGATTCAGACAGATGGATAGCTCTTCTGGTAAAAGAAAAAGATAAAGGAAAATAATGATGTCCCACAACCATCTCTTTCAGATTATTTTGATGATGATTCACAGAGAGAAATGCCTTTACTTAGGGACCCAGTACACTTCACCCTCCCTAGCCTCCATATGCAGTGAAACCAAGGTGTGGGCTTATGGATGGTCTTCCTCACTACACAGTGGATGCACTCTTCTATAGTTCTGTTCCATTCCATTCCATTCCATTCCATTCCATTCCATTCCATTCCATTCTGCAGTTTCGCTCTCTTTCATTTAAAAACATTCTGGTAATAACCTATTAAACTGATTCATCATCACTAATGAGTCACACCTTGTAGTTTGAAGAACTGCCCAGAGCATGACTACTTGTCCACATTCTTAGCAGACTTTGGACAATCTCAGGTCTTTCTCAGGCACACAGAAGAAGTAGAACTAACCCAAACCTTACCATCCATTAAGTCTTGCCTCCACGACACCTCCTCCATAGTCCAGTTCGTCCTCACCTGTACTGACTAGTGATGGTAATTACCATTTGCTCCCTCTTCAGAGATACTCCCGATACATTATGTTGTTTGTTGCTTCCTAGAAGTTCCTCATCTTCCTAAGTAGAGCTAAGCCACTTGCGGACAGGTATCATGCCCTATCCTTTTTTATGTGCCTCTGTCAACAAGCATGCTAAAAGAAAACAACCAAACTTGTACTGAATTAGGAGTGTCTCATACCAATATCGTCTTTCTAGTGACGGGCTGGCGACTCTGTGTTAAAATCTAATCTCCTCCCCATAATTCCTGGTTGCCTATGGTCAGGAAAGTCCCTGCTCACCCATTTGTTCGTCCTGCTGAGGACAAGAATTTGTTCCGAGTTGCATCAGACTCTAATCTTAATAAGAGTTGAGAGTAAGACAAACCATGGGCCTTCACATTCAGGATTTGTCTGAGTGCTTGACTGTGGAGGATATTTGCCACAGGTCTTTGAGATTAAGGGAGGGGGACTGATTTTCGGGATTAACATGGTGTGACTAGCCTGTTCAGACCCTGTTGTAACCTGGGATTTGATGGCTTCTAGTGAGGGCACAGAGAGGAATGGGAGTGGCCAGTGGGGGGCAGGGGACTCACCCCAGGGACAGCTCTGACCACTGTTCACTCTTGCATGGCCACAGTGAATGACTGGGATGGATTTAATCTCTCCCATTGCCACGTTTCCAATCACACACCAGACTTCCTGGTCTGAGTGCCTTGAATTGGTTACGGGTTGCTGAGCTATTGATCGTTTCAGCCCCCTGGGCAGCCGGGATCCCCAGATTGCATAGCTCTGGCCTCTAGGACTGCCCACCCCTCCATTTACCTCAGCGTGCTTCACAGATCGTCTCATGTTTTGTCTGCCTTGACTTGAAAAAGCTGAGGCAGCTCTGTCTTGTACTCTACTCGTGTGACCCCCAAACATAACATAGCCAAGTGTGCTCTACCTGGAGTCCAGAGACCAGGGCCCCGATCTTGGCTCAGCATCACCCCCCCACTAGCAAGAGTATCACAGACCATCATATTTCTCATCCACATTATGTGAATGGCCTCCGAAAACCATGCAAATTCCCGACGCTGGTGGTAAGAATATATATGTAGTGTTTCTGTTTACTATGTCATATGAACTTCTGTACTGAGTGGCACCTCTCAGCCACTCTTCAACAAGCACTTTTGGGAGGGCCTTCCTCGGGACAGGTGTGACAGTCCCCGAGATGGAATGGTTAGCAAAACTCCAGTCTTGGTGCTTGCTTTCATGGAGCCCACCATCTAGCTCTTTCTAGGCTTATATCAGGAAGTGGAAGACCTACTTTCACCCCCACTGCCCCTGCACTTGTGAACTTGCCCCCCAAATGGGGGAATAATGCAACCTCGCCGTGTGAAGGGCCAGCATCTCCTGACCTTGAGTTCAGCACTAAGAGTGCACGTGTCAGGACACCGCCTTTCTCCCTCACCCCCACCCCCACCACACACACATAGGCAGGTGAAGGGACAACAGTGTGACATCGTCAGATAAACCTCACCGAGGGGGCTGGCTGGCTGTGAGTGAATCACCACGTCCCTGGGCACTTGCTGTCTTGTTGACATCCAGTTGTGTTCTTGACACTTCTGCCGTCACCTCAACTCTCCCCCTCCTGGTCGTCTGCCCTGTGTCGCTGTCCAAACACCTCCTTTCCCAAAAGGCCAAGGGCATCCCTCCGAAGACCAAGGAAGCATTTGTTTTCATCATCCGCTGTTCCAGCAAAGAAGCAGTTGTAAGCCTCTCTCTGGGGAGGGCCAGGCTGCAGAATCTTTTGTTGAACGGAGCACCTTTCACGTGAAGAAACGGCGGCAAGATAAAATGACACGTTGCTAATGATGTATTTTATGGACTGCCATCTGTCTCCGGAAAGGTCAGAGAAAAATGGCAGCTCGGTTGCAGGCGATTGGGTGGCGGTAGTGGTTGGGGGGACAAATGGTTCTCGTCAGAACATGACAAGGAGCCTCGGTGACATCATATAAATGCCCTAATTGGGAAGTGGTCAATCGAGCGGACCTGACTTCTGAATTTGATGTGTCAATAAACAAGCTCAAGGTGAGATGCTGGATCAATACCGCAGGACAAGAACCATCCGGCAAATTTACTGCAAAGTAATTGGGTGCAAAATGACTCAACTCAACCTTCACACCGCTGAAAAGCACACACGCGGTGGGCCCGCCGGCAAGCGTTTGTACGTGTCAGCGGCCGCTGGAGCGCTCACTGCCTGCTAATGGGTCTGGGGAGAGAGAGCCCCCGAAAGGGAGAGAGAACCACGCACTCTTTGTGCAGATCTTTATCTAGAATAAGCAAGCTCACTGTTGGGGAGTGTGAACTAGATGCTTCTACCAGGACTAGATTGTCTTTCATCTCATATGATATTAATTATAATTATAATTATTATTATTTTTTTATTTTTATTTTTTAAAGATTTCATTTAGTTATTTGACAGAGAGAAAGACAGCCAGCGAGAGAGGGAACACAAGCAGGGGGAGTGGGAGAGGAAGAAGCAGGCTCCCAGCGGAGGAGCCCAATGCGGGGCTCGATCCCAGGACCCCGGGGTCATGCCCTGAGCCAAAGGCAGATGCTTAACGACTGAGCCACCCAGGTGCCCTAATAATTATAATTATTATTATAGAGCCATTTTTTACTCCAAGTTGCAAAATATATGAGACACAGAGGAAATCTACGTCTGTATCTATAGATATGTATATTTATATGCCTGTCCCTGTATCTATAAACCTATATTCGAAATATCTATATATCATCTATTATTGGTGGTAGCTTGTTCTTTCCATCTCTGGGTATAAGGAAAAGTGGGTAAAGATGCCTAGTTGTGTTCACTTCAGGCTGTCCTGGCCTGGAGGTGGGTGGAGGGAGTAAGGAGGCCAGATCCTGCCCTGACCCAGTGGTGGGAAACGTGTTCTGTCCTAGAAACCTCCCGCTGCCCCATCCAGGCATGAAGACCTCTGGACAGGTTGGCTGGGAGTGTCCTGAAACTGGCTCATACCAGCTCACAAGAGCTGACTGTTCAATAGTCAGGAATTTGCCAGCCGGTTGTTTAACCGCTGGTAGTCTGAAGTCGGCCATATTCACACCACGGATGTCCCCAAATGCTCTGTGGCAGGTCCCGGGAGTCATTGACTGGCACACCACTGGGAAGAGGGTAGGGCCTGGAAGTCTGGGATCCAGACAAGGAGGGGTGAGGCCGGGGCTGGGCTGTATCCTCTGAGGCTGGCCTCACTGCTGGGTAGTTACGTTTTGGTCTGGGAGGCCTTGGGCAAGGCAGGGGGGCAGCTGAAGACAGAGGAGAGCTGATGACTAGAGAAGAGACGCCATCTACGTTTTAATCACCTTTTCTCAGAGTGGCCCGTTGGGGAAGACTGATCAGGATAGTGAAAGGAGCAGGTTGGGGGAGGGCCTTCTTTCTGGATCATAGCTGGCCCCTTTTTGCTCTATTCTCACACTGTGGAAGGGGTGAGGGATCTCTCTGGAACATGTTTCATTGGGGCACTAATCCCTTTCAGAAGGGCTCCACTCTCATGACCTCATCACCTCCCAAAGGCCTGACTTCCTTTTTTCTTTTTTTTAAGATTTTATTTATTTATTTGACAGAGATAGAGACAGCCAGCGAGAGAGGGAACACAAGCAGGGGGAGTGGGAGAGGAAGAAGCAGGCTCATAGCAGAGGAGCCTGATGTGGGACTCGATCCCAGAACGCCGGGATCACGCCCTGAGCTGAAGGCAGATGCTTAACTGCTGTGCTACCCAGGCACCCCAAGGCCTGACTTCCTAATACCATTCACCTTGGGGTGAATTTTGGTGGTGGTGGGGATACACACATTCAGACCATGGGAGCTTCCCAAATCCCTGGAGTACCCTGTCTGTAGCTCTGGTCCCTCTTCCACCTGAGACTTCCTCATTCCCCATCTCCTCACAACCCAACAGCCGAAGGGCTTACCCTTGGCACACCTGGGGGGCCTCAGGGACCCTGCCCCTGTGTTAGGCCAGCTTCGGTCCAGGTGGGTCAGTGTCCTGCCCTGTCTACGGCACCAGGCAGGTGGACTTGAGGAGTCAGGGGACGTCATCTACACCGCTGAGCTCCATGGGTGCCCTTCCCCGGGGATAGAAGGTGTGAGGTGCTGATTTACCACTACCAAACCACTGGGAGGGATGCGGGCTGCTGTTGGAAGTGAGCGGAGCCTCCAGGGTGTGGGAAGACAGGAGACCTGCGCTCCCTGGAGAGGCGCTGGTGGGCCAGTGCCTGTAGCTGACAACGTAGGTTCTGATGGTGGCTTGGCAGATCCCTGATGCTGTGTGGCCTGAGGCAAGACACTGAACACTCGGGGCCTCAGTTGTGCCATCTGTGAAATGGACAGAACGAGCCAATTTACAGAAGATGCTTAAAACAATATCTGGCTCTTCCGTCGTGAGCTTTTGAGACAGAGACAGTTATTGCTGGTACCTCTCTGTTCCATGTGAGCCTCACAGCAACTTTGTGAGAATCTTTTGTTGCCAATACCCCCATTTTTAGGATATAGAGACCGAGACTGAAAGGTATGCTCACCTGCCTATGATCTCATGGTCCATCAGGGCTGGAACCATCTGGAACTCAGCTGCTCCCTCTTTGTCCAGAATGTTCTCTACCATTCTGGTCGCTTGCAGGTGTCTGGAAGGTGTGAGGGGAGGATGCAGGCTTGGGAGAAAGCAGACCTAGCCCGAGAAGGAGGGCAGCGGAACCAGAGGAGGTAGCCTGAGACAGAGGCACAGGGAGAGGGCAGCAGGAGAATTGAAGGCTGTCTTCCAGGGAGGGGGATGGCATCTGTTGGGGGTGGAGACAAGAGAGTAGGAAGATAGGCAAAACTAACTTCATTTTGCCAACTATAACCTGATCCGTGAGCACTCTATCAATGTGGGGGCAGAAATATAATTCTGCCCACTTAAGGAAGTCTCTCCTGGTTTTAAATGTAGTTACTTTGGGGTAAAAACTAGTAGGTTCATGATTCTTCCTTTTCTCCTTTTCCCTGAGTGGCAAAGTGGTGGCAGTGTGTGTGTGTGTGTGTGTGTGTGTGTGTGTGGTTTGTCCTGGCACTGGGAAAGGGGCAGGTCTGAACAGGTCCTCTGGCCTAGTCCTTGGCTGAAGTGTGGTCCGTCTCATGGAATCTTCGGATCTCACTCTTTACCCCCGCAGCACCTGCTACAAGGACCGTGGACCCCTGTGGCCTGTGGTCACAAGGCGCAGGCAGGCCGAGCTGTGCCTCCCTTATCACTTTGGGGCCCTGGCCTTCCCTCAGCCTTCCACACTGGTTTGATGGAGCTCAGCACACATGTGCGTATAAACCCCTCCCCCAACACGCACTGCTGTGGGGTGCCCTCAGGCCCAGCAGCCCAGATACCCCTCCAGCCTTGCTACCCACACCTGTAGGTGCCAGGTGAGGTGCACACAGGCTCAAGGGCTCCTGCCCCACGCTGCAGGGTGCCAGGGAGCTCAGCCTTCCGTGGTCTCTACCACCCAGCCCGCTCCCCACATTCAGTGCCTGTTTGGGTGCTGGGCTCCTTCTCAGGAACTTCAAGCCGTTGTCATGCTCCCCATTTCCTCCTCCTGCCTGCTGCTCAGCTTTCTACCTGTGGCTGAGAACGGATGTGAGTGATGTTCTCCCCCTACCGTGTTCCTTGTGTGACCTTTGGCTATCAAGTCCCCCAGCCCCTTAGAGAGTTCGGACCCCGCGTCAGGTGTTTGGCCTGAAAAGCCTTATTTTAAGGAATTTTTATTCCTTAAAATAAAATATTTTCAAGACTAGCAGTCCTTCAATGAGTTAAAAAAAAATTCATTCAGCGGTTCCATTGACTTCTTTGTTCTAAGCTTGTCCTGTCCCCCTGATTTCCAGGGCAAGAGAGACAAATGGGGAAAAGTAAAAGCCAGTTATTTTCTCAAAAAATTATCCCTTGGCTCATGCCAATTGCTTAGCACAGGGCCTGGCATTTACTTGGTAAGAACTCAGTAATTGTTAGCCGTTGCTATTATATTGTTTTTATTCATTATTATTATTTTCTGTTGTTGTGCTTGTAGTATGTCAGAGTAAGAGAGAAGCTAAGAGACAATTATAATTGTGCAGTATGGACACATGCAGGGAGCCAGGGAGCCGGTTGAGAGTTTTGCAGGGTTGGGGAAGGCTTCTGGAAAGAAGTGTACATGGAGACTGAAGTTTCTCTGGCCGCCCCCCATGCTTCACGTCAGCCTCGCTCAACTCTGCAATCCCAGAGTCTCTGGGGATCCCTGCTGCTCCCTGTCCTCTCCCTGCCGGAAACACTGTCTTCCCTACTGCCATCCCCTCCCCTGGCTTTAGTCTCCATCTTGACTGCACGCTCAGGAGAGACCCTGGGCCAGGACCCCCCAGCTCAGCAGGCCTGAGTCCTGATCCACAGAACCCTTGAGATAGGTAGTGCTGGTCATTTTAAACCACTAAGTTGTGGGTTAATTTATTACTCAGTGGTAGATAACTGATACATTTCCACATTCGCCCTGACTAGGAGACCCATTACTATTCTAGCACAAGTTTTTGGACCCAAGAGATAATTCCACAAGCGAGGGGGAGGGGTTTGCGGTGACAAACAGCCGAAGGACGGAGCCAGGGGATGTGGAGTCCTGGTGTGGTTCTGTCAGCCCTGTGCTGGGCACCTTGGGTCAAGGCTCTTTCCCTCTCTGGACCTCAGTCTCTTTGTTTTTGGATGAGAGGTTGACCTAGACCATCTCTAAGGTGATTTCCGGCTTTACCATTTGTTGGAGGTTTGTGGAAATGCTTTCCGACAGAGCCAGGATTTGTAGATGGCTAGGAACTAAATTTTATGACCGGGCACGCCTGGGACGCGTCTCCTGCGTGCCTCTTCTTCAGGCTGCCCGCGAGGCCTACGGGGCCTGGCCCCGAGCAGCACATTCGGCCCCGAGTGGGGCAAGAGAACCAGTCAGAAGAGGCGCCTGGGCCCTTCGGGGGGATTTCTGGCCCGACCTCCTGACCTCAGAGGCCTGCCTGCCCTGCAGAGACCCTGCTTACCAGGTAGGAATATTCCCGGTGCTCTCTGGCTCCCTCCCGGTCCCAAGCCTCAAGTCTCCTGGGATCATTCATCACACTTGTTATTTTCTTCTCTGACTTAACGAGGATTACCCACTTGTCAGGGTTATGCTGTGACACCTGCCTTCACCAGCCCCCCTTGGCCTGAGGACTGGGGCCAGCCAGGCTCTCTCCCACGAGAAGCAGTGCCGTAGCCTCGCTGTTCTCCCATCCCCAGCTCTGAGTCAGGGTTTTGGCAAGCAGGGGAGGGGCTGACAGAGCTGGAAGGCAGTGCAGGGCTGAGGGGTCCTGCGTGAACAACCACCGGGCCCCTCCCTTCCTGCTACAGGAGACCCTTACCAGTCTAACGGGGGTACGCAGAAACCCCAGGACGGTGTCTTAAATGAAGAGAGTTTTGTTTTGCTTCTCCCAAATTAGAAATAGAGTGGCGGCTGGAATCAGTCAGTGGCTCTGGCCAGAGCACGAACCATGCAAGGTAGGAAAAAAAGATGTCCCAGCAGGCGTCTGCTTGTGTCTCGTGGTCCACACTGGGTCTCTTGGCTGCTTGCTGCTCGGGAGGCCGAGAAAGCGTGGGCAGTGGAGGTAGGGACGGGGGAGGGGAAAGCACTTGAGGTTAGGCGGTAGGGTGTTGGTTGCAAGTGATGGAAACCTGGTTTAGATGAGGAGAAGCCGAAGGGAAATTAATTATCTTCAGTCTCCAAATGTCAGGGAGGCCAGGGAGAGGCTGGGCCTCCAGGATTGCTAGGGCTGGTGCTCCAGAAGTCCTGGGCTCCACTTTGCCCTCTCTGCGGGTTGGCTTTTGTCTCTCAGACTGCCTTCTTCCTCTCATCAACCAAAACACGGCCACCGCCGCTCCTGCCATCACCCGTCGCAGCTTGGTCTCCAGAGACAGGTCGTTTGTCCCCAGTTCTGAATGGAAGGTCTTGGGAAGGTCTCTGGCCTGCTGGGTCACCTGCCCATCCCTGGACCATTTGACCTGTGCCGGGGGCGGGATGCCTGTGGTCAGAGGGGGGTCTGGAGGTGCGGTACAGTAGCAGCTCTTATGACAGGCAGGAGGAGCCGAGGCTGTCCCTATACCAGGGCCACAAGACTGCCTGGAATCCAAACTCCAGAGGACTGAGGTCGCTTGGCCTCTGTCACACAGCAGCTTGGGGCAAAACAGGAGGCTAAAAGCCTGGCTTCCTGATGCCTTGTTGACTCTGCTGCGGGCTTCTCAACCTTGGCGCTGCTGTGGGGCGGGGCTGGGTCGCCCTTGCTGGGCGCTGTCCCGTGCACTGTCGGATGTTTGGTTCCGGCACTGCCGTCGGCTGGCGAAGTGTGTCTTCTGCCTGAAATGAGCTGCTCATCTTTCTGGGCTTCGGTTTCTTCGACTGGCGATGACAATCGCTGCCTGCTTGCTTCAGAGAGTGGTCACAACAAGGAACATGGAAGGTTCAAAAATACTAGCTATGAGCATCCTTTGCAAAGCCCGAAGTATGATACCAATGAACAGCATTGTTGGACAGCAATCCCTGATTCCACTTTATGTCCAGGCACAGGGCGGGGAACGTGTGTGTGTGTGTGAGTGTGAGTGAATGAGAGTGGGTGAGTCTGAGTGTGTGGGTGTGAGTGTGTGTGTCTGAGCATGAGTGTGTATAACCACTTCAATTGGAGGAACGAGAAACCCTTTCACCAGATGGACAGTGGGAAGCTCTGTGTTCATCGGGTGAAGATCTCTGGGTGGCGTGGGCTCAATTCTGGCCTCCTCTCATTAATCCCCAGTGGAACAATTCGTGGTCTCAGAATCAACCTTCCAAAAAGAGGCAGAACTTCAGGTGTGCTGGAAAAAAAGGGAGGCCATTGGCAGCAGGACCCCTGACATCTTGGCCTCCACTGGCCTCTGACTTCCTCAACCTCCAAACGAGATCGTTTGTCAAAAAACTCAACCAACCAACCAACCAGATGTCAACCAACAGGGGCATCGTGCTTTAGATGTCCCCCAGGGACATTTGGCAATGTCTGGAGACATAGCTGACATTCCCGTCTCCCCCCTCATTCAAATGGCAGGGCCAGGTCAGCCCTAAGGCCTCCCTCACCTGGGTTGTGGGTGGATACAGACCCTGAGATGGCCGGGACCCTTTCTGGGTAGGGGGCATCAGTTCACGTGGAGACTGCCACCTGTGTTGAGGACCAGGCCAGGTCCCCCAGGGACCTGATCAGGAACTGATCCCCCAAACCCTCCATGGCATAGAGCCGGCTCTGTGTGGCACTCTGCAGACATCGGCAAAGGATTGGGGGCCGCTTCCTGGAGGACACGGTGTTTGAACAGGGCCTTGGAAGGCCGAGTGATGATGGTGAGCAGACCAGCAAGAGACGCCAGCCTCCGGGTGCCCTACCATGACCTGGCTGC
Source organism: Ursus americanus (assembly GCF_024610735.1). Lineage (NCBI taxonomy): Eukaryota > Metazoa > Chordata > Mammalia > Carnivora > Ursidae > Ursus > Ursus americanus. Next base: position 25,735,242 of record NC_142145.1, on the reverse strand, counting down.
GAGGTCCTCCCTGTGGGCCCTCCAGGGACCCTCCCTGTGACTGTTCTGCCCTGACTGAGCTGTGAGAAAGGTCAGGATTCTAAGAACATCTGCTGAGAATCGAAGGAAAGCACAGAGCATCGGAAGACGCAGGTGGTTCTCATCCCTGTTCTAGAGGAGGGAGACGAGTGGTCTTTGTTGCACATACTTATCCCACCTTCTGTTGAAGGGAATTTTGTAAGAGCTAGGAGAGTGCCCAGCCTGGAGGAGAGGTTCACAGGAAAGAAAAGCCATGGCTTCTACTATAATTAACGTACAAAACATAAAGACAATTTTATTTTTTAATTTATTTTTTAAGATTTTATTATTCATTTGACAGAGATAGAGACAGCCAGTGAGAGAGGGAACACAAGCAGGGGGAGTGGGAGAGGAAGAAGCAGGCTCCCAACAGAGGAGCCTGATGTGGGGCTCGATCCCATAACGCCGGGATCATGCCCTGAGCCGAAGGCAGACGCTTAACGACTGAGCCATCCAGGCGCCCCATAAAGACAATTTTAAAACTCTGTAATCACGAGTTAAATAGAATATATTAAGTTGATTATAGGGGAACGTGTGTCCTTTATTTGGGATTAAGTCAGTGTTATGGTATTATCTACCCTGGAAGGCTTCCTGGAGGAGGCAAGGAGGAAGGTTTTCATTCCTGTGGGAAGAGCCCCAGTGTAAGGCAGGGTAAATTCTATGTTCTGGACAGCCCTCCTCACGTGGCCAACAAAGCTTGCCATGAGCATTTCTCAAGAGCCCGCCTTGCTAGCAGCACCCTTCTGGGCTCGGCAGGAGGTGGCTGGTGGGCTGATTTGCCATGGAAGCTTTCCCTGGGGCCATTACCTGTGACTACATTTCTTCAGGAAAAGACAACCTCCCTGGCAAGTTCATTTCTGCTCCAGTGTGTGTTTTCACACAAGACTGAGTTTCCATCCACCTTCAAGTGTCCTTCCCCTTTCCCATTTCACGCTCCTGTCCCTAAATAATATTTGCGTTTCCTATTAATAGGACTGTCTTGATTGTGGCTGGTCCAGCTGACCTACTTTCCCCAGTTTTTTATTCCAGAAATGGCGCTGCCTGATTCTCTTAGCACCGTCTACTATTCAGCCATTCATTCCACATGTGGTGATGGAGCTCCTGCTGTTCAGAGAGTGAAAACAAAGTGTGAAATATAGTCCCAGGCCGCAGTGGCTGCGAGTCTCGTTGGGAAGTCGAGACAGGGAGTGCAGCGCTTTCTGAGTGCTGGTGTGGCGAGGCCCGTGTGTGCATGTCCTCTGCTCGGATAAGGGGGAGAGCCCAGGGCTGGGCCAACCCCGAACGCCTCAGGAGGAGGCGGGAGTTGTAATATTTTTCCAGGGAGGAGGTCCCACAGGAGTGAGCTTTCTTGCTTCCAGTTTGTGATTTCTTAATTCTCCAAGGGATTCTCCAAGGCAAGGGCCCAAGGAAGAGATGGTTAGCTGGCTTGCCAGCCACTGAGGCCCCAGCCTTGTTGCCCGAGACAGGTGGGTCTCCACTTTCTTCCTGTGCTTCTGCCATTTTGATTTGGGTGGCACGTGCCCTCCTGGCTGTCCCCCCACACCAGACTCATACTGGCCTCGATGCCTTTGTGTATACGATCCCTCTACGTGGAATATCTTTCGCCTTTTCTCCATCACTATAGTAGGTTTTAAAAACAATTCACTTCCTTTCCACCCACTCCTGCCTCCTACACACATGTACGTACACACACACACACACACACACACACACACACTCTGCCCTGCACTGTTGAAGTTGGGCTTGGCTGTGTCCTAGCAGACAATGTGTACTTTACCTCTTTGATGAAGGGTTCGGTCATGTGACTTGGCTTTGGCCAATGGGATGTTAGCAGATATGACATCAACATGCTGTCTTGTGCAGAGAAGAACATGCCCCAACTGGCCTGCTCCTGCAAGGAGCATAAGAAGTTGCATTCACACTTGGACCTGACCGGCAGCTTGGAGCTAAGCCCAGCAAAGCCGAGACTGGATCAGTGCCCTGGAGTAACATGGGTGAGAGGGAAGGATTTTTGCTTTGAGCCTCTGACTTTTGGGATGGTGTGTTATGCAGCATTAACACGGTGGTAGGTGACTCATAGAACCACCAACCAAAGGGTTCCCATTTTCCCAGCGCTTTAGGACCCCAAACTGCTTCCTTCAGGGAGTATTCCCAGACTGACCACGCTACAACTCTGCTCATCTATTTTATGGTACTCTAGCTCCCTCTGACTCCCTTTCTGTTACCTTCTGAAGATATTCTTTTGCTATTTCCCGTATGTGCTTCCTGCCCTTGTAACTGCACTGTGAGCTTGAAGAGGCTGGGTTGAGGCTAACATGTCTGTGTCTCTTTAGGAGTAAGGTACTAGAAGGCTCCCAGGGCTACCCAATGCTTAAAGAAAAGTACATGGGAGTTTTGATGTCCTCAGGGCTCTTCACCAGGGACTGGCTTAGATGCCAACGTCATCATCAAACCATTTAGTATCTAGCCTGCGTTTCTAGAATGTCCAGGGACATTTTGGTGCAAGCTGGATCCCACAGGTGTGGCATCTGGGGACAGTCAGGAGTGCACCTGCACACTTGGCCTGCTGACCTCACTGGCTACCTGAGTTTCAGCAAAACGATTTCCACTGCTGGACTCACTCCCAGGAAACGCCATGTACCTGAGTTAGGGCTCTAAAGCCATCTTTATGGGTGTGGGGAGAATAACCATTTCCTGGACGATAAAGCTGTGGCTATTCTCTGAGGAGGCCGGTTTCCAAAAAACATTCATCCATTTCATCGAAGCAATTTTGAAGTTAGAGACAGCTTCCTCTCTTAGCACATCCCTGCATGGCCCCACTGCTCCCTTTGCCCAATCCTGCCAACACACATGTCCTTGCTTGCCAGAGGTCTCCTCGGCCTGCCAGGCCCAACCCTAAGTCTCTTCTTCTGGGAAGCCTTCTTATCCTTAGGCAGAATTCATTTTTCCTTCTCATAGGCCTTGATGTATTCTTCTTTTTGGACATTCAAAATTATATTTTACATATCTACATAAACATCCTTGACCTCCTCTAGACTGAGCTCCTCCAGGGGAGGGTCCCCTCAGGCCCTACTGTATTTCCCGGGTAGAAGGAGGTGCTCAGTGATCTGTTGATTGGGCTGAGGTGAATTGCTATATCCCTCACTCTCTAGGCCTCCTGTCCCAATGCTGCTCTGGTCCCCCAAATCCTGTGTGGTCTGGTTCTCCTTGGCTTTTTCTCCATCTGGCCCTTTGCTTCTGAGCTTCTTTTTTTCATCCAAACTGCTTGTCACATGCCCCCCTGTCTCCGAACCTTGCTAAATTGCCAAATTGCTGATAGTATCGCTTCAAGTTCACGGTTATTACTTAGTATGTCTCTTCAATGTTCTAACACAAATAAAAAAGTTTCCAGTCCCAAAGAACACCAATGGAGGAGAAATCAGAGGAAAGGGTTTGAAGGCTATCACTAAGGGGACTTGCCGCCACACTCCACGCTCAATTTCATGCCAGTTAGCTTTAAAAACAAGTAAATTCTTCGTATCCAAAGGGCCTCATGTGCCCTCATCAGAGCTTCGGAAACACATCGCCCCAGGGGGTGAACATGAACATGCCGTGGTGGGTGTCAGCCCAGCCAACACTCCTGCTCAGCATCCAGCACCCCCCAAGGCCCTCCACCCATGGCCAGGGAACAGGGGAGGAGGGAGAAGGAACCAGAAGGAAATCAACCACTCCTCCCTCCTTCCACTTTCTTTCACAAATATTCACATGCTCCATGCTCCCTGTTATGTGCAAAGCTCCACGGTATAGAACGGTGAATGTAGTGGAGAGACCCTTACATGAGGTGATTGCATCCATTAAGAATTTGGCTCAGCTGTGCACGATGGAAAACCCAAGAGACTGTGGCATAAATGAAGGGGAGTATATGAGAGAAATCCAGAAGTGGCATTGTCAGGCTGGTGCGATAGCTCTGTCTCCCAGTCATCAAGGAGCCAATACCTTTCTGATTTCTGGCCCACCATCTTTAGCTCATGACTTACATCCTCAAGGTGGCCTCATTCCAAGATGGCCACCAGAGGTCCAGCTATCAGATGTTCATTCCAGGCAGCAAGATGAGGAAGGGACAAGGGCAAAGGAGTGTACCTTCCACTTGACACATGGGCCATGTTGATATGAGTAAAGGGAAAAGGCCCTTAGGGGGATTCCTGGGGGAATAAGGGGCAAAGATAGGAAGAAGCACTTCATGGTGACATCTGGAGTAAGAGGATGAAACCAACGGGAAGGACTCCATAAAAAAGGCTTTAAAGATTTGAGGACAGCAGAAACCCAATCCTTATGTTGCACAAACACCCGTACGCACCCACCTTATGAGACTTTGTAAATGGTGGAAAGGGCTAAAAATATAGTTTCCCAGAGGGTTGAGATGAATCCTGGAGGAGAGAATCCTGGAGGAGAGAATTCTGGAGAGTCATGAAGGGATGCTGGTTGTCAAGGAGATAACCGTTCCTGCTTTTGACACCCAGATCGGAGGCAGCCTCCGGGCCGCAGCTGGCTTTCCTCTGTCCTCGGCAGCTGAGCGTTGTGACGGGGATGCGAGGGAAGGCTGCAGAGCAGCCAGCTGTTCGGATAAAGATAGATCTCTGGGGCTGACTTGGAATGGTGGAACGCAAGGGCTAGAAGGGAGCCTAGACCGGTAGGGAATTCTTTCTTTTCTAGATGATGAAGTGAGCCCAGAGATCAAACGTGTTGCCTCAGCTCACCCAACTGAGAGAGCGGTGGTACAAGGACGAGAATGCAGGTTTTCAGGTTTCCCAGAATTGTGTGAAAACCCATCTAAAAATGGTGGAGGGGTGAATTGGCCCCAAGAGACATAAGGGAGTGGTTAGGAGGAAGGCGTGAGGTCAACCTATGTCAGATACCCAGTCTCTGGGAGCATGATCCACAGGGCATGGCTGGTCAGGCACTTTCTGGTGCCTTCCAGTGCTGTCGAGGCTTGCTCCAGGCACTAGAGAAGGGGGACACTCCCTTGCTGGGCATTTTAATATCTCTTTCTTCTGCCTTTCTTCTTGGCTCTCCCTCCTGAGCACCATCACCCCTCCTCCTGCCTCCATCATATTGAATCACCAGGGTGTGAAATATAATAAAGCATTGTACCGTTCAATCTGTCGGCTATTCCTTAAAGGTGTACTCCAGGTAAATATCCCCTTGGCCTGTGAAAAATGAGCTTACCTGCAACAAATGACTTTGATGAACCTCAGGAGCCGGCCCTCTATCATTCTTTTCCAATTGGCTTCCCCAGCCAAGCATGGTTTCCCTGCACAAATTTGTCTTGCTGAAGGAAGAGTTTCTCTAATTCACTTCCCTCCCAATGCCCCAGCTTCCCTGCCTAGGCGTCCCGTTATCCGGCCCCCACTCTCAGAGATGTCCTTCTTCTAGAGCTCCACACAGTCATCAAATGCTTCACCAAGTTGATCACAGTCAGAATCCAAATTAATCGGTCCTTCCATGAGCACCGACCGGGTAGGGCAGACTGAGAGCAGACTCCGTCTGGATTCGTGAAATGGGTGTAGCCTGTGCCTCAGCACTTTCTAGACGTGTCGTCTGTGCCTCAGCATCCTCACCTGTGAAGTGGGGACGGGTAATACCCGATCTTCCTCCCACTCACAGTTGTCTGAATATCGAACAGATTTTTCCACGGGAAAATGCTTTGAAAAGCCTACGTCACTACACCCACACAAGGCTTACCGTGAGTCCCGTGGATCTGAACGCCTTCGGGGATGAAAGGAAAGTTTGGTCCTCTATTCAGCAAAGATTTACCGAGTGCCGACTATGTGCCCAGGCCTTGTGTGAGGCACTGGGCGTAGTTTAGGGAATCAAAGGGACCCAATTCCCACTTTCCTGGAGTTTAGCCGTATTTCCTTTCAGTCTCATCGGGAAGACAAAACCAGCAAGCATGGGATCCAGCTACAGGACAAAAGGGTGTGCTATCTGTCCATATATGGGTGAACTAAATCACGTCTCTTGAAATAGAAGGTTCCATTACCTGCGTACCTACGATGCTGTAGTTTATTTAATTTCAGAACAACTGTACAAACGAAGAATCTTTACAGCGGAGGAACTTGAGGCTTGAAGAAGGAAAGAGTTGGCCTGAGGTCAGGAGGCAGAGCCGGGATGGAGGCCGGGGCCGTCGGACTCCCCTGCGCTCCTCCTCACACGTCTCTCAGCCTTGAGGCCGCACACATCGAACTTGCTCAGGGAGTTCGGTGGCTGATAGTGCTTCTGTGGCCATGGTGGTCGCAAGAGAAACGTCAAAGAAGTGGCCTCCGACTTGGCTTCAGAGGAAAGGAAGAAGCAGCGTGGTGGGCTAAGGAAGTGGGGGAGTCGGGAGGGTGGGAGCCCTGCAGGTCGCGGGGGGACCGGCCACGAAGGCCAACGTGGGGTGGTGAGGTCGGACCGAGCCAGATTATGGAGAGGCACAGAGTGAGGGCTTAGGGCCCATTCCCGACCAGACAGGGAAGATGGAAGGCATTTTGTTGTTAGAATAAGAAAATAAGGAGTGGACCTTCTCCCTGCCTGAAAGTTTCATTTCAGAGCTTTCTACACAGAAAGCATAGTTAGCCTGTCACTAACTAGCTGAGTGATGCTGGGTAATGAACATCCTCCCTCTGGGCCTCAGTTTCCCCAGCTGTCAGAGGAAGGGGTTGGAAGAGAGGGGCGCTGAGGCTCCTCGTAGCTGTGAGATGCCTCGATTCTGTGATTCCGTAATGAACTCAAAAGCATGTAAATATGCAGATCACAGCCACGTACCTGCAAGGGCTTTTTCCCTTCTCTGCTGTTGTAATTTTAGATAAGTGCCAAATGCCTCTTTATTCTCAAATATAAAAACATCGAGAAGATTAAGCCACAGCCTGTCTCATAATAATCTGGGCATCCAATTCCAGCTTTCTGATGAAGCCACCACTGTTATAGGGAAATTGGAAAGTGTAATATTTGCAGAAACAAATAATCCTCCCCCACCACCTTGAGTGAAGCTGAATGTTTTTGGTGACTTAGTAGCTCGCTTCTCAGGTTCTTGATCCATGGAGCCTTATTTTGGGACATCAGCGATTTCTGGAAACACGTTGTGTTACAGTCCTCATTCGGGTCTAGTCTCTCCTTTGAGGGTCAGATTCAGGTGATCTGTGACATCTACAAGAGGCTGAGTCCCCAAGGGCAAACCTCAAAAAGGACTCCTATGTCTCATATTAGTTACAAAACAAATCGGAGTCCCCTTGATGGCCTGTGTGTGCGAGATGATGACTGGTGGTGGGGACGCTGATGATCAAGCAAACTTAGAGCCTGCTCTGTGCCAGGCAGGGCCCCAAGCACTTCACCTGCATTAATTCATTAATTCTCCGGGGTGAGTGCTACTGTCAACCTCATTTTGCAGAGGAGGAAGCAAAGCGAGGAACAGAGAGGTCAAGAAATCTTCCTGAGGCCACACAGCTAGTCAGAGATGCTGTTGGAATCTGAGTCTGGCAGTGCAGTTCCAGAACACTGTTCCCCCATGATGTTCCACTCCCTTGAGCGAGGATTCCGGCTACTGCTCCCCAGAACCATTTCCCACCTCTTGTCCTCATTTACCCTCTAGGGTTTTTCCTTCATTCTTCAAGAAGAACTGTATCACACAATAAGCCGGGTGACATTCTCATCTGGCTTCAGACTGATAGGCACCCCTCCCCCCCAATTCCACTACTGTTGGGCACCTACTTGTGCCAGGTGCTAGCGATGGGAGATGAAGCCCGGCTTCTCCCCAGGGATTTCACGTGCCTGCAGGGGAGTCAAGAGACAACAGCTGGGGGCACACTAGGCCCAGGTGGGTGTGACATCCTTTGTGGAGGCAGTGCGGAATGGAGGACTCCTCCCATCTCCTCTTCCCCTCTCGCTACCAGGATTCCTCCAGCTTGTCAGGCTAAGTGCACGCTCTCTTGCTCCCAATTGCCAACCCACTGCCTTCTTCCCTCTTGTCCCCCAGGCACCTCTTCTTGGTGGCCTTCTCTACTTCTCCGTCCTTTCTGTGGTCAGTAGCCATTGCTGACCTGCCCTAATGGTCCAGTGCTCAGTACTAGGGCGGCTATGGTTGGACCCTCGTCCTCGGGTCACCCAATGGGTGAAACTGAACTAGGAAATCTGAGCTGATGTGGGTGTGTTAGTCTGGACTCTCCAGAGAAAGGAATCAACAGGACATACAAATATTATAGAAGGAGATTTATTATCAGGAATTGTTTTACGTGATTATCGAGGCTGACAAATCCCAAGATGTGCAGTGGGCAAGCTGGGGACCCCAAAGAGCTCTTGATGTAGTTCCAGTCTGAGTTGGAAGGCCTGAGAACCAGGGGAGCTGAAGGTGTTTTCCATTCTAGTCTGAAAGCTGGCAGGCTTGAGACCCAGGGGGTGCTGATGGTTTAATCTGAGTTCAAACGCCGGAAGAAAACCAGTGCTCTAGGGGGGGCAGGAAGCCAGGGGGAGCTCCCTCTTTCTCAGCCTTTTTGTTCTATTCAGGTCTTCAGCTGAATGGATGAGGTCCACCCACGTGGGGGAGGGCCATCTGCTTTGCTCAGTCCAGTGATTCGAACGCTGATCTCCCCAGAAACACCCTTGCAGATACACCCACAGTAAGGTTTGGCCAAATGTCTGAGCGCCTGACGGCTCGGTCAAGTTGATACAGAATTAACCATGACAGTGGGCATCTGATGTGTGGGCGGAGCCTCCAAGGGTCCTATGCCACTTCTGTTGGAGTGGCGGGTCCCGTGACAGTGGAGGAGGCAGGAGAGCAGAGTGGTGAAGGCATGGGCTCTGGAGTCGGGACTGCCTGACTTTGTACCCTGTCTCTGAGCTTGCTCGATGTGTGATCAGGGACTAGTAACCTCATCCCCCAAATGGGGTTGATAATTGTAGCTACCTTTAAGACTATTACCTATTACCTATCATTACCTGTAAGACTATTGTAAATATGAAATGAGCTCATACATACAAAACATCGAGAACAGTGCCCCACAAATATGAACTACTATCACCCCGGGCTTCTGGACTGGGGTCCCACAGGGTATCTGGCCGATCTGATGGGGCACTGTCAGTCCCTGGGTGCTCCACCCTTTGGGGGGGGGTTGCACGAACAATAGGCATTACTCACTACTACCCGCGTGGCTTTCCTGGTGCAGTGGCAAGGAAATTAGGCAAGGGATTCAGGAGACCTGTTTCAACCCAAACTGTTATCTCCCCTGCCCAGCTGGAAAACTTCAGGACTCTCTCATGTTCTCAAAGGACTTTAGTCACTGGGAACAGAAGCAGGGAATGGAGCCCACTGCCCACTGAGGAGGGGACATAGGTCTCCCAGGTAGGAGGGGCGGTGGGATTTCTGGAATGAAATGTAAGCCAGCCGTGACTGCCACAGATCTGAAACTGTGTCTTCTGGCCTGGCGGTGAAGCAGCTGATTACCTCTCTGGTGGGCTCAGCGCTTCTGAGTCATCTGTCTGGGAAAAGGAGTATTATTTATTGACCTGTAAAATCTCATCAGGAGTCACTTCGTAAGTAAGGCAGAGGACTGGGGCCAAATCCTTTCAAAGGAGTTGCTCAAAGGAGCTTATAAATCCTTGATGCCGCTGCCCCCATCTCACAGATAAAGAAACTGAGACCAAGGCAGGGAAAAGAGGTGGAAACTAATAATTGGCCACAGGACTCCCCACAGCTTTCCAGGATTGATTATGACCTGTTTTTACCAGTGAAGAGCTAATGAGAGGAAAAGTGTACCACAGCTGGGCATACAGGGTTACTCAGGGAAAGGGGATTGAGTGAGAGGAGGAAGGTCCTGCCTCAGAACCTTGGGGAACGAGCTTCCATCCTAGGAGCAAACAGACAAGGAGTTGCTAGTAGAAGGAGAATGGAAGGATGTGGAGAGGGGAAGACAGAACCAAAGGCTGGGCACTGTTAGGAAGCCAAGGAGACCAAAGTTTAGAGAAGCGAGGGGTTTGAATCATGATGGGGATTGAGGAGTGTGAGGGCTGAGGGAAGTCCTGGGGGTTCAGGGGTGCAACTGGCAGTGGCAGCGAGAGCACCTTTATTAGTGTGGGAGACGGTGTCCAGATGGCAAGGTACTGAGATCAGATAGAAGCAGAGAAATTCTGGGCAGTGAGAGATTTTCCCCTGACAGGAAGGAGAGCTTCAGGGTGTTGGAATGATGGACAAGGAGGCTGGCAAAGGCATTTCCCAAAACAGGAGCCCCCACTGAGCATGCCTGCGGACCATAACAATAAGGAAAGCAGCTAATGTTTGATGTATGACATCTGTATTCTAAGTGTTTTATAGGGAACATCTCATTTCATTCCCAAACTGTAGGAAGCAGGTGCTATTATTATTATTCCAATTTTCAGACATGCAAATTGAGGCACAAAGAGGAAAAGTGGCCGGCTTATCTGCTAGGTGGTAGGGGAGGGATTCAAATCCGAGCAGTCTGACTCTGCAGGAGGACTAGCCACTAGGGAGGGGAGATCACAGACCCTGGAGAGCTGGGGCTGATTGATCCAGTAATGGTCTGGAAGAGATAGGAGGGCATGGGATCAATAGTCCAGGTGGAGGGGTGCACCTTGGCAAAGTAAGAAAATACGTCTTCCTTTGAGACAGGACGGCGGCCGAAAGGATGGATGATAATGACGCGAGAGTCTCTGAGGCAGAGGGAAGAAGTCAAGGCAGTTCATCCTAGATGACCTTGATCTTCCCGGGGAGGTAGGTAGCCACCTACACAGCAAAGCAGGTCTTTCTCACCCACTTCCTTTTTCTCTTCCAGGCCCACCTCCTTCTTGTTTTCACAAAGACAATGGGGTTGCATTCTCTCACCTAAATTGGGCATTTGTGTGTAAATGAGGGGTCAGGCTGTCGTGAGTAACCAGGGAAAGGGAAATAAGTTAAAACAGATTGCCCAAGGAAGGATTCTGGGAGTTCACGAAGAAGAGAAAGTGGAAGTGTGAAGGAACTGAGGAGGTAAGTACTGTTTTGGTTTTATTTAGAGGACCACGAAGGGGAAATGCGAATTTTGGTGGGGGCATTAGTTTAGCAGCAGTGCTCCCCAGAAGGAGGGAAACACAGGAATTTGGAGTCTGTGAGTTTGGGGTTTGGAGTTAGGGATGACTCTTGCAGTGGATGGACTGGAAAGCAGAGGTTTTTCTTTAATTTAGCTTTAAAGAAATTAAATCAATGCATGCTAATGACAGAAACTTAGAAAATATAAAAATGTATGGAAAGACCGGAAGAATCACTCCACCTCAGGAAATCCTTATTACGATTTTGGATTTTTTTCTTCAATTGTTTTCTGTATGCATTGAACAAATTTTGAAAACCCACCATATTGTGGTTTTACTATATAATTGTATTGTAGGCATTTTCCCATGTCGTTAAAACTTCTATTAAACATACTTAAAAACATAGAGGATGGGCAATTAAAATTATTGGTAGTTAATTTAGTTACATGGTTCCTAAGTATAAATATGCTTTTTACTTGCTGGAGAGCAGTCCTTCACAGGATGCTGTGCATTGATCTGGTTTCCCCTGGTGCTGGGCCAGTAGGTGGTTTCCAGTCATTTGCTCTGGTGTTTAAATACTCCGAGGGATAGCTCTGTGTACAAACCTTTGTTTGCAGTTTGACTATTTCTTTAGGATAGAGTCTTAGAAGCAAAATAACTGGGATGAAGGGTATGGATATTTTAAAGATTGTTTCTAGAAGGTTTGCTTATCTGTATACACCTCACCCACAGGGGCAGGGAGAGAATATAAATCTTGGGAGTGTCCAGACTCTGGAAGGGTGGGATCAGGAAGGACAGCACGAGCATACTGATTTGGACTCTGAACTTGGAGGCCGTCTGTCTGTTGCTCTGCTCTGGGTATGAGTAGCGCTCAATCTGGTGTTCTTGGCTTAAGGCTAGAGACTCCTGGGGAGTCTTGCCCCAGAGAGAAACAAGGGCAGGCGTGCTGGGGCTGCAAGTGCTAGACGCAGGGGGGATGGAGAAAGCAATCCTTGCCTCTACCTACAAATGTGATGTATCACTTGACCTGAGCCCTCTTTCTTCCATAGTCATGGAAGTGACTTTTTGAAAGTCTAGTGAATGTGGCCAGTCTCTCCCTGGACACACACACACACACACACACACACACACACACACACGCACATGCGCACGGACGCTGGTGCTTTCTTCAATTTCAAGGGGTTCATTGATCCACAGTGGTCTCAGCCTTCATGAACAGCAGGTTAAGAACCCCTGCTTTTGAGACCATTAGGAGTTCTGGCCTTTCTTCCAGATAGTTGAGCACTTTGGGGACCACTCTCTGTACTAACAATTTCAAGCCACACTGAGGATAACATGATGGTCTGAGCTTGCCCTTTTCAGACAAACCCCCTGTATTGATAGCTCCTTAATGTATAGCCGGAGGAAAAGTTCTTTCTAATTCTCAGTACTACGAGTTGGGCAAGGTGTCTAGACCACTTGACAAGTTGGGGGAGAGTGCATGGAAGAGAAAATGCACACATATTCACACATGTGTTTTCCCAGGTACACACATACTCTTACACACCTACGCACATTCTCATACACGTTACTGTCTCCTACCTACACACACACCCACAGACACACGTATGTGTTTCCACATACACATGCACTCTGGCACACATGCACACACTCACAGATCACTCTGTACACATATATTCTTAGACACACTCACATACACATGTATTTCCCAGATACACACAGAATTCCACACACACACAAACACACACACCCTTTCACGCATACACCACACACACACCTACACCCTCACATATGTCTTCCCAGACGCACAGAACTCCCCCGCCCCGTCCTCCGTGGCCTCTGGCTCAGCCCTGGGACTCCTCTTTCCTCCTTCACTTGGTCTTGGCCTAGATCCCCTCCCCACCTCTTTCCCTCCCACCCACTGGTAAATACACCCTCTTGAGTTCGAGCGAATGTGAAAGAAGCACAGGAGGAAAGTGGTGGATAAATTTAACAAGCATTAAAGTTAATATATAATTTAAATATGTATAAAATTATTCTGTGCATCGATTAGAAAATGGGCTGTTGACCGTTTCAAGGCAACAATCAATTTCAGAGTTCACAGGTCAGGTCAAGTTTCTTTCTAATGATCTGCAAAAGAAGCAGCATTAGGGAGATAATGAACTCCCCGGGCTTACAGATGTGATCTATGGCTGGGTGGCCGTGGGGCCGCCCAGTGGCAGCTGGGGCCGGCTGCAGGCCCGGTTCTCTTGTGGGCCAGGGTAAAAGCTTGGCTGGGCTGCAGCCCGTGATGTAATCAAGGCATCTCTGGGATGACTTGCCCTGTGCTTAGAGGCCGCGCGGTTGCCGAAGCTCTTGGTTATCAATGGGAACAGCGGTGGAACCCCGTGTATGTGGTTTGTGTGGAAAGCTTCCCTTTGCTGGGAAGTGGAGATGGGCCTGGCCAGCACTGTTGATCGCCGGGCGGCTTGGGGGAGGGGGCAGAGCGGGGATGTGACCTCACTGCTGGTCTGTTCCGGGGCTCAGGCCACAGCTTGTCCACAAATGGGGATCCCCCACATCACTGGGTGATTCCACAGTTGGGGCTGAAGGACATTGTCCAGGGTCCCTTTGTAAGACCGAGAGGTACTGAGGTTTGGGGAGAGGGGTGTGGAGGCAATGGAACGGGATAATTGGCCAAGAGACAATGTGAATTCTAATCCTCCTTTGACACCAGGAGGGCCTGGGGGACCAGCCTGGCTCCTGACTTACCTTGATCAGGAACTCAGCTCTGCATTCTCGTAGTTGCTGTCTCATGACCAAATGGCCAGTGGACTCTGAAGGCAAGAGACACTAGGTGCCAGAGCTTCCATGTTTCATCTTGAGAGGAATTTGCTCTTAAGAGGCCTTGAGGTCTTTTGATGTAATGAGATGCTCTTAAAGACGGCTGCCCAATTCACTACACCCGAGTCGGTCAGTGAAGGACAATGAGGGCGTGCCTACCTTCCAGAATAGCTCTCAGGAGGGCTTGTGCTCGGTGCCTGATATTCCAGCCATCGTTTTATTAAGCATCACATTCTTTTTCTTTGAAGATGTAAATCTGCCCTGCAGGTCACTGGCTTACTGGTCCAGCGTAGGTGGTAAGTGGTCCTGAGAGGGAGGGACAGATGCCAGACAAGGAAGTGGAGAAGCCACAGGCTGGCTGTCTTTTATGCCGAGGTGTGGACAGGGCTGCTGTGTGACCTTGAGGTTCCGCTGAGTGACCTTGAGGGTCTGCTGAGGGTTTGCACGGGCCATGGGCCTCTGGGGATGCTCTCCTGGGAACTAGTGAAGGAACGGGGAGGGAGGTGGGAGAGAGAAGAAGAAGAGGGAAGGAGGGGTGACACAGGAGAAGAGTCACTCCCGAATTGCCTTGGCCACTTTCCAGTCTCCATGCATTTGCACGTGCTCTTCCTTGGTCCTTCCTGCTGCTTCCGCTCTGTCGGTCCAGCATACCTCTCCCTTCCGATCTCCTCTCTGCTGGAGAGGTGTCCCTGAGTATCCCTGTCTTCAGCAGAGAATGGTCTCATCTCTGCACCCCAGGAGCCATGTACCTGGATGTGCACGATCAGCGGACATAGTGAGAAATTTGTTCTACTCCCTGCTTGATTGAAACCTCTCCGAAAGCAAGAGCCTGTCTGTGTCACCTTGGCATCCCTGGCATGCTCGGTAAATGCCATCCCCAAGATAGACGTTCACCAAATGGTTATTGAACTGAACACAGGCAGACAGCCTGCTGCTGGGGTTCCTTCCATTCCACGGTGCCCAGCCAGGCCTGAAGTGAGCAGATCACACCTTGGGAGGGCAGAATTGAGGGTCTTTCCTGAGCGGGAGTGAGGGCAGGAGCTGGGGGTATTTCTCGGGGGCTGGACCTGGGCTAAATGACAGGATATGCTCCCCATCCCTCTATAAGCATATAAAAAAATGGAACAAGGCTATAAACACCAAGGCAAGTTTTGCTGGGGAAAAGAGCACAGAAGGGCAGCCAGTGGTGTGTGGGGCAGAAGGAGCCATGTCTCCTGTTCTGTCCTGATGTTGGCAGCAAGGGTGGCAGGGCTAAGTTGTCTCCCAGTGTCTAGGAGACCCCAGATTTCTCCCTTGTTCCACTTGGCAAACCTCATTCCTCCACCCTCCACCCTCCACCCTTTCGTTTCTGAGTCTCTGCCTTGCTTTTGGCCCCAGAGACCTTGGAATTTCAGGTTCCTGCCCCGAGGGAGCAGCTGTGACCCTGGAATGCACGCCTAGTTCAATCGTCACAGGACAGAACCAAGCAGCATCTGGAGGGGTGTGGAGCAGGGGAAGGGGCGACAAGAAAGCTTTCAGTGATCCCAGAAACCAACACCCCACGATGGCCATCTGGGAACAGTTGCTAAAAAATGTATGACATCTGGGCACTGTGGGGGAATTTATGTTAAAAGTTCCGCTGAGAATGGCACCTTTGCCCCAGTCTCCCTGCCAAGCTCGCCACCCCTCTGTTGACTGTGCACACGTGCTTAGCTGCTGGGGGAGAGGTGCTGTAGGCTCAAGACTGCCCATGCAGGCGCCCGAGCAGCACTGGGGAAGGGGGTTCAGATCATCTTTGGTCGTCGTCACAGGAGATGTAAAGAACAACCACACAAACAGGTTTGTAAGAACCTTCTTCTTCACCCACAAATCTCGTGAGGTGGAGGAAAGGAGAGAGCTGGGTTTGCGCAGCAATGTTGTGCATTACTGCATTATCCAGGCATGTAATTAGCGCTCAGGTGCTCAGCAGAGGAAGAACCACTCACGATTAGTCAAATTTAGCTTTAATGCCCTGAGGTTAGGGGAGCTGCCGTGCTGCCTGGCACAGGGAGCTGCCTCATCACCCACGATCCCCAGGATCTGCTCTCTCCCTACCCCCCACCCCCATGCTCGTGGAATCTGAGGTCTGGGGCATTTGCAGATGTTTATGGAAATTTATGTAACTCTTCTGAGTGCTGTAAATCATGTTCTGACAAGGAAAGTCTGTGATCCTGGTGCTTGGATATCAAGGAGCTTGAGGGAGCTGGTTTTGGGAGCAGTTGACCTTCTCTTCTATTTCAGAGTCTTACATGGATTAGAGAGATTAATGCTATTATTAATTCAGTGTCCACAGGCCCTTGGTTATGAAGCCGTCTTTGTAGTCCGTGTGTGGAATCTGTCCACCAGGTAACACCACGCTGCAACAAAGTGCCTTTGTTGTAAAAAGAGATGCGTGAGGTCTTAGATCCCAAAGGTAGCTTGGAGATTGTCAGGACTCACTCCTTCATTTTGTAAGTGGGGAAACTGAGGCCCAGGTTGGGAATCTGTTTGTTCAAGATCATGCAGGTAATGGTAAGTAGGACTTCTGGCTTTTAACATCACTTGGCCTTCACTAGACTCCTTGAGTAGGGTCTGATCCCACGCTGTTCTCAGTTCTGATCTAGAACACCCCATGTCCTGGAAGATTTCATGATGTCAGCAAGCTTGGTGAGGGGCTAATACCCCTGTGTGTATGTGTGTGTGTGTGTGTGTGTGTGTGTGTGTGTGTGTGTATGGTGGGGGGGTCGTTCTGTGGAGGTGGCTGTGGTGGGAGAGGAGATACTGTTTTCTCCTCTAAATGGAGGTATCTTGCTGTACCTTTAAGAGCTTAAAGGGAAGAATGTGAGTGAGTAAAAGTAATGCATGATAATTCATGCTTTAGGTAGAGAGACCTTCTTATGCTCATGTATGGGTGGTTGAACAGTTGAAGATGGAGAGGGGTGACTATTCCATGATGTCTTCTAGAAAGAAGAGAAACGGCAGGTGGTGGAAGCAAAGACAGACAAAGTAGTCAGTTTTCAGACTATTTCATTGCTTTTGGACCAAAGGCAGCAGATAACTTCAGAAACCCGGTCTGTGTTTTGTAAGCTGGCTGCCCCATCATCTAGGCATGATGTCCTGGCCTCGGTCTTTCTTTCCAACCTAATCTCCTACAACTTCCTGATAAATATCTTCCCCAAGAGGCAAACCAATTAATCGTCCCAGCATGGCTTGACTTTTTAGAATGTTCCTCACTAGCCCAGCCTTGTCCAGTTCAATTCTCGTCTCTGCCATGAAGCCTCCTCTGACTAGGGCTTTCGTGGAAAGAACTGCAAGAACCTGGATTATAAGACTTCACTTTCCCAGGACATCAAATGGGTCCACATGGTTGTCTCTATGGGCAAGCACTGCTCGCCGGGGGATGGCCTTGTGGGAAGGCACGTGTGAAGGAAGGGCTGGGAGCAGAGAGGGATGAGAAAGACGGGGCTTACGCTTGGTCCATGAATCCAGGCCAGCACACAGCTTTGCCGGCTTCAGACATTTGAACTTGAATTAGTACTATAGAAGTGTTGCCTCAAAAGGGTGGTGGGTGGTGACAACAGGCTTATTCCTAGAGCAGAGATATTCTTAATCAGCTTTGTATTAATTTGCATGTGCTTATATGTTCACCTCTAAGGGGTTTAATATTCTTTTATGTGTGTTGGCTTATTTCCCTATCGGAATTACTCAGAATTGGAGTCCTCTAAGCTTTATGGGTCTGGCCCAGCACGCTGGTGCTCAGATTTTTCTGTTCATTGACATGGATTCTGCATGTTTTTACTATTGCCACATCATCTCCTCTCTTCTTTCTTGCCCTGAGCTTATAGGGCCGGAGGCAAGAGGTGATCAGGCAATACCAGTGACGTAAGACTAACTGACCCTACGTAAAATGAGTCTGCATCCCTTTAGAAGTGTCCAGATTGAGTAGTTGCATTACACTATCTCCTGAGTCCCTGGTGTTTGAACCATATCAGAAAATTTCAGTGAGCTCTAAGATACTCAGAGTCCGTCCACCCTTTCCCCCCGTTATAACCAGCAGTGTCCACTCCGTTTTACTTTTATGCAAAACCATGACAACAGAGTTTCACGCCACCTTAGGCTAGGACCCATCTCTGAGCCTCTTGTCTCTGAGCGGCGTGTGCCAGAAGTTTATTGTTTGGGTACTCATTGATGGCCCTGGTCTCCCATTCTTGAATCTGCTCCTTTTGATAAAACTCGCTCTTTAATTAAAAACATCCTCTAGACACCGCGACGGCTGCTCATTCCCCATTCAGCAGCAGCAAAGCTGGAGGAGGAGCGGGATGGTTAAGGGAAAGCTGAGGCCCATAACTTAATTCCTGTGCATTAGCCCTGTGCTGCATTTGCCCTTTCCAATCTTGGCTTCTCCGCTAGTGAAACAAGCCGGATTAGTGCATGATAAGAGAAGCTGGGGTCGTAATTACACCCTCTACGATGGGGCAGCAGAACCACCAAATAAATCCCTGGACAATTATTAAAATGGCCCAATGCATTACACAAATTAGAACAGGCTGGGACTTTTGGGGAGAAGGGAGGGGAGTGAAGACCCAGTATTTAAGTGTTCTTGTAAGCCATCTAAGATATTAATGTTGCAAAGCTCCTTATGAATATTTAAGAA
This sequence comes from Ursus americanus, assembly GCF_024610735.1. Classification (NCBI taxonomy): domain Eukaryota; kingdom Metazoa; phylum Chordata; class Mammalia; order Carnivora; family Ursidae; genus Ursus; species Ursus americanus. The sequence continues at coordinate 25,716,680 of NC_142145.1, read as the reverse complement.
CATAAAATGGAGCTCGCTGCAGTCCCACATCGCCACAGAAGCCTGTAATACAGTTGAGCCCACTTAAGAAGCCGGAGCCCGAGTCCACGGCAGATTGAAGGCAGATGAAGCAGGGCTGGTGTGTTTGCAGGCAAAATGCTCATCACGGGCCAGTTTAATGATGGTGCATTATGTCCTCATAGAAGAGGATTTAGTTAAAGACTCCAACTTTTGTGGGTGGGACTCCCTAGTGATTATTAACCCATTTCTCACTCCCCAGTGATTTCAGAAGACTGATGTCATCCCTGGCTGGGTTTTAATGCAGAACCAGTGAAGTCTTTATTTACCCACTTCATTCAAACCTAGGTGCAGAGAACCCTCTTGGAAGTGGAGTCATGGGCCCTCCTGGCTCACCAAGCATGGATTTCTCATAGCTGCATTTGTGTCCCTTTGAAGCTGTTTCCTTCTGGGAGACAAGGGACTCTAGTTTCTTCTCAGGAATGAACGGAGCCCCTTGAATGAAAGGGAAGGGCTCCTCTGCCCAATGAAGAGTTGCTCTCAGAAACCAAGTATGATGGCATGTTTCCCAGGATTGGACCTGGTGTGTCTCTGTGTGGGGAATGGAGGGACTGGAGACACAGAGTCAGAGGGACTTGGAGGAGAAGTGTTGGGGAAGAACTCAGAGGTCTTGGGTCTGGCTTCAGCTCAGCCCGTGGTCTTACTCTCTGTCCTACTTTCCCCACCCGTCAAATGGAAATAATATTCTTAGGGAGGTCTGCCCATAGATGGAATAATAGACATGGATACACTTGGGAAGAAGGATATGTGATATTTTATAGATACGTGACTGGTATTATTACTTCATTATTTTTCTTATGTTCTCCAGTGGTTCTGCTTTTTAAAAAATTTTTTTTATCATGTTATGTTAGTCACCATATAGTACATCCTTAGTTTTTGATGTAGTGTTCCATGATTCATTGTTTGCGTATAACACCCAGTGCTCCATGCCATACGTGCCCTCCTTAATACCCATCACCAGCCTATCCTAATCTCCCACCCCCTCCCCTCTGAAGCCCTCAGTTTGTTTCCCAGAGTCCATAGTCTCTCATGGTTCATTCCCCCTTCTGTTTACCCCCCCTTCGTTCTTCCTTTCCTTCTCCTACCGATCTCCCTGCTATTTCTTATGTTCCATAAATGAGCGAAACCATATGATAATTGTCTTTCTCTGCTTGACTTATTTCACTTAGCATAATTTCCTCCAGTCCCGTCCATGTTGCTGCAAATGTTGATGTTGGGTAATTGTTCTTTCTGATGGCTGAGTAATAGTCCATTGTATATATGGACCACATCTTCTTTATCCATTCATCTGTTGAAGGGCATCTCGGCTCCTTCCACAATTTAGCTATTGTGGACAATGCTGCTATGAACATTGGTGTGCATATGGCCCTTCTCTTCACTACGTCTGTATCTTTGGGGCAAATACCCAGTAGTGCAATTGCTGGATCATAGGGTAGCTCTATTTTTAATTTTTTGAGGGACCTCCACAGTGTTTTCCAAAGTGGCTGTACCAACTTGCATTCCCACCAACAGTGTAAGAGGGATCCCCTTTCTCCACATCCTCTCCAACATTTGTTGTTTCCTGCCTTGTCAATTTTTGCCATTCTAACTGGCGTAAGGTGGTATCTCAATGTGATTTTGATTTGAATTTCCTTGATGGCTAATGATTTTGAACATTTTTTCATGTGTCTGTTAGCCATTTGTATGTCTTCATTGGAAAAATGTCCGTTCATGTCTTCTGCCCATTTTTTTGATTTGATTATTTGTTTCTCGTGTATTGAGTTTGAGAAGTTCTTTATAGATCTTGGATACCAGCCTTTTATCTGTAGTTTCATTTACAAATGTCTTCTCCCATTCTGTGGGTTGTCTCTTTGTTTTGCTGACTGTTTCCTTTGCTGTGCAGAAACTTTTTATCTTGATGAAGTCCCACAAGTTCATTTTTTCTTTTGTTTCTCTTGCCTTTGGAGACGTGTCATGAAAGAAGTTGCGGTGGCCTATGTCAAAGAGGTTACAACCTATGTTCTCTTCTATGATTTTGATAGATTCCTGTCTCCCATTGAAGTCTTCCATCCATTTGGAATTATCTTTGTGTATGGTGTGAGAGAGTGGTCAAGTTTCATTCTTTTGTATGTAGCTGTCCAATTTTCCCAGCACCATTTATTGAAGAGACTATCTTTTTTCCACTGGATGTTCTTTCCTGCTTTGTCAAAGATTAGTTGAGAGTGGTACTGCTTTATCCCACTTCTTCTGCCTCCAGATAAAGAGAAAGAAAGAAATGATGCTCTTCCTGCCCACTGATCACCCTTTCAGACACCTGGCTACCTCTTTTTAGGATTGGGACAACTCTGAGGCTTGAGGCCCTCCCACCTCTGCAGGATCCTGTACCTGGTGCTGCCCTCAAAAAAAGAGACAGGCATTTGCCTGCATGGAGGGGATCTGAGGACACTGAAGAGTGTATTATTGAACAGTAATGTTGAGGGAGGCGAGGAAAGGAGACCCCATGCTTTCTAGTGCTTAGGCCCCAGACAGAGGGAAGGAAACACAGAATAAAGGGGAGACAGACAGCCTATACTGGTGCAGCCCATGGTAGGTCTGGCCATGGGATGTTCTGGACTTTCAGGTCATTTCTGCAGACCAGGTGGAGAGCAACCCTTGTCCAGGCAGGTGCCAGCATTTCATCCCCAAATGGTATTAACAGCACACAGGCCATGAATAAACAGTTTTGAAGTGGAGTATGGTGCCCAGAGCCTTGCATTCTTTTTGCTCTTACAGGTGTCCTGAGAAGCCCCTAGAGCTTCTTGGAGAACACTTTGAGAACCAATATTGGTGACTATACGGGACAAGTGTCATTCATTTCGGTGACCAGCATCTAAAGTGGCTTTCCATTCTGGAGGAACATAATTTTAGATCAGGCTGATTTTATGGCTATGGAGGTACTTATCAAAGATGTTTGATTCTACCTGTTAGCTCAAGTGTCTGGGACTTGTAATTGTTTTCTTAGATGACTTACTGAAACCTGTACTCAATAATGACCCATAAGGAATGAAAATAAGATACCAGAAAAATTTGATATAATGTAAAGGCTAAAAAAAATTAAGTAGATAAGGTTGACATGGATTTATCGTACGCAGCTCGCTGTGCTCACTGTTTTCCCTAAGAGGGACTAGAAGATACTTCCTTTACCAGGTCACTGAGATTGACCATGACTACCGACATCTTTGAAGAGAGCCGTAACGGTTCTTATCTTCATGCTGAGAGTGCCGTAACTGAAATGAGATCCCTGACTTCCTTGGGGATACTAGAATCCCCAGGGGAAGAGCCCAAGGAGTGACGCTTTAAAAACCTCCAGAAGCAAGGTGCTACATGTATCATTTAATGTTTTTACTTGCAACAGAACCCATGTGGGCTGGCTTAAGCAGAAAGGGATTTTATAGAAGGATACTATACACCACCCAGGTTGCACTGGGCAGGGATGCTGCTAAAGAGCAGAGCCTGGGGTTCCGAGGCAGCCGTTTGGGCACTGCTGCCCTTTGGCACTGGTAATCTCTGGCTGTCTCCGTCATGCACTTGTCAAATGTCAGCTCCACTGCATTTAGCCTTCTCTTCATTTTGTTCACTTCCAAATCGATTTTCACACACACGTGTCTGCTTTGTCAGAATCAAAGTCACACACTTGCTCCCTAACTGCAAGGGAATTTAGTACTGTGAGAACTTCTAGTAGGGCACAGGATTGAACCGCAACACACCTTGTTTCTGTTGGCAAGGAAGAGATGGAGCGTGGCTCCTGGGTGCCGGCTAACAATGTCTAACAACAGGGTTCTGTAACAGGCAGCAGGCGGGCACGCTAATCAGAGCAGCCTGCACCCATAGCTAAATGACTATGGGATGGCTAATAACTATGAAGTCTTTTGCACTGAAACAGATGGATAGTTTCTAAGAACCTTCTTGGTCCGTGTAATCAGAGAAAGCTAACAAACACTGGACCTAAGGAACAACAACCTCTTTTGAGTCCCCAATTATAGAGAACCGCTGCTTCTCGCTCAATTCCTAAACTTGAGCCATAGACCCGGAGGCCAGACACCTCTGGGGAAGGACCGTACAATGATGCCACAAGTATATACTGTAAATTCTACTCCTGGCTATCTTCAAAGAGATCCAGAGCCTTTTACCAAGGTAATGGCGGCTTGGCAGAAAAGGAGACATCTATAATTTCTAGATTTTTCATTGGCTCTGAGCTAATTGCTGGGGGATCTTATAGGAGTTAGGTGATAAATGAAATTTTGACATCATAGTTGGCCTAAGTGAATCCCCAAGTCCATTCCATGTTATTTTCTCAGTTCCTGACTGTAAGGTTGGAATAGATATATTCAATACCAGGCAGAATTATATTGATTCTGTTAAGGGTTTCTTTGTTAGGAAGTGCCATATGCAAGACTTAAACCCAAAGTAATACCCTAACCTTGGGTGAAATCATATAACCATTAAAGACTCAAAAGCTGGAGGTGTGGTGATTCCTATCACAACCCCATTTAAATCCTTTATTTCTCCAGTGCAGAAAATGGCTATATCGTGGAGAATAGCAGTAGATTATTATAAACATGATGAAGTGGCCTCTAGTTGCAGCCATTCCAGGTATGGCTGCCTCACTGGAGCAAATACCGAGCCCGTGACGCTCACTCTAGAGCTATTTAGATGGCAGGTGCTTTTTAAAAATTCAGTTCCGATAAGAAGACAGAGTTTGCTTTCACCTGGCAAGGACTGCAGTACACTTTATTGCTTCAGCTTTCTATCTCCATGTCACAGTTTATCCACAGAGATATTTAATCACCTCTTACCCTACAAGGCGTCGGGCTGATTCAGTATTGACAACATCATAATCAGATAACCTGAGTAAGACACATGAATGCCAGGGGGTTGAATTCCATGCAAGTAGAGGTACCTAGTGATCAGTAAACAATTTTTTGTTTCTCTTTAATATCTTTGGCAATATAGAGAAATGTTTTTTAAATAAAATTTTGTATCGTTTAAATCAGTACTTTGTTGCTATTTTGTTTTTTCGTTTATCATAATGTTATATATGCGTTCATGTATGTGGACCTTGCCAGTTTTCACTTTGATCTGAAATGCCATAATGTGCTTAGCTTTCCTGGCCTGTGAGAGCTTAGTTGTTACTGTTTTTCTCTGGATTCTAAGTACCGTTGCTATAAATATCTTCATATAAGTTTGCCTTGTTGTTGTTGTTGTGGGTTTGGGTTATTTCCTCAGGGTATTACCCACTCCCTAAAGTGGGTTGCTATGTCAAAGGGTATGAGCAGTTTTATGGCTTACGTTACATCTTGCCCTATTGCTCTCTAGACAGATCGAACCAACTTGCAATGCTACCAATGGTCCATAGGCATGCTCTTTCCCCACAGTCCACCTAGCTGGATTTTATGTGCTTTATTTATTTTGGTTAATATAATATCATAGGGATCCCTTAAAGTTGTGTTACTATGGCTTTTTAAAATTGTTAGAGGGTCTATGTATCACACCACGTGACGTCATTTTTGTCATTCTACACGTTGTTCATATGATGCCGGTTTCCTTGGCGAGTCTGGAAGCCTGTCAGTGGTAGGGACTGTTCGTCATCCATGTGTCTCTCCATTCGTTCATCATTTACTGAGTCTTTATTAAGTTCTAGTCCAGGCACTGTGCCAGGTTCGAGGGATCCTGGGGAATCAGAGGTAGTCCTTACCCTCAAGGGGCTCTCCTGTAGTTGAAGAGAAGAAACAGATCAGTGGTTATAATTAAATGTGACTTAAAATGTGCATATAGTGCTGATGGGGTTCAGAGGAGGAACACAAACGGTTTACTTAAGTCGTCCTTCGAGGAACCCTGGAATATTTTTACGAGGAACCATGCTGTATTCAGATATCCAACCCCCAGGGAGGGTGAATCCAGCTTCAGAAGGAGAGTAAAAGCCAGGAGAAGGAGTGAAAGAAGTATTATACTCTTCAAGAAGAGAGAGCAGCATATGTAAAAAAGGACATGGGGAAGTAAGAGTATTATGCGACCTTCAAGAAGGGAATAAGCAGGGGCAAGTTGGGAGAAAGGCTTTGAAGTTAGGTGAATCAGGTAAGGTATTTTGGCTTCAAATAACAGGCGACTCTGATTTAACTGATTGAGACAGTGAGATAAAGTTGTATTTTATCAAGCGAGGGGTCCGAGGTAGGACTCTTCCTGGGCTGCCTAACTCTACGGCTTGACAGTGCCATCAAGAATCCAGGTTCTTTCCATTTTTCTGCCTTGCCATCCTCGTGGGCTTCCTTCCTGGTTCCCAGATAGCAGCGTCCCTGTTCAAGGACTCTTTTGCAGATGGAACAATGTGGGGTAGAAGAAAAGGAATGGACTCTTCCCCTGTCTCTTCTTAAAAACAAAGAAAGCTTTCCCAGAAACTCCATGGAGGACTTCCCCTCCTTTGCATGCACCTTCTCCCCTCCTTGTTTTTCTGTAGAATCTTTTGTTCCAAGAACTCCGTATTGATATTGACATCTCACTGACCTCAGTGTATACATGGAAGGAGACTCAGATGGCCAGTGGCCTGCACTAGTCATGAGACCACCTTGAAGAGAGGAGGAATGAGGCGGGCAGCATGTACCAGGATCCTAGCAAAACCACCTGGATCCTGTATTTTCCTATAAAACCCCGCATCCTTTTGCCCTGGGCAGGTCTGTAGTTTTGAAGGCGTGATCCTGATGCAGCCCCCTTTGCCTGGCAAAGAAATAAAACCAAAGTTCCTCTTAAAAAAAAAAAACAAACCCAAAAACATAAAACACAAGCTCCAGCAAGGAGAATGGCATTATTATGATTGGCTTAGCTTTTTTTTTTTTTTTTTAAAGATTTTATTTATTTATTTGACAGAGATAGAGACAGCCAGCGAGAGAGGGAACACAAGCAGGGGGAGTGGGAGAGGAAGAAGCAGGCTCATAGCGGAGGAGCCTGATGTGGGGCTCGATCCCATAACGCCAGGATCACACCCTGAGCCGAAGGCAGACGCTTAACCGCTGTGCCACCCAGGCGCCCCTGGCTTAGCTTTCTTAAAGGACTTACTTATAAAATGAGAATAGCATCATTTTCCTTGAGAGTCGAAATGGACCAGAATAAGAATTTAGTTAGCAAAGAAGAATGGGGAAAGGAATTTTGGATAGACAACCAATTGTATTTGCTATATTAGGGAACTGATATTTGTATCCCCCATTGGTCTGGTTGATCTGCTGATTGTCACTTCTGAATTATTTCCTATGGAGACCTTATCATTAATCAGTTTTGAGCCATTTAGAGTCCCAGTAGTGATTGGAGAGTCATAGCAGGTGCCCTCTTCTCCTGCCCCTTGGCCCTAGTAATACAGTGGATGAAAAGAGATGAGAAGTCACCAAGTAAATATTCATCGCATGCCTCCTGTGTGCCAGCCAGAGTGCTAGGTGTCATGGACACAGAACCGAATAAGATGCAGCACCTCATTCCTGCCCCCAAGGAGCTCACGTTGGGGTTTGGGGTGAGATAGAGGAAGGGCCTGTCATTAATCAATTAGGGCTGTCATTTACTGAGTATCTGCTATGTTTTACCAAAGAACTTTGTCCAGTGTTCTCATTTCATCTATACGCCTACCCTTAGTTATGTCCCCCATTTGAAAAGTGAGCCTCAGGCTTTTCAAGTCCCCACCACCAGCAAGGGTGAGAGCCAGAGCTCACACTGAGGTCTGCTGACTCAGAGCCCAGGCTTTTAACTGCTCTGTTGTCATCTTCCTGCCCTTAACCCAAACACCGGAGTGCCCTGAATTCCCAGAAGAATGCTATGCTCCTGTTGTCGGGTGTACACTGAAGAGGTGCAATGTGAGCTGAAACATGGAGGGCCAGAGGAGAAACCAGGTGAACCAGGTTGCGAAGGCCTCCTGGCCATGGGGAAGAGTGTGTGCAAAGGCATGGAGGCGTGGGATTGGTGGGAGGTAGAGTACGTTAGGAGTTGGGACTGAAGAGGTAGGATGGACCAGATGGAGACAGGCTTGTATCCTATGCTAAGAGGTTTGGATTTGTCTTGTTGATGTCTTCTGAAGTTTTTGAAGCCAAGTTGGATTCTAGAAAGACCAACTTGGGAGCATTGTGGAAGTTGAGTTTGAAGGGGCAAACTCCAAGGAGACCAGTGAGGAAACTATCGTGTGAACCAGATGAGAAATAATTACAGGGAATGGTGGAGTAACTGAAAAGATATTTTAGAGGTGGAATCAAGAGAATTTGGTGATTGATGAGATTTTGGGGTGAAAGAAAAAGAAGATTTGAAGATGACTGCGATATCCCTGGTTTGGGCAACTAGATTGAGAGTGATACTGTATACTCAGGAAGCCCTGTATAACGGGTGACAAAAACTCAACTACTATTAACTGAAGCAGGGAGAAATGTAAAGATACTTGCTGCTGGGGAGAAATTGATGAAGCTCCTGGAGTTGAGGGGAAGAGATGTGGGAACCAAGGGCTCAATACCTGTAGGACACAGTGTCTCATCTTTGTCTCTCTGCTCAGCATTTCCACTCACCAACAAAATGACCACTGATAGCTCCAAATATTCATCCCCCATCTTTGCAACCCCAGTGGAAGGACATCTCCTCTCACCCACAGGCCTGTTTGAGTCATGGGTTCACCTTAGACCCATCTCTGTATCCAGGGAAATGGGTTACTGTGGTGGCCAGGCCAGGACCAACTGCTCAGTCCTGTGGCCAGAAGAAGGAAGCTGGTACAGAATGTACTGGGCGGCTCAAGCTGATTCCAATCCTGGTTCACTTGAGATGTTATTGACCAAAAGAGGCGGCAGTAGGGGAACAGCATTAAATGGCTTTCACTCCAGTTCTGATTTGGATGTGTGGGATTCACAGCATCATACTACCAGCCGACTCCAAATGCCATAATAATTTATAGAAATCAACATGCTGGTGAGACAAGGAGCCTGACAGACAGCAGATGGCTCCCACACAGAAAGGCTAATCAGTCCCGACAAACAACAGCCATCCTAAAAGAGTGGAACGTACACAGCATACACACGCATCTGAATGGCTCAGAGACAAAGGCTCCCGCGTGGCTTAGCCAGGGGAGGGAAACAGCCTCTACAAGGCAACGTTGTGGGAAAGCCCGAGTATTTCGGGCCCTCTCTGGCTGACCTTACCTCCCACCGGCTGTTCACGTTCCTACCTCTGTGCCCTTATTCACTCCTCTCCCCCTGCCTGGGATGCCCTGATCCCTCCTGTCTCTGTCCCTTGAGAACCAACCCAAGCCTCAAGGTCATTGCAAATCCTCTCTCTACCTAAAGACTTGTATTGTTGTTAATGCTTCATGGATGTGTTTGTGACTAATTTTCCTTGCTAGGTTAACTAGATTGTAAGCTTCCTGAGGACAGGTGATGTGTCTCACACATCCCTGCATACCCAGGGCATCTGGCACAGGACCGTGAACTACATTTTTAATGAAGATTCATTAATTCACTGACAATGTTGAGGGAAGGGAAGTCACATTTCTTAAAAGATAGAAAAACTACTTGCAACATACAGTAAAAGATTAATCATACTACTAGACGGGGGCTTTCACCAACTAAGCCACAGCGCCCACCATAATCATACTAACATATTAAAAAGGGCCTTTACAAATCAATAATATGGTACAAGAAATCCAACAGAGAAGCAAGCAAAGAAAATTAACCGGAAATGTACAGAACAGGCCTTACTTATGAGACACATCAACGTTACTCGCTGTCAAAGAGATAAACAATGTGAGTCTAAGTTTTGCTTATCAAATTGGGGAAGACTTAAAAGTGGCTTCTCCGATGTTAGGAGGAGCATAGTGACACAGATACATGGAGGACACGGTGGGACTGCACATGGCTACAGCTTTTCTGGAGATGAAGTCGGCAATTTTTATTAAGTCTTAAATACGTTACATATGTGTCCATTACAAATGTGTAATTCTGCTTCTAGAGTTTTATTCTAAGAGTGTGACCAGTATGATGGTGAATGACCTGATTGATTCTCACTTATTTGGTGTCGAGAGTCAGTCCCCAAAAGAGAAGTGGAATGTATACAGTTCTTCCCACTTGCCTGACTTGACAAAACCTAAAAGAAACCCTGAAAAAAAAAAATCCCTAACTGACTTCCTTTAAAAAAAAAAGTCTTAACAATTGGAGTGATGCCTTCTGGAAGATGGTGACTAGCTTCCTTTCCATTGGCAGTGGATATTCTAGTTTCCCTGGAAGACCTACACACCCAGGATCTTTTGTTTTCATCTAAGCTTCTGCTGTGAACATTCCCATGCAATCATGCAGCTTCCATCATTTTCTGCTTACTTCTCTAGTCCTGGAGGTCTTTGGGAGATCTGATACACTGTTTTAGAGGGTGACCTAATTGGCGGGGTGTAGACGGGAAGGAGGAACCTCATTTTATTATTGATCAGGTTGTAAGGCTGGGAATTCCCTGGGGCCATGAGCCACATATATTCCCCTTGCCCCCTCCAGGATATGCCTGCCCAGTCCCTATCTTTGCTCTTCCTCATCTCCTAGCATTTTTGGACAGTGCTTGATATAGTTAGTACTCATCGTTGGGACTCCCAAGTTCTCTGGTGGGGTAGTGCTATTGTTTTTTCTTGGCCATGAACAGTTGCTAACATTACTGAGGTTCAGACACAAAAATTCCCCCAGGTTTTGAAAAGCTTATAGCTGGGGCCTGAGGCTCTCAACTCTCGGCTAACTACCAGATTTCTTCAGCTTGGTCTGGTCTGCTTGCGGGAAAGCATTTTGACCTGGAAATGTGATGCTCTGAGGACGCCATAGGAATCCAAACACCCGGCTTTCCGCTTGGGAATGGGACTTGTGCCTTTAAGACCTGTCTTGGGAAATCAGCCTGAGCAACATAATTGCAATGAAATTACCCCAGATCACACCCACACATTCATTATGAGATTCCTTATTGACACCTTGACAATTTGTTTCAGAAGACGTTATTGCATATTCCTCCCTCTGGAATAGATGCAGATGCATATAGACATATGAGCCCACACATAATGTCTACGCATATCAGTGCGTGTTTATTATATAATTATACGAGGCTATCAATCAGTTTTCATTTGGAACTCTTTGCATTTATAGTTCAGGAAGTTATTTAAAATCAAGAGGTGGAGAAGGGAGCCTAGAAGAACTGTAGAGGGAGAGCTGGATTGGGTAAGCAGCAAGCATGTCTTTGCTCTTTGGAAGCTGTAGCCCCCACCCTTCCCCCCACTCCTCCCTCCTTCACTAGACCATGTCTTGCGACCAGTAGGGTCTCAGTTCTAGGCAGCACCCACAGTGGGAGGTATCAACGGAACAACTCCAGGGGGGAGCCTCCTCAGGGTCATAAGGTGCCATCTTTGGCCCCTGTAGACCCTTCTGTTGGGTCCGGGGAAGACTTATGGCCACACTGATGTGCATACAATGGCAAAGGGACACTTAGCTGACAATCAGACTCATACACCACCCAAAGTCCATGAAGGTCAAGCAAAATACCTTAGAGCAGGGTTTCCCAACCTTTTAAGGTCATGACACACACCAAAACAAGAATATTAAACTACAGGGCATTTGGGGTTCTATTTTGGGGCTGAGGAAAAAAAGTCATTCCATTTTCTGTATATTTTACAACATAAAAAATAAAATATAGTATATTAGGAAAGACAATATATGTTGAATTAGGATAAACCATTTTCCCAGTTTTGATGAGAAACTTGAGCTTGCTTCCTTCCATGAATACAACCGTTTTATACCAGGGCTTATGGTTGAAATGGCTTCGCACCGTGCCTGATGAAGGCTGTTTTGCGGATGATCTCTGCAAATTCTTGGTAGTCACCCTTGATAAGAAACTTTGTTTGCACAAGTGAGTGATAAAAAATTTAAAGCCATTTTTATAACCATTAAAGATTCATAACAGTTGAAATTATATGTAAAGTATTTAACAGCCTTCCTTTTCTTTCATTGACAAATGTAGTGTTGAAAGTTTTTGTGATGATGCGATGGGTTTCAAGTTCAATTGAACTCATTCACGTCAAGGAGTCAGAAGAATGATGGCGTTCTGGCTCGTAGAACGTGGATGTGGTGTTGCGGCATCGCTCGGCGGCCGTCTTGGATGACGCTTGAATGACACTGCAGCCAGACCAAAGTATATGAGTTCAGTCTCGGGGCTTTGCCCCCATGCCTGCCATTTAAACCCACCCAGCCTCTCTGCCCTTCTCCTCCTCTGCTTGCCGCCTGCTGGGCTGCACCCGATGCCCCGTGGCGCCCGAATTGCTCCAGCGGCCCATCAGGTTTTGTATCTCTGTGATGGCTCCGGTGGGCTCGTGGCTGGCTGCTGGAACAGGTGTCCAGGTGGCGAGTCTCTCCTAGGTCATTCTCACTGCAGCTCTGAAGAGCAGGAGGAGGGGCAGATGACACTTGTCCTGCTCACCGTCCGTGGGAACCATAGCATATGCTGTCACACCCTTCCTGCCTTGAGTGGCCTTCTAAGGGGGCTGCTTGTGGCCACCAGAGACCACCCCCATGCACTGTGTCTGCCCTGGGCCCTGCCCTGCTTGCTGCATCCGTAAATGCCCTGTGCATCTCATCTCCAGGCCTTTGCTCACTCTTCGTTCCTTTCTGGAGTGTTTTCTCATCTTCTGTCCTCGGGGTTAAAACTTACCTGGTCTGCAAAGCCCAGCTCAAGCTCTTCTCCTCCACCAAGCTCTATCTGACTAATGTGTCCCATAGACACATACCTTTCTCAAACTTCTAGAATCTGTGCTCAGGTCTGATCTGTGCCCTGAACTTACAGTAATTCGCGTTGCTGTTTAAGATCGAAATGTGCTCTTGTCTCGGCTGGAGAGTGAGCATGCGTGTGTAGCTAGTGTCTCAGGGGCCCTGATCAGAGGACTCGAGAATACATCATCCCTTGTTCAACCCTGCACGGTGCCTTGCACATAGTAGGTGCTCGTTCAACTATCTGAGTGATTGATAGGAACCACTTGCACACAGTAAAAATGATTCATAATGATGGTGGGTGACAAATTCCATCAAAAGTAATGATTTTCAGCTCCAACGTTTTGTGCAACATTCTGGGAATACCAACAACTTGTATTACGACTGACAGAATGTGCCAATGTTCTTCTCCTCTCATTGACTAGTCAAACAAGTGCTCAATTACATTTAATATTAAAGGTTCATTAGCATTTTGTAAATACTCTTTACCAGCCGGTCCAGCATTTTCATTTGGTCCAGGGGGCATTTCGGCTGCAAGGGAGGGTTGTGGAAACACAGGCTCGTTTTGCTTGGGGTGAGCCCTCTCGGCCCTCACTCTCCCAGCAGACTGCCAGCCGGGCAGTGGGTCGAAGTGTGGGGCCAGGGGTGAGGGTTAACAGCCAAGTTAGGGACCTGCTAGGTAGCTGTGCTTGGAGTTCGGAGTCTTAGTTCGCCCGGTGCCTGTTTTGTTTTTTTCTTAATTTAAGTTTGTGATTGACGTATTATGTACACTGGCACTTTTAAGAGATTCGAATAAAACACAGTGAGAGTTCAGAACAAATGTAAATGGCCTCAAAGAAAAGGGAGGGGAAAACCGGCGATAATCTTTTTTAATGGCTGTGAAATGTGGGAAGGATAGATCATGAGTTCTCTGCATGGGGCCCTCGTCTGATCTCAATCCAGTATTGTAATTTAGACATGACTTTTTATTTAATTTCTGACTGAGAAAGGGAAATTAGAAAACAGCATTATCTCAGCTGCTTCGTTATAATGAACAATATTTCACAGTGCCAGCCCTGGAGTTACCTTCAGAACTTCTTTTATGAGGCGGATGTTGACTCCGGCTCTAGGAGAGCTTGAATTTTCCCACACACTGGTTGCTGGAGGAGCAAAAACGGAAGTATGGGTTTTAATTAGAAGCTGGTTTAAGGCTCAGGCAGCCCACAGGTTTGCAGGTAAGGGAAGGGAACGGCAAGGTCATAAAACCAGGCGCTGGGAGACCCTACAACCGGAATTAGGCTGCTCTGGACTTGCTTACATGTAAGTAACGGTCCCCTTTCAATCTCCCAACCGTGTTTATTTATTTAATTTTTAAATCGGGGTGGGGGGCGGATTTACCCAATCTGTAATTAACCCTTGCATCTGGCCCAAGCAGTTTTGCCTTCTGCCCCTTCCACTCCCCGCTCCTGGCCACTAAATACATAATGGTCTGATAAATATTTAAGCAGTGTTGAGGGAGATAATGCAAGTGATCCATTAGAGCCGCTGGGCTGGCGCGGGGGGGGGGGGGGGGGGGGACGACAACGGTGCTACAGAGGGTGGAGGAAGTGCTAAGACCCCGGGCTGAGCAGCAGGCTTGCTGACCGCAGAGGGCCCCGAGCGCCGAGCCCGGCCGTGGGGCCGCAGGGCATTTGAGGCCCCGGGAGCCTTTTCTCCCACTTAGCTCTCCTAAGCACTGGCCCCTGCCCTGTGGGTCAGCCTCAGTGCTGAGTGGAATAGGGCCCAGCCCGTATTCTGGAAGGGGGGATGGCATGGGGCCTCCCCTGTCCACGCTGCAGCTGCTGGGGCCTCCACACTGCTAACCTCTACAACTGGGGTCACTGTGGCCCCGGTTGGCACACGACAGTTCCAGGTTGTGCGAGTTGTCTGGCATCGTCCCTGATCGTGCCCTCTTTCACTTCCGAGTGTCCCGATTTGGACAATAAATTATGCAGTCCCCCCACCTCTGACCTTCTAATAACACGCTTCAGAATGAACGAGGGAGGCCAGAAATCGTGGCAGCAATGCTCCTCGTATAACACGCACCCAACACAGCCATCTGTGGGAGCCAGAACCCCAACGCTCAGCTGCAGAAACCCTTCACCCAGGCGCGTGCGCCCCCCGCCGCCCCCACTCCCCATATGGCCCCTTGACTTCTCCTAACGCCTCTTGCCCCTCACCTGTACCTCTCTCTCGGCTCACTGCAATCTCCCCCTTGATCCTAATGTTGGCAGACACACCTCATTCTTTCAGGGTCTAGTGTGGGTCTGATCTGTTGTGGGATCCACCGTAGCTCCCAGCTCAGCGTTGACCATGGCTGTGGAATGAATGAATCAATCTTGGTTGTTTGTGATCACGTTAAATCTTTCTTATTACCTCGGAAGGTAAACTTTGACTTCAGCAAGGTTTTTTTTTTTTTTTGTCCCCCTTTATTCAGAATATCATTCCTATACCCAGATACACATCCACATAAAACTCTCCTTTATACACACAGATACACCTCAAAAGAATCACATATGAAAACACTTAGAGCGTACTCCTTCTATGCCTTCTCTCCGCCCGCAGAAAATAGATCAAGTTCCCCATTTCTAATGAATGCATGTCTACTCAGTGTCTCTCGTTTCCCCTCTTTGGAATAAGGAGTAGAGTGTCAAAAGTTCAAGACAGCCCCTCTTACCCACTCAGTGAATCCTTCCTCTTCCCTTCCTCCCTTTCATTCAGCTTGCCACTCATTTCTTTACTTCCTAGCTCATCAATAATCCTTTCTCGAATACTATGTGCTGGGCTAGACTGATTGCTGGGTGACCTGGGACAATCCCTTCTGAGACCTGTTTCCTCATGATCAGAGTGAATGGAGTGTCATATCGCTGGCTGCAGACCCACCACCCAGGGCATTCCTCATAGAGCTGACATAAATCCACACGTCTGCCTCTTCCCCGCTCCCAGGGGGCAAATCTGGAGGGTGAAGAGGGAAGGGACCTCCAGGGACTTCACACCCTGCAGCCTATTTGCACATTGACTTTCCCTCCAGCCCTGGCCCCTGGTCAGCCTGTGCCTAATGCCCCTGAGCTCTGCTCCTCGGGGGAGCTGCCTTGGCCAGAGCCCAGCTGCCCCGGCGCTCCAGGGTTATCAGCCTATGTGACCTTGACACCAGCTCGCTCCCTATGGCAGTGCCCTTGTTGAGGGGGTTATTTCAGTGCTGGGGGCCTACAGGCCCCACTTCTGGGAAGTGAACCCGTCTGGACACGCAGACCTTCATGCCTTGCCAGTCACTCAGAAGTTTACCCATCTGCTGGTCCTGTCCTCACTGCTAGCCAAAATATCATTTTTCACGCACATATACATACACACAGATACATGTATATGTATGCACAACATACCTGCATTAATACAGGCATATGGCTTGCAAAAATAGTTCACCAAATCAACATGCTTGCACACCTATAAGTTTATGTGCACACACAATTTGTACACATATATGCACATACACCTACAACATACACATGAGTGTGCATACCCTAACAACATTGAAAACATGAGCTAGACACCAGTCTTCCAACATCTGCAGGACTCCCATGTGTGAAGCACTTTGAGCCATGCCATGTGAGTAGGCGGTGTGAAAGTGTACGCTTGTGTGCAGATATGCACACCCTGAACTTGACAGGTAACATGCCACCTTTCCTCTCTATCTTTAATATCTTTCCCCTTACGTTGCTACTGGCTTTGCAGGTGACCACGTGTAGCAATGTTGCTTTTTTAAAAGACTGTTTTATTTTATTTTATTTATTTATTTATGTTAAAGATTTTATTTATTTATTTGACAGAGATAGAGACAGCCAGTGAGAGAGGGAACACAAGCAGGGGGAGTGGGAGAGGAGGAAGCAGGCTCATAGCGGAGGAGCCTGATGTGGGGCTTGATCCCAGAACACTGGGATCACGCCCTGAGCCGAAGGCAGGCGCTTAACCGCTGTGCCACCCAGGCGCCCCAAAAGACTGTTTTATTTTAAAGCAGTGTTAGGTTTGCAGCAAAATTGACTGGAATGTACAGAGATTTCCCATAGACGCCCTTCCCCCACCCCTGCATAGTCTGCGCCATTATCAACACCCCCCACCAGACTGGGACATTGGTTGCAATGAATGAATCCATAGTGACACATCATTGTCACCCGAAGTCCAGAGTTCACATTAGGGCTCACTCTTGGTGGTGTGCATTCTATGGCTTTGGACACATGTATAATGACATGTATCTGCCATTAGAGTATCATACAGAGTGATTTCACTGCTCTAAACCTTTTCTGTGCTCCGTCTATTGCCCTCTCCCTGCCAACCCTTGGCAACCACTGATCTTTTGACTGTCGCCATAATTTTGCTTTCTCCAGTATGCCGTGTGATTAGAATTATACAGTATGTAGCCTTTCCAGATTGGCTTCTTTTGCTTACTATTAAGCATTTAAGGATCCTCATGTCTTTTTATGGCTTAAAAGCTCATTTCTTTTTAGTGTCAAGTCATATTTCATTTGTCTGAGGTATCACAGTTTGCTTATCCATTCAACTACTGAAGGACATCTTGGTTGCTTCCAAGTTTTGATAGTTAGGAATAAGCTCCTGTAAACGTGCATGTGAAGGTTTTTGTGTGGATGTTAAGTTTTCACTTACTTTAGGTCAAGACCAAGGAATATGATTGCAGGATTATACGGTAAGAGTATGTTTGGTTTTGCAAGAAACCACCAAACTGTCTTCCAAAGCACTGTACCATTTTGTGCTCCCACCAGCAATGAATGAGAGTTCCTGTTGCTCCGTATCCTTGTCAGCATTTGGTGTTGTCAGTGTTCTGGATTTTGACCATTCTAATCAGTATGTACTGGTATCTCATTGTTGTTTTAAGTTGCGTTTCTCTGATGACATATGATGTGGAGTATCTTTTCATACGCTTTTTTGCCATCTGTATATCTTTTTTGGTGAGGCATTTGTTAAGGTCTTTGGCCCATTTCTAAAAAATCAGTTTCTTCTTTATCATTGAATTTTAAGAGCTCTTTGCACATTTTGGATAACTGTCTTTTATCAGATGTGCCTTTGGCAAATATTTTCTCCCACTCTGTGCCTGGTCTTCTCATTCTCTTGACACTGTCTTTCACAGAGCAGAAGTTTTTAATTTTAATGCTATCCAGCTCATCAATTGTTTCTTTCATGGATTGTGTCTTTAGTGTTGTATCCAAAAAGTCATTGCCAGGACACCTGGGTGGCTCAGTTGGTTAAGTGTCTTACTTTGGATTAGGACGTGATCTCACGGTCCTGGGATCAGCCCCATGTTGGGCTCCCCACTCAATGGGGAGTCTGCTTCTCTTTCTCCTTCTGCCCCTCCCCCAGCCCGTGTTCTCTCTCTCTCCCTCAAATATATAAATAAAATCTTAAAAAAAAAAAGTCATTGCCACACCCAAGGTCCTCTAGGATTTTTTCCTATGTTGTCTTCTAGGAGCTTTATAGCTTTATAGTTTTGTGTTTTACATTTAGGTCGTTGGTTCATTTTGAGTTAATTTTTGTGAAAGGTGTAAGATCTGTGTCTAGATTCATTTTCCTTGCTTATAGATTGTTGTTCCACTACCATTTGTTGAAAAGGCTCTTTGCTCCATTGTATTGGTTTTTCTCCTTTGTCAATAGGAGAAATTATTATTGTTATTGTTAGTATTATTATTGTTGATAGGCTGGCTAGAGGCTTATTGATTTTATTGATTTTTTTTCAAAAACCAATTTTCGGTTAAGGTGATTTTCTCTGTTGATTTCCTATTTTAAATTTCATTAATTCCTGCTCCAATTCTTATTATTTGTTTTCTTCTGATTACTTTGGATCTAGTTTGGTCTTCTTTTTCTGGTTTCCTAAGGTGGAAACTTAGATTATTGATCTTAGAGACGTTTTCTTTTCTAATATGTATATTCAATGCTATACATTTCCCTCTAAGCACTACTTTGGCTGATTCCACAAATTTTGATAAGCTGTATTTTCATTTTTCATTTAGTTCAAAATATTTTCCAATTTCTCTTGATATTTCTTCTTTGGTCCATGTATTATTTAGAAGTATGTTGTTTGGGGATTTTCCACTTATCTTTTGTTGATTTCTAATATAATTCCATTGTAAGTCTGAGATCAGACATTATATGATTTCTATTCTTTTAAATTCGTTAAGGTGTGCTTTATGGCCTATAATGTGGTCTAGCTTGGTGAAAGTTCACGTAAGCTTGGAAGAACACATATTCTGTTTTTGTTGGATGAAGTAGTCTATAAATGTCAATTATATCTAGCTGATTGGTGGTATTGTTGAATTCAACTATGTCCTTACTGATTTTCTTCCTTTTGGACCTATTTCTGATAGAAGGGTGTTGAGGTCTTCAACTATGGTAGTGGATTCATCTATTTTCCATCAGTTTTTGCCTCATGTAGTTTGACACTTTGGTTGTTTGGCACATTCGTATTAGAGTTTGATCCGTCTTCTTGGAGAATTGACCATTTTATTCCTTATGATAATTACCTTTGCTTTGAAGTTTGCTCTGTCTGAAAGTAAGATAGCCACTCATTTCTTTTGATTAGTGATGGTATTTTTTCCAATCCATTTACGTTTAGTCTATATTTAAAATGGATTTCTTGTGGAAAACATATAGTTGGGTTATATTTGTTGATCCACGCTGACAATGTCTGTCTTCTAATTGGTGCATTTAGACCACTGATTCAAAGAGATTATTGATGGAGTTGGGTTAATACCTATCATATTTGTTACTGTTTTCTATTTGTTGTTCTTTGTTTTTATTTTTGTCTTCCACTCTTTCTATGCCTTTTGTGGTTTTAGTTGAGCATTTTATGTGATTCTATTTTCTTTCCTTTCTTAGCATATCAGTTATACTTCATTTTTTACTTCCTTTTTAGTGGTTGTCCTAGAGTTTGCAATATACGTTTACAGCGAACTCAAGGCCACTTTCAAATAACACTATAGCACTTCATGGGTCATGGGAGTACCTTACAATGATTAGAATAATCCTAATCTCTTCTTCCCATCCCTTGTATCGTTGCTGTCACTCATCTCACTTATATATAAGCACACATAAATACATACGCATAAGGTATATACATAAGCATACGTAATTGAATACATTGTTGCTGTTATTATTTTGAACAAACTATTATCTGTTAAACTAAGAATAAGAAAACAAGTTTTTATTCTACTTTTGCTTATTTTTTTCTCCAATGCTCTTCCTCCCTTATGTAAATTCAAGTTCCTGAACTATAGTATTTTCCTTCTCTCTAAAGAACTTTTAACATTTCTTGCAAGATAGATCTTCTGGAAACACATTCCCTAAATTTTTATTTGTCTGAGCAAGTCTTTATTTCTTCTTTACTTTTGAAGGATAATTTTGTAGGGTACAGAATTCTGGGTTGGTGGTTTGTTTCTCTCAACACTTTGAACATTGCACCCCACTCTCTTCTTGCTTATAGGGTTTCTGGGGAGAAGCTGGGTATAATTCTTATTTTTGTTCCTTTGTAGGTAAGATGTTCTTTCCCTCTGCCTTCCTTCAGGACTTTTTGTTTATCTTTCATTTTCTATAGTTTGAAAATAATATGTCTAGGTGTAGTTTTTGTTTTTATTTTTGACATTTCTCCTGCTTGTTGTTCCTTGATCTTCCTGAATTTATGGTTTGGTGTCTGACATTAAATTGGGAACATTCTCAGTCATTATTATTTGAAGTACTTCTTCTGATCCTTTCTCTCTTTCTTCCCTAGTGGTAGTCTCATTTTGTGTATGTGACATATTCTGTAGGTGTCCCACAGTGCTCGGGTATTCTCTCTGGCTCCATCAGTCTTTGTTCTCTTTGCTTATCAGTTTTGAAGGTGTCTATTGCTATATCCTCAACCTAAGAGATTCCCTCCTCAGTCATATGCAGTCTACCAATGAGCACAACAAAAGCATTCTTCATTTGTGCTATAATGTTGATTTTTTTTAATCTCTAATATTTCTTTTTGGTTCTTTCTTTGGATTTCCACCTCTCTGCTTATATCCCCCATCTGTTCTTGCATGCTGTCTACTTTATCCATTAGAGCCCTTAACATAGTAATCATAGTTGTTTAATTTATTTTTTCTTTTTTTTTAAATTTTTTTATTATATTATGTTAGTCACCATACAGTACATCCCTGGTTTCTGATGTAAAGTTCAATGATTGATTAGCTGCGTATAACACCCAGTGCACCATGCAATACGTGCCCTCCTTACTACCCATCACCAGTCTATCCCATTCCCCCTGTTTTAAATTCTTGGTCTGATCATTTCAACATCCTTGCCATGTCTAGCTCTGACCGTTTCTCTGTCTCTTCAAATTTCATTTTTCTGCCTTTTGGTATGCCTTGTAATTCTTTCTTGATAGCCAGACATGATGTATTAGATAAAAGCAACTGTTGTAAGTAGGCCTTTGGTAATATTGTGGTGAGGTTGGGGGTGGGGGTGGAGGAGAGAAAGCATTCTATAGTTCTAGGATTGGGCCCCAGTCTTTAGTGTGCCTATGCCTCTGGATTGTTAACTTCACGACAATATCTCAGCCCCCCCCCCCACCTTCCCACACCTCTTAGGTGGAAAGGGATGGCTAGAGCTGCCTAGAGTCAGGTATTCCCATTTTCCCCCATGGTAGGCTAGAGCTGGCTGGAGTTGGGTATTTCCCTTCCCCCAGGCCAGTCAGGCTTTGATAATACCCCAGCAGGTTAGGTTCTGATTAACTAGTTCCCCCTGATAGCTGGTCTTGTTAAGAAGAGCAGAGTGCTCCGGCTTATTTCATAATGGTTCCTTTTCCCTCCCCTTGCTGGAAGCACCAGGGGGATAGTTACTGTGAGAACCTGGCCAAGCTCCTGGAGGTCCGTCTCACAGAACTGCGGGGACCCCTGTATGAGTGGATCTATCTGGAGATTTTAGCTCTCAGACTTGCCCACATTGAACCTCCAACAGTCTGTCAATTCCAGTGCAGGTCTCCCTATTCCAGCACTGGTTCGCAGGGTGGTTTTTGCTTGTGACTCCATGTCTTTGCCTGTCTGTCTCTCCACTCTCAGGGGCAGAGGTTTGTCCTGTGTCCTCCCCGTTCTTATGGGTCCAAGAAGCGTTGCTGATTTTACAATCTGTTTAGGTTTTTACTTGTTCAGATGGAGTGGTGACTTCAAAGCTTCTTATATGCAGAACCAGAAACTAGAACTCCAGCTCTTCAGTTTTGTTCTGTATATTCAAGGATGAGGCCCATTGAATTCTGCATGGCTTTTCCTGCCAAAATAAAACCACAGCTCGAGTCCAGAGACCTGTTGTCAAAGACAGCAGCATTGCAGAACTGTGTGTAGTGGTAACTGCCCTGGTCCTTGGCATGACCCAAGCAAGGGGCTTTGCTGACAGGGAGGATGAGTGTGATGAAGCAGTTCCTGTCCCTGGGAAGAAAGCACATCCACACCAGGAGAGTGTATAGTTGGGTCTGGAGTCGGACTGATTCGCATTCCAAGCAGGCATGTTTGGCATGTTCTTAGAACCTCTCTAAGCCCAGTTTCTTCTTCTGTGAAATGAGGTCAAGCATGGACCTTTCTCACAGGGTTGTTGTGAGGCTTCAAAAAGGATAAATTAAATGTTAGCAGAGGGTCCCTTTCATAGTAAGTGCCTGGGATCTGGTGGCTATTATTGCTAGATGAAGTATACGTACAAAAGTACTCTGCCTGCTCAGAAGGTAGAAGGGAACAACTCCCTATAAGACTGGGAGGAGCCAGCAGATTCTAGAGCTGCTTGAACTTAATCTTTGCCCCTTTCCCTTTGCCTCCCTTGCCTGTGCTGTGCACGGGCCATTGGTTTCTGAAGGGACCACCTCTTTGGCCTAGTTACAAGGTACTTGCTGTGGCACTACCTCATAAGCCTTAGGGTTGCTTCCTTGAGCTGGGAGGCCTCAGTGGAGAGGGATATCATGGCTGGAGACCATTTGACTTCTAGAACCTTCTCCAGGTCTTCTCCACACAGGTGTGATGGCCGGATACATTAGGACAGGTGTCCAATCCGTTTCCACATTATTTGTTTTCCCGGGGACTATAATTTGCCTCAGTTTTTGCCTCCCTGTGAGACGGTGGTATAAATCACCAAGGGTAGATTTACAGTTTTGGATGAGTGCTAGAGTGCTGGTAAAATCCAGGGGAAACATCTAAGACCTTGACTAGAAACACCATACCTGTTATAAAACATGCTGGCCAGCCAACCAACTAACCAAAGAGCAAAATGGAAATGTAGTAACACAGCCAGACCTGACATAACCAGGTATACTCCAGGTGGGTCACACTGGGTGGGATCCAGGGCTATCCTGGGGAGGGGATGTTTGGGTTTCTAAGCCAATCATACCATGTGAACTTCTCTGCACTGCCTGACATTGACACTTAGGGCAAAAGGAGCATTGGTGACAGCCTTGGAGGACACACAAAGTACAAGGAACCACACTGAAAGAATTGGAGGGGGAGGAAGAGGAGCAATCCCCTCCCCCACCCATGACTTATCTTGGTGATGGGAAGTGACAGGGCAGAGAACTGGACCATGTGCTCATGGACTGCCAATGGGTGTTGCCGTGTTCCCAAAATACGTATGTTGAAACTCTAATGTTCAGTGTAGTGGTATTTGGAGGTGGGCCTTTGGGAAGTAATTAGGGTTAGATGATGTTGTGAGGGTAGAGCCCCCATGATGAGATTAGTGCCCTTATAATGAGATAAAGGGACCAGAGCATTTTCTCTTTGACATGTGAGGGCACAGAAAGAAGGCAGCCATCTGCATATCAGAGTGGGTTCTCCCCAGAACCCAACCATGCAGACACTCTGACCTTGAACTTCCAGCCTCCAGAACTATGAGGCATAAGCTTCTGTGGTTTAAGCCCCTAGCCTGTGATACTCTGTTCCAGTAGCCTGAACTCCCTGAGACAGGTGTGTACGCGTTCCCACCATGCTCAGCACTAGCTGCGACTTCCACCTCCGGCTCCCAGCTCCTCTGCCAGGAGCCTTGCTTTTTCAGCAACTAAGGGTCCCCACAGTGTTTGCTGGAAGCGTTGTCATCATCTGGAGAGAAACTCCTAAAGCTCCCAAGGGCACCTGTGAACAGAATCTGGTGCAGAGTCCGGGTCCCAGCAGTCTTTCCTCTGCAGGGTGGCAGGGCTGGAACTGTCCAGGGTCACACGGAAGAGGAAGAGCCTTCACTTCCTGGCCAGGAGTTGTATCCAGAATACACTGTGATCTATATTCTAGTAGATCGAACCCTTGACTCTGTGCAGATTCATATCCTTTCCTATCGGTATGTGGGGGGGTCCCTGTGAGATTACACCTCCCCCCTCCCCTGCTAAATTAGAGCTCTTTCTTCCACACAGTTTCACTTGTGAGATCCCCTAAAGTCTGCACTTGCTTGTTAAACAAGGTGACTGTTGAGTTGGGTTCAGTCTGGAAACCTAGTTTGGACCTGGGAATTAGGACAACTAGCTGTAGCCGTGTAACCTCCAGCTCCCTTCCTCCCGGGCCTGCCCTGCCCTCCCCTCTTGGGGCCTAAACCTTAGCATGTTGGAGCAAAGCTAGTCTCACTCCTACTCCCGGCCCCAACCAAAGACTCCATCCATCTGGATTTCCCAGCAATTTTAAGCTGGCTAGGTTCTTGTTATCTCTGACAGAAGGAAGATAGTAGGGTGATGTGTACCTCGGGGTCCTTCTCACCTCCCTCTGTACCTGTCAGGGGGTCTGCTCCTCTTCTTGCCCCTCTGCTGCTCGGACCAGCTGGAGTCAGCCCCACCTGGTCACCCCCACACTAGTGGTCATCAGATGCTGCCCTGTGCTCTGAGCCATCCCTGAACATCACTGGTTCCCATGAGCAAAGGTTCACTTCTGCAGAGACCTTCTGGCTGGACATTCCCCTGAAAGAACCCAACATCTAAGTCCTGTTAGGCTGTCAGATTTCATGAGGCTGTAATATGCCATTCCTCCCTGAGGTTAATTGCATGTTCGTAGGGGCACAATTTGCCCAAATGGTAGACGTCCCAAGGAACAGAATCATAAGGATCAAAAGATGAACGTCAGGAGTTCCTAGAGTGTCTGCTGGCTTCTGCCCTTGACAAGCTCTAGTTAGGGCTCCCCTCGCGGTGCTTCATGGTGTCAGAGAAAGCTCCACCTGCAGCCGAAGGCGGATCCATTGCTCGTAACCGAAATTGAAGGGTGAGAGAGCAGACGGGAGTCCAGGGCCACTGGGTGAGGTCAGGAATTGGAGAAAGTTTTCTTATAT
Organism: Ursus americanus; assembly: GCF_024610735.1. Classification (NCBI taxonomy): domain Eukaryota; kingdom Metazoa; phylum Chordata; class Mammalia; order Carnivora; family Ursidae; genus Ursus; species Ursus americanus. The sequence goes on along the minus strand of NC_142145.1, from coordinate 25,691,562 downwards.
GTGTGCATGTCGCACCTGGATCAATAAACAGGTTTTTTTAATTGTTATTCATTTTACAACTCAATAAAGCTTAATTATGAGGAAGCAGAAAGCGAGCAGAAGCCAGGCTCACATAATATTGTATTCCTCGCAGCAATTCCTGCGGGGCCCGCGCACTTGCACTGCAATGGAGAACAAACCAAATTACGGGGACTATTCAAAATTCATTTAAAAACATCATTGAGGAGCATCATAATAAAAACACAATGAAGAAGACAAGCTTGGGTTGTTAATTTGTAGTGCTGTGTGTGTTCACGGGGGTCTGCGTGCCTGCGTACGTGTGGGGGTGAGCACCCATGTGGCCTAATTAGCTTTGCTGGGAGCAGCCGGGGACTCAGGGCTGGATGGTCCGAGGCCACGGGTTGGACAGGCACAAGGGGGACATGCAGAGGGCTGGGGACTGCTGGGAACTACCTGCTGCCCTGTGTCCTGTTTTGGACAAAAGTCAGCAAGGTGATGCTGGGACTCGAAGCCCAGAGCAGTGAATGGGGTGTCCGGGATGTTGACAAGGGGCTGGAGAGGGCATCCCAGGGGCTAGGCTGGGGGCAGGGAGTTCGGGGGATGCTGACTCTGCCTCCCGCTCACCTGGTCTAGCAGGGGGGCCTGCTCACTCCACCTGCAAAGAGCCCCACGCTCTGATTAGCTCTAGGCCCCCTAAAGAGCATCTAGGGAGGTGCTGGTGGCTCAGAGGCATTTAATTGTGTGTCAACCACCAGCTTACCAGGGGAGCCCTGTGCCTGTCACTCAGAACCTTCGCTTGGCCTGCGAAGGGCTCGGGCCCTTTGTTGGGAGCCTACCCAGCCTGGGTTCTGGATCGAGAGAGCCTCTGACCCCCGCGGCCATAGCACCCAGTATTTATGTGGTCTCCCCCCAACAGCCTCTGTGGCACTCTTTGTTTCTGTTTCTAGATGCCAGCACCTCAGCTTTCTTCTCCCCAGCCTCCAGCTCCCTTCCTCCCGGGCCCGGCCTGCCCTCTTGGTGCCCAAGCCTTAGCATGTTGGAGCAAAGCCAGTTGCACCCCTACTCTCCACCCCAACCCCATTTTGCCACATTTCCCGTCGTGACCTTGAGCCCATTGCTTTGGGCCTCACTTTACTCATCTGGAAAACAGGTGTCATTAAGTATGCCTTCCCTCCCTCCAGGAGTGTTTTCCGAATTAATTAATTCTCTTAATTAATTAATTAAGTAAAGCACTTTGAGGTACTTAGACAAAAGGTGCATGAGAAGTGCAAATTATTATTTATTCTTAATGAACCCTTCTTTGGAGATAATTTACTCCCGATTCTGAAGGGAAGCGCAGTGGACCCCGGGGGAGGGGAAAATGACAAGGTTGGTTTTTTTGTTGGTTTGGGGGAAGTAGAAGGGGAGGGAGATTATTATCTGTAGTGATTCTCTCCCTAGGCTAATAGTGAAGGAATTAGGCAGGCGTTCTCCCCACAGCTTTGTCGAGCTGCCTTGGCCAGGATTGTTAACCTGTGGAAGGGCAAAGGTGGACAGCTCTGAAGACAGAAGGTTTTTAGATTGAATCATGATCTGGTTTTAAGACTGGGAAGTCAGAAGTAGGAGTGAGAGAGGGAGGGAGGGAGAGGAGAGAAGGAACAGGACAGAAGGGAGAAAGAGTGAGGGAGGGAGAGGGGAGGTTTGAGTGTATCATTTAAGTGCTTAAGGACAGAGGAGACAGGTGGTGAGGCTGTGTGTTACAGCTGCCGGCTGCTCCAGGTGGGTTTCTCCGCCAGAGTCGTGCCCCCTCTGCACCCTCTAGGATTCTTTCCAGCACTGACCGTATCCGGACTTCCCGCAGGCCGTCCTCTCCTCCCCTTTTCTTTCTTAGGTTCAGATGTTAGCAAAAGTGTGAAGTTTGCACATTTCATGGATGGGACTCTTGCTTCCCTGTTATGCACCCCCCTTCTCTGCCCCCCATCTGAGGCCACCTTGTTCCCAACCAGGCACATGGCCCCCAGGTTCTTTCCCGACTGTCTTCGATTCCTCTGCTCAGAAGTTGGGGTGGTGGGGGACAGTGGGAGAGGACTCATCCACGGAGGGCCAATGACCCAGAGCCTGGAGGTGAGGAAGGTGAAGGAGGGAGGGATAGAAGGAGCCTTAATTATTTCCTCTCCATGCTTTTGTAGAGTTTGACATTTTTGCCCGTGAAGAGTCATGATTTTTATTATCACCATCTCCTTTCTCCAGCAGATGAGCAAACAGTCTAGAGAGGACATTTAAGGCATTGGCCAGAGGAGGGTGGCCATTTTTCTCCTGGACAGTCCTGACGCTCCTGACATCATCCCCTGCCTGCTGTGGGAGGTGCTCTGAGGCTCACCTGCGAGGAGGGGAGCTTGGTCCAAACAGGGCCAAAGACAGGGGGAGGCAAATAGGTAAGAGCCAAGAAACTCGGATGCAAGGTCGTGCCTCTGGAAGTCCTGTAGACGGTGGGGTTTTGCACCACATCGAAGGCTTTCCTGTCAGACAAAGGGTGTGGGGGCCGTGCCTCGACTCTCCACAGCCATGGAAGGTGTGCTCTGTTAGAAGTGAGCTCGTGGGGGCTGCGCTGGCATCTGGTCCCAACCGGAAGATGAGAGCTGAGAGGCGGGGCGCACCGGGGGCCATGGGGTGGCCTCGGGAGGCATAGGGCCCACATTTGAATCACTGCTTTGCCCCTTGCTTGCTGGTAACCTTGGGCAGGTTCTCAGTTTTCTCATCTGTAAAATGAGTTAACAATAACATCTGCCACCCAGGGATGTTGTGAGGATAGGTGAGTTAAATGATACAGAGCTTGACCAGTGGTTGGGATCCGCCATCATGACTGCTGTTCCCGTAGCTTTGTGTCTGTGCACGCAGTGGGACACGAGCTGGCCTCGGATGGGTAGGCAACACAAGCTTAGGCACATTGGTGCATGCTTGGGGTGAGAGGAAGGACTGCCCCAGTCTATCTGCATGGGGCACCGAGGAGGAACCTGCTGGGGTTGGAGCCCTTCCGAGGGTCCACGTCTGTCAAAGGAGTGCTTCCCCACAATGCCTAGCTTTCAGGCTGTGCCTCTCCAGGCCCGGGGACCCCAGACTGATGGCTAGAGGGGCCCACAGCTGCAGGGAAATACAAAATGAGCTCAAACTACGAGAGCTGGGAACCAACATCTCTGTAAGACACAGTCCTGCTGCTTTAGGGCTGGTAAAAGTGAGTTCAGGGCAAGGGAGGGGTCTCAGGAAATGCACAAAGGCCTGGGCCTGGGGCAGATAGACCAGCCCCCAGGGGTGGCTTGAGATGCCTGTGGGACTCCTTGGCAAACATTTGAACTGGCAGCAGTTCCCAGAGGAGAAGGCAGGATCAATGCCAGAAAAATAACGAGCTTGTTATTATAAAAGGAAAAAAAAATGTAGAATGCTCTTTACGATGCTTCCTGCCTTCTAAGAAGAGGGAGCCCTGAAGAAAGGCCTGGGTTCCCTACAAGGTTTCTCGTAGGATCAGGCTATTTTTTTCTTTCATTTTCAATGTGTCATGGATGGATACTTTTGTAAAACGCAGTAGAAATGAATTTCTAGAAAAATGAAGTAAGAGGCAGATGTACAATATACAAGTCCCCCCCCCCCACTTTTTTGTTACTAAAGTCAACAGACATAAAATTACTCTGTCAAATTGGTGTCAAGATTCTAAATGCTTACTCTCAATTTTTGGACTTAGCTCTTTGCGGACTGGTATCAAGAGTTCGGGGCCTGGCTTGGGTCCAAGACCATGCTAAGTCTCACCTGGACACTGACCCTCACGGAGACACTTGGCACTTGGGGGCAGCAGGTGCGGGGAGGCGTGCTTCTGGATCCAGCAAGGGTGAAAATGGTGGCCCAGCTTCCTCGGGCTGTTGTAACAACGTACCACGCTCTGCGAGGCTTCAAACAATAGAACTTCATTCTCTCATTGTTCCAAAGGCTAGAAGTTCAATGTCGAAATGTCTATAGGCTGTGCTCCCTCTGAAGGCTCTAGAGAGGGATGTTTCCTCGCCTCCTCTCACTGCTGGTTGCTCCTGGCGATCCCTGGAGTCCCTTGGCTTGTAGATGCATTATTGCCATTACTGCCCCAGTCTCTGCATGGCCTCTCCCCATGTCTCCAACTCTCGCTCTCCTGTAAGGACACCAGTCTTTGGATTTCGGGCCCACCCACATCCTGCAGGACCCCGTCTTAACTTGATTATATCCGTAAAGATGCTATTTACAAATGAGGTTACTTTCTGAGCTCCTGGTGGGCATGAATTTAAAGAGGTGGAGATATTATTCACTATTCAACCCGGCATGGAGACCTTGCAGAGACCCAGACCCTGGAGGCAGATGGGACCAGGAGGGCATAGCAAAATTCAGGGGTCGCCTTTGGACTTTGGACCTGGGAAAGTCTGGCTCAATTATTTCTAGATCCCTACAGGGCAAGGGAGTCCTGGGAGACGGCTGGATACTTACTCTAATTATAACCATATTGGTACTCCTGGGCCATGGTGGCGGGAGGAAGTTCTGCTTATAGGGGCAGGAAGGGAATTCCAATGGTACTTGAGGCTTTCTCTCCCACAAGTGCTGAGGCTGCAGGGGAGGGTGAACAGCGAGAGCCGAAAGCCAAACCAACCAATCTCCATACTCTGAGGGTCTGGGAGAGCCTTGGACAGAGCTCTGGAGGGAAAGGGAAGGCCTTCCACACAGCAGAGTGAGTGCCTCTCGCACACTTTCAGGTGCGTGAGAAGCTGCATCGTCCAGTGGTTAGAGCACCAGCCCTGTCATCAAACCGCTGGCCTTGAAGTCTGGCTCTCCCGCAAGAAGCTTTGTAACCTTGGGCAAGTTACTGTCCTGACCGTGCCTCATTTTTCTCATCTGTAAAATGGGGCTAATAGTAGCTTCCATTTCTATGGTTGTTGCGAATGATAAATGTGATGATATCATGTAAAGAGCTTGGCACAGTGCCTGGCACGTGATAGCCATTCAAATGCTATCTATTATTAACATAATATTTTTAAAGATTTTATTTATTGATTGGAGAGAGGGCAAGTGGGGGGAGGGGCAGAGGGAGAGGGAGAGAGAGAAGCTCAAGCAGAGGTCTCAGAGCACGGAGGCCGTCTCGGGGCTCGATCTCATGACCCAGAGATCAGGACCTGAGCCGAAAACACGAGTTGGCCACTTAACTGACTGAGCTACCCAGGCGCCCCTGTAATGATTTTTAGTTGGCCCAGAGAAGTGACTGCTAACCCGAACTTTACCTCATAGGAAAAAGAGCCTTTGTATTTATAAACACCTTCTATGTGTCAGGTATGGTTTTGGGTGATCTATATGTTTATATAATGTCAATAGACGTTTTTGAGAGGTTAACTTGTAATTAACTTATTAAATCAACCTCTCAGGGTTTTATGGACCACCTACTATGTGCAAGAGGCAATGAGGACTCCAAATACATTTAGGGAAAGGCCACTGCCCTTTGGACAAAGAAGTAAGTCGAGGCTGGTTCTTAATGGGGTGTCAGCCTTTAAGGAAGGGTTTTATGTAATTTTGTATTGAGACAGGAGATTTGATTAATTGACATCTTAGGACCTTCTGGCTCTTGGTTCTGCAGGACAATGTGATAGAAGCCGGTGAATTATTTTCACCAAGGTGAAGCTTCACTGTTGGTGCTTGTCTCTGTTGATTTTACTAAGACAGTATTAGTAATCTGAACTCTTAAGCACTTTCTCTGCTCTGTTCAGGAAAGCCTTTTCAGTTCATTTCGGAAAATATCTTGTTTTATTCCATTCCCACGATGTTTCATAACAAAATAAAAAAAATATATGAGTTATAACCGAACTGATTACTAATATGTAACCCGTAGCATTGCTTAATTTGGCTTGCTATTGAAATTTTAATAGAAAATATCATTTGATTGCAATTTAGAAATAAAATTTGATTTCCATATTATAACTAATATGAATAATAAGCCCCCAAAATGTCTAATGTACTTCGGCATTTCTGTTAACACAATGAATACGTTCCGGATGTTTCCAGCATACTAATTCAAAGTTTCATTGTCTCCTCGGACGTTTCTTGAGCACTCGCTGACCTCACCCAGGCAAGCTTTACCAGCAATTAGTTTTCAGCTGTATTAGCCTTTCAGAGTGCCGCGATAATTAAAGTGTTATGCTTCTTTAAATGAAGTTGGCTGGTGCCAGCCTGAATTGCTCTCATAAGAGTGCTCCCTTCCTCTCTGTCTAATCTGGGGTTAGCGGTAGCTCGCCATCTCAGCTCCAGGCTGGGACCCGGAGCTCGTTTACTCATCATACTCGCCATTTCCAGATCCCCAGGCTTGTTCTGTCTTACCAAAGGGAGAGAGGCTGTGTGCTTTCTTTCCTGCATTACTGCTATTCATTCATTCATCCATTCATTCATTCATTCAGTAAATACGAATCAAAAGCCTACTCTATGCTAGCACTGTGTTAGAGGCTGGAGTTACCATGGTGATTAAAAACTTTTACAGCCCTACTCTTGTTACGGAATTGAATAATCATGGTCAAGAATGCATAAGTATGTGCTACAGAAAAGAGAAATAGGAATCCAAGCAAGCAATGAGAAAGGAGGCTGTCATAGTTGGATTGCAAGGAAGGTTTCCTGAAAGAAACTGAAATCTGAAAAATAAGGAGGAGTTATAAGGGAAAAGCTGAGTTGGAGAGCACACCAGGCATGTGTAAGGCCCCATGTGTACAAGAAGTTCAGAGTGAATAGGTTTTTTAAAAGATTTTATTTATTCGTTTAGAGACGGGTGGGGGAGAGAATCTCAAGCAGACTCTTCGCTGAGCATGGAGCCAGACCTGGGGCTCGATCTCACGACCCTGAGATCATGACCCAAGCTGAAATCAAGAGTCGAATACCCAGCCGATGGAGCCACCCAGGCACCCCCGATGTGAATGGGGTTTAGGGAGAGTGGGAAGAAGGGATGTGTCACTAGAGGAAGCTGGGGGGAGCAGGACTATGCAGAGCCTTGAGAGCAATGGGGGGATACTGCTCTCTAGCCTAAGAACAAGGGGATGGTCCAGGAGGGTGTTAAGTTGTGCATTTTGGCCAGACATACATTTTGTGCCTTGGGATGACCCAGAAATGATCCTACTCTGAAATCTTGTGTGCCAATAGCCCATGCTCTGACCATCATCTCTGTCCAGCACTCTCTTAGTCCCTTGGAATCTTCTACATCTTCACCACCATAGCCTGAGAACATGTTCAGGTCATTCTCATCTAAGGACCAATCAAATAAAACCATGCCACTCCTTCTCCGGGCATCCTGCCTCCCTTTCACCCTGGCAGCCAGGCATTTGCAAGTCTTTGCTCCCCTGCTCTTCATCCCCGCCTCCTGCACTGCTCTCTTGCTGCAATGTGGCTCGTAGCCCATCTGACCCCGCCCACAGGATGTCTGCAAGCGTATCAAGCCCAGCTGGTCCACCCAGAACTCTTACCTCTCCTGAAACCTGTCTGACAATTGCCAGTCTCAGTGAGGTACACCACTGCCCAGACAGGAACCCACACCAGGACCCTACTCACTCGTCTCTACCTTCCCGCCCAGCTCGCCTCGCCAAGCATTTGGAAAGATCTGCAGCCTCTGTGTCTCCGCCATCATTACCTTAGTTCAGCCTCTTGCAAATTCTTACTTGGATCATGAAAATAGTCGTCAAACTGATTTCCTTGTCTCCTGACTATCCTTGGAAATGGTGCATATTTCCCCAGCCTCTAGAGTAATCTTTTAAAAATTACACCTGATTTCTCCATGCTTCTTCTTAAAAGCCTTCACTTGCTGACTGGACAGAGCTTTCCAACCTGAGGTTCCAATGTCTGAGCTTCATGCATCTGAAGTCTTTTATCATCTGCCCCTCGCCTGACTAGCTAATCTCCTCTCTTTGCTTTCCATCCCCCTTTCTGCAGCCACATTGGAACTTCTCAAGCTCCTTGAACACGTCATGCTCTTTCAGGCCTCCGTATCTTTGCACTAACTGTTATTAATTGTTTAGTTATACTGATTAACCAGCGCTGCCTGGTATCCCATCCATCCATCAACCGCATTGGCTAGCTAATGCCTCTCAGCCTTCCAAACTTGGTTCACACGCAACGACCTCTTCTGAGAAGCCTTCCTTGACCTCTTCCTCTGGTTCCCAGTGCGCTCTCTTTATATTTTTTCAATGTACTTATTACTCTGACTTAGAAGACTTGATTGATCTGCACCCTTAAGTGCCTTGAGATCAGGGACTGTCTTCCATGACTTCATCTTCTCGTGCTTAGCGTGATACCTAGCACGTGGTAGATGCCCCATCCTGTTTCATAAGTGAACTAAGCCCCCGATCCCATGCACCCCCACCTCAGAAAGAAGCCCCACTGGCCACAGGGGGGAGTGGGCCACAGAGGGTGCACGGGTGGCTCTCTGTGCTCGTGGCTCTGCGGCTTCCATAGACAGCAGTTACAATGGCAGCTTTGTCTTAGTTTCTAATTTGGACTGAGCCCCCTCAGGTCTCCTTATGTGGGTATTTTCATCATCTCCCCCTGCCCTTGGCCTATTTCATCCCCTCGTCGTCCCAGCCAGGCTGCCCCCTGCGCCCCCGTGTGCCCTCCACATTCCTCCCCCTGCCAAGCCTGGGAGCCCATCTTCCCAGAGCCCCGCTCTCCTACCTTAGTTTTTAATCTTTCTTCATAAATTAATCTCTCCTGCTACCTAATCATGCCTGGTGCCCTTTCCTGAACCCTCGCCACGTTGCCTCCCTCTGCCGGGTAATGAGATGCCCAACGGCTGGCTGCGGCCTCCCGGGCCTCATCTCACCGCCGGAGACCATTTCCTCCCGGCTTTGTGTCCTGGGCCCTGCACGCACACGCCCAAATCATCTTGCCTTTTTATTTATCTCTCGGCCACTTCCCTCTGCAAACTCAGGTAATTGGTGCTCTGCTCTGGGCCTGTGCCTCTCTCGCCGGCCCTCACTTTTGAGGTCCCCTCCACTTATTGAGTCCATCTCTGTCTTCGTGATTATTTTTTCCTTCTGTGTTAATGCTTATGCCTTGCCGAGGCAAATCTCACCCGGGGGCAACTTACCCAAACAGCTTGCTTCTCCGGGTCAGAGATAATTTTACTCGCCCCTTCCCAGGCGGGGCCATCTGTTAGTTTCATAAGACACTTTCCTCTAAGTGCTAAGAGAAAGTGGGTCTCTCCTGACCATATGCGCTTTTCCTAGAAAGTGTCATCATACCTTTTTTTTTTTTGGCCTCACCTATCAGGGAACTTAAAGCTAAGTTTTCTGTGTGGTGACAGCAATGGTCTTTTTGCTGGGGCTCCGAGATCTTTTCCCCTTATTAGACGGCACTCACGAATTAGTATATATAAAGGCATTCATATATATATATATGTATGTTTTATGCTGTAAGTTTACTTCAGACATTTTTGGAAAGAAGTAGGGTCTAAACAGGTATATTTAGTACCTGGACAGTTCATATACCTTCTTTTCTTACCTGTCTTTCTATTGCTAGCTCCTGGCCCTCAACCCTGTGAGCATTACTAGAAGCTGGTGTAAATGAGGTTTTGAGGCTCGATGGACAGAACCCCCCCTTAGCCCTGTGTGGACAGCCTCAGCAGACGGTCCTTGAGATGTGGGTGTGACAAGGGCTGGGCTGGCTGATGCACACAGGTGGGCAGAGGGAGAGGGGTGGAGGGGTGGGAAGACTCTGACTTCAGAAGACAGCTTACGGGCACCAGGCTCAGTTCTGTCCCTTCTGGTTGTATAACCTCACATCAGTTAACCTTTCTGAGTGTCAGACTTCTCACTCTGAAGGGGGGTAAGAAAACCTCCGGAATTATGAGAGACAAATGAGAATGTACATCTTAGTACCTGGCATCAAGAGGTGTATGTGGGGGGAACTCAGTTCAGCTTTCTATCCTTGATTTCTTGAAGGGTCCCCTGTCCATAAGATGTGTGTCCCACCACTCCAATGTTATATGGCCTGAAGTCCCTCCAGCTGAGTTTTATCAACTGACTCATTTTAAAAAGACAAATATCCCCATGGTGTTTATACCTTAGTCTGGCTGATACTCTCCGGAGAATAAGCTGTCATTGGGGCAGTGGGGTAATAGTTTGATGCAAGGGAGCTGACGGGTGAATTGCAGCGTGTGTTTGGGGGGCACCGATGGGGAGCAGGGTGAAGGTGAGGGAGGCCCTCCTTACTAGAGGGTTGGGGGCATACGCTCCAGCTTTGCAGTGTTACAACATGTCAGTGTGTACCTGATTCCCCTGGGACTTGTTACAGGCAGAAGCCTCTGCAGGCCGGCTGGGTGGGGGGCCCGGGATTCTGCATTTCTGGCAAGCCCCTGGCCTTGGCCATGCTGCTGCTTCTCCCAGGACCACACTCTGGCTGGGGAGGATTTGTCAGGATGTGACTCAGGCCTGAGTTGAAATGCAGGCCCTTCTCCACGCGTGGGGTCCCCTGCAGTCAGCATCAGGACCCCCCACCCCCGCCCGGCCTATTTGAATTGTTATTTATATTTTAACTCAGAACATCATCCAAGTCACTCTTCCCAAGCACGTTCCTAAAATCGAGAGCAATTATATTCACTGCTTTCCTTTCATCTCCTCCTCTGGCATTTCTATAGATTAGGAAAAAAGCAATCAGGTTTGTCTGGCGTGATTTGTACCGCGTCAGTGCCTGCCTTTACTGCTGTGAGTCTATCCTTCTCCCACATTTACAAAGAGCTTCTTTTAATGCTGCACCCTTGACTGGCCTAGGAGGTGAATTTCATTTTAAGGTTCTAGAAAGGGTGAGACGTAGGCCTCAAATGTACTGCACAAAATGCATCATGATTTGTCCACATGCACCTCCAAGAAGCTCCCCAAACGACCAGGACCCAGGGATCCCAGGCCCAACTTCTCCATTGACCAGACATGGGATGCCAAGGTGCACGTCTAAGTCCTCAGAGCCTCCTTTCCCCGTCTGTGAGAGTAGAAGCAGCGGGACGTGCCAGTATGCCCCACCGTGAGAGCCCCCCCCCCCGAAAACTCGGGCCATGTCAGGCACTCACAGGAAGCTTATGGAGAAGACACGTTTTTCTGTGCCATGACACTGCCAGCCTACCTGATAGCCATGGTCTCTTCTTCCTTACTAAGAATGCCCAATTTTGTTCAGGGTGGTGCTCACCTAAAACCAAATGCTTTCCCATGGTCCCTTCCAGTTAGAGGTGACCATGTGACACATTCTGGCCAGTTCGACTTCAACTTCTTTGAAGGCAGGGTGGGATAAGTTCTGGGAAATTACGTCTTCCTGATACAGGGGCACTTCCTTGTTCTTCAGATCTGAAATGGAGACATGATGCATAGGAGAGCAGCCATTTTGCGACATGAGGCGACGGGCATGAGGATGACATTTTTAAAAAAGAAGCTAGAGTGGAGGGAAGAGAAAATAAGGCTTCACTAGGTTTCCACACAGTCCTAACTACCTTTACCTGGAATGCTTGTCTCGGGAGAGTGTAATGATGAGAAAGACAAAGCCCAGGTCCCTACTTCTGGAGTCCCTCCCCACTCAAAGTGCTGCCTGTGAACCAGGGAAGTTGCTAGGCATGAGGACTTTTCAAGGCTCACCCGGACCCACATTTTAACATCCATCCCCGGGTGAGTTACGCTTGCATTAAAGTTTGAGAAGCACCGTCTAGTCAAGGTTTCTGTTGCATACAGGTGAACAACATCTCTCTAACTCCTCTATATTCTCACGAGAATGAGATATACGCTGAGTTTTGGATTCATGTGTATGTGTGTATTGTTATCAATTTTTTCTTAAGATTTCTTATTTATTTATTTGACACAGAGAGACAGCCAGCGAGAGAGGGAACACAAGCAGGGGGAGTGGGAGAGGAAGAAGCAGACTCCTAGCAGAGAAGCCTGATGCGGGGCTCGATCCCAGAACTCCGGGATCACGCCCTGAGCGTGAGGGCAGACGCTTAACGACTGAGCCACCCAGGCGCCCCTGTTATCAACTTTTTAAACTTATTTTTAACACTACTGGGTGTTTACCCCAAAGATACAGACGTAGTGAAGAGAAGGGCCATATGCACCCCAATGTTCATAGCAGCAATGTCCACAATAGCTAAATCGTGGAAGGAGCCGAGATGCCCTGCAACAGATGACTGGATTAAGAAGTTGTGGTCCATATATACAATGGAATATTACTCAGCAATCAGAAAGAATGAGTTCTCAACATTTGCTACAACATGGACAGCACTGGAGGAGATAATGCTTAGTGAAATAAGTCAAGCAGAGAAAGACAACTATCATATGATTTCTCTCATCTATGGAACATAAGAACTAGAATGATCAGTAGGGGAAGAAAGGGATAAAGAAAGGGGGGGTAATCAGAAGGGGGAATGAAACATGAGAGACTATGGACTATGAGAAACAAACTGAGGGCTACAGAGGGGAGGGGGGTGGGGGAATGGGATAGACCGGTGATGGGTAGTAAGGAGGGCACATATTGCATGGTGCACTGGGTGTTATACACAACTAATGAATCATCGAGCCTTACATCGAAAACCGGGGATGTACTGTATGGTGACTAACATAATATAATAAAAAATCATTATTAATAAAAAATAAAAAAAAAAAATAAAACTATTTTTCTTGTTTCTCCATGTCAACCTCTAAAACACTGTTTTCAAGATGATTTGATACACATATACATAGTGAAATGGTACTACAGTTCCGCTAATTAACATGTCAGCTTCTCACATAGATACATTTTTTTTGGTGTGATTGGATTTTTTTTCTTTTTTTTTTAAATAAAAGACACAACCAGGGTCTGTTAAGAAACTTCTTTCAACCTTGGGTGAAATTTTAAAAATCTTCCTCTCTTGTGGAAATGATCAGTCTACAACAGACCAGTGCAGAGGAGATCTTAAATAAATATTGGTGATGAATAAATACGTATTTGATTATATGTTGCATCTCCTTTATCAGGTTAAAAGCTTAAGGTTGCCAAGCATTATGTCTTATCTCTCCTTATACCGTCCAGTGCTCAGCAAAGTCTCCATGCAGCAATGAGCACCTGACATATAAATACTATATGAATTACTTCGCCATATATTCTACTTCCTGGAGCAACAAAAGAGAGGTTCTGGTGAATCCTCTAGAATACCCTCAAAATCCTGTTACATTTTCTGAGTATTCAGGAAGAGAGGATCTATTCTAGATAACTGATACATTTACTTTTATTTAGCTGTGCTATAGGATGACTTTCCTCTTCTCTTTGGCTTCTAGGAAACCCAGCTGCAGGTAGTCCAACGGCCCAAGTTAGGTTTGGTTTGGCTTTTGTTTCTTCCCCTAACCTCTCTATGGCTCTTGATTTGATATTTCTGTTTCAACGTTTTAATTTCTGAATTTTATTTCCAGCCCCTCAAATACTTTTTTTTGGAAACAGCAAGGTACAAATTATACATAAAACCCAAAACATGGGGAGTCTGCTTGTCTCAGGGAGTGAATGCGTTTTCCCTAAAAGTTACACCTGGACTTGCGTGTCTTCCTTTGTGAAGGAGGGTTTGGGGGTTTTGTCGCTCGCAGCTTGCACTGTGGAGATATTCACAGCACCGTGGCTGGATGAGAAAGGTGAAAACAGAAACAGAGAGCAAAAGTCTTCAAAATGTTTGAAAATGGAAACTTTTTGGGTGATGGGGATTAGGGAGAGCACTTGTGATGAGCAGTGGGTGTTGTATGGAAGTGCTGAATCACTGAATTCTACTCCTGAAACCAGTATTACCCTATATGTTAACTGAGCAGAATTTAAACAGAAGCCTGAAACAAACAAAAGATAGCAGTGTTTTCAGACCTAGACAAGAAAAGCAAAGAAAAGAAAAGAAAAAGAAAAATGTCCACAACCCGCACCCTTCCCTTTGCCCATCTGTTCATCACAAGTTATGCCCCTGAGCTGATCACACGGCTGTGGTTTCATGGGCTGCATCAATGTCTGAGAAGCACTGTCCCCTGCTGCATCACCTGGAATGACCTCCCTTCTCTCTAGATGTTCAGCTTGCTCTGCAAAATCCAGCTCATCGGTGTCCTCCTGACCACAGCACCTCAGAGGGAACCCTGCCTCCCTTGGGCCCAGAGCACTTGACTTTGCAGTGTCTTTTTGGTCCTTGTCTTGCTTCCTCTGAGGAGTCCTCTCTTCCCAGGGCAGGAAATGGGGGCATTCCTTTGTTTCCCTCCCAGTGCCTAGCTGGGGACTAGTATATGGTGTGCACTCAATATGTATCTGATTAGATGCTACTTACCATATAACCAAGGTCCCAGACGTGGTCTCATTACGTACCATGCTTGTAGGCTCTGTATTCTTACTTATGAGAACACAAACAGGTCATTCTGTAACCTAAGATGTTCATAAATACAAGCTAGAGGGTTAGTGCTAGAAGAAACCATACAGCCATGTGAGTCCTATCCCCTTCCCTTATGGAGGAAGCCCAGAGACCAGAGGGGCCTGTGGAAGGTCCCACAGCTGCCTGGTGGCACCCCAGACACTAGCGCTCAAGTCATTTGACTTCAAGTCCAGCATGAACATGACCTTCAGTTGCACCTGTTCACCCCAGCCAACACTTCCTGCCTTGTCCAAAGTTCTAGCATGAGCACTGCAGGCTGAGATTTGGCTGAAAGTGAATCAGTGCGGATTTCTTCACAGTGCTGGATGATCAGCTAGAAAAATGAGTTTCACGAAGCCAGATACTATTTTAATTGCATTAAGCTGTCTAGCCAATTAAAACACTTTAGAGGAGACATCTTTTGTAAAGCGGAGAATCATTTTATGACATCAATATCCACCTCTTTCACTCATTGGGATTCAGCCATGGTTTGTTTCATAAAAGGAGGATTTGCCTGTTAGACATCTTGGTTATACTCAAAAGTGAACAGTTATGAATTTATTTATAAATTCTGTGATAGGCATGAATTATTTATACAGCCATAACATGAGATGCGCAAACTGTAACTCTCCATGTTTCTTTATAACAGAACTGACTTGAGTTCTCAACCCTTCATTTCTTCCAAAGGTGGAAAACAAACCAATTCAAGATAACCAGCACTTCTCATTTAAACACAGTCTGTTCGGGAAGAACTTCTGTTTTGCTTTCTTTTTCCTGGGGTAATCTCTGTCTCTGGGAGCCGTGAGGAGGCGCATCTTGCTGACGCCATCATGGATTCCGGGGTATTGGCTTCTGTCCCTGCTGCACCTGTAGCACGTGACCTTGGTCCCCACTGTGGCTTCCATTTGCCAGGTCAATGCTGTTGGCTTTCTCTTTGTCCCAGCAGCAAAGCCTCTTTGTGTCTTTTCCAGCTGCCCTCTGGGCCACATCTACGTGTCTCTTGGGGAGCATGGAAATGCTGGCAGTTTTCTCCATGGCACACCGGGATGAAAAGGCACCCGAGACTGATCTAATCACGTAGACACTCACTTCCAGTCATTGCTGGTCTTCTGCTCTGGCACCATATTGGGAAGGGACACCTGGCCTCCTGGGCTCCACTCTGGAAGGCAAACAACATTCTCTTCAGCTCTGTACAGAATTCTCTTCAGCTCTGAGATCTAGAATCAGGGTTTTCATCCTTCTGCTGCCTGCCTTTTACTCCCCAGCTCTACGAAGCAGTGCTGTTGGGCTCTATGTCAGACGCCTACTCATTGAAACTCCAGTCCCATCTCCTTCGATTCTTCTCTCAGCTGCTGGCTGGGGTCTTCCCCACCTTTGAACCTCAGCCAGGGGTGGTTGGTTAAGATAATGGTTGTTACTCAGCTTGGATTCCTCTCTATTCTGTTTAAAAATCTGTGTTATGAGACCTCCAAGCCTCTTTTAAGTGCTGCAAAATGTTATCCCACAAAACTCTTTGCTCTCACACCTCCATTTCTGCTAAGGACATTCAAAAGCGTGCCCTAGAGTCTAAGCTGGACAGTGGCACCATGTTCCTGGCTGTGTCTCTGGAGGGCAGGGCACCTGCCACCTGAGTGGTCAAGAAATGTAAGATGGAAAAAGCCCTGGGAGAAGAAACCTCAGTTATTATCCCAAATGATTATTTACCAGATTCAATAATGATGGTAGGGGCATAATCAAGAGCAGAGCTTCCCATGAGAAAGCCGGGCACAAATGTTTCCTAAGTGGGCAAGAAGATAGTGATGCGTTTAGCCCTGGAGGCTCCTGGGGTCCTCCCAGCTCCTACAGCTGTCAGCCTTGGCTGCCAGGACCCTGGTGGGGGCTCCTCTGAGCACAGTCTGAAGGGAACAGACTCCAAAGAGCCACCGTGTGGTCCTCATCCGTGGCAAGCATCTGTGTGCTGTGACCACTGGCCCTCCAGGTGTGCTGTGTGCAGCCAAGAGCTGTTCTTGCGTGCCTACTTCCACAAAAATGTCTGCCATGTGCGAGGGGCATGGACAGCTGCTGGGGAACTTGTGTTCTGGGCGCCCAAGAAGCATGGCACATGACCCGAGGTTTGTGGGGAATACAGTATGGAGTCCCAGGAGGGGACAGAATGAGGGAGGCCCAGAGCCTCTGCTTTACGTTTATGAGATTCTCTCTTCCATTTGCAGCTGATGGGCCCTTTCAGGAAGGCCCAAGCCAACCGTTGGGTGACACTCAAATATTGCATATGCAACCCTCAAATCAGATTTCATCATCATATTGAAACATTTGGTATGCAAAAGTTCAGTTCAATTAGAAATCCCAATGTAATATCACAAGGCGTTCCAACAGTATAATTGTCAGTGAAAGAAAAGGAAAGGCTGTGGCATTCTTAAAATATAATGTCAACTGTTGTAAATTTTTTAACTGTCTGTAAAAAAAATGATTTAAAAATTTTATTGCCTACTCGTGTGAACAAAGTTTCTTGTGAGTGGCGGTTGTTGAGAATGTGAAGACACCGTCACGAAGAGATATTGATCAGGAATTGCGTGTAGCCATTTTGAACATAAAATTTGATATGAGACTATTACGTTCACAGAGGCAAGCTCAGGTTTCTCATTACAGATATGAAAATACACTATTTGAAATTTTTATACATATTCAATATTTAATATCTTTCCCAATACACATTTTTCTTATTGTAATTATATAATATAAACGAAAGGTAATAAAAAATTTCCACCAGGCCCCATGGAAAGACTCTCAAATCCCTTCCAGTCCATTCTGGCCTGCAGCACAAATACTACTATTTTGTGTATGTGCCACGATGTCCAAACGTGTGGGAAGATCCCTCCTGCTGCAAGGAATGTGAATGCTGGATGCAAACCAAGTCGGGATTTCAGGGCCACCTCTGCCGCGTGCTGGCCGTGTGACCTCACGTCAGCTACTTGAGGGACCCGATGCTCAATTTCTCGTATGCACTACTTCCAGGATGGATGAGACCCAAGGAGCCACGCTCGTATCGCAAACTCACCTTTGCACCTCTGCGACCTTGAGCAAGACCTCTTGCCTTTCTGAATCCCATTTTCCAGAGTCAGGGATTCATAGGCCGCCCTGGCACGCCACCGTGATGGCACGTGATCCCACTGCCTGTTCACGGGGTGCCTCGGCGGCTGGACCTCGGGAGGGGTGGGGCTGGGTGCCAGAGTCCCCAGAAACCTGCCGCTCCAGGAAGAAGGAGAGCCAGGCGCCCAGCCCTCGGCTGCCACTCGCTGATTTAGTATTCAGAGTTCGGAATTTATGGAGCCGCCTTCCTCTGTCACATCATCCATCAGAGACAGACACTCAAGAGATGGAAGGGGAAAAAATTAAAAACCTGTTTATTGCTCAACTTGCTCTAGGCATGTTTTAGCTTATTGTTCATCTCTGTTCATTTCAGTGCCGCAATTTGGACGGCTTGCTTAGTTGCCGTGGCTAACATGTATATAGACGGCTGGCTGGATGGACTCGCGTAGATATCTTTATCTCCGGCAAAATGAAAAAGCACCAGAAATTGCATTGTCAGTGACGTTCTTAAGGCTTGGGGTAGGCTGGGGCCTGCCGGCGCGCACCTGGGCTCGGCTCTAGGCTCCCAGCAGACTGGTATGGACCCGGCCTCCTGTGGCTGGCGGAGGGTGCAGCCCTGTGGGTGTTTATCGGGTGTACTGCAGTTGCCCCTGTCGATGGCAAGGGGACTTTGTGGGCAGGATGGGGATAGAACACACAGTGGCAGCAGGCAACAAAGGTGACAGGATGTGCAGGGATGGAGGGAGAAAGGGATCAGGGCTGTCTTTGCAGAACAGGGACAGTTCGGTCACATCCAGGGTTTTTAAGAGCAAAACAGTCACCTGCGTGTTTCAGCAAACACTGAAATGTGTCTGGCGGCAGGGAATGTGTTGCAGGTCATGCTTCATGGGGAGCTGGGAATCCTGGGTAAGAACCCCCTTTGCCCCCGTGAGAGCTGTGCGGGGATATTTGGGGTGGGTTATTTGGGTTTGCTCCCCCCTCCACCACTTCTAGCTGTTGGACCTCGAGTGGGGTACTTAAACCTTCTAGGCTTCAGTTTCCTCATTTTTCACATCTGTGAAATGGGGCAATAATGTTCCTATAACTGTGAGGACAGATGAAGTGCCTGGCACATGGTCACTGCCCAATAGGTTAGTTATCATTACATGTCGGCAGCGTTGACCTCCCAGGGCCCTCACACCAATGACTCAAGGTGTTGGATGTGTCATTTGCAGAAGTGTATTAAGTGCTATCACGTGATGGGGGCGGTTGGCACTGGTGGGTCTCTCCCTGATGGCGGTCGTAGTGGGTCCCCGCTCTCGGGGGGCTGTCGTTGGGTCTGCCCTACACCCTTGCAAATGCTGGCTTGGGGGCATCTGCTGGCCTGCTCAGGGAAGTTCTGACCCGTGGCTTCAGTACATTATAGCTTGCTTTCCATTTACTTTTTAATCAGTATCAGTTCTAGTAAAGGTTTTTGTTTTGTTTTTGATATCTCAGCTCTGTCTACTCACTTTGCATGCAGAGATGGCTTGAGAAAATGTACTCTTTTACCAACATTCATTTCTAGAGAGGGCTTGGGGGAGGGTGGACATTGCCAGTCTGAGACAGGAGTCAAACCTGGTCTCCCTCTCACGGGGGGACAGGGTAACACAGGCAGGGGCTGGTCTGGAGAGGGCTAAGGTGGTTTGTCGGAAGAGGTGGGTTTGAGCTGAACTTCCGTGGTGGTTTGGAATCGGGGTAGATGGAGAGGAGAGGATGGGGATGTGGGGTGTGTGTGTGTGTGTGTGTGTGTGTGTGTGAGAGTGTGTGTTTGTGTGTGTCTGCGTGGTGGTGAGTGCTATGGAAATGCTGGGGAACCTTTTTGGCAGTAGGCAGAGCTCACATGCAGTCGCACACAGCTAATCTGAGACTGATTCTGAGACCCAGGAGGTCAGCGTGACACCCACAAATCCACAGCTCACAGAAGACCTTTCCAAAACAGAGGGTGCTGGCAGAAGCAGCCACTGCTGTCCACGGCGTGCGGGAGGACTGGTGAGGATGGTGAGGGGCCGGAACGCACACCCCGCGAGGAAGGGCAGGAACAGGAAGACTGTGCCTCGGTCTCCTGTGAGGAGGGCAGTGACGAGTCACCAGGCTGCAGAGGCCCGGCTTTCAGGGTCCGTCTGAGGCAGACGTGGCTTCTGGGGAAGCTGACGTTTTGCATCTGCTGCGGGCTGTAGAAAGCCAGAGGGCAACTCTGCAGGGCTGAAGCCTGTGGCCCCACTCTGTCGGTTCTTTGACCACAAGAGAGAACACAGCCTCTAGAAAAGAGCTGGGCTTTGGACTGAGACGGGTTCAAACCCTGGCCCTGCTGCTTTCTGGCTTCATGACTTCCGATAAGTTCTTTCACTCTCTGAAACTCTTGTCTTCTCATCTCAAACTGGACGTAAGAATATCTACCTTGCAGGGTTAGGTGAAGAATTATGGACAGTGCATTTCAAATGCCGAGTTCATACTAGGGCATTAGTACATGGTAAGAAGAGCTAACATTGAGCAAATCCATCCTCGTTCCATGTCCTCTTCTAGAGCTTTCTACGATTTAACGCACTTCTCACAGCAGCCCGTTAAGGAAGATACGATTATTATCCCGGTTTTCAGGTGGGGAACTTGAGGGGCAGAGAGGTTAACTCACTTGCCCAAGACCCATGACGTGTCAGGGGGCAGCCAGAGATGGGACCAGGTAGCTCAGATCTGGTGGTTTCCCCGAGGCACGGTGTTCCCTCTGCCATGATGGCTTGTCCCGCGCTGAATTCTGCTGAGGGGACAGGGTCCACATGGCTGCAGCTCACAGTCTCGGTCGTAAGCCCCTTGATCAGCTCACATATACATAGTGGGCAAGGCAGACCCTGGGAGTTGCTCACTCAATAGTCACTTCACTTCCCCTTCCTTGCTCAGCAGACCCTCGGTGCCCCGGGGGCAGCAATGTGGTCATTGTGTCTACACCAGCCGTGATGGCCCCGTCCCCTCTTCCAGCCTCTTCTGCAGCCAGGGTGGCTGTGTCATCCAGTCTGGTCGAAGTGGGAGTTTGTTGGGAGCAACTGGGAAAAGTTTTTCTCTCTGAGAAACAAGAAATGGGGCTCTCTGTTACCCAAAACATCTTCATGAATAGGGTTGGTCTTCAAATGTAACCCGCAAAAGAGGGGCACCTGGATGGTTCAGTCAGTTAATCAACTGACTCTTGGTTTCAGCTCAGGTCATGATCTCAGGGTCCTGAGATCGAGCCCCAAGTCGGGCTCTGTGCCAAGGGTGGAGCCTTAAGATTCTCTCTCTCCCTCTCTCTCTGCCCCTCCCCTGCTCTTTCTCAAATCAATCAATCTACCTATCTTGCAAAAGAGGTTGTGTGGATTTTTTTCTCTGCTCATTCTGGAGTTCTTGAGACTGAAGCCAGAGGGACGGCTTTGCCCCTAGTCTCCCCTTGTAGGCAGATACATTAGTAATTTAGGCAGACAGGCCAAAGGCTTTAAATGTGCAGTGAACGTGTTCCAGTCCCGTATGGAATGCATTCATTTCATTTCCCCAAGGGGTTGAGGACAAGTTCTCTAGTGGGGTAGGGAGTGGGAAAGTGGCTGTGACACCACCAACAGAGAAGATATGACTGTGTGTCAAACCCTGGCCCTTGGCCCTGTTTCTTCCCCTGCAGCCATAGGGAAGGTTAAGTCCTTTTCCATCAAACAGAAACCATAAAATCTCTCCCTTGATCCAATGGCCCTCTTCTGTCCTTCACCTGATCTTTCTCAACGCCCCATTCACACTCAAGTCACCTACTTTCCACCCCTTCACCTCCCAAAGCCTGGCTCAGACTCCCTCTTGCTTTCAAAACCTCTGAAATGGACTGAAAGCCAAAGACCAGCCTCCAGCTTGCTAAGCCCATAACTGGGCACACGTGTCTACCTGGCCAGGCTCACTCTCACCTCCACACGCCACCTGCCCAGCCTGCGGGCTCCAGCCACCCAGGGCACCTTGCAGTCCCCGGACGGCTCAGCTCATGATGGTCTCTGCCCGCCATGATGGTGTCCTCTTCTGGGTCATCCCTCCTTGCTTGCCTAACTCTTACTTATCCTCCACACCTCAGCTTAGACACCACTTCTCTGTGACATATGCCTGAGCCTCAGGTGCTTGTATGGCATCCGTATTCCTTACCACTCTAAGGGGCAGCTGTCTTTCTGTCTTTTTATTTACTTTCTCCATCATTCACCTTGACCGATGGGACGCCATGACTATTCTTAGTCACCACAGTGTGGCTCTCCAATACCTAGCTCAGTGCCTGACACCTAGTAAGTGCAAAGCAAATGTTAGATGAATGAGAAGACTAAGCCTTGCTCTCAAGGAGCTTGGAATGAACCTGAGAGGTAAACATGAAACCAAAAAATAAATAAGGATACAAGTCAAGGGGAAGTGCATGGTCCAGGGTTTCTGGCAACAGAACACCGTGAGGAGGTTTCTGCCGTTGCCTGGCAAGAGATGAGGAGCACTGGGGAGTGGGAATGCAGAGAAAGACAGTGGCGGAAACTCCAGCCCCTCAAGCATTCAACAATCTTTTATTGAGCACCTACTGCGTGCCAGGCTCTGAGGACAGAGCAGTGAACAAAACAGTCTCAGATCTCAGCCCTCTGGAACTCACATTTCCAGTTGGGGGGAAAACGAGATGGTTAACTGAAATGTATAATAGATCAGGGGTGCTAAGTGTCAGGGAGAAGACGAGGCAGGGAGGGGGACAGCCCACCGCACAGATCTTAAGTGTCCTGCTCGGTGAAATTTGAAGGGAATCCTTTCAAGCCTCCCACCTGCCCCAGCATTTCCAGGAGCCTTTCCTGACCTCTTTTGCCTGCAGGGACGTCTCTCTCACTTGAAGAGCCGCCAGGGCACCAAAGGCACTCCCCTCCGGCTTGGCACACTCTCCTTGGTGTCCTTCTGAAGCCCCTGGAGTGTGGCAGCCTCATGCACTCGGTCAGAAGCTCCCTGCAGACAAGGGCCACATCCTCAACTTCTGTTCTCTGTTATCCCACAGCAGCATACTCTGCTCCTATTAGATATTCAATAAATACTTGTTAATTTGATTGATTGCATGATTCATAAATAAAATTGCAAGTGAAACCTCCAGTTAAGGTCTCTTAAGGAGTTTTCAAGGCACTGATTACTAAACACTCTACAAAGGGGAAAACATCTTTAGAAAAGAAATTAGGGTACTAGCTATTCTGGCTATGATGATAACAATCAGAAATGTGAACATGGTATATGATAATATATTCCCTCCGAGGACACTGGGATCCAGAGAGGAAAGCAATTTGCCCAGGATCCCACAGGTAGGCTTCCCTCTGACTCAGTTTTCTTATCTGTACAATGGGGTGATCTACCACCTAAATCCCTTACTTGAAAAGCAGCTGTGGATCAAATAAGATGTGGAGGAATTCATCCCGCGTGACTGTTTATTTCCTGTTGATCCCTCCTCCCGCTCTTGCCAGCGGAGGCCGAGGGCTCCCTTCTGATGGCACATTCGCTGATGCTCTCAGCTGCCTCCTTTCGGGTGGGAAAATGAAGCCTTGCTCGCCTGCGCGGGTAGGGGGTACCTGCCAACTGGAGGGGAGCAGGCAGGCCCGTGCCCAATGAACCCGCTCTGCCTGCCTAGCAGCTTGCTAATTTTTAATTTAATCTCGTCCACCCTCGTTAGCATCTGGTTATTATTAGACCATAACCACAATAATAAGTATTCCAGTTGTATCTTCTATTTGTGGAGCGCTTTGCAATCGTTTTTATTAGTTAGTTGCAGCTCGGTTGTCCTGGAAACCAATATACACACAAACAGGAAGAAAAATGGGGAGGGGGCGAGGGTAAAGTGTCTGCCAGGCAGCTCAATTTGTCTTTGACCAGCAGGACGCCAGTGTTCCCTCGGGGGCACTTGGGGAAGTTAGACCAAGGTAACCCTTCAGCAAAAAGAAAAACTGGTGCCCAACCTGGACACCTCGATTGGTGGGAACCCTTAAATGTATCTGTGGGTGACCTGGCTCCTGCTGCCCGGTTAGTTAGCAGCAGGGCCAGCCCTGTGGTTTGGGGTGCAGAGAGAGGCTGCTCTTTGTCTTGCATCTGGGGCGACATCTGAAGAAATCGCCTTGTACATAAGCAAATGTACGACTCTCTCTCTGGGAGATCAGTCAATTACAGCAAATTGAGCTATTTCATTTCGGCTTGCAAATGGCTTTCAGTTACACAAGCAGACACATTAATCTAGTAACTAATGGTCATGTATTTCACTAATCATACAGCCCTGCATGTGGTATAATATCTAATTATATTTAATATTAAGACATCTTCACATGTGCATCTTTACCAACTGTCTAGCTCGGGGAGCCACGCCAGAGCGGAGTGGCAAAAGGGGAGGCAGCGGGTCCCAGGTGGAGGAGAGCCAGCAGGCATTGGGACGGCGGGGTCCAGGAGACCAAGGGCTGCCCCCTGGTGGAGGGGTCTTCTTGGGAGGGTGTGAGGGAGATTTTTGTCAAATCAGGTTCCAAGGCTAACCCCTGGGAAGCTTTCGTGTTAACAACACCCTCTGTGGACAGACCAGTCGGAAAAAACACCCCTTGCTTGGAGCTCATGTGGTCTGTTGCCAGGGTGCCCAGTTAGGTCTGAGCGAGCAGGGCATGCGCTGATTTCAGCCCCCACTTGTGCTCCTTCTGCCAGGCCCCCGGGTGCCAGCCACCGTCTACGTAGCCCTGGGCGACTGTCCTGGAAGAGCTTGGAGCCGGGGCAGGGAAACTGAAAACAGCCCCTGCAGGCCAACTCCAACGCCTCATGCTTTATCTCTTCTGAAAGCCAACACCGCAAATAGCAAGGGATGGTGAATGGGGGTGGGGGCTGGGCTTTACTGCAGAGCTGAAGGGGCGGGTAGGGGAGGAGGTGAGACTAAGGAAGGAAAGCCTGTTGGTCCTTTTTGGGCTGACTGAGTGCGTTGAAACTTTGGGTCTTTGGTATCAACCTCCAACTGTCTCTACCTCTAGCTGTGTCCCTGGGACATCGGTTATTATGGGCTACACGTTTGTATCCCCCCAAATTCATAAGTTGAGGCTCTTGTCTTCAATGTGAGAGTATTTGGAGGTATTTGGAGGGGCCCTTGGGAGGTAATGGAGCTTAGATGAAGTCGTGAGGGTGGGGTCCCCATGGTGTGATTAGCGCCCTTAGGAGAAGAGGAAGAGAGAGCCCTCTGCACGTGCCTGCACCGAGGAAAGGCCCTGGGAGCACACAGTGAGAAGTGGTCGTCCTCGAGCCAGGGAGAGGGGCTCAGGAACCAGCTCTGCCGGCACCTTGAGCTTGGACTTCCAGCCTCCAGAATTGAGAGAAATAAATATCTGTTGGTTAAGCCCCCCAGTCCATGGTATTTTGTTACAGCAAAAGATTAAGTCATGGGTCATCTGTCTGATGATCGCGGTGGCTCTGGGGCCACTGTCCTGAGGACAGCTCTAGTCACCTGTGCCACTGGTTGGCCAGGAACTGACTGGGATGGCTGAGGGCAGTTCTCTCCATGCTCAGGGGTGTGAGGAGGGTCAATCAAGGATGAGCCTGAGTCCAATCTTGGCCATGGACTGGCTCCATCAAATTTCAAAAAGAACAAAAAGTGAGCCTGTAACCCCAGTTCACAGTCTTTAAAGAACCATGTGGACCCAGAAACTCACTTCTGTGCATCACCAGGTGTCACCAGCGCGGGAGTGATTGCCCCTCGCTGGGGCCCAGCTCCCATCTCTTCCCCTCTTCCTGGTGCTCAGGGGCTCACACCCTCCCGAGCTTCCTCTGCAGGGACCTGGGTGGGGGGTGGGGTGCGGTGGTTAAGAGATTTTTCCCGATACAAGTGCTGTGCTTCCGTGCTCAGTTTCCTTGAGCACTTTTATTGTTTGCTGCAGTCCCCAGTTGCAAGCTAGGCAGGAACTGGTGAGAGGAGGGAATCTAGGAACAGAGTGGGAAGTGGGAAGATGAGGACCAGAGACATAAACGGTCGAATGTCCAGTCTGCTGTGATGGACAGGGCCGGAGTCCATGGAGAGAAGGAAGACCAGCCTTTGAAGGCACCAACCCAGAGCACGGTCGTTGCCCTCCGCCATGGGAGCAGGGCTCGATGGGATGCTAGCTCTGTTTTCGAACCCTCAGCCAGGACTTGGGCGTCGGAGTCTGACTTTTGCTTACACCCATGCCATTCTGTGTGACCCTGGATACATCACCACATGCCTTTGAACCTTAGTCGTCTCAGGTGTAGAACGAGAGGGGTGGCATGACATAGGTGAAAAGCAAATGATTAATAAGGAGCCAGTCTGGGAGTCAGGAGTCCTAGCTCTAATCTTACTCCCCGCTCTGAAGCCCTGGGCAAATCACTTTCCCACCCTGAGCTTTAGCTGTCTGGAAAATTGTGGAGTTGGACTGGGTCAATGGTATTCGAACTGTGCTCATTGCCATTCCAAGGGGCCCACCGCAAGTGGGAGGTGAGGGAGAGACCCAGGCCCTGTTGACAGGGTCCTGGCCACCCAGCAACCCTGCCTGTCTCTGTTTTGGACAGTGGGGTGCCGCACGAGACATGTTTGACACAAGAGCTCTGCTGCTTGGACAGGTCTGGACATCTCTCTATTAGGGGCCCCCTTGGTGCCGACCTGCTTGAGCCTCTGGTTTTTGGGAAAGTCTCAGCTGAGGAACTCCCACAATCTGGCCCACATAGGGAAGTGAGCCCAAGGAGGGCAGAAGGGGGCTAGAAGAAGTTCAAAGTTGATAGGAGAGGCGGAGAGAAGGCTGGACTCGGGCCTGCGGGGCTAGCCCACGGAGGCCATGCCGTGAAATTTGAACTCCTCGGCTCTGCACAGAAGTCTGAAGTATTTGAAGCAGAAAGGCATAGTCTGAGTTGGAATAAAGAAGAGAGATTCGGGGCTGAGGTCATGGTCATGTGACCTAGACCACTCCTGCGACAGCGCCACCAAAGAGTGTCTGGAACAAACCTTTTCCCCGGCCTCCACCTCATCTTCCCCTCTGTGTCCCTCCTTTGGGAGGCGACAAGGTGGAGCAAGTTTCCGAGGAAGTCAGAATTGACAGGTAAACAATGAGGTCTGGGTCCCCCCTCCAGGCTCTCTGTTCTCTGATGACACCCCTCCCCACTTTCCCCAGAGCTTCCTGCAATGAGGACAAGGAGACCACCCCTTGGGGGCTTCCCTCCTGCGCCAATCAATTCTCCTCAATTACCAACAAATCTAAATGTGATTTATCTGTGCAAGAATCATTCCAATATCAGGCGAGAATCTATCAATAAAACCCCCTAAGGCAATCTTGCTCAGGGTTGTCAATAGAAGCTCTAAAGCACAAAGGCAGAGCAGCTAGCAATCAGAGTATTTTGGCCTCCCTCCCCCCTTTTTGGGGAGCACTTAATTAAGTCGACCAGAAGCTGTCAAAGATAATTTTCAAAGCGCATGACCTCAGCAGCTGACATTTGATAATATTACATTCCACGTTGATTGAAATTGATTTTCCCCTCTTTTTGGGGGGATGGGGAGAAGGTGGGAGGGCGAAGTGGCAGAAAAGGGGAGGCTTGGATCACTTTGACTCTGCCTGGGACCAGCAGTCTAAGAGTTTACCCGGAGCGGACTCCTGGGCTTCCCTGCCTGCAGTGGGACCAGGGCTGGGCAGCCATTTTCCAGCGGACCCTCATCCGGGGCTGGTGGAGAGAGCGTCACCCAGCAGGAGAGCTTCTATTGCACAAGTCTCACAATCTAATACACATAGAGTTCCCGGTGAAGTTGATGGTGTCCAGTGGCCTATTTGTTGGAAAGATACTGGCACCGAGTAGGGAAGGCATGATGGGAGGTGTAGATTGGCCCATCTCATTAGGTCCATACTTCACATTAGCCATTTAGTCTATACTGGGGGCGCAGGGTGGCTCACCATGTTTGGCTTGTTGCTTTCATTGGCCTGACAGCCCAGCTCTCTCTTCCAGCTCTGAGCTCTGGAGAGCTTGAACAGACAGCTTTGATAGCATGGGGCGTTTGGAGGTGATGGAGGAATGTGCCCCAGGAGCTGAGTACAGGGTGGGGCGCTTACAGAGATCGAAACGATTCTGGGGCTCCTCCTCCTTGGGGTCCACAGCTCAAGGGGCTAACCATCAAAGAGCCATCGAAGGAACAAGAGGAGAAGAGAAGTTCAGACTCCCTGTGGCGGGAAATTGGATCTACAAAACTGATCCGAGACATGCATCTTGTTTAAGGAGGACAAACCAAGCCAGCTGTAGTCAACTGTGCTGTGTCACATAGCGGTAAGTTGCTGAGAGAGTAGACCTTAAAAGTTCTCATCATGAGGATAACACAAAATTTGTAGCTCTAAGAGGTGGTGGGTGTGAGCTAACTTACTGTGGCAATCATTCGTCAATATTTGCCTCTGTCAAATCATTATGTTGGGCACCTCAAGCTTCTATAATGTTCTATGTCAATTATATCTAAAAAAACTGGACAGAAAAACTAAGTCATTGAAAGTGTTGTGCCTGGTGTGCAAAGGCAGTGTGGAGTTTGGGACAGCCAGCTGTGTGGTTGTGAGCAAAGCACGTCACCTTTCTAAGCCCGCATCCCTCATCTGTAAGGGGCTGCAGAGATGGTGTGTGGACTTTAGCAGCTCTATGTCAAAATACACAATCTGATGATAACTTCCTCTCTTCCCTCCTCCC
The DNA here is from genome assembly GCF_024610735.1 of Ursus americanus. NCBI lineage: Eukaryota > Metazoa > Chordata > Mammalia > Carnivora > Ursidae > Ursus > Ursus americanus. The sequence goes on along the minus strand of NC_142145.1, from coordinate 25,663,400 downwards.
CAGGGGATTGGCCAAATAACTTCTAATATGAGCCACGTCCTTCCCCTGGGCATGGCTTCCCTTGGAGTAAGGATGAAGGTGGATACACTTTTATGGTGAAGGAAGAAAATAGTACCTCAAATGGTCTAAAGGAGCAGATACAATAATTGAGTTAACTTTCAGCTGCAGGATGTGATTTAAAAGTCTTATTGAAATTGTATGTTTTCTAAATGTACTTTTTTTCTGAATAATTCCCACTCCGCTGATAAGCATCTGATCTCTAAATTATGCAAGAAGCAAAGTCCATGTATGTTGTTTCCAGACACGGACTAGAATCATCAGGATGCGTTCGGCGATGCTGTGGTAAGGTACCGTCCCCCAAACACCCAGCATATTTCCTGTTCAGCGATATATCCATCAGGGGTCCACAAGGGACTGACTCTGTGCTTTACTATCATGCAGGACCCCAGATTTAGGAAGTCTCTCTCTCAACATATGCATGATTGCTGAGGCAGGGAGAAGAGAGCCAGGGACTCACATGCTGGCTTTTCAATCTACTATCCAGAAGTGACATGTGTTACTTCCTTTCATGTTTCGTTGGCCCAAGTAATCATAGGACTGTGCTGACGTCCAGGTGGCAAGGAAGTGTTATCCCAACAAGGACCAAACATTGGATAAAAGACCAATGGCAGCCGCAGGGTACAGAATGGTTGTACATAATGGTTACACTTGGAAGCGTAATTTCAACCTTGTAGAGATTCTGAAATCTTGGTCAGAGTCTGTGAGGAAGTGTGAATTGTCATTCAGCCTCTTCCCTTTGACTTTTTAAAAAAAGATGTATTTGTTTATTTGAGAAAGAGAGAGAGAGAGTGTGCACATGGCACGTACAAGATCAGGTGGGAGGGGCAGAGGGAAGGGACAAGCAGACTCCCTGCTGAGCAGGGATCCTAGGTCCCTGGGATCATGACCTGAGCTGAAGGCAGGCGCTTAACCAACTGAACCACCCAGGTACCCCTGACTTTTAACAAATACAGCTCCTACTATGTGCAGCAGAAGATTTTGATACCACGTGTCTGCTCCCATTGACTCATCTCCAATTTCAGCTGCAAGTGCGAAGGGCCAGTTCTAGATGAGTCCAGACACGCACTGGCCTAGGTCCATTTCAGGTGCATGCTCATTTCCACCCCAGGGCCTTCTCCAGAAGGAGCTTGCTTAACCAATGAGCAAGTGCATCTCAGAAGGCAAGGACATTATTGCCGGGGAGTGGCCCGCTTCCTGTGGGGGATGGGAGCCAGTGTACAAACATTCCAACCTCCCATCCTTCAGACAACTTCAAATGGCATTCTCTAATTTTCAGAGGTCCTGTGGACAAGAGCACCCACTGCCTACAGCTCCAACCTCAAAAATGAGTCCTTAAGTTGGCTTTTTCTCCTTTCCCACTGCTTTCTTCCTGATCCTTCACTCCTTTAGGGGGGTCACCTCCCAAATAAATGACCCGCACCCAAGTCCTTGTCTCAGGCTCTGCTTCTGGGAGAACCCTACCCAGGGCTTCAAGTCTTCAGAGAGGAGGGCGTTGTATATATCTGCTCAAAAATTTTAGGGGATGAAGGACCATCATAGGAAAATGGAAGAGAAAGGAGAATTAACTGTATTGAAATAAGTTTGAAAGGTTGCAAAGGGGAAATGAAGATGTTCAACTGAGATTAAGGTTGCAAGGAAAGCTCACAATTACACGCAAGCAGTCTGGGAGTTTGCTGAAACTAGAGTCCCAATTCGCTTCCATGTTATAGGGAAAACTAGGGATCCACCTACCCCTTTACATGCCCTGGAGACTATGGAAGAGGAAGGCCTTTGCCCAGGCATTTAACTGCCTTGACCCTTACAGGTGATCCTTTCTGGGCTTCGAGGGGACTCTGGGCTGTGCAAAGGGGGACTGGGGCAGAGTTTGGGTGATAAAGGATAGCAGAACTACTCTGCAAAAGGAAATTGGAGAAATTGCATTTTTGCTCCATAGATGGAAGGGCAAGAGACTTTAACCAGGTAAGAGGGAAAGAGCATAGACTAGTATGGAGCCCAGATTGTAGAGATGGCTTAGGTCCTCTTGTATTTATTATTATCTTCTTAATGAACTAGGATATCTAATATGATTTCTGAGTGGCTTGTTCTGGTAGAAATCTCTCCACTTCTTCAAACACTCAGTAAAGTCCACTGCATACCTAAATGCCTTGTGGGCGTAGTGTATCTGGAAATTAATGGGCATTTTAGTCTGAGTCCTGAGCCAGGTAAACACTGGGTGCAATGGAGATAGTAAGTTCAGGGAAGCAAGATATTCTCTAAATACAAATAATTCTGGGGTTGAGGGGCCCAGGGAAGGGGTTTGTAGAAATCTTGAGGAAGGCTTTGGACTTACCCAAATTTAAGAAAGAATGGCTTGGGTCGATCTTACCTAAATACTAAGGCATATGGGGAGCCAACTGATTGGTCAGTTTCTGAACACACGAGGACAGAAATTATTAACATAATTTGATAGATAAGGAAGTGGGGCTCAGCTCAGTCACGTGAATTCTGCACTTAATCATCTCTCCTTAAAGAATATTTTGTTGTGTGCCTGTTGGGTGGGAGGCTAAGACTGTGGATGACATTCCAGAAGCATTTATGCCTTGGGGCGCCTGGGTGGCGCAGCCGTTAAGTGTCTGCCTTCGGCTCAGGGCGTGATCCTGGCGTTCCGGGATCGAGCCCCACATCAGGCTCCTCTGCTGGGAGCCTGCTTCTTCCTCTCCCACTCCCCTGCTGTGTTCCCTCTCTTGCTGGCTGTCTCTCTGTCAAATAAATAAATAAAATCTTAAAAAAAAAAAAAGAAGCATTTATGCCTTGATGGCCACCCTCGAAGAATTTCTAACAAACTAGAGCAAAGCCACAAGTGGGTTCCGTCACTCGGAAAACTCTTGGCTCCCACAGTCGGCTGCCTCTACCTTCGCTGTGCTCTCCAAGAATCAGGCATGAGGATCAGCCGTTTCCAGACCGCAGAACTGGTCCTCTCCTACACTGGATGAGCGAGGCTGGTGGCTTTTAATCGCTGCACCAATTCCACTGCTCATTGATGTGACCATTGCTAGATTAATGGGATCCATCAGCCTGCGTGGATAAAGTCTCAGAAGCTGAGACCGATGGGGACTGACTCCAGCAGCTTCTGGGATGCCGATGACCTCCTTGCAACTATATTAACTATTTCAACAGCGGTTTCCTTTTTTAGCCGATCTATCAATCAGAAACGGTATTTCGGGTTCTTACTCCACGGATAGGACTCTCTGTTGTCTGCCCCAATGAGGAGATGAGTCTGTGTGAATAGCCATGAACCAAATAGAGCACTAGAATGGAATAATGAATAATAAAGAGGAGAGAAATGCATTTTGCCAACAGAGCTGCTGTTTTAAGCCTCTCTCTCACTCACATTTGGAACAGCGAACTTTGACCAACGCTGCTTCTCCACATGGAGTGTCTTCCTACCTTCTTGTTTCCTATCAAAATTTTGCTCCTTCTTCAAGGCCCAGTGCATGTCCCCTCCCTCAGGAAGGCGTCCCTGATGCTCTGGCCCTTATTATTTGCTGTGTGTGTAGGTTACTGAAGTGTTATTTCTGTCTGTGGCAATGTTCTTAGAACATTGACCCTGGGAGTTGTTAATAGATGTTAATGTAAAAAATTATTCCATTCTCAGATACATTTGGGAAACACCAGGCTTAACAGTTAAGTGGGTTTTTTTTAAAAGCAGGATGACTCAGCCTTTAATATGCTCACGTAGTTATACCGAGGGTGACCGTATAATTTATGATCCAACTGAGGGTACTTAGAGAGTAAAAGGGGCGCCATTATTAATGACGCAAGACAACTGGTGCAAACTGGAATTGTATTGAGCAAACCGGAATATATGGCCAACCTAATGAAAATCTCTCCGAGTGGTGTTTCCAGAACTTCTCGGAACAAGGAGTTGTTTGGTTAAGGAGCATGTCTCCGGGTTACTATTGCGTGGGTCACACTTTGGAAAATGCTGGTGTGCTATGTGACCCAATCACATGGGAGCTCCCTGGAAGCAGGGTCTATGTCATGTTCATATCTGTCCCCCCTTGGCACCTAATGCAACTAGCAGAGGCTCAATATAATACCAACTGAAAATTAAAGTAGGAAGAAAATTAATTTTATTTTCCTTGGGCATCTCAAGTAAGAGGTTATTCTAATGGATTTTGATACAGGTTTGGGTTTTTTGTTGTTGTTTTGTTTTTTTGTTGTTGTTTTTTGTTGTTTTTTGAGTCTGGGATTCTCCAGCAAAACAGAACCAATAGGGTGTGTGTGTGTGTGTGTGTGTGTGTGTGTGTACGGACAGATAGATGCTAGACAGATATTGCTTTATTTTGAGGGGTTGGCTCATGCTATTGAGGAGGCTTGGTCAGTCCAAAATCTGTAGGTCAGGCCAGGAAGCAGGAGGCCCAGAGAAGAGTGGCAGTCCAAGACCAGAGGCTGTCTACTGGCAAAATTTCTTCTTGCTTGGGGGAGCTTAGTTTTTTGTTCTGTTCCGGCCTTCAGCTGATTGGAGGAGGTCCACCCATTTAATGGAGAATAATCTACTTTACTCGAAGTCTTCCAATTTAAATGTTAATCCCATCTAAAAAACATTATCACAGAAACACCCAGCATAATATTTTACCAAATATTTGGGAACTGGGGTCTAGCCACGTTGACACATAAGATTAACTATCAGAATACATATGGGAAGCTCACTTACCTCTAGCTGGGGATGTGTTTAAAGCAGGGGACCCAACCTGAGCCTCCAGGGAGCCATAGGTGTCTGAGCATGCGTGGTGGGCTATGGTGGGGTCAGCAGGACTTGAATTGAGTAAGGGTCTTTGTCCAGAGAGGAGTTGTGGGAAAGACTGGAATGGGTACAAAGCAGCCGTCTCTCCCACTGGTTCATGTCTGATCTTTGTGGTGAGAGGAAAAGAGTAGAGCTATCACCATGAGGGTCCTGATGAAGACCCTGGGCCCTCATGGGGTTGCTGTGTTTCCTAGTGGCAAACTGAGACTCGGAAGTGGGGTAGCAGCCCTCTCCCGCTTCAGCATGGAGCAGAGACTGACCCTGACGGGGCCAGTCCTGGGGGGTTGCAGCACCGGGCCTGAGTCTCATATACTCTTAATAGAACCCTGCAAAGTTCTGTTGTAAAAGAGGGTAGACTCAGTTGTCATAGGACCTTTCTTTTCTTTCCTTGCCCTGTCCCCCGCCCTTTCTTCTGGCCTGAACCTTGGATGTGATGCCCACAGGTGGAGCAGCCAAATTGCAATATCAAGGCCGAAAGTCACATGCTAAGAACGGTGGGCCAGGAGGGGAGAAGGAGCCGATTCCTGGAGTAGCACACCCGTGCTGCCTATCCCGGGACTCTGTTCTACACGAAAAATAACATCTGACTCCATCAAGCACTTATTCATGCTGTCTCATCTGTAACACACCACCCTAGGACTTGTGGGGCTTACAACAATCATAGCAGTCATTTTGCTCATGAACCTGCCATCTGGGCACGTAGGCTAGCCCATCTCCGCTCTCCCTGGGGTCAGTGGGGGTGGTCAGAAAGGTACAGGGTTGGAGTTACCTGAAGGTTTGCTTACTCACAGGTCTAGTGGTTGATGATGACAGACGACAGATGCCTAAGTTGGCTTCAGCTAGAATATTTACATGTGGCTTCTCTTTGTGGCTTGTGAGTTCCTCCCAACATGGTGGGTGGGCTCCAAGGTCAAGCATCCCAAGAAAGGCAGGCCCAGCTTATCTTTTATGAGCTAGCCTTGGCTGTCACAGTGGTGCTTGCACTGCCTGGTGTTCACTGAGGCAGCCACAGAGGCCAGTCCAATTGCAAGGACAGGGGAAGCAGGCTCCATCTCTTTATGAGACAGAAACATATAGGACTGGAAATGTGACTCTGGCCACTTTGGTAAAATAGAATCTGCCACAGCACTCTTGCCAGGTTTCTCTTCCACGCCGCGGCTAGCAGCCCGAACTGCTGGACGAGGATCACTGCCGTGTGCCCACTTCTCCCTTCCCTCCCAGCCTCTGGGCTGTTTTATGAGGTCTTGCAATGCCATTATGCTGTGATCCCACCACGAGGGGATGACCGACCCTGAGGTGCAAGATGCTTTCCAAATTGCATTCAGTCAATGAGCATCTTAACATTCCGTCTGATCACCTACAATGTTTTGTGACAGATAAAAAAGAAGCTGTGACTCTTCTAAGTGTTCATAGTCTTGTTAAAGTATCCGTATTTACATACATGGCCCAGTTAGCCAACAATGACGCAACGGTAAGACTATTTCTGGAAAGGGTGATGCAGACCAAGTGCTGTAAATGATGAAATGATGTGACAGTCAGTGTGGCCTGAAGCTAGTCAGGGACAGCTCTGTGGAGCATAGGGGATGGGGGAAGGACTGGGAGGCTTTCTAGGCAAGAGACTCAACACAAACCCAGCACAGCAGTGGGAGCCCAGCGTGAGCTCTGTGTGTTCATGGACATGCAGGCAACAGGGCTGTTTGGACAATGGAATCTTCCAGCAGAGTAGGGAGACTGGCTGGAGGTGGAGTGGGGATGGGAGGAGGGCAGGAGTACAGACAGGAATTTTTTGTGGCATCAGACAACCAAAGATCTCTCTGGGTCCTTTCTTAAGGGATGAGAAGGTTGTCTTGTCATCTTGAAGCACAAGGAGTGAACGAAGAATAGTTTCCTTTCTCCTTGTGACAAGAAAAAACCACACATTACAGATTTTTTTTTAAGATTTTATTTATTTAACAGAGAGAGACAGCCAGCGAGAGAGGGAACACAAGCAGGGGGAGTGGGAGAGGAAGAAGCAGGCTCATAGCGGAGGAGCCCGATGTGGGACTCGATCCCGGAACGCCGGGATCACGCCCTGAGCCGAAGGCAGACGCTTAACAACTGCGCCACCCAGGCGCCCCCACACCTTACAGATTTATTCAAATCACATTTATAGGACACATGGTATGTTCTAGATACTGATGATATCTAAATCAATGTGAAACAGCCCTGCTCACAGGACCTTCCAGTCCACTGGGGGCACACAACAGAAATTGGGCTATCAGCATGACGTGATGGTGTGGGAAGTGAGACGGTGAGGCAGGTACAAGGTGGAGAGGGAAGAACATGAGTGGAGCACTCACTGCAGCCCGGGATGAGGTGCAGGAGCCAAGGAAGGTGTCCTTGGGGGTTTCTAAGTTAGTGCCTTGGGAGAGTGGGCTGTACCCTTCCCTCTCGCTCTTTGCTCGATAATGAGCTGGCAGAGAAGGAGGCTGGGTGGTGGAATAGAAAGACTCCTGCTAGTCTGTGAGTTGGGAGGCCCAGGGCTTTAGTTGAATTTTTGTCTCTATTAGCTGTGTGACCCCAGGAAAATGACTTTCCCTCTCTGGGCTTCAAGTGTCCTCAGCTATAAAATGATGAGGGTGGCCAATGACCTCTAAGGTCTCTCCCGGCTTAAAAATTCTATGACTGTCAGAAATCGCTTCCTCTGAAAGGAATTTATGTGGAGGTGCTTAAGGAATGCATGTGTTTAGTTAATTTAGCTCAGCTTCATATGTACAAATCACAGCCCCCCCAAGAGAGACAGGGTGCTATTAAAAGCCTGGCATTCGTTTTGATCCCGCTTAGAAATACTGCGGAAAACATCAGCAATGCACACGGAACCTCCTCTCACTCATACCCCAGACAGATGACAAAGTGATAAGCAGAGCTAATTCCCTGGGGCAATATTTCTTCCCAAAGCATAGATATGGGTGAATTATTGCCATTCTTAATTGCCTAATGATTTTTTTCCCCTTTCATGTAATCTTTTCGGGGGGTTGTATTTTTACCATCTTGCAAATTCATATTGGCAGAGTGATATACATTGTCGAATAAAACACAGTGGCCAATCCATCAAAAATCAGGCTGCAGTTGCCTTGAGTTTTTTGGAGAGAGACTGTAAAAGGGGAGGAGTGGATGAGGAGAGGGAAGGTGCTTCCGTGAGGTAGGCGGTCGCTTTCCTGCTGGTGGACCAGCAGTTCTCAGGGCTGACCCTGAGATGGGCTGAGCATTCCAATTTTCTCCGGGCTCTTTTCCTTCTGGGTTCAAGTTTTGGCTCTTTGGGGTGTTTGCCTTATTAGCCACAGCTGTCTGGGGAACTCAGAAGGCAATTAGACCAGGGAGTGGGCCGTTTAGGGGATTGGTAATGGAATGGGGATTCTTTTCTCCCTAACTTAATTGTTTGCATCTGACCAGAAATCATTACCCACTGATGGCTGCTCGGTGGCATCTGTGAACTAAAGTGGTGACCCAGTGGAGTTCTTAGCACTTGATGGGCGAGGGTTCTTGGGAGAGCCTTAACAGACAGAGGGGTTCTTTCGCTCCTTTGACGGTGAGAAGGATTTGCCCTGGACTTGCGTATCCTGTGAGAGGTGATCTTGCTACCGTGTTGCCTCCCGTCCACTTCCGGGGATGTAAGGACCAACCACAATGGCTGAAAGATTTGGTGATACCATGCCTGTAAGTCCTTGATGGGCTCTAAACTGTTCTAGCCTTCAAGGCACATTAGGGTGAGATGGGGATCTTTGTAACTTCCCTTTGTTCAAGGCTCCACCCCAAACCAATTAAATCTGAATCTCTGGGGATGGGACCTGGGCATCAGTATTTGCAAAGCTGCGTGTTTCCAGTGTACAGCTAAGGTGAGAGCCATCCCAAAAGGAAGGTTTCATCCTCTCTCACTTGGAAACAATTATCTCGAATGTCTTGATCAAGGCAGGTGTAGGTGAAGGGAATAAGGAAGAAAGGTCAGGAGTGTGGGGACCCCTGGAAGCAACATCCTCAACAAGTATTTGTTGAGACCTACTACGTGCCAGGCACTGGACGAGGGCTGCTGGAATGAGACAATCTTTGAACTCATAGTTCCTTTGGGGGATACAACAGTTGATCCCAGTGGCGAGCATGCAGGGTGCCAAGGGAGCACAGAGAAGTTTCCAGTTACAGAAGAAGAAAACCCAAAATCTAAAGGGTGAGGAAGGATAGGGTGAGTGAGTGGGAATTCAGAATGATCTGAGCCAGTTCTGTCCAATGAAATGGAATGTATTATAAAAAATAATATAAAATAAAATATAAATTAGATATGTAATTTCAAATTTTCCAGTAGCACCATTAAAAAAAGAGAAACAAGCAAAGTTAATTTTAATAGTATATTTTATTTAACCCCAGTGCATCCAAAATATTATCATCTCGGCATGTAATCAATATAAAAATTACTAATGAGTTGTTTTACATGTTTTTGTACTAAGTCTTCAAATTCCGGTGTGTGTGTTTTTATACCTGTAATGCACCTCAATTTGGACTAGCCACATTTCAAATGTTCAGTAGCTAGAGGGTAGCGATTTTTAGCATTGAGTGGTCAGTGCTGCTTTAGGGAGAGTGAATAGCGCGTTGGCGTTGGTGTGTCGAGGAGGGTGGGAGGTCCCGTGTGGTGAGCGCAGAGTGAAGGGCATGGCAGGCGTGGTCTGGGCGGCTGAATAGTTTGCAGGTCAAGTGCAAAGTGCAAAATGAAAATGCAGAGCTCCTTATTCAAAAACTACAAGAAATTTAAGATGGAGATAGCAGAACATTACACCAGGCTGAGGGTGGGACCCAGGCAACTAACTGCACAGGGTGGGCACTCGGAAGCTGGTCCTGGGTGTGGCAGGCACTAAGATTGCCAACTGCGATCCCCTCCTCCTCCTCCCTTGCACATGGAGGCCCCATCTTGATCCAGTATTCCTCCTCCCAAGTGCTTTAGGGAGGACCACCCCTGCCAGTGGAAGGAAATGTGGATTGCCTTAAAGTCCATCCAGGTCATTTCATTCCCTTTGCTTGCGCCTGGTCTAGAAGGTCCGTGTGATAACACAGAAGCTTGCTGAGGTTTCTTGGTGAGATCACCCTCCTTAATGTAGCGACTGTGGAAAGACCCTGTCCTGCCAGATGTTGCCTGTGGTTATGACAGGACCTGAAGCTGGAGCTGCCACAGGCTTCACGTGACTTAAAGGGAATATTCAGGAAGCTTCAGAGAGACCCGACTTTGCTAAGCCACTGAACAGAACAACCCAGGAGCATCCTTGCCGCTGGGCTTCTTGTTGGGCGAGTTAGTAAATGTCATGGTTGAAGCCCCTTCAGGATGGGCAGCCCAGAGCCTCCTCATGGATGCAGTGCAGGGTGAGGGCATACGAACGCAACTATAGGGCTGCCTGGGTGGCTTAGTCCGTTAAGCATCCAACTCTTGATTTCGGCTCAGGTCGTGATCTCAGGATCCTGGGACAGAGTCCCAGGTCAGGCTCCATGCTCAGCTGGGGGGTGCCTGCTGGAGGATTCTTTCCCTCTTCCGTGCCCTCTGCTCCTCCTGCTGCTTGCACTCTCCCTCTCTCTCCCTCTCCAAAATAAATAAATCTTAAAAAAAACAAAGGCAAGCCACAAAGCACTTTCTTTTCTTTCTTTCATCTTTTTTTTTTTTTTTTAAGCCATGAAGCACCTTGAAAGGTCACCCATCCCCAGCTTCTTGTCTGGTAACCAGCTGAAGCCTGATTCCCTCACTGTCCTCAGGCAGATGTGGGATTAGGCCCCATGTTCATGGAGAGTGGACCTGTACAGGAGATTTAAATTGCTTCTCTTGGAAGCGTGTGCGGCTGTGGTTGGCGAGGAGGGGCATCCAGGTAACTGCTCTTCTTTGTCAGCATCGGATGTCCAGCTCCTGAAAGATTTGGGGCCAGTGTCCTGCCTCAGAGGAACATCTATTGGGTACCACCAGCCCAGAAGAAATATCTAATACCTGGGAGGCATACAATACGTGTTCATGTTTCCTCTTGTTTCTTTTGCGGTTGTTTCATTGTAGAGTTGAATGAAATAGCCAAGGTGCATAGAGGTCTGTTTGAACTAAGAAGCCAGTGACTAATTTTGCGGGTCAAAGTGGAAGGTTGACAATGGGTAAGAATCCTTCTTTAATTCATCACAACTGAGCAAGTACTTACAAGTACTGAACATTATTGAGTACTTGTTATACACAATATATAGTTGAAAAATTGACCACGCTGTGCTCCAGGGACGGCAGAGCTTCACAGCAAGGTGCTGGCAGAAGGCTTTTCAACGTGCCCATCATAAAAGAAGAAATTTGCTTGGCCCATGAACAAACGTAGAGGTGCTCAAATGTGTTAGGAATCCAGGCCATGAAAACTAACATCCTCATGACATACCACGGCACACTCATCGGCTCAGCAAAAATTAAGTCTGAAAAAAGAAGTGTGGGCAAGGATAAGGAGCCGTGAAAACTCCTGGTGGGAGCATAAAATATTACAAATGTTTTGCAGAAAGTTTGGCATTATCCACTAAAATTAAAGCTAATCCTGCTACTCGGTAGTTCAGTTTTTCAGGAGACTGCACCTCAGGAATGCTATCCAATAATGCTCGAATATCAGCCAAATCCTGGAAACAAGCTGAGTGTCCATCAACACGGGAAAGGATACATAGTGTGATCTATTAGAACCATGGACAGCGGCGGGGATGACCAGACTGAGCTTGGCTAAGAACGATTCCCTGTTTGGGTCTGGCCACTTCATAGTCACGCTCTGAAGCCACTAACCTCTTCGGGCCTCAATTGCTTCATCTGGGGAGCAGCAGTGGTCATACCTGCTTTACCGTGTCGGTGTGAGTTCACTAGACAAGTGCGTCACACACACTCCCTCGCTGACCATGAGCCTCACCGTGGAGCTAGCAGACAGAGTGAGAATACTGCGGTCTGCACGTTGCCTGGCAACTTCCTCCCTCGGACTCAGGGCAGGCTGGGTAGAAGCCTCCATCACTGAGGCTGGAGGACCCTTAAATGGACTCTCCAAAGATGCTCCTAGCAGACCAGGTGAGTGTGCACACTGCAAGCAGGAAGGGACTGAGCCAGAGGGAAAGGGAACTCGGGAGGAAACCAGGAGAGACAAGGAGAAAAATGGAAATCTAAGAAGCTCCTTTTTCAGAGAGGAAGGCCAAACAGGGCCATGGTGGTACTAGTCCAGCTGAGTCTGGGCCTCCTGGATGCAAAGGGTCCCCACCCTGGGGAGAATGTGTGAGGATGTGACCTAGACAGTGCAGAGAAGACATCAAACAGTAATCAGGTGCATGCTGGGGCATCCCAGAAACTCCTCCTATGAACAGAAGAGGAGGGGGATGGAGCTGAGTCTTTAGGAAATGGAAGTAGAGCTTGGCGGAGAAAATCAGACCCACCCGTGCAGCTGGGAAGGAGGGCAGGGGTGGGGGGGAACTTCAGGCCCCCTGCGGACCGGGGAGGCAGGATGCTTATTCCAACAACTGCAGCTCTCAGTCCTCCAATGCCAGCAGCAGTCCCTGGCAGGCCCCATAGTGGCTGGTCCTCAGGAAAAGTGGACCGCAGAACCCGGATGTCAGTGACTTCTTAAAACCCAACGGCTACTCTGTGGATAGTGGAAAGTCTGAAGCCACCCCCAAATTCCAGTGAATTCTGGGAGGCTTACCTTCTGAGAGTCACCTTCAGTTTGAAGCTTTGCTTCTGTAGATTTAATTCAGTTTGTAGATCATCTTACTGTTTGATATCTGTGGCCCCTGTCTCACAGTACAATATAGAACACCGCGCTTTTCCTGAATTCACAGAGAACAAACCAACAATTGCGTGAAGGGTTTGCGTGAATGTTTGCAGCCAACTTGAGTGAAGCTTAAGAGAGTAGAAGGATGTACCCTGTATTAACTGCTGGAGGCATCCTCCTCCTGCAAAATTCTTGACCAGGGCGGCAATGTGGGCCCCTCCCAGCATCCCTTCCTGTTTCTTCTCTATGCTTCTGGCACCACTGTCCCTCCCTTTTCAGGAGCGAAAGGAAAATTCCTCCCATTTCCTCAGTGTCTGCCAAGTAATATCCAGGCTGGCTTTGCCACAGAGTTGGCTAGGGTGACCGCTGTCCCGGTGTGCCCAGAATCAAGGTGGTTCCCAGGATGCTGGACTTGAGCTTAAAAACCAGGACAATCAGGTGCCTGGGTGACTCAGTGGATTAAGCATTTGCCTTTCGCTGAGGTCATGATCCCGGAGTCCCAGGATCGAGTCCTGGCACTGAGTCCCGCATCAGGCTCCTGGCTCAGCGAGGAGTCTGCTTCTCCCTCTGACTCTCCCCCCTCTCGTGCTTTCTCTCTCTCACATAAATAAATAAAATCTTAAAAAAAAAGGGGGGGGACAATCTTGGGTGAACCAGGATACATTGGTCACCATGTAGAAGGACCGAGACCTAGATGAAGGCTGATTTTCTCCCCGGGCTCTGGATTCCTTTGTTTTGTTTTGTTACAAATAAAGGGTGAAGCTTGATGAGGGACGAGGAGCTCTAGCTGGAAACAGAGGAGGGGGAAGTGGAGACAGATGTACGGGTAGAGTCCTATAGGCCACACACTGTCTCCGTCCAGATGATGAGGGGAGACTGAAGCTTTCACACATCTTAGTTTCCTTCCAAGTTCACACTTTAGAACTCCAGGTTCCGTAGGGTTTTTTATTTTCAATCACGTAAGACTCTGGTTTACATTTCAGCAGACTATCCTGACTGCACAGAAAAACAGACCATGATTTCTCTTTTTTGAGTCAATTAGTAATTCAGAGGGAAACCACGAAGAAAAAACATGCTCTGGGGGGGACACAGAAGAGGTAAACTGTTCCCCTAAAGAGTTTACAATCTGGTTAAGGAGACATACTGAACACACGAGAGTAAAGGAAGTAAACAGACCAGAACAGTGATTTTATCTGCAACAGCATGGCTCTAGGTAGACGTTCAGAGAAGATGCAGGTTAATAGGGGCTGGGGATTCTTCATTAAGGCGGTGCCCCAGAGGGAGGGTGAGCTGGGTAAATAGAGAAGAAAAGGAGGACATTTCAGGCTGAAGGGGTGAGGCCCTTTGAGAGGAAAATAGCACCAAGCAGGGTCTTACTTGTCTCAACTGGTTTGTGAGCTCCTGGGAGGCAGGCCCCGGGCGTCCCAGCGCCGTGGTCCGGGCAAGAACATCACACCAGGAACTCGAACTGCTGGTTGGGAGGCTTGGCTTCTCTCTCCCCATGCTGTGTGGCTCAGGGGGAGCTGGTTACCTTTGCCGGGCCTCTGTTTTCTCATGGAAAGTGGAGTCGACAACCCCCAAGTTTGTGGTGACGCGTGAAGCTCCAGTAAAACCCCGGGTGTGAAAACATCCCCAACCCTTAAGAAACGATATCAATGGGAGATTATTATATGTCTATACACGCCCACCTCCTGCACAAGGCGAACATTCCATTAGTTTCTACCAAACACATGAATGAATACAAGCTACCTTGTTCTTTTTTTTTTTTTTCCAGAAGTCTCTGGCACCTGGCAGAGTCAGGGACACTGGATGAACAACAGATACAAAGACCCCCCAAAACTCCCTTCATTTTTAATCCTCGGGCTGGAAAACTGGCAGAAAAACCCAAACCCACACAGCCAAGGCCCCTGGGTGTGGCGATCTTCCGCCGTTTCCCACCTCCGGGCCCCTCCTCCGAAGCCCCCCTCCCCGTAATTGCCAATCCTCCGCTGTGGGGTGGTGCTTTCCGAGCCTCCTAAACTCCCTTAAACCATTTGCTTCTAAACGCCTCCACTCATCAGCCTCTTGTCAGCGGCCACCGGGAGGAACGCGAAGGCCTTAATTGATCAGGCGGGGCCGTAGCCTTGAGAACTCGATTCAGGTATTGACTTCCGAGCAGCCAGTTTCGCTCCGGCCTCCAGAGCCAGGAGCCGCCGAACATCAAAACTATTAACCTCTGGCCCGAGCCGTTGGCGAGGCAGCCCAGCAGCAGTAATTAGGAAGTCAATCGGAATCGCCTGTCTCACTTACACGGGCATGTCAATCAATAGCCGCGGTGACAGGTTCATTAGGCCCGGGCCATGCAAGCCCAGCCTGGAACAACCTCGTAAAGTCCGCCAACGACTCGGGGCAGAGAGAAATCTGCTCGGAGGACTGGAGTGGATGACAATACGCATTGATTAGGACTCCAGCGATTTATGAGGTGCTACTTGTTGGCCAACCTTTCTGACTCAGTGCTAAATTTTCCCAAGTCGTTGCAAGATGAGACCAAATATTACCCTTTAAAAAAATGAGGGAAAGCCAGCTGTTGTCTGACAGGGCATTTTTTTATGTTAGTTACTCCTAGCAAATAATCTATCGGGGTAAAACTTCAATAGTTAGTTAAGGCTGACGTGGTCCCTTTGTCTCTGTGACCATCAGACTTTGAAAGAAGACATCCATCTGGAGAAGAAAAAATATGATTTGACGTGTGATTAGGTTAAGACTCTACCTTCGGAGAGACAGGGTGATTTAGGCATTCATTTCTTCTTGGCGTTTTTAATGGCTCGTCTGGGCTGTTGCAGGGGGACGGCTGACACCTGGTTTTCAGAGCTAATTTAAGAGCTCAATAGAAGGAGGGGGGGTTCGTATAAAGGGATCCCTTCTGGCTCCTTCCCCATCCTCACGGATGACACGGCTTGACCACATTTGCCAGAGACCTTGCCTGCCTCTGAGCCAGCTGGATAACGGGGTGGTGATTCTGAGCCTCATTCTGGGCCGTGGCCTTGAACGTAACACAAGGCAGGGTGACATGTTCACTGCTTAGCCAGACTTACAAGTCACCTCACTATTAGCCCCGGGAAACAGCCAGAGGCACGTGGAATGTCCAGTGTTTCCTGCCACGTGCCTCTGTCTACAGTGATCAACGCAAGTCCACCTGCACCTATGAGTTCATTACCAAGTGGAGGCTTGGGGCAGCTTCCTATGTGAGAAGACTCCAGAATCTTATGACATGCCCCAACATTAGTCCCGTGTGGACTGTCCCCAGAGGTATGATCGTGCTACCAGGCATGTGCACACCAAAACAGAGACACAGCGGTTGGAGCCAGCTCAGAAGGGCTGGATTCAGTCCATGCGGCAGCATGAATGAGACCCCTCCCTCTCTAAGTATAGTTTTTGCATCTATAAAATAGGACCCAAAATGCCGGTGCTTCTATCCAACATGGTTGTAACAATGAAGAATGATGAAGTAATGGAACGGAAACTTCCTTGTTGTTGTTGAAATACTGTAGAGCTGGCTTTATGGAGAAGACATCCACTGTATTCATCCCAAGCAGAAGGGGAGGTTTCAAATGGTTATATGTGAGCTGAGATTTTTCTCCCCCAACATCTCACCGGCAAGGCCGGATCAATCAACCTGCAAGCGTTTACGCAGCTCTGTAAGATACTGTGGTTGATCTTCACCTCCCCCTCCTCTGCTTTCAGTTACAGGAACTCAGTAACAATGGGCAAAGGGAAAATATCGGTTTTTCCCAGCTAAGTTCCAAGTCACCTCTCTTTATGCAAAATCCATTCTTTAAGTGGTAGTTTCTTTTGTCCTGTAGGTTCCAGGAATCTGGCTTATTGGTCCCCGAACTCCAGCCCTGCCCCACTGTGGGCTCCACTTAATTTCCTCTCTGGAGTTCCTTTTCTTTTAAGAGCTGGTTACTGTTTCCCCAGCCACCATCCGTACGTCCTCCTGAACAGACACAGAGATGGGAATTTAGTTGCCTGGCATTGTGAAAATAGAACAAAACAGCAAACACAAAAACAAAATAACCCCAAAACCAGCACAATTCACTCAAGGCATCCTAGCTGAGGTTGTCATTTATCTTGGGTTGCTCGGTGGGGCCAGGGCAGGCTTTTTAATTTTTTTTTAAACCATCTCCTCCCTCACCATCTTTCCCCGGACCTGTAAAGTCTCTGGTTCTTGCTTCATAGATCTGCGTTCCCAGTTCTGAGCGGATGGATGCCCAGACTGAGGCCAGTGGTGGGATTGGGATGGAATAGCAGCTAGGGCTGGGGGTTCTCAACCCCTTCGGGACCCGCTGTCTCATTTAGCATTTGGACGTGAGCTCCTGGGCCAGCCCCCTGATAAGGGAGGGCATCTAGTCCCCCAGGACTCCTCTCTTGTACCCAGAACTATGAGCCCTGAAAAGATCCCCCAACCTTGGACTATTTAGTTGTTATGTGCATTTCTTTTAAAATGTGATTGTTTTTAAAGTATATTAGCAGGCTTGTTATCAGGATTGGTTCTACTGGAGGTGAAGCTTGGCTTGTTAGACTTGTGGTCCTAAGTTGATTTCTGGACCTGGTTTCACCAGGAACCATGGAGCCTTGATGGGGGCCGCCTTCCCCAGGCCTGTCTACAGGACTGAGGCTCCTCACCACCTCCAGCAGAGTGCCATCTCTTGTTGCAAAATCTCTCCCAAGGTCCTGTTTCTGTGCTGAGGAGCCTCTCGTTTACAGCCCATTGGCCAAGCTGATAATGGACAGATTTGAGACAAAGGCATCTGTGTTTAGGGTATACCAGCCACCGAGCTCCCAAGGTTCACCACTCTGCTCTATTACTTAGGAGTGTGACCCCCCCCCCAAAGGACAGCAGGTCTTAATAACCTGAAAACACATAGAGCAAGAAAAGATCTTTCACCAGGGGAAAAACAGCCCCAATTGTGCTCTCTAACTTAACTTTTCAAAGCGCTTGCATACCCCTGACTTCATACCCCCCCACGATGGCCTTACGAAGTGTGTATGCGACCAGGGAGAGTAACAGAAGAGTGTTTGTATCCTTGGAAGAGGCCTGCTGATCGCCACCTTTCAACTCCATCACCGCATCTAACATGGCTCAGTTTGGATCACTGCAAAATGCAAAAATGCTTTCATTTTTAAACGTCCTAAAGCCTCCAACATGTGAAACCATGAAAAATGTAGAAAAGTCACACTGGGCTTTACCACGAAATTACTTTGCTGTTTGTGTATCGTGATCGCAACATTTGAAGCAGACAATCTTCTTATTACCTGACTCATCCCTGTATCGCAGGGTCCAGCACAAAGCTGGACACGAAGGCAAACCTATTCTTATGAACTAATCTTCATTTAGAAGGGAAGGGGACAGGAGAGATTTTGATTTTTTTTTTTTTTTAAGGTCACACAATATAGAATTTCTCCATCCCCTTCACCTGCTTACAATAGCTTTGTTTGTCCTGTGGCTCAGGTTTCATCTAGAATCTAAGATTGGCCATGCCTTGAGGAAGGCAGCCTCTCCCCCACCACAGCCACAGCCCTCAGTCCTCCAGGCCAGGTATTGCTGCCAGCTCATTGCAACGGAGAGATGGGCCATATGCAAGTTGCCAGGGTGTGTGTGTGTGTTGGAAGGGGAGTGACCCTCTGAGCCTGGAACCTCTGTGGGCAGCACTCTGCCTTAGGGAACCAAGCTCCCCTCCTGCCCGCACTATGAGCAGCCCTACTGCCTGCACCGAGAGCCCTACAGGTAAGCCCTGGCAGGGGCAACTCGGGGAGCCTGTGAGATGCTGGTTTTTCCTTCTCTCAGGCACACACACGCCGGGTGAGCCTTCGGAGCACGCTGGTCTGGTCTGCAGCAAGGCCTGCAGGAGAAATCCTCACGCTCCAAGACAGAGCAAGCAGCCAATACCGGCTTCCCTTGCACCTGTGCCTGTTGCAAGCATTTTTATCATTTTGCCATGCTTCATTGACCGATGGATTTTTTCCAGCTTTGCACTTTTTTTTATTACTATTATTTCTATCTTCATCATTACCTCCGTGCCTCTGATGGCATTTAGATATGAACCGCCTGTGAACCTTCGAGCCCGATTGTGCCATGACAAAAATACTGTCGTTTACATTCTGTGCCAAAGTATTATATAAAAACACATCAACGAAAAGGAAATTCAGGAAGCTGGGAGTAAAGATATATAGTCAGCAAAGTATATAACTTCTGGCGTATTACTGCCTAATCCTAACATAATTATTCTCATCCTTTTATTTGATTAACTTCTAATGGTTCCTCTTGGTGTTAAAGGTCCCACTCTGATCATTTGATTTTAGTGTCTGCTATAATTACCGATAATGTTCTTTGCAAGACAATTTAATGATAACCGCATAATGGCCTATATGAAGAAAGCTGCAGGGTTTCAAAGCTTTTGAGTAATATAAAATACATTAGACTAACACAAGCTATCAACATGACAGGGAATGTTTGATTTACACTCAGGACTAGGTTATAGCATTGTGGAATTTTTTTTCTTTTTCTTTTTCTTTTTTTCTTTTTGCAGCCGTTTACAATAAATGACAGAACAGTTGGACAATCTGTAACTTGCTGATTGCAAAAAAAAAAATGTATCGCAAAGTTTGGAGTGGTACAGGGGCAACCAGGGGAGCTCCTGGGGAGCCGTGTGCTTGGAGCAGAGCTGGGACAAGAGCCGTGGGCCCGGTTCCCTAGGGGCGGCCACCAAATGCGCCTTCTCCCGGGGAAGATCGGCCAAAAGGGAAGCTCTTTACCCTTCTCTGGTGCCAGGTCTGAACGACCGAGGTTCTGTCTGGCAGTCCCATTCACTCGGTAATTGTTAGCTGCTGGCATCTGTTCAGGTAGCCAAAGCCTCAGTCAGCTAACTAGTTTTTTGGATCGAAACACAGATTGTTACATTTTTAGTTATTCCACCTCTCCTTTTTCCAAACAGGCAAATAAGCGAGCAAATGAAAAAAACCCGGCCTCACACAAAAGAACCACTTTTTCCAAGCCCGAATGGCCAGCGGAGTTGACATCACCTTCCTCCGGGCCTGCCCCCTCGGCGGGGTTCAGTGTTCGGGAGCCTGGCATATTGGGAGCCTTGTTCCTTTGAAACAAAGTAATCACTCACCACTCTGGCCAAATGCAGCATAATTGATGGTGTGAGTGGATGGAGAAAATTTCCTGTCAGGAAAAAAAGGTTAACCGTGGACATATTACACCAGGGTCTCTGATTCCGGGATAATGGCATTTGGACAAAAGTAGGGCCCCGTCCTTTTTATAGCACTTTATGCCCCATTAGTATTACTGCAAGTCCCAGGACCTGCCTGTTCGGGCACTTAATCAAAAGCAATGGGTTGAAAATCATGTTCCAGCTCTCCTCATATTTGATTCATTCCTCCCAGATAGGAAGAAGTAAAAAACACATTACTAGCATCAAAACAGCACATGCATTATGTGCTAAGCAGTTGAGAAGGCTATCATTGGGTTTTATCCCTTTGGGTACTTGGATGGACAAGTACTTTCCTATTCATCCATTCAGTGGACTGAGGCAGCCATGTTTCATTTTTTTTTTCTTCCCCTGACAGACAATCCGTTAGTTCTCCACAGATCTCTCTTTTAAAGACACATTCATGTCACTTATTTTAATTGTAGGCTTCAGGCAGCAAGCCCAGGATGTGTGTTCGCATACACGCGCACATACACACACGGGCACGCACACACACGCACATGGGCACACACACACGCGCACACACACACACACACACACACAGTTGGAAACCCACTACTTGGATGTAGCTCCTCTGAGAGCCAAATCTAATAATAGGAGAAGAACATTTCTTAGGGGAAGAATTAATTTATACACTTAATTACTCGGGATCCACTTCAAGCTCTCCGCCTTAACGCTCTTTCTTTTGGAGAGAGGTTTTAACTAAATGCCTAGTGTTTTGACAGACCCCGAGGAGAGCCTGCCTCACGTCGATGGAGCGGCCTGGCCTTGTCCCACCCCCAGCACCATGGCCCACTTGCCCACCCTCCCGGAAGCAACGTGGGCGTCAGCCATGGACCTGAGCCCCTGCTCTTGCTAATATTGATCGGGGTCTGAAGGAGAGGGACTTCGGCCCAGTGAGCTGCTTTCCCTGTGCTCCTACGCTCTCTGGGGCTTCCGAGTGGATTTTCTGCTAGATGGCTCTGCCCAGCATAACCATGAAAAATGAAACTATTTCTTCTGTCTGTTCAAAACAGGGCAACAGCCAGACCCCTCTTCATTTAGAAGCCTTCCGTCTGAGGAATGGCCTTTGTCCTTTTAGAGAACTCCTTCCATTTACCAGTATCTTGACAAAAAGTAGAAGGATGTAATCGATTATGAAGTTGCATGATATTGGGAGAAGGATTACCTCTGCTGGCCTAATGAGGAAAGAGTTATCATCTGCTTCTGACATCATCAGAAACATGGACAGGCCAGGGAGGCTGCCCATGGCTTATCTAACCAACTTGGAATCCTAGACGCCAGAGTTCCCAAAAAGAGTTCTGGCTAGGTGTAGAGGAAGCGCGTTCCTGATCCCCGAGAAGAGCTAATGGAGGCCTGCAATTATCCAAATTGGAGAGGGGTAGGAGGGGGGTTCTGGAAATGTGGGCAAACAGAGCAGAGACAGGGAGACGAGGAGCAGCATGTGACCCATGGCCCCATCTTCTGAATGGGGCCATGTCTAGCCTCCTAGTGTATAACCACCCCATCAGCCTGCCAAGAGACCCATACATCCCTCCAGTGTGAACATATGGGGTGTAGCCATTATTTACTGACGAGTTCTCTTAAAATATACACCTGATAGATCTGGGATGGGCGGAACAACACGTAAAAGCAACACGTCATCACATCAAGATGAATTTAGGTTCAATCCTTCAGTGACTTCATAGAATATTTTACTTATATTAAGATATGTTGGAAAATACCTCTTTTTTAGGGTCTTATATCCCATTAAATATCGGTATAACTCTGTACTACAGAGGTGATTATTTTTAAACCTTGAGAAAATCTAGAAGAAAATTAAATTGACCATTTATCAAGCCTCAGGAGAGAGGGACGAAAATGATTTTTCTAAGCTTAGAAGCAATATAGAAACCCCCAGAGGAAAAGAGTGACAGATTTGACTATATAGAAGAAGAAAATATTTCTGTATGTTGAAAAAAAGAAGCAAACGAGATTGGGAAAATATAACTATGACACAGGGTTAATATCTTTATTATTTAAAATGATCGTATTAATTGATAAGAAAACACCAAGTCCCAAGAATAAGCTAAGAACATAAGCACAATTCATAGAATAGAAAACACAGCTAGTAAGCAAGAATACGGAAAAGCGTTCGGTTTCACTAGAAGCCAAATACATGTACATTTTTTAAAAAGAACCTTTTTTTAAATGAAAATACCCATTTTTGAAAAAAGTGCCCTGAAACTCTAATGCATTTCTGGGGGTCTTATAAATAGGTAAAACCCTTTCAGACAGCAATCCAAAGTTATCAAGACATTTATGCCCTTTGAGCCAGGAATCTCACTTCTGGGTCTCTAACCTGGGAAAGTACCCCAAAAGATGGAAAAAGTAATGCACAGAGGTCTTTACTGCAGTGTGGCTATCACAGCAAAAACCGAAAAGATCCCAACATCAACCAGACATGCTTTAGTCACATCCACCCAGCGGAATATTAGTTAGTCTTAAACTGGTAGCCGTGTGGACAAAGGCTCTCTTTACTATTGGGTGAAAAAGAAATATATACAGTTGAATGTAAACGATTCCAGTATGTAGAAAACATTCACATATCAAAAAAAGAAACCTCAAAACCCACTATACACCTACGAACATGGATAAGATTCAACAACAACAACAACAACGAACCTGACCACACCAAGTACGAGCAGGTTGGAACTCCCATATGTTGTTGGTGTGATGGCGGGCCTATTAGCTCTGCCTCTTGGATTTTTAATGGAGCTCTGCTTTTACCTGATCTGACCTCAGGTCTCAAATCAGGTGACAAATGGTAAAGGAAACTTAGGGGCATTTAGCTTAGAAAATAAAAGCTTCAAAGTGGAATTTATTCCCAGAATGCAAGGCTAGTTCAACATATGGCAATCTATTGATGGGATATATTTACCATATTCATAGAACAAAGGACAAAAACCACACAATCATCTCAACAGACATACAGAAAAAGCATTTGACAAAATCCAGCATCCTTTCATGTTAAAAAATACTCTACAAACTAGAAGTAGAAGAGGGAAATTCTTCAACCTGATAAAAGGCATCTGAAAAAGACCCACAAGCTAATGTCACCTTTGATGGTGAAAGATCGAAAGCTTTCTCCTGAAGATCAGGAACAAGAAGAAAATGCCCTACTCTTGCCATTTCTGTTTGACATTGCCCTGGAGGTTCTAGCTGGGGCAATTAGGCAAGAAAAAGAAATGCAAGTGATCAGATTGGAAAGGAGGAACGAAAACTATTTCTATTTGCAGATGGGATGGTCTTGTACATGGGCAAAGTTAATCTACAGAAAAATCAGGACAAATGAGTGATGAAAATGTTCTGGAAGGAGACAGTGGCACGAAAATGTTCTGGAAGGAGACAGTGGCACGAAATGTTCTGGAAGGAGACAGTGACTCTGCTAAAAAAGTCAATGAATCCTAGGGTGACTTTTGTGACATGTGAATTATTATCTCAATCAAAACAGAAAGAGCCTCCCTCCGAGATATTTGGGAGAGGAACTGAAGGGGGTCAGCAGGCAACGTGTATGTAAATACCAGAGCCTCTGGGACTAAAGGATGAGCCTCAGCTCCAAGGTTTTCCAGCCATCAGATGTTGTGGGAGGAACAGGAAGGTCACAAGGTGGGCTTCGTCCAGGCCTATCCTAGTTTGGTGGATTTAAGACCACCTTTGGCTCCCCTCCGAATCTCTGTAGCCTGTAGCAAACTGCCCGTCTGTATTCGTACCACTCACAGGCACATATCACTGACTGTGCCTCGAACGCATGGATTTGGATATACGTTTTTCTCTCCTTGATTATTAAGTCTTTAAGTGAGAGGACTGTTCCCCAAAGTGTCATACAGTGACATAAACTTGGTTGATAGGTCTGTTAAGTGATGAAAATCATAAAGCAGGTGCAGTGTATCTTGGGTACAATCCCGCCCCCCCCCCCGAACCAATCCTCAGGGTCCGCGTGAGGTTCTGCCCCTTGCCATGTCTCTGGGGATCAGAGGGTCCTGCTGTGAGGGGACCCTGCGGGGGGTGCTCACGGGAAGCCACTGTGCTCTGCCTTCTGGCACAGGGCCCTTCTTAATGCCTTCTTCCTTGAGATGACTCCATCCCACAATATATCGAACATTACAAATGTACTTATTTGAACATAAATACAAGAAATCTCATTTATTTTTAACTATCTGAGTTGAGTTGTGGTTGAATAGTTGACAAAACAATATACTTTACAAACATTTGATTAAAGTTTAATTAATTTTGATTTTGCAGTTTTCTTATTTCAGAGCTAATTTTTTTTTCCAGATTGCAAAAATAATTTTACAGGCTCTTGCAAAGCCCTCAGGTCCAAAGCATCGCGTTGCCCGAGGCAGCATGCTGGATGAGAGGTTTTGTCGACTTCCTCAGGGAACAGACGGGGAGGCATTTTTAGGGAGCAGGGAGTCCCCTCCTAACCCTTCAAATCTGTCCTCTAAGGCGGTTTGCTCACTGCACTCATGTTTTGAGTGGGCCTGTCTCTTTAAATGGGAAGCAGCCTTGTGGCCCAGCACCTCAGAGACCCCCCAGTGCCATTCGCAGGGCCACATGCTACCCACAGCGGTGGAGGAGTGGGGCGCACAGGCATTGACAAAGATTAGGAGAGATCGATGAACACGGACGCGGATTCATTCTCCACCGCTGGACTAATCAGTCGGTTTTCACAAGCACTTTATCCCCCCGTCATATCAGCCACAAATACCCGCTTTAACGCTTGGCATCAGCTCTGCACCAGCCAAATTGATTATATTATTTGGTTTGCTTTAGGAGGAGAAATGGAAAAGACCTTTGCCCTCCCCTCTATAAAAAGCTGAAGCAACAGCAAGTAAAACAAGGAAAATAACAACCAGTGCAGGTTTTGACAGAGTAGAAGAGCCTGCCGGCTGGTTCCCATAATACTTTCGAGAGATTAAATGACTGCATCAGCCTGAGTCTTGGTCTCCAAAGCGCTGGCCCCCGATGTCAAGGGGCCTGGAGAGAAGAAGGCGAGGGCCTCGCTGGTCCTCTGGGAGCCTGAGCAGCAGGAAGTGAATCCTTGTATAAGGTGGTAGCTTCAGCAGGAAAGGGAGGGAAGCCTGGAAAAAGGCCCCCCAGGGGGTAACATTAGAACGTAAACACCCCGGGGGAAACCCCCCCGGAGTGCAATGGGAGGGCTTCTTGTGGGCAGTGCGGTGGGACCAAGGAGGAGCTGGGCCATGTGGGGACCCAGGCGCGTGTTACCTGGGCTTGGAGGGCCATGGTGGGGGTGGCATTCTTTCCTTAGGAACTTGCGGGAAGGTGCCCGTCTATGTTAAAACCACCCATCCAGAACGATCAGGGCAAACAACTGCTCTGATCTCCTCTATTTATATAAAGGGGAAATTGAGGCTCGGGGGAGCAAGTGACTAGCTTTAGGCCACATAGTAAGTACCAACAAAGTCGCACTTGAACGTGGATCCCTTTAGTCCTGCCCGGGGCTCTTGGCATGCGGTCATTCATGGTTCAGGGCCCGTGGGACTGCACAAGCTCTTGTGAGCCTGCTTGTCTCTTCTCTCTGGAGTTATTTTCTCTGGTCCTGGGCCGCCAGTCACTGATTGCAGCCCCCTGGGGGCCCCCAGGAAAAGAGGCACAAGCATGTGGACTAAACACCGAAGTGTTTACACCAGGAGCCTGTTGGCCCACCTCTGGTAGTGAACCCACCAAAGGCCCTTGAGAAAGGGCAGGTGTACCAGGGGCAGGAAAGCAGGCCTGGGGCTCTGATTCAGAAAGGGGAGCAGGCTGTCCTGGTGGCTCATCTGAGACCTCCATGAGCCTGCCCTACCCGCTATGGGGTCCATTCCCGGAGCTGCAGACCAGTCCGTATCCACCAACAGTGCCTTTGCATCTCTGGGCCTTAATCTCCTGCTTCAGAAATCAGCATCTCAGATCAGATTGTCTTCATAGCTCTGTAGTGACATGGGTCTCTGACTCCAGGGTTCGTCGTTGCTTCTTATCTTAAAATAGAGGACCCCAAACTCTCTCTTGACTCCACTTCTTTATACGACTCCCTGCCTTCCTGTCCTTCCTAGGAGCACTTTCCGTAGGAGTTGTTCACCCCTGTCTCCTTGCCTCGAATTCTCTTCTTAGCCCCAGCTGGGCTGCTGTCCCCACCACACCCAAGGGACTCTTCTTGTCAGAGTCACCAATTGCTTTCATGTTGCTCGCCCGAAGTCAGCTCTCTGTTCTGACCTTCCCTGACTTCTCTGTGGCAAGAGACACAGCTAATCACTTCTCGGAACACGTGCTTCCCTGGGCTGCTCGAGGGCCCATACCAACCTGGCTGTGGGTCTTCCTGCTGTCGCACGGGACAGCCTACCCAAGCTAACTCTTCCTCTCCTTCTGCACTTGCTCTAAGGGTTGGGCTGCTTCAAGACTCAGGTTTTGGGTCTCCTCCCTTCTTTATCTACGCTTTGCCTCTAAGTGTCCCATCCAGTCCCTTGGCTTCCAAAACCCACTGTATGGCCATGGCCACTGGAGCATACCTCCAGCTGGAGAGATGACTCTGGAGTCTTCATCTAACTGTTCACTCCCTCCCGCCAGACGGATCGCTGATCGTCATCTCCAGCTTCACACGGCCAGAGAACCGTCGATGTTCTCCCTTCAGCTGCTCTACTGGCCTCCTCATCTCAATAAACAATATGCTGTCCACTCCGTGGTTCACCCAGAGACCTAGAAGTTGTCCTTGGTTCCTTTCTCTCCCCCACCTCCACATCCAGACCGTCAGCAAGGCCACGGCTTTCGGATGACTCAGGGCTCACCTAGCATGGCTCTCCTCTCAGCCTTTGCCTCTACCACCGGGTCTGCTCGGCTGTGGTGAGCCTCCTGCCTGGGCCTCCTACCCTCTGTCTGGGCTTCCAGCTTCCTCTCCAGCCTCCTCCAATCCATTCTCCCCATGACTGCAAATCAGAGCAAGTCGCTTCTCTGCTTGACCACACCCCAACAT
The DNA here is from genome assembly GCF_024610735.1 of Ursus americanus. Lineage (NCBI taxonomy): Eukaryota > Metazoa > Chordata > Mammalia > Carnivora > Ursidae > Ursus > Ursus americanus. The sequence goes on along the minus strand of NC_142145.1, from coordinate 25,636,526 downwards.
GGCACCCCTTAGCTCTTAGAGGAAAAGCCCCACTCCTTAGCCTGGTTTTTAGCAGGCTACCTGCTCTGGCCCTTGTCTCTGTCTTTCACCTTATCTTTTACTTGGGCTGAGCCATTTTCAACCATTTGGCCTTTGCGCTGGCCATTGCCTTGCTTGTAATGTTCCCGCCCTGGACCTTCACACGGTGGGCCTCTGCTTTCACGTCACATTCTCTGACACGCCTTCTCTGGCCATCGAAGGGAAATCATCTTTGCACCAACCTGAGTCTTGGGCTATTACTTGCCTCGATCTGACATTTTTTGGACTTGTTTCCTGTTCATTACTGTCTGTATCCTTGTTACTAGAATATAAGCTCCCAGGAGGCAGGGACTCTATTTAATTCATTGCCTTATCACACTCAGGCGGTAGGTACTCAATGCATTTGTTGAATCAATCAATCAATCAATGATGATCTCTGGGAGCAGAGTTTAGAAATCTCTTTTTCAAAGATGTTCAGCAACTAGGGATGTACTTGTATTATACTAGTGACTGCATGTATTTCCTGGGTGGATTGAAGCAAGAATTTTCATTTTTAAAGACTGTGGAGGACAATGCTTCCCCTAAAAGAATAAATCTCTAATAGTGGAATTACCAGGCCTGTGACAAATGTTTAAAAGATAGAGGTCAGTAGGGCCCTTTGCCCATGTATTCAAGTGGCACAGAAGACTGTTGTCTTTGCTTCTCCATGTTGCGGCCCCGTCCTTAGTTCAACAGCTGGGAGATAAAGTGCCTTCTGTCTTTCTTGAAAAGAATCAATAATAAGAATGAGTACTTGGCTCTCTCCAAAAGGTCAGCCTGACACCTGATTTCTCAGGCTGCTCTCTTGATCCCTCCTCCCCATTAACGGGGCAGCCTTTTCCTGCCTGGCAGACAACTTTCGAAGAACAAATTTGTAATCTGATTCTGAGAAATATTATGGGGATTAAGGCGGTATCTGTGGGTTCATTTGGTTTGGCCCCTGAAGGTTGCAAGGTGGGTCTGAAGCAAAGGTCAGTGTCTCCCCAGGATCGCCTCTGTGTGTGCACGTGCGAGCATGGGTCGTAGGTAGAGGTGTGTGTGAACAGTAAGACGCTCCACAGACGGAGGGACTCTCTCCGTTGCACACAAATGGCCGTGCAGAAAGCCGCCGTGCCTGGCAGTACGCGCAGAGGCAGGAATAGCTGTTGGCACATGTGTCCGTGTACACGCCAGTGCATCTGCATGTGTGCGAGACCGCTTCGCCAGGAGCCTGGAACCTAGCACTCACGTGATTCTAAAAAGTCACTTAAATTTCCTCATCTGTGAACTGGGACTGCCAGCTAAGTCCTACACATTTCAAGTGCGTGTTGCTGGGATGACACGTGAGCACGGAGGGAACATTCTTTGTAACTGGAAAGCTCTCCACGTCTTATTTACGTTGCACAGGAGTGTGGCCCCCATACGGGCCTCTAGCTGCAGGTGGGTTCTGCACATTGGCAAGGGAAGGGAGGAGAATATGGGGGCATTCCTATCAGATAGGCCCCATTTTTACTTACTACGGACCATAAACCTCCCCAGGAATGGGGCTTTGGGAGGAATCACTTCCAGCATGCAGACGACAGGCCCAACTCCCCAGCCGTCCTCAAGACTCCCGGTACTCAGATGCCTCCAGGCAGCCTTCCAGCATCATCACCCCAACGCCTCCTGCCCAGAGCCCTGGTCTTTCCGTAGGGATGCCTCGCTTTAGGAAAACCTGATATACAAAACAGAAGTCCCAAGCACAAGCGAGACAATTAACCTGGGGGGCGAGGGTGACATGCTGGCGGGCTGGGATCCTACGGTTTGGGAAACATCTGGGCCCCCTGGGCCGGCACCCCACCCCCATCCCATACCTCCCACCTCTGGCAAAGCCGCGGGGAGGAGGCGGATTATCTTTTTTTTTTCTTTTCTTTTTTTTTTTTTAATGAATAGGATGGGCTGTGGGCGCCTGGCAGGCCCCATCTGTCCGCTGCCCTGACTCAATTTGATTCCCATTCACCCGCCTTTGTTTGCCTTCCTTTTTGATCAGCAATCTCGTGGGGGGTGGGAGTGCAAAGGCTTAATGTTCTGGAGGGCTTTGAGAAGCCACGACCCCCTCCTGGCAGCCCACCCCCACTGCAGCCCCAGCCGCAGCTCCTGGAGGTGAGTGTCCTCAGGCCGGTGGCTCCCTGCAGCGCAGGGCCCAGTCTGGCCGGGCCTCCTGGGTGCAGCAGAGGGGAGGCGGGCAGAGACACATTGGGGAAGAAGCTGGTGTGCGGTGTTGTGATGTGAGGGGGGCAAGGATGGCGGCTGCTCCCTGGGCCGCAGGAAAATGCGCCTTCCAGGGTCAGGTGCCTCTCTCGGGGTGGGGTGGAGAGGGAGGGCAGGGGAGATGAGCTGGGGGTCTCGGAGCCTCCCGAGTGGGTGAGGACTACAAATTTGGAGGTGTCACCCCTAGAAGCCATTTCACCTCTTTTTAAATAGAAAAGGTAAACGAGCAGCCCATTTAAAAAAATTAAAAATTTTGAATTTAAAATTTCTCCCATAATCTCACAGCCATAATGCTAAAACCACTTTGCAGTTTGCCCAAGCCTTTGGTGACCAGGGGATTATTTTGTAAGTGGTCATCCTGACTGAAAAGGGACCCAGGGAACTTCAGAACTGAAGGGTCATGAGGAAGTGCTACCAGCCCATTTCACAGATGGCAGGAGCAAAGAAAAAGCCCCGGCCTCTGGACAGCTGGGCCCATGCTGGCCCTTGCAGCTGGGGTCAAGGTTATCCTAGAATGAGAGGATTAACCAGCCTCCGTCCAACGACCCCAGTTGTCCCTGAAGGTTTAGGCACAGGTATGGCTCTGCAGGGAATATCTCCTGGCCTCCTGAGGTGGGGTTGGGGGAGAATAGATGCAAAAATCAGAAAACAGCAGTGAAGATGACCCCGGAGGCCTCTACTGTGTGGGCCAGACCACTCAGAGGTTGGGAGGTACAGATTTAGATTTTCTGGGGGTGGCAAACCCTGGGGCTCGGCGTTGTGGGCAGGGCCTATTTCTGCCCAGCAGGGGGCGCTACAACGGGCCTCTGCCGCTGGTGTGCGGCTTTACGTGGATCGCGGTTGGCATGGGCTACAGCCAACACCTGGCAAGCTTGTCTTGAGGGAGTTACCATCCTCTGAGAAATGTAAGGCTGAGCCCCCAAACTGTAGGATGAAGTAGAAAGTTTGGGGGGCCACAACAGAGGGACAGGGAATGGGCCATGGAAGGGGTAGAGATTACTTCCGGCTGGTGGCGACACGGCAGGTTTGGGGGGAAGGCCTCTGAGCTGGTTTGGATGGAGGAAATGGGCCCTCGGGGAAGGGAGAGGGGTCCCCACATTTGGGAGAAGCCGAGGCAGGGCAGAGCCGAGGCGAGGCAGGCGTGTAGAGCAGACCGGTGTCTGGGGAAAGGTCTGCGGGGCAGGCCCCCAGGGGATGGGGCCCAGCGACCTGGGGCGGGCCAGAGCACCGCTTGGCCCTGTGGTCCTCAACAGGGGGGGCCGAGGAGTGCCAAGAGAAGGCAGATGAAAATGGGCCGAAAGAAGGCTGGGGATCCCTTCGGTCACCCAGCTTTACCAGGAGCCTGAAAGGAAAATGCCTTTGCGCACTGACAGTGCGTTTTTCACCTGCTTAGGGATCTTCGTGGCTGATAAGCCAGTGTGTTTAAAAGCATTGTCACTTTCTTAGTGGGTTTGATCAATCTGAATCTTCTCAGCAAATGGATGCGGCTCTCAACTGGAGTTTTTGGAATGATTTTACATTGAAAGGTCCTTCCACTGGACAAAGCCCGGAGAGTGTCCTCTGAGCCCTGCCTGCACAGGGGAGGCATGGCAAGGTCCCCTCCTGGGTGGGCCCTGTCCTCCGGATGTTTACATTGTCTGCCAACAACAGAAAATGTCACGAGTATGACCAGGTGCCAAACCCCGTATGATATATATACAACCTGGGCCCCGAATGCGCCCTGCTGTAGACGGTGCCGTGAAAATTCAGAGGAGAAATCTCTGTGGGTAGGGCAGCAGGGTGGGGTTTATGGGCAATACAGGATTTGATGAATCCTTAAAGGGTGTGTGGTAATTGGATGGGTAGACGCGCAAGCAGCATACGTGCTTCTAGTTAATTATTTATTTGTGTCATCTGCTTATTTATTTTTTATTTTCAGAAATTTAAAAAAAATTACAGAGACGTACAGAGACTAATATCATAGAGACAGGTGTGCCCACCACCCAGAATGGATGGTTATTAACATTACGTCCCATTTGCTTTGTTTTGTTGAGTTAAAAAAAAAAGAAAAGAAAAAACAATAGTTGGAGTCGAATTGATGTCCTTTTTGTCTCTCCCCACTTCATCTCCTGCCAACTCCCTCCGTGTCCCCCAACCCAGCCCCTGCCGCCACGAATTCGGTGTGTGTCTTTCCAGTTTATTTTAAATACTTTCCCAAACACCTTTATAGCTGCGAACAAATAATAGTAGTATTTGGTAGTTTTTTAAAATGATCTAAAAGGTATATTGAAAGCAAGTTTGCTTTTGTTTGTTTCCTGAGTTCTGTGTTGGTCGAACAGCGTTCTTTTTCCCTGCAACGTGGCATTCTGGCACGTGAATACAGCAAAAATTAGTACTGTTGCAGTGAGCACGCTCTTAAACTGCTCTTCACATGTATGTATGAGACTATAAGCAGAAGTACTCGGGTCTAGGGAATGCGGAGTTTTACGTTTATACTAATTTATATTATTAATTGCAGTTAGTTTTAATTAGACCATTTTGCAAAAAATCTGGTGAGTCTGAAATAGATTATATTTGTGCTTCTGTATCACTTCTGTTTACAAAGCATGTTACATTAAAACACCCTACTCCTAGCCAGAGGTGCAGACCCACGGCGGGTTTGCTGAGGTGGCTCTAGGATGAAAAATACAAACACAGGGGCACCCGGGGGCTCAGCTGGTTAAGCATCTGCCTTCGGCTCAGGTCACGATCCCAGGGTTCTGGGATCGAGCCCCGCATCGGGCTCCCTGCTCTGCTGGGGGCCTGCTTCTTCCTCTCCCACTCCCCCTGCTTGTGTTCCCTCTCTCGCTGGCTGTCTCTCTCTCTGTCAAATAAATAAATAAAATCTTAAAAAAAAATAGAAACACATTTTCAGTTACTAATGTTTATAAGAATAATTTTTAATTGTTGACTTTGAAGAAGGACGATAAATAAAAGGATGATTTTTTAAAATAGGAGCGCTGTCCTGCTGAGCTGTGCGTAGAAACTGCCAATTGGACTTGGGTTATTGTAAATGGATGCATACTTTAGTTTATGACTTTGGGCCTTGGTAGATAGATGATTGTTGATAGATGATAGATAGATAGATGATAGATAGATAGATAGGTAGATAGATGATAAAGAATATTATATATAGTTATTATGGGCACATTACATGCAGAGAATAGTTACAAGGCCAGCTTTAAGCTCTCCTGAGTTTGGTGATTTGTGGGTGCTATTCTCTGATCTGCCTACTGTCGCATTAAAATTCCACTATTGAAATCCTTCATATGCATTGGAACTTTCATAATCAGAGATGGGGTAAGATATTAAACTATAACCTTCTTTCTGTCCAAGTATACATTTGCTTGCCATTTCCCTATAGAGAAGATAGTTTCCATAGAATGGAACATAAGTAATTTTCTAAGTGGGGACAGTGGGCAGAGGAGGAAAGGCGAGAAGTAGTCCTACAGCCGGGTGGCCGGGAGCTGGGCAGGCATGGATGTTTCTGGAGGTCCAGAGGTCAGAAAGCCCACGTGGAGGACGGGGTATCACTTGGTGGCTGGGAGCAGAGGGGCAGGTAGAGGAGTGGTCGGTACTCAGAGGCAGAGGAGATGCTGAACGCCATCTCATGCCCTCCCTCTGCCCCTCCCCCCCACCCCACTCCAAACCGAGAGGGCGTGCAGGCCATCGCTGCACGGTCTGCGGCTTACTGGAAGTGAAGGAGAAAGCTTCGCAGGCGTGGTTCCACAGCTCTGTGCTGCACACGTCATTTTAACACAACCCAGCTGCGTGGGCGTCCGAACAGCCGTAGACGGCGCGGAAGCCGTGACATGGCCCAGGTTTGCCAGCCCGTGTGCTGTCAGAGGGACGTCCTGCCTGCGCTCGTCGTCCCTGGCATTGGCAGCACGTGCCTCCCTTCCTCTCACAGTATTTCCACATCCATTATCTTGGCCGATCCTTGCAATAACCCGGTGAGCTGAGTTGGAAAGATATCGAGGCCCCATTTGGCAGAGGTTAAGTGGCTTTGCTGAGGTCATGGATTTTAGCAGCGGGGCCAGCCTGGAGCCCGGGCCTCTGGACCAGGACATCTGGGATGCCACTGCAACACACACACACACACACACACACACATGTGTACATACACAATGTGGATCTTGTATCATTCTTCACAAGAGGGCAAGGCCTGTGTCTTGCACCTCTCTGAATCCTTAAAAAAATTTTTTTGGGGTTACTTTCCAAGCTGAGCCATTTTTTCCATTCCAGGGTAGCCAGGGCTCTTGTGTACCTTGAAACCTTTTCTGTCCCGGGGGATGGACGTTTTAGAACAAAAAAAATTATACAAAGCCAAGCCTCCTCATTGCCACCCATCAGCCCACTGCAGACCTCCCGATTGTCCTGAACGCTATGTGTGCTGATAGAAATAAGAAGGTTACTGCTGCCAGTTTTCACGCGGGTCACTCTGCGGGGTGAGCTGCCGGGGAGAGTCACAAGCAGACACAGCACGGCCTCATGGGAGTGTTGCCATTCCAGCATCACCAACAGTTGTCCACAAGTGGCTGACCGCTCTGCTGGCATCCGCACCCCTCGCCTTCTTCCGCAGCAGCCCCCCAAGTTCCCGTCTGTGTTTCTCATGCTGTCCTGCTTCCTTAGCCCTCCTGCCCTCCACCTTCTGCTGGTACTGGAATCTGCCGATGTCTATTTTCGGTAGCGGAAATGAACACCTGAGTAGAAAGCAGTGGTCATACAGGCAGCAAAACTCAGAACCAGGGGCTGACACAAGTGGCCAGAGAAACAGACAAAACTCCAGAACCATCAGGAGAGGGTGCGCAGTATTCTGGATTGAGTGATGTTCGCTCTGAACGCCCAGAGAAGGCAAGGTCAGGGGGACTTCACGGAGGAGGTGGCCTGGAGGATGGGGGATTCCTATAGAAAGAAGGGGGAGGAGGGGCGCATAGCCTGCCTGTCCCCATTTTTCCTCTCGGCTTCCAACCGTGGAAGGTCAAGGCCAGCGGTTGCCCTGAGCCTGGGGGCCAGAAGCAGACCCTCGCTCCCCCCCGCTGGCATCACCTGGGTGACTTGCCTCCGCCCGCACCCTGCAGAAATGAGAAATTTCCCAGCCAGCACTCTGTTTCCCTTTTCTCTCCCTTTCCCTTCAGAAGCCAGAAAGAGAAGGGAGATGGAGGAGGGGCGGGGGCCAGGGTTGGCGGGGGATGGGCAGGAGGTGGCAGCAAACGGGTTTCCTGCAAAGCCGGGGCTGACTGCCGCCCAGAAGGATAAATGACTCCGATCGCCGGCTGCCGGTGTTACACAACTTGTCTGTGTTGGCTTGAGACCTCAGTGATCCCCATCTAATTGAAATCACTTTCCCCTGACCTCCTCCGTAAGCCGGGAGCTTGCCGCGCTCTGCCAACAAAGGGGCGCGGAGGTCGGAGGAAATCCTGGCCGGGCTGCGGAGCCGCGCGCCGCACCGTCTTCCCGGCCGCCCGCGCCCTGGCCTGCGGGGCACCTGCTCCGGGGAAGGCTGAGCCCGCCTGCGTCGCGAGCTGGCGGGGAGGCTCTCCGCGGGGCCGGGACTGCCCCCTAGAGGGCACTGGAGGCATTTTGTGGGGGGCCTGTTGATTGGCATTAGGATTGGAGGCGCTCCGCGTTTGGTGGGCAAGAGGTCCGGACGCTGGACATCGTGCCGTGTGCGGGGACAAGCCCACATTTGCCTCGCAGGACCCGCCAGTCTGCAGAGATGAAAAATCCGTTTATGATGCTCTGAGCCTAGACTCTGTTTCACACATAAATCAAAGTATTTTTGCACCGTTATAATATACTCTGGTGTTCCCAAGAAAGCAACTACCTCGTAAATCAAGGGAAAGGGAACTCTTTTTCCAGTTCATCTCGTTAGGAGTCGTTTACCATTTAGGCACCTTGCGATCCTTGAACAATGGCGATATAACACATCTGTATCCAAATCTCTATTTCTTCTTCTCTCTGTATGTGTGTGTATATAATGGATTATTTATAATGGATTATATGTAATGGATTATATATATATATATGCATATATATATACATGTATATGTACACCCCCACCAAATATAGTTTTATGCCATTATTTCAAAATGTCAAATATAAAGAAGTTCACCAGTAGCATTCGGTTGAATGCCATCTAGTCTTCCATGCAAACCTGTCGTGCGTAGGTGCCAGACTCACTGTCTTCTGGGGCAGATATGCCTGAATTTACATACAGAAATGCACATGATTTGATCAGAATTGACTTTCACTTTACTTCTCTTTATAATTATACTAGAACAATTGCGTTGACCTTTAGAAAGGGATTTCAGGCCCTTTAGAGTTGAGAACCATTGTTGTTAGCTAGCTCTCTCAGTCTTGGTTTCCTCTTCCTCCTCAGAAGAAAAATGGGGACAGTAAGATGTTAAAAACCGCACAAATGCCATAGAAAATCACACGCATGGAGCACTGAGCCCAGGATACTGCTGCCAACAGAAATATTGCTGATTAAGGTCCCTAAGAGGGCCAAATTCCAAATGTGGAGGGGGGTGGGTGGGGGGCTGGGTGTGCAGAGAACAATTGTGAGCCAGGGTTGGAAGACCAAAGGCTCGTGGTGGTTTTCCAAGTGAGTTCTGCGAAGCATGGAGATTTTTTTCTCTTTTAAATTATTAAACAGATGGGGAAAAGAAAGGAAAAACCTTCCTTAAGCACTTACTGACCATCTACTATGTGCCAGAACTCTGTTATAGGATCTTTTTAAATTCTTACCTCAACCCAGTGAGGCAGGTATCATTTGACTGCATAGAAGAAAAACTGGGGGCACACTTAGGAAGCAAAATTTGAACCAAACGCATTTGATGTCAAAGTCAGTATGACATACTGCCCCTAAAAACTTGCCAGTGGGCTTGTTTTTATTTTTGCAGATTGGTGGCTTAATTAAGGTCTTCTGTCTTAGTCAGCAATTTCGGTCTATGATACTTGGCTGAGCCTAACGCCTAGATGTTAAAGGCAACACAAATAGAAATTCAGACGTAGAGCTGAACCAATATGAGGACATTGGTATACTTTTGAAAGAAATAAAACAATATCTGTACAAATGGAAAACATACTACCTTCTTGGATAGGAAGACTTAATATCATAGAAATTTCAATTCTCCCCCAAATCATTGTATAAATATAATGAAATATCAATTGGAATTCAAATGGAATTTTTATTGTGTCAAATTATCTAAAAATTGATATGAAAAAGTAAATGTCTGAGAAAGGCCAAGAAAAAATTTTAAGAATAGTTGAGGAAAGATAACTTGACTTAGCAGATCTAAAAACATATATGGAATGGAGTTGACATAGAAACAGGATGGGAAACCCAGAAATAGATCCCTGTGAAAAAATGTAGTATCTTTAATAAATGATGCTGGTAATCTGCTTAGAAGAAAAATAGATTTCAGTTCCCTGCCTCACATCGTATTAAAAAAAAATCTAACTGAATTAGGCCCTTAAATGTAAAACAAACAAAAAAACCAAATCATAAATTTATTACAAGAAAATCCAGGGAATATATATACATATGTATATAAATTATATTCTATATTATGATGTATAAATTAATTATATATAATTTATATTTATTTATATATATATATATAATTTATGTTTATTTCTATATATTCATATATAAAATCTCCCCAGGGCTGTGGTTGAGGAAAAGAATAGTGTGGAATAGAAAACAATTATAGCAAGTCAGGAAATTCAGAGGCTATAAAGGAAAAGGTAAAGCATATTCAACTGTGTAAAAATTGTAGGACACTAGTTTGGCAAATAGATGGGGGAACACATTTTCAATGCAGATGATTAATAACATGTTAATATCTCAATTGTACCAAAAATTTCTGACAACTGAATAAGAAAAAATGAAGAACAATAAATTGGAAAATGGGCGGAGGGTATGAAGAGACAGTTCAGAGAAGATCAAGTTCAAAGATCGATGAACTCATGAGAAGATATTTAACTCCTCTAGCAGTCATTTAAATACAATAAAGTAACAGTGAGATATCATTTCAACTACAAGACTAGTAAAATGTAAAGAGTGATAACTCCTACCACTAATGGAAATGTTAGGGGAAAACTGTCCTTTTGTATACGTTTCGAGGAAATGCGAATCGTGTTTTTAGAATGCGATTGGGTGATGATTTTAAAAATGTAAGATACACAGACCCTTCAACCTGGCAACCCACTCCTGGAAATTTGTCCTTTAAAAACAATTTTGGTAAGAAAACATACTTGTTCAAGGTCAAAGATGTTCACATCAGTATTGTTTGCAACTACACAAATTGGAAAACAAAATCAATGCCCATCAGTAGGGGAATAGTTGACTAAATTGGGGAACATTTATATCACGGAATATTGCAAAACTTAGATTTTATTGAATATTATTTCTTACTGAATTTGAGGAGTCACCATCATATAGTTTTGAATGAGGAAGGCACATGCAGAGAATGGTGTCTTGTATGACCTACTTTTGTAATTATGACTCTTCCAGAGCACATACATATATTTGTGTATGTAAATGGCCATATGAGCATAAACAATATGAGTGGAAAGATTCAAAACAGGCTGATACCAAAGAACGTGGGAGATGAACGGGGGTGGAGAGGTGTGTGTGTACAGGGAAACAAAGAGGTTAAAAAAGATATAAAAGATTGTTGACTTGATAAAATCAACATGAGTGACATGACCTAATTTGTGTAAAATTGTGTGTGTATGTGTGTATAAAACCATACATGGAGAGAGAAGTCTGGAAGAATATTCATTAAATATTAATAATGTATTCGTGGATTGGATATCATAGAGATGCCAGTTCTCCCAAAATAAACATGCAGATTCAATACAATCACAGTAAAATCTCAGCAGGTACAGGTATGTGTCTGTGTGTGTCCATGCACATGTGTACATGTATGTGTTGTGTGTAAATTGACAAGCTAATTCTAAAATTTATATAAAAATGCAAAGAGCAAAGAACAGTCAAGATACTCTTGACAAAATAACCAAGATGTGGGGTGGGGGAGGGAAGAGGATGGTGTCTTGCACTATCAAATATCATGATTTAAGACTTACGAGGATATTGGGGCGCCTGGGTGGCGCAGTCGTTAAGCGTCTGCCTTTGGCTCAGGGCGTGATCCCGGCGTTCTGGGATCGAGTCCCACATCGGGCTCCTCCGCTATGAGCCTGCTTCTTCCTCTCCCACTCCCCCTGCTTGTGTTCCCTCTCTCACTGGCTGTCTCTGTCAAATAAATAAATAAATAAAATCTTTATTAAAAAAAAGACTTATGAGGATATAGAAAGTAAGACAATATAGTATCAGTGCAAAAAAAAAGAGAGAGAGATGAATAACTCAATAGAGTTGAATAGGGTGTTCAGAAACGGGTGCACATATATATGGAAACTTTATGTATGACGAAGGTGAACTACAGAGCAGTGGGAAAAGAAAGCCTTTCCAATAAAGGATATTAAGTCTATCAGATATCAAAATGAAGAAAGATTAAAACTTAACTCCTACTTCATTCCATATGCAAAGTGAATTCCAAGTGAATTGTGACCATCAGTGTGAGGGGTAAATCAGTAAAGCTTCTGGAAGATAACGTAAGCGAATATCTTTCTCAACTTTGGGATAGGAAAAATTTCTTAAATCTGATACAAATCCCACTAATCTTAAAGGAAAAGATTGCTACACTCGACTACATTAAAATGAAGAGCTTCACCTTATCAAAATAAATCATTAAGAGTACAAACAAGCCACAAGTGGAAGAAGAGATTTGCAACATATAAAAAACAAGAACTCAAAACCAGAATGCACAAAGGATTCTTACAAATCAGTAAGAAGACCAACGACCCAATAGAAAACTGGCAATAGACTTGAATGGGTGTTTTACAAAAGAGGTTAACGAAATGGCCAAGAAACATATGAAAAGATATTTGATCTTCTCAGTTATCAAGAACTTCATAATGCGATACACGTAACCCCTCGAACGGCTAAAATGAAAAGCATTCATAGGGCTGTGGAACAGTGGGGTGCTGAAACACTGTTGCGGAGTATATAAATCCGGGCGATCACTTTGAGAAACTGATGCGTTGAATATACATACACACAATGACGGAGCAGTGCGACCCCTAGACGTTCACTGGACAGAAGCGTGGGCCCACGTGCAACACAAGTCGGGTACAAGAGTGCTTGTGGCGGCAATTGCTAGCAGTCTAAAACCAAAGGCACAAAGTGCTCATCGACAGCAGAATGAACAAATGCATCATAATACGTCGTTTTAATGGAATAATCACAGGGGTGAAAACAAACGAACCGCATCTATGTGCCGCAACACAGATGACTTTCCAAGCATAATGTTGAACAAAAAAAAGCTCAACACAGAGAAACACACTCAATTATCTCATTTATATAAAGGTCAGCAAGCATTAACTGACGGCGTTGGGGGGGGCAGTAATGATCACTGAGGAGCAGGCTAGGGAGAGTAACTGCGAGGCGACGTGAGGACGCCTGGGGAGCTGGTCACATTCTCTTCCTTGTCCGTGGTAGGGGATTCATGGGAATTCGTTTTGTGAAAATTCGTTAAGCTGTGAATTTGTGATTTGTGCACTTTTCTGTCTTTGCTTTATGCTTCAGTAAACAAATAAAAAAGAATTTTAATGGTAACTACCTCAGGATGATGGGATTTCATATAATTTTTACTTTTTCATAATGTTCCTATTCTTCGAATTATTTACAATAGACATGTATTCTTTATATAATTAAGAAAACCATAAAGCTATTTTAATTGTGAAAATAGATATTAAAACAAGTTTCAGAAATGCAAATATGTTCATTTAACTAGTGTAACTAAAGCTAGGTGCTTTTCCATAGAGTTGGTTTTAAGAAAAGATCATGAATCAGCAGGTGCACATTTTTCTTCCCCGCTTGATTACTGAATCCGCGTTGGTCTTGAGAGATCACACTCCCTACCCCTGCCGTGGGAGGAGTCTAGAGCACCCAGGTTCTGCTGCATGAGCACAGGGCCAGGTGTTATGGAAAGAGCCTGGGCAGAGAACCAAGAGAACTTGGCTCAAGTGCCAGCTCTTCTAGAAACTTCCAGCAGTGTGACCTGAGGCTAGTTACTTCATCTTTGGGGCAAAAACACTCTGATCTAATAATTTCTAAAGGCTCTTCCTGTGATTCTATAACTCAGTGATATGGAGCAGGTTCGGGAGTGTTGAGGTCAAGTGCACCGGGCAACACCAACGTCTATTCAACATGTACGACGTCACAGCTTCCAGAGTAGGCACCAGGGCTACACTAGCAAATTAGATACACAAGAGTCCCACCTGCGAGGAGTGGGCACTTTAGAGTAGGAGAGAGCCAACAAACAGATAAATGAATACGAGGTTGAAAGCCTGTCCTTCTGTGCTAAATTCTTGCTGAGAGGGCAAGATGAGGACCAGAAATCGGATTTGGCATCAGAGAGGTAAAATCCAGGACCTAAACAAGAGCGGTTACATGGGGATTTGAGGACAGAAACCAGTGAGCGCATGTTGCAAAGAATGAGAGGTGAGGAAGCAGAGATGGTCCCAACAGACAATTCAGAAGTTTTGCTAGAAAGGGACGCAGAGAGATCAGGGGGCAGCTGGAGAGGGTGCGAGGTTAAGGGAATAGATTAGCGTGTCAGTATGTTCATGGGAATGACCCTGGAGAGAGGAGATACGGATAATGTCTTTGCAAGACCAAAGTCCTGAGCAAGAGATAGAGGATTGAACCCAGACACAAGTGGAGGGTCAGCTCTGATGCGGAAGTGCCGCTCTTCCGTGAAGGTGGGATGAAAGAGAGAGATGACACAGGTGCAGGTCGGACTGAAGATTTGGTGGAGGAAAGATGAGGGAGTTCCTGTCAACTGCTTCTCCTTTCTCATTGAAGAATGCGGGGACTTTGCCAACTGAGAAGTGATATCGGACATTTAAGGAGGCGAGAGGGTCATCTGTAAGAGCAGATATGTGCACTCAAAGAGAAAGCGAAGTCCTGGGCAGTGTTGAGTTGAGATTTGTAATCGTAAAATCTTAGTAAATACTCTAATGAACTTAGAAGCCACCAATTTCTCCTCGGAGATACAAATTCGTAAGACCCAAACCCTTCTGGTACCCTACAACTATGTGAGTAGCCCCTGGGTGCTCTCTGGAAAATGCCTTGAGACCCATGATCTTAGTCTATCTGTTGTCAATAGGCCTGATATCACTAAGAAAGAGCTTGCATAGCTGTTAGGTCTAATCCAGTTGGGCAAAATGTCAGAGAAAGTTCAGATGAGTTAGGTGGAGTCTGTCATCCACTCATCTGTTGGCTCTTCCATCCATCCATCCATCCATCCATCCATCCATTCCATTCAACGGACCTCTTCTCTGTACCATGCACTGAGAGCTGGGATGACATCATTGTCATGATCTGAGATGAGTTATTTGGCAATTCCGTGAGTACATTTGTTCAACAAGTCTTTGTTGAGCACTAACTATTTTAAGCTGAGCCTTTTGCTGAACATCGTGGAGGACACAAGAATGCAAAAGGAATTCTCTCTACTCTCAGCAGCTTATGATCTGGAGAGGGAGACCATTCAGGGTCACGTTGTAATAATTCAGTGGAGGTAACAAGGGCTAAGGGACAGGGCAGAGGTATGGGCTCCGAGGAGGGAGCTCGGAGCAGGAAACTCTGGGTATCCAGGGCGGGGAGGCAGGGAGGCAGGGTTTGAGCTAGGCCTGATCAGCTCAACTCTTATCTTCGGAGAGGAAAAAAAAGACCCCAAACTTGAAGAAATAGCTCAGTATTAGAATGCAGTCATAAACATAAAACATTAACATGTAATTCCCTTATGCTTTTGAAAAATTACTTCATAAACGCAAAGTAAAATATTTTTCCCTTTTTATTACCTGACAATTACATATTAAGAATTTCTTTTTATGTTTAAAAACATATGCAAGCCGGGGAAGGCAGACGCCAAAATGTAATTGCTTTCCTTCTATAAGAATCAGATGTCATTTTCTTCCAACTCAACTCTGAAAAGAGATAGGGAAAAGCAAATTGTTGTATACATTAAATTTGGAAACATCTGATAGCTTTCCTCAATTAAACTATTTAAATGGAAAAAGATTGCTGTACAGCTCTATCATATCCCACTGAATAAACCCTCAGCTGAGGCAAATTGGCCATGGCAGGTACCAAATGCATTGGCAATAATGAGATTGGACAGCCCAGTGGAGGTCATTGGTAATTGTTATTATATGCAATATCGCACTGTCAGAAAAAGAAAAAACCAACTCGGTAGCAAGCAGAGCCAATGCTGGGGATCTTCTGGGAGTATCTGTGACCACCTCACCGGGGAGACTTGAGGAGCAGAGGGTGTCAGGACGGTTGAGCCCCTGGCGTGGTGAGCCTACCCTTCAGGGAGGGCTCTTTCCTGGTCTGCCGTGTGCTCTCATCATATGGGGGCAAACCAGCCCATGTCTTCTCAGCCAGCCGAGAGCAAGGTCTCAGGGATGGCACTGGGCACCGGAGTGGGGAAGGGGACAGATAGGGGAGAAGGGCAACCCAGACAGAGAGGTGGGACAAATAAAGACAAGGTTTGTGTATTTGTTGTGGTTTGGCTCAGGGCTGGCTCTGATGGGAAGCATTTTTCTTTTTTTCCTTTCTAGATTTCCAGGTGTGGAGAAGGTAGAAAGAAGCATATTCTCTTCCTCTCCGGGATTTCGGGCCTCCAGCTCAAAGTTGCAAACTTGTGGAGAAAGGGGTGAAGGGAGGAGGGTTGGGTGGTCTGGGACCTAAGTAGGCCTGACCGATGCGTTTCAGCATCTACTAAGGCCTGGCACGGAGTCCAGGTGTGGGCAGTGTCCAGGTGAAGACGGGCAGTCCCAAGCAGGTGACATGCAAAGGCCCACGGGGCTGACGCAGGCAGTGAGGGGTAGAAGGGAAGGTACTTGGCTACCATTCAGCCCCTCCCAGCACAGGCTCGCGTCCTCCACGCCATGGCGGGAAGTGCATCTGGGGCCACTGCAGCCTCTCACGCCCCAGATTTTTTTTTTTTTAATTTTTTTTTTTTAAAGATTTTATTTATTTATTCGACAGAGATAGAGACAGCCAGCGAGAGAGGGAACACAAGCAGGGGGAGTGGGAGAGGAAGAAGCAGGCTCATAGCGGAGGAGCCTGATGTGGGGCTCGATCCCAGAACGCCGGGATCACGCCCTGAGCCGAAGGCAGACGCTTAACCGCTGTGCCACCCAGGCGCCCCTCACGCTCCAGATTTAATCAGGAGGTCACTCTGAAACCGCACATGACCGTGTTCATGGACCAAGAGCCTCGAAGGGACTGGGATGCCGCCCAAGGGCTCCTTCTGTATTGCTCAAGGTTTCTAGCATTTTCAAGAGCTATGGCATCATGTGAAGAACGGAGGGAAGGCGGACGGCGAGCAGGTGAGGCCTCTGACATCATGAAGCCTGATGACGGTAGTCAGAGTAAATCCATTAGAATCAGGCCTCCTGCTCTCAAAGACATTTTGGCGAGTATTCCTGGCGCTGAGTAGACTTCCTGAATTTGTCCAAGGGCAGCAACAGCTAAGACCCCAAATAACCGTCCTGGGGGGAAGAAACAGCTGGAGAGAAGGTCAGGCACTGGCACAGTAAGCTGATCCAACCTGAGGAACACGGCTTTCTGAGCCGCGGGATGCTTGGGTGTCGCCTAGTTTGGCACCCTACTCCGTGCGGAGACCCCTCTGAGACAGGGCTCCCCAGACCCAGCTGCGCTAGAAAATTTCTTGGAGACCTCCGTGCAAAATACAGGGATTTCCGTGCTCCCTGTCTTGCCTATATAGCCAGAATTTCTAAGGATGAAGGTCCAGAGAGTTGTATTTTAAGCAAGTTTGCTGGAGAGTTCTGGACCAGTGACGGGACCTGGAGATGGGAAGCGCGGTATATCCCTCACTGTCTTTGCTGGAAGAATTCTCAACGCAGAAGCTCATTCCTTACAGGCCGTGTGTTCTGCTGTAAGTCGTGCCTGATTGCCAGGAAGGTGTCTGTATTGCACTAATACCTATTTCTGAGTCAGTTCTTCCCCAAGTTTAGCTCTTACCTATCTGATTAGGAAGCAAGTGTGTATTTAGTAACCCAATTGCATAATTCTTCTTCAAATGGTGACTCAAAAAAGTCCATTTCCACTGGGCTGATGGCTGAGCATAAGAGTCTGGGCGGACTGCGAGGCGGGCACTGCGTTTGTGTGCACTCGTTTGGGTGACAAGATTGCATTCCTTCATTCTCGTTGAGTCCCTCTTCCCTGCATTGCGAGCTGGTGATACACAGGAAGCAGACCATAGATTCCACCCTCACGGAACCGGCAGCCCAGGAGAGAAGCCACACACCTGTGTAACTCTTGTCTGCCTTCCCAAGTGGATAGAGGACCGGGGAGGAAGCCCCGAGGGAATAGAGTTGATCGGGTATGGCTTCCTGGAAGAGGTGGCATTTGAGCTGGACTTGATGGCTAATGATCCACTGGAAGTGAAGATGTGGTGTTATGGGTGGAGGGAGCAGGGGAAAACGGGGTGTCTATCGGAGGAGCGAGGAGTACAGCAGGCGGTATGGGATGGCAAAGAGGGGAGCACCTTTCGATGCTCGGGGGTTAGGCTTTCTGCTGAGGACGTAACCCTCCTCCTCCCTCCTTCACATTGTGTGCTGGATCTCAGAGCTGGGGAAACACACCGGGGCAGCCCTACCCTACCGGGTGCCGCTGTCTCCATGTGCGATTCAGTTTAAGGTCGTTCAGATCTAAAGAAATTGTTTTAGAAATGCCTGGGACACCTGGGGGGCTCAGACTGTGAAGCATCTGCCTTCGGCTCAGGTCATGATCCTGGGGTCCTGGGATTGAGCCCCACCTCGGACTCCCTGCTCAATGGGGAGTCTGCTTCCCCCTCTCCCTCAGCAGCCAGTGGCCAGGTATTTATTCCACATCTGTTGGATTGTCAGCAGTGAACAGGCCCTGTTTCATGCCTGGAACAAGTCCGATCGACTGAAGGAGAAAGAGAATTTTCTGGAAATTGAATAGGTAGCTCACCTGTCTCAAGCATGGAGAAATGGGTAGGGAGGAAAGGCAAGCACCGCACAGCCAAGATCACACCAGCAGCACAGCCTGCTTAGGACTGTTAGGAAAAGATTATTCCTCACGCTTGTTAAAGTGAGAGCCATTGTGATGGGTGTCGGGCGCGGCGGGGGGTGTGGCAGCAGGGGAGAGAAATCAGGCTCAGTTCTGAAAACAAGGAGGACCAGCGGGGATGCATAGGCAAGGAACAGGAGCAGCGCGTGGAAAGTTACAAAGGCTCGGGCAGAGTCTTGTTAGACCAGCTCAGCAGGACTCTTGCGGAAGGCAGGCGGAGTATAAGTTTGGGGTCCCCGCTGGGGCTGAGGAACTTGGTCAGACACGGAGGGTGGCAGATTTCTCGTCTTACTAAGCCGGCCAAGGACAGAGCACGAGGTCAGGGAGTAGTCGGACCGAGAACCCAGAGAAGCCTGACTTCCATTTGGTCAAAGGAGAGTCTTTGTCAGGCCCCTGGGCTAGTACTGCTGTCATTGGCCACTCCCGATAGCGACCTGTGACTGTCCTGGCAATTTCGGGTCACTCCCTCTAGAGCCCAAGTCCAGGCTGGAGGAGGCCTTGGGCGGACCAGGTCTGGGTCACCCGTCTTGGCCAGAGCCACCGGGGGAACACGCGGCCAAGCTGGAAGGGACGAGAGTTCCTTGCACCCACAGAATCAGGTAGGAACCCCGGGGGAGCCCACGCCGAGGGCCCGGACAAGAGTTCAAGTATGAGTGTGGATGATGGAGACAGGAAGGGCAGAACGGAGTCAGTAGAGGGAGAGCGCTTCTGCCAACGCGAGGTGAGGCGGGGTGTCATATGGGGGATGGGCCAGAGCGGGGGGTTTCCCCCTGAGTCAGGCAGCTCAACAAGGGCTCATGAGAGGGGCCTTCCCTGAGAAAGGGAGGCCCTGCGTCCCCCTGCACAGAGGAGGGAGTGCCCCTGGTGAGTTTGGGGGGCAGTGCATAGGTGGACCTGCCTGGTCGTGACCTGTGTCTACACGGGGTGAGACAGACGGTGAATACGAGATTCGGACCCCGGGCTAAGGAGTCTAGACACTCCTTTCGGCAACCAGCTTTCCTTTCCCCACTTAACCCCACACGACTCCTTGCCTTAGCCAGACGCAGTAATAAGGGAAGCAACCATTTCTACAGTGCTCTCTCTGTGCCAGGCCCCGCTCAACGCCCTCCGCGTGCACTAATGAATTTAATCCTCACTAGAGCCTTTTCAGAAAGGTTCTATTACTATTTCCATTTTGCAGATATGGAGACTGAGGCCCCGCGAGGCCCATTCTGGTACGTGTGTGGCCCCTGTTAGCCCTTTGCTACTTGCATACCTGCATTACAGTACATAGATGCTATTTTTGTTCATGCCCCCTATGCCTTCTTCAAAGAAAGTTCCAGAAGGGGGGAAACACACCTTTTCATCTTTGTACCCTCAAAACACCACGCGCCATGCTTAGTGTGTCTAATAGAAGGCGTCCAGCACATTTTCATGGAGTGGACGAAGTAAAGCTTTCTAGGCAGGGGAATGATGTGGTGAACAGGAGTTTGGAGGGTCTGCCCACTGGCAAAGTGGATTGAAGAGGAGAGGCTGGAAACGGAACCCACGTGGTCCTGAGCTGTGTCTGATGGCCGTGACCAGCACAGCGATCTGCCCAGAGAACCCACGGCCATCTGGGGCTCATCTCCGACTTCCAGGTTGTACCTCAAATTCTTGGCCCCAAGTTTTCCAGTCTTTTCCTGTTTCCCAGCTTTGTGCAACCATATTTCCCGCCTAAAAGGGTCCTTCTGTGGAATTCATGAGACACTCAGCTCTCCATAGACGTGAGGCTCTGTGAACTTTGTTTTCAATCCTAACATTTGGTTCATTTAATTGAGGACTGTAAATGTAATGAACACCTCTCAACTATCAAAGGACATTAGGAACAACTCACAAACACAAGTAACCTTGGTCCCAAAGATAAAAAGGAAGCAGGCACAATATGGCATCTCGCTGTTTATAATCATCCGTTAACAAAGTGAGCAATTCAGGCAAACGTTGAAGGAGCAGCACGAACCCGGCGCCGGGGCTGGCTGCCCTCACCTGGCCTCTGCAGGTGGCCGCACAGGGCTCTAGACCAGTGGCTGTCCGGGGGAGGGCCGCCTTGGAATGTCTAGGGCTGTGTGATTTGAGAGCAAAGGTGTCATAATGTAATATAATTTCATTTGAGGGTTACTCTTAAACCTAATTTTTTAAAAATGTCGACTACGGAAGTTGTCCTTCTCCTCCCGGGACCTGATGATAATTTCCGAGGAAGCAGAGCTGGGGCCTTGCCCATGGGGGTTATCATGGGAGCCTTTATAGAAGAAATAATATTTCATTAGAACATTTTTCCTTCCTTCCTTCCTTCCTTCCTTCCTTCCTTCCTTCCTTCCTTCCTTCCTTCCTTCCTTCCCACTTATACATTTATACCCCCACCCCATTCCAAAGAGGACATGAGATGGATAAATCCTTTTGGATAATTTCTAAGAGGCACTAGGCTGCAGTTCAGGCCATCACTTCCTGACAGTGTCCAGGGAAGCCTCGGGGGCCATCTCTGTCTGCAGGTGCCTGTGTTTATCAGTGAGGGAACCGTCCTCAGAAGTCGCTAGGCATGGCTCATGGCCTGATGAGCGGATCCTACACTCGTGCCCAAACCAGCTTCTAACCAAAGGGAATGTAATTCCTAGAACTAGCTAGACCAGTCAAGGCGCGCCCTGAGTCACACGGGGGCAGAAGAAGCCACTTGCCCGGAGAAGGCAGAGGGTAGGAAAGGAACCCGGGAAGGTAAGCAGAACAACTTCTCCATGCCCCCACAGAACAGGAGCACAGAATTCTGGCGGGCACAACAGAGGGAGGTTATCTGATCTGACCTTGGGAATGACAGCGTGGTCTGGCCTTATTGTTTTTAAACAGACTTCCATAGTCGTTAGCTATTATTATTGCTAATGGCTGGGAAGGGACTAAAGCGGCATCATGGAGATTCTAATAAGGGAGCAAATGGTGGGTTTCATTGTGTGTGTTTCCCCCACAAATCGCAGCTGACAGTTGCCCCTGACTAGAAGGTAAGGGGCTGGGGCAGAACGTCCATAGCCCCCAACTCTCTGAAAATTAGCCCACCTGTCGTCTCCGGCTCAATTGCCAAACATCATTCACAAACCTTCCTTTTACCTACAAAGTTGCGTCCACGCCCTACAGATCTATGTACTGGTAGTAGTCGGTGATGCTCATTGGTCTGAGGGATTGAAGCTATGACCCCTACATTAAACACTTACTACAAGGGAATGAAGACCTGTTCACCAGGAGTAAGGGAAGACAATTGCGAATTTCCACCCAACCCGAGAAAGGCTTCTGTTCTCCTTCTTCCCTACCCTTTCAGATCCTCTCCCTTCTACAGGCACCACAACAGTCCCTAATGTCTGCTGGCGAAGTTGGATCTGGGTAAGGTTATCAGTATTTGAGGTCCTTGTGCAATCAGCATACCCAGATGACGGGATAGGAAGCACACAGTTGAAGGAAACTGACAACTGGATGCAATGTGGAAGCTTATCCGTGGATCTCTATTTCCTTAATTTTTAATTAGCAAAAAATTTCAAACACACAAAACATTGTAAGAATAGGACAATGAATACCTCTCTGTCCTGCATCCCGATTCAGTGACAGTTAGCAAGTTGCTGTATTTACTTTCCCTCCCTCTCTCTCAGATCATTTGAAAGCAAGTCCCCGACATGTTGACACATTATCTCTAAATACCTTAGCCTGTTTCTCCGAAGAACGAGGACACTCTCCTGCTTAAGGACGATACCATCATGCCGAAGAAAATTAACAAGAATTCCCTGTATCGTGTAAACCAGGCCTTCTCCAAGTTTCTTTGTTTGGGGAACTATAATCCAATTAAAGTTGTTAGCATGGTTTTTCAGACACATGGAAGCGTGTGTGTGTGTGTGTGCGTGCACACGCGTGTGTAATTAAGCTCATGAAGTGTGGTGTGGGTGTGGGTGGTGTGGGTAAACACGAACGCACGAGCGTATATGTATATGTGTGCACGTGTGAGCATGCGTGTTGGGTACTCACATTTGTGGTGGGCACGTCGTGGGTGTGTGTCGAAGCGGGGGGATGCCGGGGATCATCTTTGAGCAAAACGAATCAAGATGTGCGAGAAAGAATACAGTTCGTTTTTTCTTTCCTCAAATGCATTTGAAGAAATGGGAGTGAAGCGCCTGAAACTGTTGAGTGGAGCCAATCTTGGCTGAGGAGGCTGAAGATACTAATGGTTTTGTTCCCCTTGATGGATTGATTCAGGTGTCCCTCTCTCCCTTCATCTTGGAAGAGCTCTCTCTGAAAGGGAGCAGGCACAAAAGTCCTTTCTCTTCTCAAAAGGGTCAGCGTTATCTTCGGTTTGGCTCTCCAGGCCTGCAGCTGGCGCACAGAGGAAGGTGTAATTACTACGTGACGTGTGCGGATGGCGGGCCTGGAAATTCTCCACCGCTCACTCTGCTCAGAATACATTTCAATTTGGTGCTGTGAATTTTACATTGAAATGAGTTTTTTCTTTAAAACCCTGGAGAGAACAGCCCCTGCACGGGAGCGTTAACAAATTGCTTTGCAAATCTAGGCTACAGTGAACATTCAATTTGAGGAGGTCAAATCAAGCTTGGGCCCCAAAGCCCAAAGCCTGGGCCCAGCCAGCCCGAGTTGGCTCTGAGGCGGATGTGGCCATGGATTTGGGCTCGCTTTAGCCGGTGCCACCCCTCCTGGGCCTCTCTCTGGGCTGACTCCCGCAGGGCCCTTCCAGATGCCCACATGTCTCTGCCCCAAGGTGGGAGGTCTAGGGCCGGTGAGCTGCTGAGACCCGGAGCCTGGCTCAGCTGTGCGGTCCCTTGGGGGAGAAGGACGAGACAAGTGCAGGCTGGCGGGGATTGTGAAACCTGACAGAGCAGGATGCAGAGACCAGGGCTCAAGAGCTTCCTTAAGGTCCCCCTACTGGTCATTGTCATCATCGAAATAGTAACATGCCTTGAGTGTCAACGGTCTGCCAAGCATCATGCTGAGGGCTTTAGATTTGCCTGGCTAGCCACGATGATAAGACAAGTTTTTTACCAACCAGTTTCTCATTTCTATAGATAAGGAAACGGAAGCAAAGAGAGGTGGAGTCACCTGAAGTCATGCAGCTGGGATTTGCACTTGGACGTGTCCACCTGAGAGTCTTCTTTGGTGAGCAACAGTCTATGCTGTTGGACCTCACTGCCTGCCCACCCGGCCCCGTGCCTGCCTTTGAGGTGTCCTGGCCCCAGCCTCCCCCAGCCTTGCCTTTCCTCTGCCACAGAGCCAGCTTCCTCCTAACCTGCCAGCCTGCAGACGCTCCTGCCTTTGCATCCGGGCTCCAGGCAGAGGGAAGCCTCCAGACCAGTCCTCTACTAGCGGAAGGGCTGACGCTTAACCTTGGCGAAGTTGAGTTCTGGCCCCAGACCTGACGTCTTTTAGACCTGTCCTATTTTCTTTGAGCTGAGAGCAAAGGAGATTCACGTTGTCCTGCTTGTCTTGTGTTTACTGTGTTTCTCAGCATTCAGCGGCTCTGTGCCCTCACCCTCCCTGCCACCACTCACCCCTGCTCATGCTCCAAGGGAAGGCTGGGAGCACCCAGAAGCCGAGGCTGTGGGCTCCATGATGACCCGCCGCTCACACATAGGAGGTAAGGCTAAGCCCCAGCGGGTCCCGAGGACTGCGTGCGACGAGCCCAGGGCTCCCGGCAGCCTTGCCTCTGCCTTAGAGTCACTTCTCTGGTGGCCAAACATGACCACGTGAGCGGTCCCTCGGGATGTCCTAGCTGGAGGGGCCCCGGCACTGGGGTGAGGGGGAGCCTTATCGGGCCTCTTCTGCCACCCTGAACACAGCGCCTGTCCAGCCGTGGAGATCCATCGGCCCCAGATAAGCATCCGGAGCTGCCGTAAACCCAGTCCCCAGGGCCCTTGCCACGAAGCCTGGGGCAGCTTGGGGACCTGGATTAAAATGATACGTTTTCAATTTGGCCTTAAACGAATTCACCAAATCGGCATCTTTGATGTCAAGTGGAAGTGAATTCCACAAATCTCAATTTATTTTATGGGGAAGAGTTATTGATTTTTTTTTTATCGTCTGCTTCTTCTTCTTCTCCCCTCCCAGCTGCCAACCCTCTTCCACGTGGATTGAATTGTTTGATTTAAGAGCGGCCGTTCAGAAAGAGGAAGAGACGCCTCCCGCTTCATTCCACACCTCCCCCACCATGCCGTGCCCAGGCACAGCCCTTCAGCAGCAGGGCCCCGCGACAGGTGCAGCCGGACAGGGGCAGGCCCCGGGCAGGACTTCCCTGGCTGGGCGGGAACGGCCACGCGTGTCCTCGTGGGCCCCCTGCCACATCTTCTCTGTGTGCGCCCACATTCGGCCCTGTCGGTGCCTGTTTAAAGGCTTTTATATGTCGTGTGTTCCCACGTTCTTTCCCTGTGTTGTGTCATTCACCCTCCTGAGGCCCTGCGATGGCTGCCCCTCGTCCCTGCAGCAGGTCCTCCACCCAGAGCCTGGCACGAAAGGCCCTGTTAATCAGGACCCAACCTGTCTGTCCGGCCACTTCTCCAGCTGGCCTTCTGGAACATCTTTTACTTGTGAAGGTATTTGTACTTCCGGTACCTGGAGACGGTGAGGGGGGCAATACTTATCTATCACGCCCAGGAAGCACGTGCCATGACTCACACGAGCCTGCTCTCGGCCCAGCCTCTGCTTATGCCCTCCACCCCGGGCTGTGCGTGAGGCCATCCCAACCACGCCCGCCCGCGCGGACTCCCATGACTCCGGTTGTACCAGCTCCAAACTCAGTACATCTCGAAGGGAGCTGTTGATCCCCCCACCCTGCTCCTCCCAGGGGCTTGCTGTCTCGAGCGAAGGCTCCACCACTCATTCAGGTCTCTGCTGAGAAGTCCAGAAGCCATCGTGAGTTCATTTCTTTCCCTCATACCCGAGTCAAGTCCATCAGTGAATCCTAGTGGTTCCACCTCATGGTACACAGAATACTGGCCCCCAAGGATGCCTGCGCTCTACTCCCCGGAGTCTGCGAATATGTTACCTTACAGGCAAAAGGGACTCTATTATTACGATTAAGGCTGAGGACCTTGGGATGGGGAGATTGCCCTGGATGATCTGGGTGGACCCAATGCAGTCATGTGAGTCCTTAAAAGGGAGGACCTTTCTAGGCTGTGGTCAGAGCAAGAGGTGACCATATGGAAAGGATCTGAGGCCCTGTTGTTGGTTCTGTAATGTAGGGAACTACGTGCAAGGTCTGGACAGCAGCCTCCGGAAGCCCGAAAAGGCAAGGAAATGGATTCTCCCCAGGACCTCTGCAGAGGAGTGCAGCCCTGCAACATCTTGATTTTAGCCCCGGGAGAACTATTTCTAACCTACAGAACTTGAAGATGGTACATTTTTAAAAAAAAGGTTGTATTTATTTATTTACAGAGAGAGAGAGCAGGGGGAGGGAGAAAGAGGATCTCAAACAGACTCTGTGCTCTGAGCACAGAGCCCGACTTGGGGCTCGATCTCATGACCCTGAGCCCAAATCAAGAGTCAGACGCTTAACTGACTGAGCCACCCAGGCGCCCCTACGATGATAAATATATGTTGTTTATCACCAAGTTTGTGGTTGCCAGTCACGGCAGTGATACAAAACAAACACGGGCCCCCATCAACACATCCTGAGTGGCCTGTCTTCCCTCTTCACTGGCCTCCTTTCTTACCCCTGGCACCAGCTTTCCTCACGCCCACCCCCTACAGCCAATCGTCCACCAGGAACCAGAGAAGTCTCACTGTTGCCTCACTGTCCTTGAGCCCTTTCTAAGAAGCTAACTGCTTAACGGATGTGTATCTTCTCTTAAGGGCAGGGAGTATGGTTTCTTGGCCTTCTCAATCTTTGCCTCTCGAGGCTGGGCACGTGGCAGGGCCTCAGGACTGTTGGGGAATTTTCTTTGCAAGTGTGAGCTTCTCTACGCGGAGGACCTGGACCTCTCCCCTGCTACACCGTTGCTCACACCTAGCTTCAAGTGGTCTCCGTGATGCAGGCCCGCGGTCATCCTACCTCCTCTCTCCCACCCTGCGCTTTTCTTTGCAATCTTTCTAAGTGCTGTTAACTTTCTGCTACTGTCGGTTCTCTTCAGTCCTGTGGCGGGATGATAAGCACAGTCCCATTTGATGGACGATGGAACTGAAGGGAAGACAGGTTCTGTGGCTCGCCCAAGGTTGCACAGGTAATTAATGGCTGGCTGGATCCCCTGATCCCTAGCCCGTGTCTTTTCCTGCAGACCACAGAGCAGCGAGCCCTCTTCCCTCCCCTCGGGGACTGAGGAGCCCCAACCTGATATTACAGGCACGAAGCTTTTAGCGGAGGTGGGAGGGCAGGAAGCGCTGTGGTTAGGTGAGCTCTGTGTGTGTGTGTCTAACGGCTCTTCCTCTTCTCTCCTCCCATTCATGATCATTCATTCATCAGCCAGACCTCATTCAAGACTCATTCATCGAGGGCCTCCCCTGCGTCGGGCTTCCTGCTTGGCATCGAGGCCGCTGGGGAAGGAAGCAGGAGCCCGCTCACCAGAGCCCGTTCTCCCCCCGGGAGGCTGGGTTGGAGACGGCTTGCTCGGCAGGTAAGAAATCAGTTCCCTCGAGATAACTTGATAAACTCAGCACAAAGTTATGCACAGCCACAAATAATCAACGAATCCTTGCAAAACACTCAAACTGGAATTGACTTCCCCAGGGCTACCTGCTCCCTCTGCCCTTCCTATGAGGGGCCTACGATCCAGGCTGAGCTAATCACAGAACCTTAGTGACTCGTCCAAGGGGAGGGCTGGTGACCCAACCTGGACATCAGGGGCCTTTCTCAGCATTTAAAAACTGTATGTGAGACCGAGAAACTCTTTTTGGGGGGTGAGGGAGGATGAGCCCATAGTCACATTTCTGCCACTGAGTAGGGCCGCAGGAAGGAGGTCAACGGGCAGAGCCAAGGCATGGAGGGAGAGAGTCACAATGGTGACTAAGTCCCCGGATCAGGTATCCCTGAAGATTTCGGTCATCATTAACCCAGCAGTCCTGAACTCATGCTCTCGTAGAGCTCCGTTGAGTGGTCAGCGGTGCCCAGCCAGCTCCCTTTGTCCGCCTGGCCTTGAAGACCACGAGGCTGCCTCATAGGTCCTCAAGCAGGGAAGGCCCTTCTTTCCGCAGGGGCTTGAGGGTGGGGCCCCCTGGCCTGAAGTCAGGGGCTGCTTGGGGAGAAGCTGTCTTCCCTTCTGCTTAACCCAAAACAAGGTTGTGAGCGGGGTGAGTACCCGCATGTGTACATGCTACCTGCTGTGTGACATGAGCCCGAGCACGGGGGACTGCCGCTCAGCGGGGCATCGGCATGTGACGGCTTCCTTCTCTACCCATGGCTTACAAGCCACTGTGCTGCTTCTCCCACCTCCCTTCCTCAATGACAACTTTGATTCGATACACTTCTGATCACTTGCAATGATGAAAACTGTCCAGTTTAAAGTGAAAGTTCAAGCTGAGTTTGGATCGCGTCTCTGCCTCTCCCCAGGGCAGTCTGACCGGATGCCCGACCCCTTGCGTATTATCGGGAGCACTGACGATGGGTGGGAGGGTGGGGGAGGGGAGGCTGTCCAGGCTCTAGTAGGCGACCCAGGCCCCTTCCCTCTTCAGGGAGCAGCTGCTGGGGGGAGCGGTCACTAGGGCAGGGACAGGTGTCCTTTTACCCAACAGATACTGGGGTGCCTGCTTCTCTGTGTGCCCCTGACAGGCTGGCATCGCCAGGGGAACAGGCACGTGAACGCTGCTGTCTCACAGGCCCTCCTGCGAGCTCTCTGCGCGCCAGTTCCCTGACCTGGGGGTTTGAGCCCCGCTCTGGGCTTCGTGCCTTCTAGACCCTCCAGCTCTTTACTCCAGGGAGCAGGGGACCCACCTGACAGCTGGAGAGTGCCCATATGCTCCCACGAAATGAAATGAGTCTCTCTCACCTCCCCGCCTTTACTCTGTCCGGCTGAATCAATCAGATTCCCGCTGAAGTGGTCCCAAATGTTTTCCCGGCTGGTCTCTGGGATTGCGGGGTCCTTCAGCTTACTTATCTATTTGAATATTCAGGAAGGACAGGGGGTTCTACCCTGGAGGGGCTTAGAGCTTAAGTGGGAGGTGCGACTGCCGCCGTCAGAGAGCCAGCAAGAGGACTCCACATCGACGGCTTCGTTGCACGTGGGCAGAGACAGACAGACAGAGCTCAAAGGAGGTTCAGAGAGGGGCTGTCGAGCCAGACCATCTAGGTTTACCACTTGTTCGCTGTGCAGCTTGGGTGGTTTAGCTCTCCTCTCTGGGCCTCAGCCTCCTCCAACAGCACATACCCTAAGGACGGTAATAGTACTGCCCTTGCGTATATATGAACACTGAGGACAGGGCTCGGCACAAAGCAAGGACTGGATGAGAAGATGATGGCGATGCTCCGCGACGGCCAGTATGGGCAGGGCTGATTCTCTGCAGGGAGCAGGGCGAGACTGTGGGCTGGTGGGCCGCCACCAGACGGGAGGGGATGGAGCCCCTGGATCCTTGTGGAGGACGGACCACCCTCTTCCCAGGGAAGCAGAAGTGCCGCTAGCATCTTTCCCTCCGTGGTGCGATCAGGGAAAGTGCCAAGGGGGTAGGAGCAGCAGAGTCATGCAAGGACAGCATCGGGGGCAGCCAGGAATGGGGATGGCGGCGGGGGTGTCACAGCCTGGGCTCCGCTCCCAGAGTTGGAAGTGTGGAGGGGCCTGCCACCAGGGCGCAGGGGGGTGGCTGTGGCAGACAGGCTGCTGGTGTCCTGGAGAGAGGCCCCCTGCCCTGGCAGAGCTCTGTGCCAGAGCCTGGGCCTCTGCAGCGCAGTGGGGTCCCAGCTGGACAGCCCCTCCCTGGGAGAGGCGTTCCACGGGACTGTTCTCTACATTAGATGTGCTTTTTAGCTGATCACCGGACTCTCAGGAACAGACACCTTGCCTTGCCTGAGGTTGCACGGGGAAGGTGAGGCAGAGCCGGGCCCGGAAGCTGAATCTTCAAATCAAAGTGCCCCCCCCCCCCCACCGCCCCCGCAGCTTCCTTCACCCCAGGAGGAGAAGAGCGTTGGATCACAGGAAAACGGGCCACGCCCTGCAGGCCTGGCATTGCGCACCGGCCTCCAGCCGTGGCTCCGTGGCTCCGGACGCCCCATGTATTTGCGGAGGGCAGCCCGAGGCTCCCCACTGCAGCTCTGCAGAAAGGCCGCCCACAAGGCTTCCCACAGCATCTGCCAAGAATACACCGACATAATAATTTCTTTGACCTCCACCACATGAGTTTCTGAAAAGAACAAAACAGCATCATTCCCTGGCATTTACAGTTTAAACCTTTCCTATTCAAGTTTCTAACAAAAAAAGCCACCAACCCATTCTGGCCGTGATTAAAATTCATAGGCTTGCTGCAGAGAACAGATGCAGGAGCAATTTTAGGCCAGTCATATCCCAGGTCTGCAAAATTAATTTGACAGCTTTGCATTAAAGCACTGATCAATATCCACTTTAGAGCGGCAGAGGCTAACTGAGAAAAAATAAGTGACCGGAGTGTTACCAGACGAGAAAAAATGAATCTTGGAGACTTTTTTCCCTCTAAGCTTGCACCTACATCAGAAGTCCTGACCTCAATCCATTGATCGGCTGCAGTTAACATGACAAAAGGCCCAGCAGATAGACCGTGTGGCCTACCAGGGAACAATCACCCGGATACACTAAACGTTTGACGGAGTGGCTAGACTGTGGAATTAATCTTGGCTTTCCAGGGCGGCCCCCAGCCCGGCCTTCCTGAGCCCTGTCCCTCCCTCCACCGACAGCCATTTGCAGAGACCAACTTTTCCCAAACTTCCTGCCGTGAATGGCGAATGGCGTGGGGATGTGGCCCCCGGGGAAGCTGGGGGCTGGCTGGAGGCCAGCGGGACCAAACCCTTCTTGAGACAGCATTCGACAACAGAGTCATCGGACCTAAGTCAGCTCGGCCCTCCAAAGGGTTTGGTTCAAGACGGGGGCAAGTCTGAGACACGGAAAGGCCCAGATGGATGGTCAATGAGCTGCCAATTCAGGGCCTCCTCTGAACCTAGGTGGGTCTGTTCCTAGGTCTGCTTGCCTACCTGCCTCTCTCGCATCCCGTGGCCGGATCACATTTCACCAATAAGTCAATGAATCTAAAACGAGCATCCACTAAGGATGGGCCTGTGCTGGCTCTGCAGACAGAGGAAAGAGCGTAGCCCTGAGCCCCAGGTGGGCCCTCGCCTTCTCCCGGAGGCTGTCCTAGGGGACACTCGGTGCGCTCATCTGCGGACGTGTGGCTGGCCAAGCACAGCAGTGCCTTCTCACAGAAACACACTACAACCGCAGACACAATTGAACATTTTCTAGTAGCCACATTGCGAGAAATGAAAAAAGGTGACCCGAGTTTTGATAGCACATGTAACTCAATAAAATACTATCTTATGTCACCATGGAATGAATATGGAAAATTATTAATGAGAGAATTTGCATACTTTCTGTTTTGGTTCAAAATCTTACAGCACATTTCACTGGGACTGGCCAGCTTCAGGGGCCTGATGGCCACAGCGCCTGGGGGCTGCTACGTCCGGGGAGGCAGAGAGAGAGACTCCCGGGCCCATCTGGGGCTCTTTCCCGAACATCCCCAAGTAGGAACCCTATCCTCCCCTTCCTCGCTCCCATCCCTGCCACTTCTAACCCTTGGCATGAACGTTGTTTGGCCCTCATTCATCCCACCAGTTCTTGAACACCCTGCCGATGAAGCAGTTGTCATGGCCAAACTGTGACGTCAACAGTCATTGGAGGTCATGGCCAAACTGTGACGTCAACAGTCATTGGAGGTCATGGCCAAACTGTGACGTCAACAGTCATTGGAGGTCATGGCCACCCTATTCAGACACACGTGGGCCAGTGGCTCCCCAAGGACGTGGTGTGTCCTGCTCCTCCGTTTAACCATCATACCAGGACAGTGTCTGGCCCATAGAGGGTCTGGCACTATGTATGTATGTATGTATTAAAGATTTATTTACTTATTTTAGAGAGAGTGCGTGCGCATGATGGGGGAGGGGAAGAGGGAGAGTAAGAGAGAGAATCCCAAGCAGACTCTCCGCTGTGAAGGGAGCCTGATACGGGACTTGATCTCAGGACCCTGAGATCATGACCTGAGCCAAAATCAAGAGTCAGCCACCCAACCGACTGAGCCACCCAGGTGCCCCTGGTCTGGCACTGTATTTAATAAACCTTTATAAACCACTTATTACATACCAGGTACCGTCCTAAGCATTTGGCAAGTATTAATACAATTAACCCTCCCGTCAGTGGTTTACCGTGCTGGCTGTTATGAGCTCCCTTTTATAGACAGGGACACAGGACGGTAGGTGACTTGCCTGAGGTCTCACAGCGAGTAGGTGGCAGAGCAGAATTCAAGCCCAGCAGTCGGGCTCAGCCTTCTCACTTCTCATCACCACTCCACTCTGCCTCTGGTTAAAGTTCCTTGACGCTCAGGACACGTGGAGGCTCAGGACTGCCCTTCCTGGGCAACCCCAGTGGAGTTCCCTTCTGATCCCCGCGATGGCGCCCAGCTTTCGGCACCTCACAGGTAGGCTCCTGGTCAGTGACCTGCTCGGGCCCTTGTCAGGAGGCCAGCGTCCTGCCTGCTGCGGCCTGGCCCTTGGAATGAACCGTCGGCAGGCGGTCGGCCTGGGGTAGCTGACCCGGAGGCAGGAAGCTGAAACCGGACCAGGGCTCTCCTGCAGCTCTTCTGTTCAGAAGGGCTGTGTGCCCAGCAGCAACTCAAGGCTCTTGGTCTATACCCAGGTCCCAATCATGTCTCTGCCACAGTCTGGCTTTCTGACCTTGTATTGGTCACTTAACCTCTCCGGAGGTGCAGGTTTTAGCAACGATAAACCCCCAAAGAGCACCTGGTTCCACCTGCCACTAGGGGCGCTTGGGATCAACTGATGTCACATCCTTGGAAGAGCCTTAAAAATTATGAAGTAGTATGCAGATGTGACGTCTCGTTGGTGTTTGTGCATTAGTCGATGGTGGAAACACAAGGGCTTGGGTCGTGACCCCAGGGGCACAGTGTCTATGTCTGGGCATACCCCTCTCTGATCCTCTTCCCCTGCCCGAAGGAGCAGAGCTCCTGTCTTTAGAGCTTTTGATTTCAGGCAACTTTGCAGAATCCTAGGCGGTGGAATTGCTTCAGCTGATCGGTCTGATAAATAAGGAGCGGGTGGTCAGTCACCTGGGTGGATACAGTATAAATAAGCATTAAGACACAGTGAGGGGGAGGTCTCTTTACAGACCCTTCCAAGATTAGCTGCCACTAGGTAACAGGGACTCCACTGCCATTCTGGATTTTAATCTGGACACCAGTAAGCACAGGTACTGTTTTAGTTTTGCCATAAATCTTTAGGAGGTTGCTCTCGAAGCATGGCTTCGTGGGAACCAGATACTCTGCCAGGAGCTCTGTGAGCCAGGCTCATGACTTCCCCTTCCCTAGCTCATCTTCCCCCCATGTAAAATAAAGGCGTCAGGACCTGGCGCTCTTGGAGGTGTCACTACAAGAGCCCAGAGAAGGGGCTACAGGTGTTTTGAGATCAAAAGAACTTGGAAAATGAAGACGCCAGTAGTGAGGGTGTCAGGTCATCAGCTTCCCAGGGGTGAATGTCAGGTACCCCACTAGGGGTTCAATGTTTAGCTCTCTTACCGGACCTGATCAAGCAGGCACTTTGAGCCCCAAGTAACAGATGAGAGAGTAAGCAATCGGACCAAGGACACTCAGTAGCAGGTGGTGGGGCGAGCACTGAAACCAAGTGTGTCTGGCTGCAAAGCCCAGACTCTTTCTTCGAACCCACCATCCCCGGAGCCCCAGGATGCCAAGGTCAGCACACACACAGACACCTTCACTCTCACAATAAAGAATACACGATTTCAGCCCTGTCGTTTCTATTCTACTGTAATGCCTCTGAGCCTCCTCGGGAGAAAATGTCTCACGTTTGGTTGCATTTGTCTGAATGGGCGTCTCTTGCAGGCAGAGACGGGTGTACCCCCACTCCACGCCACCATCGCCATGCCATCCCCCTCACCCACAGACAGTGGTACTTAGCTGGTGGGGGGATAGTCTCAAACTCTTGGTTGGTTTCTGTTGGCTTTTTGGTAGCAAAGCGGAGTTTTCATGAAGCATCCTGGCTCTCTGTGTCCACTGTGGTCAATGACTTCTATTTATGCGGTGTACTAGCACACGCTGCAGAGCAGTGGGGAATCCTGGGCCATGGGAAACACCCAGCTCCTGAGCCTCCGGGGAACGAACCTCACTCTTCATTTGGTGCTCGGGCTGTTCACAGACGTCACCTATGGGCCAAAGCACAGAGGATGTCAGCGCAGAGCCGGTTTCTGCTTTTCCCTGGTACTGCCTCTCCAGAACCCAGAGCACCGTGGGCACGTGTCCAGCCCCCTAAATGGTGAGCAGAAGACTTCCTCGGCCCACCGGACTCCCCAGGAGAGCACCAGAAGTGTGCCCTAGTTTTTCAATGGATGCACGTGGCTGCCGGTGGGGCTGGACGTTGTGTGATCATTGTTTAAAATACTGACGGAGCCACCAACTCAATTATCGGTTGTATTTTCTAAGTGTAGTCACACGTCCCTCAGCCATTCAACAGACATGTGACTCTCACGGGGCTTGAAGAGAATCAGAACGTGGGGGCTTCAGTAACAGGGTCAGACCAGGGAGGTGTTTACCTATTAACCTTCCATTTTGGCAACCAAACAGTCATACCCAGCACACAAGGAGGGCCCTGGAACTTGTCACTATTAATATTGTCACCCAGGCAAGGTGGCTATTCCAATGACAATGTCATGATTGCTCACACCATCAAAGTAGCCGATTCAGACGCGGAGAGCAAGGATGTGTTACGATGAAGAAGTGGGGAGCAGAGGAGAGACAGGCTCCAGTCAGAGCACGTGCAGAGGGAAGCATCTGGACAAAGTGGAGTGAGGGAAACGGCCCAGGGAAAGAGCTTCTCGCATTTAAGCCATGCATTCCTTCAGGCACACATCATTCATTCCTTCAGCAAGTATTTGGCTCTCTTCGGATATTCTACTGCGATTCTAGGGGTTGAACAGGGATATGAGATCAATCCTATATCTCCATCTGCAAGTCTAAGTGGGTGAGAGCACAGAGGGTTGTAACACCAGCGTAAAAGCGGGATCCACAGCACATAGAGAGGGTTCAGAGGACAGAAAAGTTGCTTCGGCAAGAACAAACCACGGAGGACTTCGTGGAGGAGGAATCTTGTGAAGAGGTATTTGTGCGAAAGAGCAACAAAAAGTGCTCTGCAAATAGTATTACATTGCGCCTTCTCTGCCTACAGCAATGCCCATACCGCCTTTGTCCTGGAGCCACACTGTCGGCCGTCAGAGAGGACCAGACAGCAGGTAACCAGTCAGCTGTGCTCCCTTTTTTCAGACAAGCAAACAAAGGCATGGAGAGGCTAGGAAGCTTGCTGAGATGCTGTGATTCAAAGGAGTCTTGCTTTGTTTTCAACTCCTACATCCACCGGAAGATTGGCTGAGGCAGAAATTAGATATCCAAGCTCCCCTCCCTGAAACACCTGGTCTTCCTCCTGCTTCAGCCGCCGAGGGCCCTCCGCATGGTCTGAGCCAGCCCCCATCCGCACCTGCGGGCAGGAAAAGCCCCAGTCAGGGGAGGTGAGGGATCTTTCCAGAGGCTTTGTCTCTGCTCGAGTGTGCTGGACACTCGTGCCGGAGAGTGGGGTGATTGAGGGCCAGTCCTCCCCACGGTGGGATAGACAGACCCTAGCAAGTGCCCTGTTGATCAGGACACACCTGGATGGGGAGAAGCTCCTCACTGGCCTCCACGTTTGCTCCACTAGCCTCACCAAAGGCTCCCTAGTCCCTGTGTGCCCCTCGGTGGGACGGGGGGTGGGAGGGCGGCTAGAGGTGAGGACGGTGAGGGAGGGTGATTGGTGATGGTTCCTGCCAAAATCAGGAGTCAATCAGGTTGCTCTGCCTGAGGTCACTGGTAGGATAGTCTTTGAAAAGAAGGTTCTGGCTCTTGGAATTATGAGTACTACACCTGGAAGGGACCTCAGTCGTCTGCCTTGCCCTGAGTAAGGGACTATCAGCCCATTTTATGATGAACCAGCTGAAGTAAGGGGGCCACACCATCCCGACTTCAGGGAGCTGAGGAGAAGGAGTGCTTCGAGGGCAGCGTCTGGGCCAGTTGCCCAGAGCGAGCCCTTTTATTCGTTCAGTTGCCTGCATTGGTGTCCCGGTAGAATTCAGAGGCATAGTCACTGTAAACTATGAGGGGCTCCGATGCATTATTCTCACTCTTTCTGTAAATAAAAAATAAGTGCCAAATAACCATGTCAGGACTGGTTGTTTGATGGTGTCTCTCCCGGTGCTTAATTTTATTTCACGACATAAAGTAAGGGGGGGTGGTTGGGGGTCGAGGGGAAAGGAGCAGACTTCTGTCAAAGTACGGTCTCATCGGTCAACACCTGAGGGGAACATGACTGAAAAGAACTTAATTCAAAAAGTCCTTTAGGCACACAGGAGCCTCTTTCCACCAGTAAGAGTCAGACAGCTATGGAAAGAGAGACATCAATAAATAATCAGCTGGCTTAGACTTTTAAATGGGAATGCCAGCATCACCACCCAAAGGTAAATTGCATCTTTTCCACCAGCCTCCAGCCCCCACGCAGGGCTGCGTGCTTGCGCGGACTGGGGGAATTTGCCTGTTGTCTGTTGTGGATGCAGCCTGGCCTTTCTTTCTAACAAGATGTATAGATCCTATCCATACAGACCGTGTATGTTTGTGGAGATATATATATATATATATAATTTCCCACATGTCTCGTTCTGTCTCCTACATATCCTGTTTCATATATATATATACACACAGACACATACACACATACACACACATAGATTTGAAAAAAGAGAGGTGTCAATCCTCAGAAATCCCAAGGAACGTATTTGTTTTCAGTTTCACTGTGGTTTTGGTGAAAGGCCCAAGTCCCCCGTTGGAACATCACTCCGTGTGAATACCTGGGATGGGATGGGGTGGGCTGGGCTCTTGAGCAGGGCAGACGGGCACTCAGGTCCTGTCCCCTGAGCCCAGAGAAGTGCCTCCCTGGGCTCTGAGGAGTCTCAGTCCTCTCCCAGGAGTGATGTCATGTTTCAAATCTGATGGGGATTTTTTTAACCGTGCCTGGGCCATCATGCTTGGTGCAGCGAGACAGCCCAGGGTTCTCAGCCCCAGCCAGGAAAGGGGGACCAGGTGCAGCCCAGGGGTTTGCCGGCCTGTTGCGCTGGCTAGTCGCAATTGGGATGAACACGCAGTGAGTGTAAAATATATGTTGGATTTCCAAGCCCAGTGCCAACAGCAACAAGAACAAAAGAACGTAAAATATTAAAGTTTTTAAATGTTGATTACATGTTGATATAGCAAGAAATTGGATAAATCAGGTTAAATAAAATACAATATTAAAATAAATTTCACCTGTTTTGTTTTTCTTTTCAAAATGCGGCTACTAGAAAATTTAAAATTACATGTGTGCCTTGCATTATATTTTTACTGGACTGCATAGTATCCTAGGAGCCCTTTTATTATTCATCGGGGGCGTGGGGAGAACTTCAAATTTCTACATTCAAAGCTGAACTTCACTGTTTCTATATTGTCATTCCCAAATACTTTTGATAATGAAATATTGCATCTACACCAAGCACATACAAGGCATAGCACAAGTTAGAGACTAGTGGACGTGGCGTGCCCGGCATCCAGGTTGAGCAATGGAGATACCTCCACATGCCCCTCTCTTGACCACACTTCCCTCCGTCCCTGATCAGAATCAGTTGCCTGAAGAGGCCCCAGCCCCTATTACATACACTTCCCTTATTAAATGATGATTTCTGTTTTAAGAAGTTACTAGAAACTGGGAAAGTACCAATCATCGTCTAACAAACCCATGCACGACCTCCGCCCGTGGATTACTAATCTGTAATTCCATAGGTTTCTCATTCCATGAAATAAGGGAGCCACAGAGATGAAGCTGGAGCGGTCTCTCCACGGCAGGCCACCTCGTTCTGCTCCCGGCTGCCCCGGTGCTATCCCTGCAGTGAGGTTACTAGCGTATCCTTGAATGACAATGGCAAGGTCAGATGCAGCGGGCACCAAGCCTGAGTGGGTATAGAGGGGATTCCAGCAGGGCATAGATATCCAGGGCAGAAATCAGCAGAATCTGTCTGCTTGTTTATTGGTAACGAATGTGTATATTGAAGGGATACAACACGATGTTTCGATGTACATACACAACACAGTCGAGGTAATTAACACACCATCCCTTCACAGTTTCTATCTGTCTGTCTGTCTGTCTATCTATCTATGGTGAGAGGACCTGCGATCCACTGTCCTAGCAGATTTCCAGTGTACGATGCTGTGGACTGTGGTCACCACGCGTGCATTAGCTCTCTAGAACCTGTTCATCTTACATAACTGCAACTTTGCACCCTTTGGCCAACATCTCCCATTTCCGCACCTCCCTAATCCCGGGGACGACCTTTCTACCCTCTGCTTCCATATACTTGACTTTTGCTGACTCCACATGTAAGTGAGATCATACATATGGTGCTTTTCTTCCCGTGTCTGGCTTATTGCACTCAGCACAATGTCCTCTAGGACATCCACGTTGTCACAGATGGCAGGATCTCGCTTTTTAAAGGCTGAATGCTATTCCATGTATATAAATCCAGTCATTTCTCTGTCCGCGGCCAGACACTTGAATTGCTTCCATGTCTTGGCTAAACTGAATAATGCCGCGGTGAACACGGAATGCAGTGATTTCTTGGAGGTACAGAAGAAATCAGCAGATTTTAAAAGTTGCTGGGATCTAGCATGACCTAGGTACTTCACAGAGTCTTTGACTGTTACCCATGGAGAGGCCATTAGAAACCAGTTACAGTGGAGGCCAGAGAAGCTGAGGGGCAGAGCCAAGGTCACCAGCTGAGCAATGTCAGAGCCTGGACTGGCCCCTGGGTCTCCCATGAAGCACTGGCTTCAAGAGAGGCTCAGCGGTCACTACTTGAATCATCTGAACCATGACCCTCTCCACACTAGAATATCGAGCACAGGTGAATGGGATTGAGGATTGCATTTTCTAGAGGCTGAAGACAGAAGAGAAACCCCTTTCAGGTTGTGGGAAACCATTCTTGAATATCTGGGTCTACTTTCCCTGGCAGAAAGCACTCTTTACTTGGCATCACACACCTTTCTTAGCTGACAATAGGTTTTTCTGGCCATTTCTCTGAAGACAGGAGTGCTCACTGCCCAAGCCGTAGCTGGAGGTGAAGGAGACAAGGGGCCTGCATGAAATCTGAGCTGAGCTTTGTTTTGCCTTTTTTTCCCTCTTTTTTCTAGGTATTTGATAACATTATTTTCTTATAATCTGTGTCTCATCTACATTGGAATCATACCAAAAAAAAAAAAAAATCTACCTACCAGGAATTTTGTTGAGTTCCAGTTAATAGTGTGTTTTTTTACTATGATGATACTCACTTGGTGGCCGGAGTCAGCCATGAGAGGACGCCCTCCCCAGGGACATTGGAGAAACTGTCACCCTCTTTCCCGGGAGCAGATGATCTATGGGTGGCTTTCAATGACCTGAGGACTCAAGTTGAGAGGCTCAGTCTGGCTCACAGCAAGACAGACAGCGACAGATTCCCGGTCCCTCCAAAGTCCTATGCGTCTACGCAGGCAAAGACCAAACGTTTCATGTGTGCACACGGTTTCTTCAACACAACCATAAGCTCCTGGAGGCGAGGGCTGGGTTTCTCGGTAGAGTTCGCCATATCCACCTCCACCTTCTGCACCCAACGCTTAAAAAACATTTGTGAAATAAATAATCACAGCAACACAACGAAGGCGTAGTGCGCTTGCTATGAAAACGCTGTCCCCAGCAGAGTGGCTGGGTTGCGGTGCGCGCCTTCCTTGCTCTGGACGGAAGGGTGCACCGTAATGCCGAAGGGCCCAAAGCAAACGTCCACGGTCGTCTGCTCCGGGGCAGCGGGCGGCGTGGGGGAGGGGAAGCCCAGGGAGAGGGGGAACCGCAGTGCAGAAACCTCTGAACAATCAAAGCCACAAATGCCTCTTCTTACAAACACACGGTGCGAGGCGGATGTTTACCCAGCACAGTCCAGAGAGAAAAAGCCAGGAAAAGCCAGAGAGATTCACGCTCCGCAAACAAGGGATTTCCTGGGGGAAGGAGTGGCAGGTAATGGGTTCTGCAAATTTCTCCTCCTGATAAGTACATCACAGACCAAGTCCGAAGAGACTTTTCCTTCCTATTGAAACCGTATTTAAATACCGCCACCTATTTCAGGCCGACTCGCGTGGAAGGGACTGGCTAGCTCAGGCTGTTCTCGCAAACCTTTATGAAGCACGCCGGGAAGAAAGAGGCAGCCCAGGTCTCTGTGGCAGCGGGGGACACAACGCATGGGGAATTGTCTTCCCGAAATGCTTTCGGAGCTGCCTTTCCTGAGTCTGATTAGTGGCCTTCAACCAAGTTAAGTCTGTGGAGAAAACAAGAGTCAGACCTCTTTAAAAAAACAGCAAAAATCTTGAGCATTTGTGCCCCATGGATGCTTTTTAGATCTTTCCTGGTGGAATTATTTCCAAAACAACCATCTCCATGGCACGACTGTCTTGGTAATGAAGTTGTTCTGTGTGGTCCTTCTTTGTTCTCATTTTCTCTCCTTAGATTCTTTTCAGGTCAGTCGAAGGGTTCAGGACCACACGTTCCTGTGTGACTCTAGTGAACTAGTTACCCCTTCTGGGCCTTGGTTTACCCCCTCTCTGAAGAGAGAGTCTGGCAACGTGATTCCTGACGCCCAGGCCAGCGCTGAAGTGTGGAGTGTGCTCTTTCTCCACGAGAGGGCATGGGTTTCTGTCTGGCTCTTCGTTCTTTGTCACTGTTTTTTTTTGTTTTTTCAGGAGGCAGGTCAGGATTTATCATGGGGCCTCAAAACCAAGCCAAGCCAACGGCCGATTTTCCTCACCCAACACAGTTAGGCATTCCTGAGGCAAATACGACCGCATGAAACCAGCGACCTCTCTCTAGTTCATGCCTCAGGGCAGGGGCTGCTGGCCAGAGCCGGAATCTTCTACTCAGACAGCTGAGGTCAGCTTGCAGGACGGGGCTGTGTCCAGGCAGCCAGTACGTCCTTTCCACTGCCTGCACGTGCTCATTCCCACGTATTAGACTAGCATTTTCTTTCTTTCTTTCTTTTCCGACTAGCATTTTCTGAGCAGCTGTTACGTGCCAAGCGAGGTGCCCAGCCGTGGGAATACAACAGAGAGCAGTATCAGGCCCGGGCCTGAGCCTCGTTGAGCTTATTACAGTCTAGGGGGTGGAGGGAGGGCAGAACGAGACCCTGAATCGAAGGGTCACCCCAATACAAGGTTACACAATGTGATAAAAAGATGGGGGGCCAGGGAGGTGACTTGAAGAACATTGTATGAAAAGCTGGGAGTGTTCACCTTCCACCACCTTTCTCTGAAGGGGAGGCAGTGGGCATAGCTACGGCCTCCAGGAGAGGTCGGGACTTGGCCTTTCTGTGGAGTTGGGCTAACTTTCCTTCTTCACTCTGTGGGGCCTTTTCACTCTCACACGGGACCTGGAAAAGTCAGAGACCCCACCGTGAAAGTGGTAAAGGCCTTGGAGGAAGCAGCAGTAGTCTTGATATTTCTGATGCTTTCCATGTGGCCTGCGGCCAAACACGGTGTGTGCTCAGGGTGGGAGGACTGGGGACCGTGAGCGGTAGCTCCCGGGGTCCTGCACTGTTTGGGCTCTGGCGTCACCTGCAGGGTGGGGGGAAGGAGGGGGAAGCCACCTCTGCTCCCTGCTCGGGGCTGGGTCATCAGGGCGGAGGAGCAGGAAACAGCCCCAGGGCACAGCCCAATTTATTCACTGTCCCGGCTTGTTCCCAGCCAGTCCTTTGCTCAAGCTTGGTAAATCCGCCGGTTCTGTACTCATTTTTATTAGCAATTGCCTTTTTTTTTTCCCCTTTGAAAATGTGGTTCAACGAAAATGAAATTTCAGATGTGTGTGTCTCAGCATTGATTTTTCTATTTGTAATAACACACCCTGGCATATCTCCTTTGATATCAAGAGGATAAAATGTCCCTAACACCGTGCTCTCCATTCTGGGGTAATGGATAAAGCCTGTTTATGAGATGTCATTTATTCCACAATAGACAGTAAATAAAAGCCATTTCAAGCTTGGGTTAAATCAAAGCTTGTTCAGGATTTCAGCAGATTTGCAAATCACCTCGGGGACCTTCTTCCGTTGTACTTGCTGTTTTGCTCCTTGCTATTGACTCTCCCTGCTCCCTGCCAAGCATCCCCCTCTCCCCAGCCACCCTGAGCCCCAGGACTGATTTGGAAAGACAACTGGCCTGGCTAAGGACCTAGCATGGCATTAAAAGTTCCTTCCCTTCACTTGGGGAATAAAAGCCTTGAAAGGCAGCAAGAAATTGAGGTTACACCAACAAAAGCCAGAGCCGCAAAGGGAAGGGGAAAAAAAAGTTCGCAGGAAAATAAGATGCAAACATGAAATGGGGAAAGGCTATGAAAGGCAGCAGCGGCTCCTTTTCCTCTGGTGCAGACTGTATTCCTTTCATCCCCCAGGAGCCCCGTGTGCTGGGGGAGGGGTGGTAGGCAAGGGGGTGCACCACCTCAGGCAGCCCTGCCCTAACCCAGGCCTTTGCTCTGCAACCCGCCCTCTCGAACCCCCACCCCAGCTCAGCCCCTATGTACCTCAGTCTTTGGCGGCCTTCGAGATTCAGCTGAGGTCTCAGTGCCTCCAGGAAGCCTTCTGGCCTATTCCTCCTCCTGACCTCTCACAGCATGTTATTTCGTGTTTTTTTTTTTTTAAATTTACTTACTTATTTGAGAGAGAGAGAGAGAGAGCACTCGTGGAGGGGAGGAGCAGAGGGAGAAAGAGAGAGAAACTCAAGCCAACTCTGAGAGCTGAGCACAGAGCCCAATGAGGGGCTCGATCCCACGACTCTGAGATCATGGCCTGAGCTGAAATCAAGAGTCAGACGCTTAGCCGAGTGCACCACCCAGGCACCCCCACATTATTTTGGGTTAACAAATTTCATCTTATTTATACCTGCTTGTTTAGGAATGTGAGTAGTGCATTGGGTCCACAACCGAGATATACACAAACCTTTGAGGTTTGTGACAGGTTTTTAAAGCTGGAAGAATCCGTCCTGGGCCTCTAGTCCAATTTTCCATCCACTGCAGAAATCCCTCTATGGCTTCCCCAAGGACAGTCAGCCCCAGGAAGGACCTTCATAGCCTCATCCTTTTGACAGAGACCCTGGGTCTGGGGACATTTTCTTCTATGAAGCCAAAGTCTTCATCCTGTAGCCCCCCTTTCCTTTAACGCTAACCCTACTTTTCAGAAGGAGGGTCAACAGTCTAGTCCTGCTTGGGGACTGCAGCATTTCCGCAAGGGACCAAGGGTGCGTCTAGCCTGGCTCCACCACGTGCTAGACAGAGGGCTTAGCTGGTTGAAGTTTTCGACTGAACATAAGACTCATTACCCAACATTTGTTGGGTAGTTTAGATTTAACAACCACGCCGAAATGATGTGTTCAAATATTTCTGTCTTAAGATATTTGGCTCATCCGAGATGCCCTTCAACAGATGACTGGATTAAGAAGTTGTGGTCCATATATACAATGGAATATTACTCAGCTATCAGAAAGAACGAGTTCTCAACATTTGCTACAACATGGACAGCACTGGAGGAGATAATGCTAAGTGAAATAAGTCAAGCAGAGAAAGACAACTATCATATGATTTCTCTCATCTATGGAACATAAGAACTAGGATGATCGGTAGGGGAAGAAAGGGATAAAGAAAGGGGGGTAATCAGAAGGGGGAATG
This sequence comes from Ursus americanus, assembly GCF_024610735.1. NCBI lineage: Eukaryota > Metazoa > Chordata > Mammalia > Carnivora > Ursidae > Ursus > Ursus americanus. Next base: position 25,593,012 of record NC_142145.1, on the reverse strand, counting down.
AAACATGAGAGACTATGGACTATGAGAAACAAACTGAGGACTTCAGAGGGGAGGGGGGTGGGGGAATGGGATAGACCGGTGATGGGTAGTAAGGAGGGCACGTATTGCATGGTGCACTGGGTGTTATACACAACTAATGAATCATCGAGCCTTACATCAGAAACCGGGGATGTACTGTATGGTGACTAACATAATATAATAAAAAATCATTTAAAAAAAAAAAGATATTTGGCTCATCATCCCCATTAAATATTTACTGAGCAACAAACAGCTTTTAAAACATTCTATTCTAGGTCTGTGAGAGGTTGCATTGTTGTTGAAAGTCTTCGGTGCCCCTCCCTGACTTACTTGGCGGGATTCTGTATCCCTGTCCCGTGGACCGATGAAGCGTGAGTGGAAGTAGCCAGGCGCAGATGGGCAGCTGACCTTGCCTGGACATGTAATGGGAGTGAGCAAGGGATCTTGGTCATCAGAAAGACACTCAGATCTTCAGAATTTGACTACACTGATGAAACGAGTTCCTCTAGGAAATTTTAAGAAATTGTGGGCATGTTCTGTGCCCACAGAAGGCTTATAGTCCAATTGAGATTAATATTATCTCTATCCTATGCTAAATAAGTGGTAAAAATAGCAAAACTATAGGGGCTCCAAGGAAGGAGAGAGGAGTATGAGTGGGGGATTCAGAGAGGTTTAGGGAAGAATGGGGTTTTATTCCCATCTGGTCAGTGGGCCTGGGGATGAATTCACACTGGACGAGGCTCAGAAAATCCATCCACCTGCTAAAGGACAGGCCTGCTGTGAACCCAGTCCCCACATGGACGAACCAGGAACTCGGGGCCTTCCTCTCCTCAAGGTGATAAATGAGAGCCTGTTCGGTCCACCTGGCATCACGCTCAGCCCTGGATGACTTCCACGCCGGTGACTTGCTAACAGTGACATTGATGACGTCAATGGTGATTTTTTTTTTTAAAGATAGAGAGTGAAGGGGGGGCAGAGGGAGAGAGAGAGAGAGAGAGAGAGAGAGAGAGAATCTTAAGCAAGCTCCACGCTCAGTGCAGAGCCCAATGCAGGGTTCAGTCTTACGCCCCTGAGATCATGATCTGAACCGAAATCAAGAGTCGGACGCTTAACTGACTGCACCACCCAGGTGCCCCAATGGTGAATATTTGAGGATAGATGTGCCCCTTTTAGTGTCTCTTAAATCCAACCGTGGGAGTAATTGTCATGGCTGAGCATAAAATCAGTGAGGATGGGGTGCTGGCCCCCCAGAGGTAGTCAGAAAGGTCCTCAAGAACTCACACCTCTGCTGCCCCTTCCTTCCCCCCACCTCCCTAGACTAGCACGATTAACCTGGCATTAGCCATCTCATTCAACCCTCAATAGCATCACAAGTCAGGTGTTCTTACCCCCATTTTACAGGTATAGGCACCGAGTCTTAGAAAGGTTAAATATCTCGCACAAGGTCCGGCCATCAGGAAGTGGCCAAGCCAGGGCTGGAGCAGTGTCCTGCATGAACGCCACACTTTGCCTTCACCATCTTCTGCTGCATGGAGTGCTGAAGGCTTTGTGCGATGGCCCTCCACGCCGGGTCCTGCGCAGCGAGCCGGGGAGGGCGTCTGCCTGGGGAGCCAACACAGGGGCCTGCAGCTTGGCCATGAGGCGGCCTCTCAGAGGAGCTGCAGAATGGGGCAGTACTTAAGGCTTTCTATAGGAATTATAAAGGAGAAAAGGGGCAAGGGTAAAGAAAGGAAGGGGAGGGCTAGGCCAGGCAGGGGAGGCAGTCCCTCGATGCCCTGGACCCTTGAATACTAGCTCTGTGCTGCTCATTTCCCGAAAGTGGTGCCTCAGTGTGCACTCCTAGGGTGTCAGCGGTTTCATTAGAACCCAGGTTTTGATTTATAACCCTCCCTGCAAAACTGTGCTCCTGGCCGGACGTTGGCATGGAGGCCTCGCGCCCACAGAGCCATGGCTAGGGGAGACTTGCACGAAGCACGGTCCGGGAGGGAGGGCCCTGTCTTGAGTTGGCCTTGCAGGCTGAAAAAAACAAAAACACAAGAAGGGGGTAGGGGACTCTTAGAATCCTAAAGACTCAGCTTAGATTTCAGAAGGAGTGGAAGGAGGGCTCCAACGGTCAGTTTCTTCATCATCGACACACATAGATTTTTGCAAAAATAAGAAAACTGTTCACAGACATGGTGCTTTGGAGCAGCTCTATCTTTGCAAACATCATCACGAGCAGCAATTAATAGTAAAGACAGAGCTAGGGATGGTGATGCTAATACTCCCTTGTGTGATAATGCTTTATTCTCCTCACACAGCTTCCACACACACGGTCTCCCTGAACGGGCAGCCCTGTGATCGCCAGGAAGAAAGTATTGTTCCCATTTTGTGAATGACAACACTGAGACCCCAGAGCCCAGATGCTCTGGTGGGGGGCGCTGCACCGAGCTTAGTGCCCCACTCCCAGGCCAGGATGCCAACCAGGACTTGGAGAAATAAAAAAAAGCAAAGTTAGTCAGCATGCCAGCCATTCATTTCAATTTTTTCTCTTTTGTTTTAGAAGAATATATATCATCAAAAAAAAAAAAAGAGAGAGAGAGAGAGAGAATACGCATCATTGGAAATAGGTCCCATTTGAAGCCACGTGAGGCTTGAGAAAAATAAATGTGAAAATAAAAATGCTATTTAATATAGGCATCATTATTACTATTATTATTGCAAAGAGCCTATTTGGAACTGCCTAAGACCCTAAAAACTGATTAATATTTTTCGAGCATCAGAAGGTAGGGTTTTTTTTTTTTCGAATATAAATTCCTCTCTCCCAAATGGTTGAATAATCATAATCATTATCGTCATCATCATCCCTTCCTTAATTTCTTGCTCGGTACATAATTTCCCATGAATTAGTGCCTTTGCTGCCCAAATATCCCCATTTAACAGATGGAGAGATGGAGGTGCAAGAGCGTTTGGCGAAGTAAAAGGTCTGAAACTCACATGTGCTCAGCGTGCGCACCAGAGCACCGGCTGCAGTCCCGTGGCAAACACTTGCTGGGCGGGTGCTGAAGCCCCAGATGGCACCGGATCAGAAGGGAGAAAATGGCTCACCATCAGGGATAAAGTGAATGCAGCAGAGCCAGTTGCTGTCAGGACAGACGTTTCAGTGACAGGTCCCTCCCCTCTCGCCAACACACTCACGGTGCTAGGAGTCCGAGGTCCTCCTGCTGGATCCCTGTCCCATGAAGGCCTGCCCCAGGGGCTGGGAGCCGAGCCGGGCAGAGCTCCATCCCCCCCACTGAGCAAGACTTGGGCTGTCACTGTGCTGTTATTTATGAGTCCCCCTTTGCCCAATGAGTGGCCTCTGAGGGGCCCAGCCTGGGTCTGCTGTCTGGTCACACTTGTCACACATCATTAGATGTTTGGTTGCTGCTGACCCTTCTGCCATCTGGCTGAGTGGCCTCGGGGTGAGGGGAGGCAGCCAGCAGCTCCTTCCTTACACAGCCAAACCCCCCTCCCGTCTTTGTGGTGTTCGGGAAACGGAAGGGTTTCTGAGATGTGCTCAGCCACTGAGGGGAGGGCAGAGAATGGAAAAACGATCTCAGAGAGAGGGGGCCTCGTTTAGGGTTTCCCAGCGTGTCACCATTGCCATTTGGGGTCAGATAATTCTTTAGCAGCAACCCTGGCCTTTTCCTTCTAGATGCCTCCTTCCCACACTGTGACAATCAAAAATGACTCCAGACCTGATGGAATTATCCCCTGGGGGCAGAGGCAAAATTCCCCCCCTTTGTGACGTCCGTTGGGCAGTGGTGGGTAGTGTAAGCTGTGAGTACGGCAGACCTGCAAGGGCCCAGGTGAGCAGCAGGGACAGAGGACAAGGGGTTTCATGAACAACGCTTTGCTAAACCCTCAAGACCCTCCCTTCTGTAGCCAGAATTCCGGACCCCACTTTGCAGAGGAGGAAAATGTTGTGCGGGGCGGGGGGGGGGGGGTAGTTATTTGTTTGAGGCCACTCAGCTGGGAGGTGACAGAGCTGGGGTTGAAATCGGTTTTATGCCTGGTCCTGTCTGAGGTCTTATAGAGGCTTCGTGGCCTGTTTCCTGTGTGTGGGCTTGGCAAACCCAGCATGTTGGCCTCTGAAGATTTTAGAATCGCACACTCGGCCTGGGGCAAGGGGTATTCATAGAATACCCGCCCACCGTAACCACTGCCCCACGCAGGCCTCCTTATCCCCGTGGCCCACATTCCCCAGGGCTCCCTTGCCCCCGGGAGGATCCCCTTCACCCCACAACAGCATCTGATTCAGGACCCAGGGTGGTGGGAAGGGCTCAGTACTCCTCCTAGGGATACTGACATCAGGCAAGGATCCTTTGAGGGAGACCCAAAGCACTGTCATTGGGTGTGACATTTCACTTTACCAGGTTGGCATAGACCTCTCAGGCAGGGTGCTTTAGCGCCCTGTAAATCACAGATTAGCTCGGGGATTCCGTCACAGTGAGAAGTGAAATATTTATATTTAAAAAATAGGAACTTGGTTAAGTGGGTGGTATTGCCATTTTAATGTTATGTTAAGTCTTTAATTACAAGTCACCTGGAACTCTGTAAGCACGTGGCGACTTTCTGAACATCTTTGGCATTTGTTAGGTAAGACAAACCTGTCCCCAGAGTGCCCATCCCCAGAAGTGTTTAATGGGTTCTGGAGTAAGCGTTAGGTTATATATAAGCCAGTAAAACTGTCCAAACTTACATATAAATTGCACGACCCAGAACTCCTCTCGACCCCGTCCCTGGCTCACATGTCCTGCTTGCTGGCTGGTGGGCAGGGAGTCCCCCGTGGGTCCTGCACTAGGTGCAACTTGCGGCTAAGAACCTGGTTTGTGAACTTGCCCAGATTCTTCACCTTCTTGACTTTGGCGCAGACAGCTAATCTGAGTGTCAGGCAACTCTTGCTTCTCTGATTTTGATGAACAAATCACCCCCTTTGTCAAATAATTACTTTGTAGACATTTCTCATTTCTGCTTACCTCCCTTCAGGACGTGCAAGCCTCATTGGATGACCCCCTGTGCTGCAGAACCGCACGGGCCGGAACAGTCCTACGATGTACAGGGAGAGCCAAAGAGGGACAGACATTTGCATTGCAGGGATACAAAGACATGCAGGAAGTGGCAGCCTTTGCAGCTTTCCCCAAGCCAGAATAGTCAAGAAAAGCTTAAAAAAAAAAAGCCTCAGATATGAGGCAAAAATTATTCACGTCTAGTTTCAGAAGTAAGCCTGCATGCACTTTCCAAAGCCACACAGAAAGGACTATGGAGTTATTCCCGGGATTGTTCGGGCTGGGGAAGGAGGGCAGGATGCAGGGGGGTAAGCAAGGGGCGGAGGTGTGCTTACATGGGTAGAGGGGAGAGCAGGGATGAGGGAGAAGATGGCCACAGGTACTAAAGGGGAGTAGGACAAGGCAGGATTCAGGGCTGGTATGTGGCTTTCAGAATTGAGCCGTGAACAGCAGGTGAGGCGGTGTGAATCTGGTCTCTTTTCCAGGCAGGAGAGGCAAAAGGCATGGCTTCAGAAAACCAGAGTTCTCTCCGCCCCTCCCCCTCCTGCTCCCCTGCTCGCCATGGGACTTCAAGATGCTGCAGGTTCCTGAGGGGCTGCCTGGGTCATCACGTAAACGCATGATGTAATTAAGCAGAATTTTGTGATTAGCAAATTTGATACTTTAAAAACATGGACACTAGCGGCACTGTCTTCTTGTGGTGTGTTTCACACAGCTCAACACACCTCCGTGGACTCGTTTGTTTGGCCCGCAGCATTGTGCAATGGGATGAGATGTAGGACCGTTTATGGATGCAGAAGGAAGGGGGGGCAGGTCCAGAGAGGTGACACCACCTGTCCAAAACCACAAGGAGAGTCACCTGTGGGTCCCTTGGACCTTGTTCTATGAGCAGAATGCTGGGCTTAGGAGACAGCCCCGGGTCTGCTGGGACAGAATCCAGGAAGTTTCAGGCCATGGCAACTGCTGCCACCTCGGCCTTCAGCCCAGCTCCCCTGCCAAACGAAACCTGTGGGCACCCCAGCACTGGCCCTGGGCTGGGGCAGAGGGCAGGAACAAGGGGTGGTCACTCAGGGCTGGAGCCCCACCAGCAGGAGCAGGCCACATAAAAGGGAGCCGGGGCTGCCAATTTCCATTTTCATTGGAGTGGTGGGTGCTTAGTAATCCAGAAGCTTTATTTAAGGGCTGACCTCCGACCGGGCCTGTCACTCCAGTGGCAGGAGCCTGATAGCCACTGGAAATCAATAGTCGGCATGAAGGTCACTTCCTAGAAAAACTGGGGCTATCAACGTGTCAGTTCCAATGAAAGATTATAACCAACCAGCAGAGAAGTTTATCTGTGGCTGAGAGCTCATCTGACCCGGGCCTGTGAGCTGTGTGTGTGCACGTATGAGTATCTGTGTGTGAAGAGGCAGGCATAAAGCTGTGCGTTCATGAAACAAAGCATGTGTGCATGACAGAAAGTGCGTCTACGTGCTTTTACATACCTCCCTCAGTGGGCATGTGGGTGCACGTGAGCGTGCATCTGTGTGTGCGTGTGTTTAAGTGCGCGTAACCATGTGTTGTCAGGGAGTTGTATAGATGCACTCTTGTGTATTCGTGCATTTGCATATATGCATGTACCTGTGTACACGGCACATGGATATATTATGCATGTGTGTGCTTGTATGTGCGTGCATAATGCGTGGGTGTGTGTGAACACCCACGTTTGGTACATGGGACTCAAGGCGCATTTGATTGCATGCGTGCACCCTACCGTGACCCGGAAGGCCTGAAACAATCTGACCCCTGTCTACCCCTCTGGTCTCACCTTCAGCCTCTCCCCTCCCTTCCCCTTGTCCAAACTGGACTCTCACAGCCTCCCTTCCCTTCCTCAAGGGTGCCAACCACCTTCCTCCTCAGGGCCCTGGCACATTCTCTTCCCTCTGAAGACTGTCCTCATTTCACTCTGCCCATACCTGGCTCTCTCCCACCATTTGCTTCTTGATTGAGATGCCATCTCCTTAGAGGTACACCCCTGGCTAGCCTACGTGTGTTTTCTCCATGGCAGTTACAATAACAACCGAGAATTTCAGTTCCGTGTTTCACTAATCGTTTGCTGTCCGCCTCTTTCCCTGCCCCCCTCCCGCTCTGAGTGGCTGAGCCCTTGCTGAGGCTCTAGGCTGTCCAGCAACCACCCGACACACGTCCGGTACTCATCCCTCGGCCCCTCTTCAGAGGAGAATCCCATCCGCTGAGGAATTCCACACGAGTCCTGTGACCTTTACCTTCTGACCTCAGTTTCCCCAGCTGTAAAATAGCAACACCTGCTCCATCAACTCTGCGGGGTGAGATGAAACAAAAACGGTAAAAACCTCTTGAGAAGCACAGGCTGCCAGAAATAGACGTCATATTTGTGTTCAGTTAAGGGCTCTTACTACTCGGCAAGAGATCTACAGGTAGGGATAGCACAGATAAGCCGAGGAACCCCGAAGCAAGATTCCGTAATGCTTTTCTGCGAGTCACTAATCCATTTTAGATACACTCCCTAACCCGGAGACCACCCCAGGCCTTCATGAGCTAGGATCTCCATTTCCTGTCTGGATATTGGTTTTCTGGAAAGTGTCCCAGTCTCTTTCATGAATGAGTCCATTTAGAGAGGTGAAGAGTATAAGCAAATGTATCTTCCCTTAAAGAAAAATAAAAGCCATATAGAGAATGAGTCAATGCTACCCAAAGAGGATGGTTTGTTCCATATGGTTGCCATGGGAACCTGGCATGGGTACCAGGCAGCTTGAGCTCTATGATGGTTACATAGCCCTTGATTGTGATTTGGGAGCTGGATTCTTGTCTCCGCCCCACCTCTGCTGAGTTGTATGACCGTATGCAATCATCACCACCACACTCCTCGGGCCTCAATGTCCTCATACATAACACGAAAGAATCTAGAACATGAGGGACCACTGCTCCCTTCCCGCTTTGCCTATGTAAAATTCTAAGTCCCATCTCTTCTCCGGGCCTCAGCTTTTCCATCTGTTAAGTGGGGTTGCCCACTGTAAATGTTGAAGGGAAGAGGTAGGAAAGGAGAGCCCTGGTGAGATGTCAGTTCTAATCTTCTTGATCCCACCATGGGATCTCCTTGTTCTTGAGACAGACGTTATGACATTAATTCTAGTAAGTGCAAATTTTACTCTTTTGTTTATTCATTCAACAAACCAGCAGTTGGCAATTACAGCATCACAGTGCCAGGCACGATGAAAGGAGCTGAGGGTTTGGAGGTGACACAAATAGTCTCTGCTTTCAAAAAGCTTGTGATCTCCTGCAGGAGACAGATGGGGAGAGAGCGGATCTCTCTAGAGCCAGAGGGACTGGCTCTAACCAAGGTGAGTACTGGGTGAGTGGAAGCATCTTTGAGTCCTTCAGGGTCATTCCTAGGCATAGGATGAAGAGGTCACCTGCCCTCCTGCCCCCAGTGCCATCCTGACTGTGTCCGAAATTCTTCTCGAGGGTCTTACACTTGAGAAGAGCCTGAGACCAGTGCTACTACATGGAATTACAGAATCAACGCTAGGGAAGCACCCGGATCTCATTTGAGGGGATGTGGGACCTAGAGTAGGAGAAAGACCTGCCCAAAGCCACACAGCCCAGAGCTCCTGACCAGTGAGCCAACCCTGCTGCCTCTGGTCTACACTGGATTTTGAGGCTGGGTTCCAAACCAATTCCCCACTCCCAGGTCTACTGGGTGGGGAGCCAAAACTCCGGCTTCTTGCTATGACCCGAGATTAGAGGCAGAATCCACTTGCAGGCATAAAGAGAGGCTAGTGGGGCTGGGCTTTGTTCCAGTCATATTTGCCTCTCTATCCCCTGGGTTCATGCCTCCCTGTACCCTTGGGACCCAACATGGCCTGCCCCTCACATGATTGTCCCCAAATTATTCCTCTCATCACTCACCCCCCGTGAACCCAAATTCCCTTCTGTAGGTGCCTGGGTACTGGGCAGCTGTCAGGGAAGACGTCCTTCTTCCTAATTCATAGCGAGACGTGAGTGAGTGCCGGGCAGCCCTCCAATTGTACTTGCATCATCAAGGAGCGTGCCCAGAGGAACAAAACATGCAGAATCCCTCCCATTTGCTCGACAAATGCAGTTCAGGAAGTTTTGCTCAAATCTGGGCTTCCTCACTTAGGAGCTTTGACCTTATTAAAGTTGTTTAAACTTTCTAAGCCTCAGTTACCTCACTGGGAAAATAAGGATCATGATTAGACCCCAAAATATCAGGTGAGAATTAAGTGGGCTTGCAGCCTAGTCTCTGCTGATTATAGGTGCTTAAAAAGAAACGTTAGTTCCTTGGAAAGATGCACGTTGCCACCATGGAGATCTCAGAACTTGCTTAAGAGCACTGCTTCCTGGGAGGTAGATGGGAGCTAGGAGCTCAGTAGCTTCTGGTAGAGCTGCAAAGACCCTCATTGTGGGAGGACAAGGGCACTGGCCTCATCCAATGCCCCGAGCCTGAGGGAGGTGGCAGGGTATGGGACAGGGGCAGTGGGAAGAGGCCGACGGTGGTCACATGGCCTGGCCCCAGAAAACCACTCTGGGGGTCTCTGGGAACCAGCGGCGTTCCCTCACTGTGGCCAGGCTGGAGAGATCAAGGTGGCCAGAGGGAGCCTCTAGTGCAGTGGTTGGGGAGAGGTGTGGAGGTCTGGATGTGCCAGGCCAGCTCGGGCAGAGTGTCTTGGCCTCACCTGTCCTGGGGGCTGTGAGAGCCGGGCTTTATGGGGAATGAGCCAGACCATCTACCACGCGTCCCTGCAGGCAGGCTCAGGTCACTGTGCTCCTGCGCTGAGAGGCACCGAGGGCCCCAGGACCCTCTGCCAGGCTCCAAACCTCGGTGGGGGGGGGGTGGGCAAGAGGGGACAACTGACCTCCTTGCGGGGGAACTACCTCCTTGTGGGCCAAGGAAGGAGTCCTGATACCGCCTTGGATTAGCCATGAGGATCGCTTTGCTCTGTTCATGTCTTAAGAGGGTTGGCCGTTGAAAGCAGCGTTGCTGGGAGAGACTCCTTTCGTGAACTCAAAGTTTATCTTTGCTTTTGCTACAAAGGGGACCCGTTGCTTTTCTTATAGAAAGCTGGGCGAGGACTCACAGCAGAACAAAGAAATTTTCTTCCTTATGGAAACAACACACGTCCTGCACAAAGGACACAAGAAACAGGTAAAAGGACAAATGTTAGCACCATGCGTCGCGGCACCGTCCCCTAACCCCACTCGCACGCTCTGTATTTTCTCCCACAGCCCCTCTTGTCTCCATGTAGCCTTACTTTGTTTCTGCCTTTTTTCCTCATGTATAAACATTTTCCATGTTATTATAATCTGTTCATACATTTCTTTCGTCTATTCTTTTTTTCGCAACATTTTACTATGAAAAATTTCAAACTTACAACAAAGATGAAAGTATTTTACAGGCAATGCCATGTGTCACCTTCCACCCTCGGCTGCTATCACCTCTTCTCTCCACAGGCATTTATCAAGGTCCCAGCGTATGTTAGTCCCTTGTTAAGCCTAGGGATTCAGCGGTGAATAAAACAGAGGACCTGCCTTCAGTACTCAGAACACCTAGTGGAGACACAGCCAGCCAGCCCCACATACTCTTTAAGGTGAAACTGTACACAGCATGGTGGAGGGTCTGGGAGAAGGGCCGTCTGGGGCTGACAGGTATTCATGGTGAGGCCTGGACACCCTTTTGCTGGCAGGTAAGTTTTCGCTCCTCCCTATTAAGATGACGCTATGAAGAGTATCTTCATGATATCTGGTCTTGACTCTGCATTGTTTCTGTAAGTTAGAGTCCCAGAACTATGTCAAAGGGAATGAACTCTCAAAAAACCCCCACAATCCATACTTTTTGCTAGGATGTTTTCCAGAAAAGTTTGGGCCGAGAGTTGTGTTTTGTCTGCAGGGTGACTGAAGGGGGCCTAAGTCCCCACTTTCAGCTTCCTGCCAGCAGGAGCTCTGTGCTGGAGCCAAGCCACCCGGGCTGGGATCTGAGTTCACCTGCCTACTAGCTGGTGAGCCTGCAGAAGTGACAGGAGTTCGGAGCCTCAGTTTCCCCATCTGTTAAATGGTAATGAAACAGCACTCCTCATAGGGTTGTCTTGAGGATGAGATGAGGTGATGTAGAGCTTAGAACAAAGCCAGGACCAAGCAGGACCCTCTACGGGCTGGCCATTTTCTTCTGTAGTCGGAAAGTTTCAGAGGACAGGGTGTGTGTTCATCAATCCATCCCTCCTTCATGGAGCTGGCTTGGACGACAAACGCCTCAAGAACGGGACACACCGGCCTCCCTGACCCGGGAGAACTGCTGCCTGTGAAACAGACATTGAGTTTTGCTTATTGAAAGTGAAGAGCCCATGTCACTTGCCCGGCTGTGCACAGAGCCATCTCTAGGAGGGCACGGGACATGCACGCTACTGGACTGTGCCCACAGAAGTGGCCTGGGCAGCAGCCTGAGCCCTGTGCTGACCTCAGTCCTCCCTGCACTCCCTGCCCCCATCCCAGCCGTGGCTGGAAAGACAGAAGGAAGCAGGGGGGGCGGAGGTCAGGGAGGGCAGGCTTACTGAACGTTTCCTCTGAGCCAGTCTCTTACACATACGTTTTCTGTTATGGAATTCTCTACCGGGGGCACCTGACTGGCTCAGTCAGAAGAGCACGTGACTCTTGATCTCGGGGTTGTGAGTTAGAGCCTCATGTGGGGTGTAGAAATTACTTAAAAATAAAATCTTAAAAAAAAAAAAAAAGAAGAATTCTCTCCCAGATCCTGAGGATGCTAATAACAGATGAGGAAAGTGAGGCTCAGGGTCAACCTGTTGGCAAGGTCAGTAAGTGCTCCCCTAGGCGGACAGCAGAGGAGAGGAAAGAGCGCTCGTCCTGCCCTCTGGGGAGAGCTATTGCCCACCGCGGGCCCCCCAGAAACCCAAGGGAAAGGCAGGGAGACTGCTGGAGGAGAATTCACAGCAGAGGCAGAGCAGAAGGCCAGCAGGCACTGAAGAAGCCGACAGGAGAGGATGTGGCAGCCTCCGCGTCCCTGGACACCGAAGGCATAGTGGCGAGCACCAGGGCGAGAGCAGCGAGAGGTGCCCTTGGGGGACCTCGGCACAGAAAACACTGCATCCCCTGGAGCTGCATGTGGGCCGACTGTGGAGACAACGCCTCTACCAAGCCAGATTCGCTGGCAAGGAAAGTACGGGCATGCTGAGCACCTGCCAGGCAAGGAGAGGCCTTGTCTCCTCCTCCAAACGAGGGTACACACATGCAGCCGTCAAGCAGGGCTTGACAAACCTTCCTGCACTGAGCCTCAGATGACTACACATTTCACACTGTGATCACACACACAGACACACACACACACAGAGTTTCCTAAAACCACACTGCAGTTTACTATGCATGAAGCAGCCCAGCAATTTCTACTCTGTTTGCTTCCATTTCTCTGCCCTCCTGGTCAAGCCCACTAGACTGATTTCCCAGCCTGTAGTTTGATGGAGAAAACAGGTGTGGCCAGGGGAGAATCGAGTGCTCTGTGATGTGTTGCAGGTTGTGTGAGCTATGCGGAGCTCAGACAACAGAGACCTGAGAGGGTTGCAGCAAACCCGGAAGGTTTCCTGCCGAGGAAGCTACTAGAGCTAGAGCTGGAAGCATGGCAGGTTCTGTTCAGTTCAATAAACTTCTACAGATCTGCTACCATGCCAGGCCGAGCACTTGGCCCTGGGGTGTCAGCAGGAGGGGGATGGTGGTGGATGTGCAAACCTGGGGCACAGGAGGGAAGTGTGGGGGTAGGGATGCTGTGGTGTCTGGGGGGCTGAAGGGGTGCCCATCGTGTGGAAGGCAGGCGGTAAGGCTACTTTCAACCAACGATCATGCCGTGCATGTAATAATAACACCATTTCATTTGCTGGCCCAGGCACCTGCTGACTTGGCCAAAGGCACCCCACGGATACATGGCCGAGTCCGGCCTGGAGGTTACATCTTCTGGCTCCAAGATTCTGCTCTTCTTAGACATGAGATCCAGACTGCCTGGATTGGAATCCTGCCTCCTCCATATCAAGTTATTTTACTTCCTGGGGCCTCCGTTTCCTCATTTGTAAAATAGGGATACCAAGAGTAGCCATCATATAAACATGAGTTTTCATGAGTAACGTTCGTAAACCACTTAGAATAGCACCTGGCACGTAGCCAGTGCCATTTAAATGTGAGCTATTGTTATTGGATATGTATTTATTGGGGGCCAGATACAAACAGAACAGGGGTGGGGGTGGGGAAGGAGAGATACTGAACACATGATTACATACATAATTACACTTGTGGCGAGTAATGAAGAGGAAAAGTACAGGATGCTATGAAATAGAGTAACAAGGGGCCCTAATGTAATCTCACAGATCAGGGAAGGCTTCCTGGAGGCAGTGACATTTAAGCTGCCATCCAAAGGACCTGTAGGAGTGTGTCAGAGCCAAAAGGAGGACACACGCTTTGTGGACTGAGGGACCAGCACAGTAAAGAGCCTGTTTCAGGAGATCAGCAGCATTCAGAGAACCATTGATCTTTGTTCTGCTAGAGCAGTCAAAATGCCGGATCTTGTCTTCCCGTACTCACAGGTCTATACCTGGCCAGTGTTCGTTCACACAGTATTCGTTGAATCCATCACTTTCCAGACACAGGCAGAGATTCCCTGGGGCTCACATACATCGGTGGTATACCCAGCAACCGACAATAAACACAGGGGCGGACCCAGCAGGCAATCAGAATGGTCGGGTCTGACCGAGTTCATCTACTCTCAGTAACCTGGGCAGGGTGACCATGCCACCTGGTTTGCAACTGACAGTCCAGTTTACTCCCATGGCCCCAGCACGATTATTCAGCATGCCTCCTTTCACTTTCTAAAGTATCCCAGTTTGGATGATAAATTATATGTTCATCTTAACTCTGGGACATACAGAAATATCCTGGTAGCATGACAGATGTCCCCAAAAATGCCACCTTGTAGAGTGATACTCTATTGGCACAGTTCCCAGTTCCTTGGGGGTTTCAGCCTCTCAGTCACTGTCATAAAGCCCTCTCCCTTTCCAGAGTTATTCCTGTCCCTTTTAAGGACAACTTACACTTAGCCCCACCTTGGGACACTTCAGTCTAGCTACAGGACATGGTTCTCCAGAGCCCCTTGGGCAGTTGGGTGGAGCGGGAAGAGACAGAAGGGTGCCACGCTGACCCGAGTGACTGTGAGCCCTCGTTCTGCCATACCTACCTCAGTGACCTTGGGCATGTCACTTGGACTGCCGGGAGCTTCCCTTTGTCGAAGGGGGATAATATACACCTCACCCGTTCCCCTAGTTATGGGGTCTGCTCCATACAGAGGTGAGGAGGAAGCATGGTAGGTCCTGGAGGGGTTCCCCTGGTTATGGTTTGGACATACTGATAATGAAATCGCACCTAGTCAGGCTAATAATAGTCATGTTTTAAAACGCCAAGACTGCCCCTGCGAGGATGTGCGTGGAGAGGAGCCTGTGCCTTCCTGCCACCCGGCCGGTGAGTGCCTCCGCCAGGAATAAGCCAAACTGTCAGCAGAGAAGGAGGAAGATAAACCCCTTGCGGGGATGGACAGGGGGCTGTGTGGGCAGAGGCCATAGAGCGTTACTCCAGCCGCTGCAGAAGGCATCAAGGATTCAAAATTCTGGTTGCCTCTGATCATTTTTTTTTTCTTTTTTGGAAGCTGGAGATCCCCGTGCCAAGCCCTCAAAGCAGCCCCGACTTTCCATGCAATAAAGCAGCAGTGAGAAAGGCTCAGAGTAATTAAGTGGCTGACGCACAGAAGAAGCCGTTACAAAGAATTGACTAAATTGCCCATTCATTAGCAGCTCGGCATGGAAGGAGAATTACAAATAGGCGGCGGAGCCCGCAGTAATTCAATCTAACCTTGTACTTACAGAAAACAATGAGATAATGAACAGAAAAATTACCAGGCACATATTGTATTTTGTTAAAGGGGCGGGAGGGGGGCGGGGGGAGGTTGGGGGCGGGGGAGCGCAGGGACGGACTGGCACATGCAATGCTAATGGCCTCGCTCAAGCTGAGCAAACGTTTCTCCAACACAATCATAGTTCTCAGTCTAAGGGCCTCTGGGGAGCTGAGATGAGGCAAGATCGCGCACAAAAAAATGTAATTTATAAGGCGTCTGTGGACTGGAATTTATCATCGGATCCGCTCGCCGCCGCTCAATTGATATGTAGTTGATTTCAAACAACACCCCCCGGGCGCCCAGAGGGAACATTTTTTAGATTTTACGCTTGGATATATCTGTTTAACTCGCCATTTACCAAAACAACGGCTGATGACAGCACAAACCAGTCACTCTGGAGAAAACACGCACACGCTCTCACACACACGCGCACGCACACACACAGGCATCCGAGAGCAGCGGCAGACATAATAACAGCAGACAAACCTGCTCAGCCCGGAGAACACTGCTGTGAATCTGGAAAGGGAGAAGGGAGGAAGAAAAATAGAAATCCAAGAGACCTAGTCTTTTTCTGTGGCTTTGCAGGACTTAGTGCTTGTAGTTGGCGTTTATAGCTCACGCACTGGTTTTCACAGCTGACACCTACCGCCCTCCCCCCCCCCCCCCACCTTTTAGGTTGAGCAGCTTAGAAAGGCTCAATGCCATGCCAGCTCACCTCTTCCGAGTCTCAGCCACTGCCCGTCCCTGTCTGGGATGAGGTCTGGCCTCCCCTGGAATCCATAAGACCCTGGACCTCAGTGGGTTGGAAAGAGTGGGGTCTCCACAGAGGGGTGTGAGAAGGGGATAAATGGGCTGCAGACTGGAGCATTGATGGACTCTTCCTGGGGCCACCAGGGCCTCCAGATGTGGGGGTGTTGGCAAGGAGCAGTTTTAGAAGAAGGTGGATGAGTTACCCGTCACTCCACGGGATGAGAGTTTGGAGGCTGGGTCAATAAGTCATTCCGTTTTGAGGACAACACCCTGGCATCCAGGTTGGACACAGAAGGAAAAGCATCAAATATGTTTCTGGTGTTAAAAAAAAAAATTCACTGGACACTTGCCAAAACAACAAGATAAATTTTATTCAAGACTACTGCAATAGGGGAGAGACTAAATTCAACTCCGAATACCACAGGCACAGGTGGAGATTGATAGCCAGGGGGCAGGGTGAGGAAGAAGAGGGAAAATTACTAAGGAGGAGCTTGCGTAGGTGTCAGGGGTGGGGCAAGAGGAGCCTGATTGCATATCAAGGGTGGAGCATTCTAGATAAACCCAGCACAGCGAGTCTCTGCTAAAACTCTGCTAAAACTCTGTGGGCCACGGAGAGGGCTACTGTCATAGACGGCTCCAAGGAGCCTACCAAAGTTTGATCAATGGACTGCTTGTCAATGGGTCCAGGGAAAGCCGTGTGGATAAAAAGTCAGTCACAGCCTGAGGACTTCGTCTTCCCATAGGGAGCCTGTGCCTTAGACAAAGCACCTGACCCAGTGCTTAGTGAGAGAGGAGGGACAGCTCAGAACAATCTTCACCTGCAGAATCTGATAAACACTGTGGCTGCAGAAGTGGGAACTCATCCCTGGACTGCACACCTTCCATCAAAACAAACAGATGCCAGCAGCAGTTGTCAGAAGATACTCCCAACACTGAACTCTGAGGGCAGCCTTGCAAATTGCCACCCCGAGCTCCAGGAGGGGGGCTAGTGACCATGACTGGCCAGCCAGCAGGGGGCAGTCCAGCCCAATGGGAAGGACATCAAAATGGACCTCCAGAAAAACCACGGTTTTATTCCCATTTGGCCACTGATTCGCCGTGATGCCCTCAGTACCTCATCACTTCCTGTCTCTGGGCCCCATTCTGCCCGTTTATAAAATATCTCGAATACTGCCGGACCTTATGTCCATGTCATGGGGAGGCTGGGAAGTAATCAGGCTAGGAAAAGTCCACATACATATTTAGTGTGACAAAGAATTAGACCAGTAGTTCTCAATGTATAGTCTGGGAGCAGAAGCAAGAGCAGCACCTGGGGACTCAGAAATGCAAATCCTTAGGGCCCACCCCAGACCTACTGAATCAGAAGCTCAGAGGATGGACACCAACCATCTGTTTTAACAAGCCCTCTAGATTCTGATGCAAGCTCAAGTTTGAGAACCACAGGCCTAGTGAAGGCAGACTGTGTATCTTGCTGTGAGTACAAAGGGCAGCTGAAAAAAATAATCAGGGGAACTGATAAATCTTTTGCAGCCAATTGGATTATAACTCGTGCTATTAATCAAATGTATATGTTTGCTTTTGAATAGTGTTGTTTACTACTCAAAGCACTTTTGAATACCCAATTTCATTTGATACTTCAATTTATTCTCCTGGGGAGGCAGCTGGCAGGGCACATAATATTGTCCCAAGAAGCAAAATGATTCAACAAAAGTTACTCCGTAACAGTTGGGGATGCAGTAATGAGGCAGATAAACTCAGGACTTTCTGATACCCCACGATGCCTTTTAATCACAACATCATAGATCTTTAAATCTAGAAGAAGCCTTACACTTGATACACCTTCATGTAGAAAATTTTCTCTTTTCTTCTTTCTTAAGCACACTCCCATTTTTTACCGTATTTCAGGTCACTATCAAGTTACCTGTGTGATTCCTTGACCCATGTGGGACTCTTGGAGAGCTGGGGAAGGTACGTGGACTTTGTCCTTAACCTCAAAGGAACCATGAACCCAGTGATCTAACAAAAACTGAAGGTTCCATTGTTGTCTGCATTTTAAAGATAAGCAAGTCAAGGATCAGGTGATGAAGACGTTTGTCTGAGGTAACATGGCTACTTAAGGCTGAGACTGGAAGTCAGGAATCCTGACTCTTGGGTGAAACCACTACTGGGGAGTAAAGCAGGCTGGAAACATACCTTCGATGTTGATTGTTGAATAACAGTCACCAAGTGTCCAGAGGACTGTAGGTACTGACTCAATCTCTGTCTCTCTCTCAGGTACTAGACCACACGTGTGCTTGGGGTAAACTACAGGAGTCATGGAGTCTTGGAGATCACGCAGCCAATGGGCAATCCAACTTGGAAAATCTTCCTGGACCTTCCTGGTGGGTCCTTCCACTTCTTCTTCAGTGTCTGCTGTGATGGGGATCTCACTGTGGCGCAAGGCATCTGGGGTGCTGTACCAAGTCATGATGGGGCCCTCAGCAAAAGCTTCAGGGGTCCTACGCCAATTATTCCCACCCCTCACCTCTGCTCCGCTGTGTTTCCTTCTTCCAGAAGCCCTTTTGAGGTTGTAGAATCCCCAGGAAGTGTCAACTTAAGTCAGCATAGGCTGAGTATCAGCCCACACTCCATGAGGGAACCCAGCGAATTCCATGCGTGGAGCCATTTGGTTAGCAAAAGCCCTGTGTGGAGAGAAGACTTGTCATGGTCAGGGTCAGTGGAAACTTCTCGCGACTTTCACACTGAATATCCTAAGTCAGTAGCTCTCTACATATCTCACAGGAATTCCCACTCACCATCCCTAAAGCTGTCAATGAGGAGAATGTTTTCAGAAGCCTTCAGGAGTCGGTGACGAGATGCAAGGGAAGCACTTGAAATCTTCCCAGGAAGACATAGGTGCCCATCCTGTCTTAATCTTTCAATCAACTTTATAACCTGCACTGGCCAGCCCTCGCAATGGGAGTAACCCAGCCTGTGTGACAGTTTATCCCGGGCAAGGGGCCAGCAGTCAGTGGGCTTGTCCGTAAGCGAGGATGCCTACGATCACCTTGCCTACAAAAAGCCCAGATCAGCCCAGTTCTGACTCAGGAAAGCAGAATTAATTGGGTTGTATCTTTAATGATGCTCTCATCCCATGCTAGGATTAATGAGTCACCCTTGATAGGAATTAAAGACACATTTATATTGAGGGGAGATAAATGATCTACTCTGACCTCCCCATCAGGCAGCTTCTTTGCGACTCTTCCGTTTCCTTGCGCAAGTCCACGTGAGCTGCAGAGGCCAGGAGATGAGGACGCAGGGAGCTTGTGAGCCCACCCACCCTGTGTGACCTGAGCCCTGAGGAACAGGTGGGTCACAGAAGCCCAGTGCCAGGACAACTGTATACACTAGCCAGCATCATTTTCCAGAGTGAAGATGCCCGGGCTGTATATGGGGGCAGGTCCTATTCTTACGGCAATGCCTCATGTATTCAGGCTTTCCAAAAATGGAGTGGCCCCATACATGAGTTTGTTAGAAGACTGGCATTTCAACTCTGATATGTTTTTTCCATAATCATTGATAAATATCTTTCCGAAATTTATTATATATTTCCTCATCATGCAAATAGCACTTGCCAAGCATAATCTAACCTTTTCTTCCTGCAACGATCACCAGTGTGATTATGCATGAATATTCTGGGTCAGAAAAAATGATACTGAGGGTTTGAGGCTGTTTATCCCTGCACTGAGAGGCCCCAGACTACTAAGAGTTTGGTATTTTGGAATCCGAGCTTAATAATCCTATTTCTTGCTGTCAGAGTTTCACCTGATATTTTTTGCTACGATAAAGAGATGTAGTGACGTGAAAAGGAGGGTACAGAAGGAGTCCTGGGCCAGAAAGACTATGAGTGAGCTCAAGGAACATCCTCTCTTGCTCGCCCGGTTCTAGTGCTTGTGCACGACAGAGTGATGATCAATAGTTACTTGGTGCCCCCGTGAATACGAGGACTTCGTTTCCAGTTCTGGCTTTACTGCTTCCTAGCTGCAGCACCGCGGGCAAACCCTCAGCCTCAGTTTCCAAATCTGAAAAATGGAAATAATGATAATACCTTATTTTTAGGACTCTCACAAAGATCAAACTAATTCAATAAAAGCATTGATTCGAAAGTGTGTGTGGACCGTCAGGTGCTAAGCACAGCTCCTGCTTCTGGCTTGTAGCAAGAGTGCAATTAGCATGATGTAGCTCGGGCTTCGGGGGTGTGGTCTGCTCCTCTGGAGGCGCGTCTGGTATTGATGACCTTGGTCCAGCTAGCAGGGCTAATGAGCCAGGCAGCTTCATCCAGGATGCAGTGTGTGTTGTGTCAACCAGCTGTCTCCCAGTTGGCTCACCTGGGCATGTGACATGTGTTCCTGAGACCCACACACTTTCCCTGAGTCTCGACCTCACCTCATCACTCTCCTTGTCCCCAAGCCCCTCATGTGTCCCATCCCTCTGATCTCCCCAGATGAGAGGAAGTCATCTGTGCAAAGGTGGATGGGACTTACTCTGCAGTCCCTTCCCTGGAGATCTGGACCGGGAGTGCTTAAACTAGAAGTCTTTAGACCTTCTTCCTATTCGGAAGTGACGTGGATTTTGATCAAGGACAGAGCATTTGCTAGTAGCCTCTCAGTATCCTCAATCCCTATAAACAATATTCAAGAGTAAGTAATGTGCATTTCAAACAGGGAAAATGAAATGCTTAACCACCTAAAATGAGTAGCTGACAGTGAGATTTTCAGGAAGCATCAGCAGATAGAGAATATTCAGGCTATGGGTAGGACCAGACTCAGGAGGCAGGGGTCTTGCCCCTCACTTCCCAAATACCTCAGAGAAAGAGGCTACCTATCTGGCCAGACCTTGTCACAAAGGTCTAAGAACCCTGAGTGGCCCCACACGGAATCACATCCCAAATGCCTGTCTAGTTCACCCAGATTCCAGGACAAGCTCAGATATCCTGACTCTTTTCCAGCTCATAGTGAGTTCCCTGCTCATCCCCGGAAGTCAATGCAGGAGTCTAATGCTAATAGTCTGGGTACCTTACAAGTAACTACTTCAAAGTCCTTATTGAAGTTGTCCCCAGGGGTCTTCTTCCAAGGAAGATTCAGATATTAGCTACAACTACTACCAGCACGAGCCACATCCAAACCACCACAACTACCAACATTATTCACCACCAAACCATGACCATCACTTCCAACACCACCAACACAACCGTCACCACCAACACCTCCAACAACACAATCGACACCACCACTAAATACGGTTGTCACCACCACACCACCACAATCACTGCCAGCCCCAGGGCTGGATTTGAAAAAGAGTCCAGTCAGTTATTAGCTCTGTGGCCCTTGGAAACTTACTGAAACTCTCTGAGTCTCAGTGTCCTGATAATAACAACTTCAAGAGTTGTGAGGTTTAGAACCGAGATACACGAGCTTTGAGAAAAGAATGTAAATTTCATGTCCGGTTGGTCTGGCTCGTGTCCCTGCCTTGTCCTGCCATAGTGTCCCGCCTCCTGTGTTTCCTCTCTTGGCTGGCTTCCTCCAGCCCTGGAGACACACGGTTAGGGCAGTGGTGAATTTGCTGGAGGAGATACATCTATCCTTCTTGCACACTTGTTGTAACAAATAGGCACAAAGGACAGCCAAATCTATCCTGCCAAATTCCCGGAGCCCGGGGCATTTTGAATAGAGAGATGCCAGAAGTTAGGTCCCGTCCAGCCTCCTCTGACTCTTGTACCATCTTGGGAGCTTATGATCAACACTGACCTGGAAGCGAGCAGGTCCAATCAAGCAGCATCGCTGGGTGCCGTCCTGCCTGCCTTCTGCCTCCCTCCCTCCCTCCTTCCTTCCCTCGCGTGCTTCCTTCTTTCCTTCCTCCTGCCCACCCCTGTCATTAGTTCTCAAACCACCACTGTGTCCACATGGCCCTGCACCCGAGGGTGCCCTCCCCGTCCACATGCTCCCTCTTGCTCTGAGGCACGCACGGTGGCACCTCTGTCCCTCTGCCCACCCTCTGTCCTCTGGGAGGACGCAGCTCTTGGCAGATGATCAGTTGTGACCTGCCGGAGGCGTCACTCCGCGCGCCTGCCAAACACCGTCTCCTCTCCCTCCGGCATGCCAGGCTCCTCTGACAAGGAAGGGTAAAGACCCTCCAGGGTTCTCCAGAACATCAATATGTTTTGTATTTAATGTGCTGGCTCTGTTACAGCAAATTAAAGCGAGGGGGCCTGGTAGAAGGGAACACAGCCCGCCGTTCCTCTGTCCCTTGTCGAGCGGGAGGCTCTGGAAATGGCACTCCAGTGTGGGGAAGGAGCGCACATTACACCCCCCTGCAGGAACAGAGCAGACATTAGACAAAGCCCCGAGTCTTAATGGGACGCATCCGGCAAACATCTGAGCTTGGGCCTTCAATCACAAACGCTGCAGGATTTAAAAATGAATAAACTTCACATTGTGTTTCTCTTATTTATCCTTTATGCAAATTGTCCCTGGGAGGACCCATTACGCGCACTGCATGGGGACAGCAGAGGCCGGCTCCAGGCTTGGAGGACCACTTGCAAGCAATTCCTGGAATGCCAGGCCCGTCCTGGTGCTTTACAGAGGGAGAGAAAGTGATCATAAAAGGGAAATAAACAGATTCAGAGTGCTTGGCTCATGCAGAATGCACAGGCGCGCGCACACACACACAATAGCACAACACACACGAGCCACATAGGGACCACATTCGAACAGCCACTGCCGACACGAACTAGGGCCTGTGCGCGGAGAGCGTATGTCACTCTCCAGTTATGCTCTCCCGCTGCTGATCGGAACAAGAGCAGCTATACTGTGAGGCCTGGTGAGGAGATGGGCAGTGAGGGGCATGCCCACGGTGGAAAGCCCTGGTTCCCGGTGCGCACTGGGAGCCCCGCCCTCTGCCAGTGCTGCCCGCAGCCCCTGCTGGGGTCCTGCCCGGGCTCCCGGGGAGCTCTTTGGCTTAGGTGGGGCCAGGGAGTAGTGAGTGGGGTCAGGGAGTTGAAGCTGTGAGCTTGGATTGAGGGAGCCAAGAGGAATCAGCCTGAAAAGTGGAGGGCCAAGGGTAGGGGCAGTGTGGGGCTCTCAGAAGGAGGGCAGAGCCATGGAGAGTGGAGACGTGAAGAGGGCTGAAGGTGAAGTGGAAGACACCGCCACACCTCGCTCTAACGGAGCCATCCCCTGCTTAGCCCAGGCCCCGCATTCCGGCTCCTGTAAGCACAAAAAGCTCGCCCGCTGCCAGCTCCTCACTCAGAACCGACAGAGGCCTGTGCCTGCCCCAGAGCCAACCCTGTGGCCTTTGGGCCTCTATGGTGCAGCACGCCCTCTGCCTCCAGCACAGGACAGGGCCCGTGGTGGTGCGCAAGGGGTGCTTGTTGACGGAGCGATCGTCAGGTAAACCCCGGCTCCCAAGGGGGTTAGGCCAGCAGAGGAACCTGGTTTCGGAAACAGTCTGCTGGTCCAGCATAACGAGCGCCTGTAAGTACTCTCGGCAGACAGTTCTGAAAACAGAACCCGACAACTCCAACCGAAACTGGCCACGGGGTGTCCTGGGCCCTCACCGTGAGCAGCTGGGCCTTCCAGCACCTGGGAGCACGGAGCTGGCAGGAGGCTCCTTCCTCCTCTGCTCCTCTATGGCTCCTCCAGCTCGGGGGTCACTCTGCTCCTTACAGAGCAGCACGTGTACAAGGGCATGAGGGCCCCTGCTCCACCCCATTTCCACGCTCGCTCTCGTCCCCAAGCTGTGGCCACCCCCAGCGCCATGGGGTTGGAGGAGCCACCACACTCCCGGGCCTCCGTTTCTCCTGCTCCCTCATCCTTGCCACCTATGCTGTTGCCCAACTCACCGATGCTTTCCCCAAAAGGTCCTGGGGCTCACACTTCATGTCCACCGTCCTCACCTCCTTTGCCACGGCCAGCCCTCGTCATCCCCTGGGTCTGCAGGGCCCTGGCTCTGGCACCCACCCCGCTCAGCCCGACTCCAGCAGGGCTTCCTCAGCGAGGCACTGCTTTGTCCGTCCATCTGTCCTGCCTCTGGGCCCCTCCTGGCCCCCCAAGCTTATGGAGTCCAGCCAGAATCCCCAGGGGTCCTCAGAGTGCCTCCTCACAATTTACCCAGACCTGAAACCAAGCACCTACTTCATAAATTAAATTCCACTCCTCACTCAGGAGACATTTATTGAGAACCTACTATGTGCCGAGGAAGCACAGTACGTCCTCAAGAGGAACATAGTCCTTGGGGCACACAGACTGGAAAATCAACTCTCAAGACACCAGGTGATCTTTTAAATTCTCGAGATGGCTGGGGACGGAGCTGAATCAGAAAAAGAGGTCAGTATAGGGGAAAGAAGGCTCCAGGCACATACATCTTGAGGATAACGTCTCTTCAGTTATTAATGCGTACTTTCTGGCCAAGGCCTGGTATCACTTCCTGTGGCAGGGTGAGCATACAGGGAGACAAAAGTGAGCACAGATGAGAAGAAAAAGGGGAAGAAATGTAAATTCTTTGGACTCACCTGTCTTGTGACAGACACCCTGCTGAGAACTTTGCATTTATAATCTCATTTAATTGGCAAGGAATCCCAGGAAGTTGATGCTCAGAAGGACTTTGGATGATATGGAGTGATGGCTACAGGATAGGGCAGGCAGGGCGGCATGCTCATTACTCTCACAATCACGATCCTGAGCTCTGGTGCGCTCTGGCGCCAGACGGCCTGGATTCCAGTCCCCTTCTGCCCTCTGTTGGCTGTGTGACCATTGGAAAGTGCACTAACCCCTCTGTTCTTCCATTTCCTCGTTTGTTAAATGGGAATAGCAATTGCACAAATCTCTTAGGGTAGTTGTAAGGGTCACATGAGTTACTGAAAGCCCAACGCACAGAATAGCGCCTGGCACAGAGCTCGTGCTCGCTATTATTACTCTTCTAAGTGCTGTAGGAGTTGGTTTAATCCTCACCGTACCCCTTTGAGCTAAATCTACTATATACTCATTTCACAGATGGGAAAACTGAGGGACAGAGAGGTTCGTTAGTCTTTCCAAGGTCACACAGCTGATGAATGGAGGAACTATTTGAACACAGGCACTTCAAAGGCCACCACTGAGTTCTCCTGTAGGCAGGGGCATCTGTGGAGGTACCAAAGGTGCTGCCCAGCCTGTGGGCACCACAGGCCAAGAAGACCCCTGGGTTAATCTTTGTCTTTCTTAAAAAAAAAAAAAAAGATGCATTTATTGTAAGAATTTTGAAAGTGCTCCTGAAAAAGATTTGAAAACAATTGATCTCCGTCTGTCTCACTTTTCAGGGATGAAAGAAGTGACAGGAGTGACAGGAAGTGATCCACTCTGCTTGGCTGACTTAGTGAATGACGCTATCCAGGCCTGGTCTCTCCCCTGGCCGCCTCCACCCCTGATGGCTTCAAGAGCCCTCCGACAGATTAAAAATCTCCGCAGGTGTCCAGGATGACCACAAACATTCGGGCCACGATGGGGAGGGCAGCTGGTGCTGCTAGTTGGGAACTAGGCCTCTCCCAGAGGAGCCAGGAAGAAGGCCAATGGGCCTAGGCTTGGAGGGAGTCTGCAGAGGCTACCAGGGAGGCTGGGCCTCCACCAGCGCATCTATGCAAATTCAGGGGAGCAATTTGCATAGGGAAAATGTAATTACCCAAATTGGAACAGGGCCAGGACCTCAAGGCCTGGACTGGGGAAGTGCTGGAAGATTCTTCAGAATAGAAAAGCCGCTTCCCTTTTCTCTACCGGCCCCCAACCCTCCCTGGGCCAAGTCAGAGCAGCCTTGGAAATGAGAACATTCCTACTGAGACCCCTGCCAGAGTGGTCGGGGCCTCCCCCTTCTCCCCTTTCCTGTAGCGCTGGGAGTCACTCCTGTAAAGTGAAGGGAGCTTGCACTCCTGTGTCCTCACATTCCCGCCTGGGTTATGTGACAGGGACAATACTTAAACTCTCAAGTTAACAGGTTTGTTTTGTTTTGAATGTTAATACACTGATGAGGGTCTGCTGTCCTCACTGGGAAGAGTTTCATGCTGACCTGTGAGCAAGAGTCTGCGTAGAGGTTGTGCACCAACCAACTCTAGGCCTAGAAGGTGGGCAGCAACCCCTCCCAGTGAAAAAGTCTAGGAGAGGAATCTCCAACTGCCTTGGACACGTCCTTTCACCTTGACGTTCCCATTCACAAGCTAAGGGAGTTGAATGTAACAACCCCCACGCTTCAGACCAGCTCTAGAATTCTACTCTTCCACGACCTTCTAATTATTCCCCATGGGACTCATGGACAGATGGTCTATGTAATGTCCATGTGTTATGGGAGGAAGGCCATCTCAGCCACACCTCCTCCAGCGGAAGATGGACTAGACATTCAAGAAGCCTGTGATACCCCAGTCATTCAATGACGACACACAAAAAGGCATCAATCCAGCTCTCCATCCGTCTGTCCACTCAGTCATCTGTTCATCCCATCCCTCAAGTGAGGAAGTCTGTGAGCACACACTTGGCTTACGGGGTACTGGGTGAGGAGGTAGAGGGGCTGCGGTACGAAGGTAATTAAGACTCACCTCTCCTCGGGTGCTCACCTGAGTGGGACCGGGGTGGCTTCCTGCCACTGCCATTAGCGTGCCATTCCTGCAGCTGCTGTTAGTTATTCCTTTCCCGGTAAGAGAATGTTTTGTTTAAGGGCTCCTGTTTGATTCCCAAAGCGGGCACGGGCTCTTACAGGAAACAGTGGGGGACTGTTCTATGCATGGAAAGAAGTGCCTTTGCTCAGGGCAAAATCAGCTGCTTGGTGAACTGCTCTGCCTTCCCTTCATGTCAGTATGATTTGAGGGAGCCATTAAGCTTTAACAATGCAGAAAATAAATCCCCATTAAAATATATGCACCTTAAAAGGGCCTAGTTTTCAACCCAACCTGCCCTCCCCAGTCCCACCTACCACTAGCTTAACTCTCCTTCAAGGCTAAGTTAGAAAGCTTCTCCTGATCCTTCCCAGCGGCTAGTGACTGCTCAGCCACCCACAGACGTTTACTTACCAAACACCTAGACTAGAATTTGATTTGGATCACAACCAGACTGGATGACAATGTGAGCTCGACCAGAATGCTGTCAATGGCTGCAGCTTTGTATTCCCATTTCATATTTTCCTGCCCCATTCCTAGAAGACATACGAATTGGCTCCTTAAATGCTTGTTGAATGAGTGAAGGAATGCACTGGGCTGCAGGATTAGACACTTTCTCTGGCAGCCCCCACCCTAACTGAAACCCACGGTGTTCAAGATCTCTAGCAATGGCAGCCCCCACGGAGCCCAGCTCCAGTCTGTCCTACCCCCGAGAAGCCTATCCCTAGACCCTGATCACATGTGGCTGGGACTTCCATTTGACCCTTACGTCTGTTTATTGACCTCTAATGTCATTTACTTCCTGCTGGGCCACGTACTTTTCATCTGGTTACAATCTGCCTCTCTGGCTGTAGAATGAAGTCTCTAAAAGCCAGGACTTCATGCCACTGTCTCCTTCAGAGACTTGAGTGTGCTGAGTACAGATGGGTGCCCAATACATATTTGTCAATGGCCCCACCGTCTGTCCCATGGCTCAGGATTTGGCTTAAACATCTAAGCAACAGATAGGCAGAGACTAACAGTTTAGAACTGAGACATTTCTCCAGTTGCCCAAAGAAAAAGGGGTCTGGGACGAGGAAGGCTTTAGGGAGAAAGGCAAGGGGATCTGGCAGGAAAGCTGTTTGCTCTACAGAGGACCCCAAGGCCCCTGGTCAGCCTGTCGTGGCAAGACGCGGTGCGGCCCCTTTGCTAAGCCACTACCTCACTTGCCCTGTATTCTCATCTGTCATCCTTTCTTTTCACATCAAGTGCTAGGTCCTTTTGTTTCCCGGGGAAATAAAAATAAATCAGAGACAATCCCAACGCTAATAAACAAGTTTCTAGTTAGTGGGAGAGACAGATATAGAATCAGATATATTATAGAGCAGCCTAGTGCTGCAGAGATGTGCAAAACAAATGATACAAAGGGGTAGCTTTGGGAGACTAGGGCCACTCCCTCTGCCTGTGGGACTTTAAGAAATCTGCCAGAAGAGGTGCTATTAACCTGGGTGAAGCAATTAAAGAAAGAGCCTTCCAGGCAGAGAGGATGGCCAGTGTGCTGGTGTTCTATTCTGTTGTAACGAATCACTACACGTTAGCGGCATACAACAACAGCAGACTTACTATCTCATAGCTCTGAAGGTCAGCAGTCCGATGTGGGTCTCACTGGCCCTAAAGCAATACACTGGCGGGGCTGTGTTCCTTTCTGGAGGCTCCATGAGGGGCCCTCTAGAAGCTGCCAGAACCCCTTGGCTCATGGCCTCTTTCTCCACCTTCAACACCAGCCACAGCTGATTGAGTCCTTCTCACATTGCACAGCTCTGATGCTCTTCTGCGGCCCTTTTCCAATTCTGAGGACACTGTGATGACACTGGACCCACTGGGATAATCCAAAGTAATCACTCTACTGGATGGCCAACTGATTAGCAGCCTTGATGGCTCTTTGCCAAGGAAGAGGTTCATCACAGGTTCCAGGGCCGGTGCACGGGCATCATGGGGAGCCATCATTCTGCCTGCCACAGCAAAGCCAAGGGCGCAGAGATGCGCGAGGACCTGTTCTATCTGGGGACAGAGAAAGGTTCAGAGGTCAGTGTGGAGTCATTGATGGGAAGAACCAGATTTATAAAGGTCCTTGCATACCAAGCACAGTAATGATTCATTCTTTTATCCACTGTGGCTTTTAAACAGGGAGTGACCTATTTCATTCCTTGTTTTCTTAGCAATCACTCTGGCAGTGGGATGGCAAAGAACCTCAGGGAAGGGAGGCAGGGGGGCTGCTCAGGAAAATCCTGGTGCCGTCCACGTAGGAGGATACAAGGTCAGAACTAAGGTGGTGGCTCGTGGATGAATAGAAGGGGCTGGGCTTGAAGTCACTTGGGAGGACTACTTGTCAGGAGGCCAGCCATGATTGAAGATTGCAAGATGTAGACCATCAGGGAGAGGGAGGCGTCACAGCTGACTGAGAGGTTTCCAGCTTAGGGGCCTGGGGGGATGACGGTTCACTTAACTGCAATGGAGACTATAAAACAGGACACCGTGCATGTACACGGGGGATAATGCAGAGTTTCAGGGGCCAGGGGGACACCCAGGTGAAGAGATGCCACAGGTGGGTCATGAGCTTAGGGGATGGGGAAACTCGTGCTCACTTCACAAGGACATTGTGAAGACTGATTTAAAAAGTCATTCCCGCCAATGCAAGAACAGCAGTAAACATATTGTCACTCACCGGTTCCTCATAGGCAAGGGCACCCATAGTCTCCCCCTCTGAGCATACCATCGTGTGCTCAACAACAAACATGTCACTGGCCCCTTCTTCGTGAGTGCACTGGCCTAGGTTCTACAGGGAACCAAAGGGATCCCTGAGGAGTTCCTGCCCTTGAGAGGTAGGTGCCGGGTATCACTGGGAAGCCAGGACACGTAAGTCAAGAGAAATGTAACAACGAAAATGCCCAAAGACTGGGTCGTCAGGCTTGAGCCCCAAACCTGGGTGTGGTGCAGGTGTCTCCTTGCCTCTTACCCCTCACAACCAGGGGTCATCATCAAGCCCTTTGGATTTTATCTTCTAAACACTTCCCGAGTCTGCTTTCCCTCCTGCTTTAAACTCAAGCCTTCGTTATTCCTCACTTGAATTATTATTAAAAGCTTTCGAGCTGGGCCCCTTGCCTCTAGTCTTGCTCCCCTCCCATCTGTTCTTTAAATGACAGCCCAAAAATGAGTTTTCTGGCTTTAATCTGATCTTAACACTACTCAATTTGAAATGATTCCATAAAACATAGGGAGAAAATTTTAAATGTAAGAGTGGGGAAGTCTTTTCTAAACGTGACATAAAACAGGCAATCCATAAAAGAGAAGAATGATAGATTTGAATACATAAAATTAAAATTTTCTGCTTGGTAAAAAATTGCCATAAACAAAGTTAAAAGACAAACAGCAAATTAAGAAAAAAAAAATTGCAATATAAATGACAAAGCACGGATAGCCTAACTATATAAATGGTGCCTACAAATCAATAAGAGAAAAACCTAACAATCCAATGCGAAAATTGGCAAGGGAACATGAACAGAAAATGAAATATAGATGGCTTTTAAACATACGAAAAGAAGCTCAAATTCACCATAAGAAAAATGCCAATTTCCCTACAATCAGACGCCATCAGGTTGGCCCTGTCAGAAAGTCTGAGAATATACTACATTGATAAGTTTGAGGAAACAGCCACTTTCAAATGCTGTTGGTGGAAATGTGCTACCCAGTTGGAAAGCTGTTAAGTATCTACTGATTTTTAAAATGCATATATTTTTGGGGGGCACCTGGGTGGCTCAGTTGGTTAAGCATCTGCCTTCGGCTCAGGTCATGATCCCAGGGTCCTGGGATCGAGTCCCGCATCGGGCTTCTTGTTCATCAGGGAGTCTGCTTCTCGCTCTGCCTGCTGCTTCCCCTGCTTGTGCTCTCTCTCTCTCTCTGGCAAATAAATAAATAAAATATTTTGAAAAAATTATGAGCTCGGGCATAGTTACAGATGTACACAAACACAAATTTATATATTAGGAGATTCATGAAGAATATTCACAATGTCTTCAACAGGAGACTGCTTCAATAGAGAATCTACCCGGCTGTTAGAACAAATGAGGGGCAGAAAGAGAAGGAGGCAGTGCGACATACTTCTTCCGGAACCATCTCTAAAACACAATAACAGCAATAGAAGTAATACATGGCATCTACTTTATGTCAGGCATTATTCTAGAAGATTTATATATTTATATATAGTTTTATATTTGTAGGGTTTTTCATTTTTTTGGTTCTTTGTTTTAGAGAGGGAGAGAGAGAGAGAATCTCAAGCAGATTTGTCACAGGGCTCCATCTCACGACCCTGAGATCATGACCTGAGCTGAAATCAAGAGTCAGACTTTGACTGAGCCACCCAGGCGCCCCATAAGTATTTATGTATATTTAAGTCATTTAGTCCTTACAACACCCCTATAACATAGATATAATCACTATTATTCCCATCTTATAGATGAGGAAACTGAGGCACATTTGAGTTAAATAATTTGTCCATTATGAAGATATATTTGTATTTCTGTGATTTTTTTTCTCTCTGTGCTTCAGTGTGGATATTTACATCTAATCTATTTTCTAGTTCAGTAATTTTTTCCTCAGTATGTGTAATTCATTGAGTTCTCAATTTCAGTTTTGGACTTTCTACTCAGTTCTTTGGTTTTCTACTTAAATTATCACTGTTTTCCTTAAATTCTTTGAACGTATTATTCATTGTGATTTTTTTTAAGTTTATTGTTTTTTTTAGTAATCTCTACCCCAACGCAGGGCTTGAACTCATGACCCCAAGATCAAGAGTCTTCCAACTGAGCTATCTGGGCACCCCTCAGAGTGATTTTCAAGTCCAAGTCTGATTACTGTACCCTTGGGGCTACTGTCGATCTTGGTTTCTCAGTCATGTCTTCTTGTCTTACACAGCTGGTTATGTTAATGAGTGTCCAACTTGTATATGAATAATTACAGAGCTAATTCGGTCTTCTAGATGATCTTATCTTCTTCCAGAGAGGATTTACTTCTGCAGGGCAGTTGGGCAAGAAGCTATTCAAGCCGATTCCAATCAGGAAGTTGGATGACTCAAAAGCTGGCCTTCGATCTCTCTGAGAACTGACCTATTTGTGATTCATCCTTTGTCCAAAGGTCCCACCCCAAAGCCTGGGTGTGTGGCAGACGTGACCTCCTTGATGGGCTCTGAGCTTCCACGTTGACTTCATAGTCCTCTGAGTCTACTGAAAGCTCTGCTCAGCTTCTTGGCCTCTTAGACGCTACTTTTGGAAGCACCATTACCCTTGAGGGAGAAACTGTCTTTACTTGTCGGCCTTATCTCTCTGGTCTTTCTCCCTCTTGTAAATTTTGGCCTTGGAAATCCTCAAGACCTCAGAAACATTCCAATACCTTCCAAGAGGTTTTCTGTCTTTGTTTTTGTTATTATTATTTTCTTTAATATCTTGATTGATCTTTCTAGTTGTTCTCAAAGAGAGGGTTGGTTGAAAACAACTCAGTGCCCATCCAGCAGATAGACTTTTAAGAAGGGGGAAAAAAAAAGCACAGGGAAAATCTAGTCAGGAAAGCTTCGCAGGCCAGACAATTTTATAGAGGACAGGTACTATAGGGAAGTCGTTTGGAATGTGTTGAATGAGCTGAAGGGCAAACGGGGGACAAGGAAGCGATGTGGAGATTAGGAACATCAGAGCCTGAGGAAGAGATGAAGAGAGAAGGAGGTGATCAGAGCTCCGGAGCCAGGGACAAGGGCTTGCCCGGGAGCTGGGACCATAGAGCCACAGAGCGCCAGTCATGCAGCTCAAGGTCAGGAGGGAGAGGGGAGTCAGAGTCCCCGATTAGGCCTGCCTCCTGCCCTGCTGCTGCTTTCCAGTGCTTCCTATTGACCACACTTCACAACAGGCAGTGGCCAAAGCAGCCTGGGGACCGCAGAGGAAGGCAGGGGGCAAATCCCAGACCGAGCAGGCAAATGACTGGGCACAAGGCACACTTGGAAAGACGCCTAAGAGACTAGGAGCAATGGTTGCCTCTGGGGTGGGAGGGGCATGGAGGACTGGTGGATGGGGAACGAGGGTTGGACTCACCGTGCGCCTGAAGTACGTATTAACCATGGACACGTACCGTGAAACGTCAGATTACACCCTTCGTTGGCTCTCGTCCTCCAGAGCCGCATTGCTCAAACTGCAGGATGATTAAAATTATCCATTATACTGGAGAGAATGCAAACTCTACAGTCAGCGGGTCTGAGGTGTATCTCAGGAATCTGTATTGAACAACGTAATTCTGGTGGGTGGTCCAAGGGAAGCACTGCTGAGCCACGGCCGCCAGTGGGGCAGAATTCAAGCTCCTTCAGAATGACTGCAAGTTCTTTCGCGGGGTCCATGACCAGTTCCTCTCTGAACCCTTCCCTGTCACCAAGGCCCTGCTCGTCTCCTGCCTCTGATCCATGTGCACAACGTCATCCAAATTCTCCCCGCACTTGGTTCTAGAAATTCGTCTGTGTGTCTGCTTTCCTCATTCGCACCTGAGGGCAGAGAATTCTGCTTACTGATATTAAATCCCAGAAATGCCCAGCCTTGCACTTGGCACAAACGAGGCGCCCAATAAAGGTTGGTTAAATTGACTGACTGGTGATTTTCAGCGAAGAGAGGAATCAGAGCCGGCCGAAGTGCCCAGATAGGGTTTCCCAAAGGAGGAGTTGCCTTAGAGTGGAAGAGAAATGCATTCCAGGCCGGGGAAAGGGAATTCACCGAGGTACCAAAGGCAGGCGGGCTCATTTCTATTAGTGAGCAACCCTGGCGATGAATATAAAGTGCTTTGGTGCTGTTTTTTTTTTTTTAAGGCAAATTCCCTAAAACCATACTCGGTAGGTCGCGTATCCCCCCTATCTGGGGCCATAACTTCCCCAGATGTTAATGAGTACTTCCAGCATTGATGGAGGGGAGAGAGACCCCTACGGGTTTATAAAACATGCAGATGACTGGTTTTTAACGAATGCAAAACGTCAAACAAAAGCAGCATCACAGGCTGGTTACTCATGCATAGTAAAGTTCCCAGGGAAAAGGGAGCAAATAAATAGGGAAAAATACCTTGGCTGGAACCATTCCTAATAGGCAATGGACAATTGGGAACAGCAGGGGTATACAGGGACACGGGAGCAAATAGCAAATACATTTGGAAGATATCAGCGAGAGTGGGATCAAGGCGGCACCAAATGGCCTTCTGGCTTTTGTTTCTATGAGGATGTGGGGCCTGTGTTCAGCCCTCCCCGACATAAATGTACAAGGAGGAGCTTTTGTTTGTTTGGTGGGGGGGCGGGGGTGGGGGACATGATGGAGGAGGAAGAGCCACACGTATGTACAGCAAGAAGAAAGCAGTTCTAGAAACAGGTAAGCTGGTAATGAACACAAGAGGAAAACTGGCCGAAGCGTCCAGCCCTGGCAGCCTGTCAGGTCTCACCAAAAGGTGCGGGGGTGGCCCCAGGCCCCAGGCTTTCCTGGCCACATTTCACCACATATCACCCTGCTGCCTCCAGGGGGCCTGTTCCCCATCTTTGTCAATCAACCACAAACATTTCTTAGCAACAGAAAAGCTCCAGATGCAACTGGCAGGCAGCAGCTGAGTGGTCTATGGTCTACGGTCTACTTGAGGGAGAAGCGGGGAGTGGGGCCAGGCCCTGGCGCTTACCAGCGTTCATATTCTCCTGGTCATCCTGGGCCTGGGCCATGTTTGCTGGTCTCCAGTGCAGTAGGGATGGCCATGCAACTGGTCCTGCCCCATGGAGGGTGGCAGAAGGCATAAACTGCTACTCGCAGGACTGGCCCCTCAGGACCCCTGACGTGATTCACATTCTAGTTCCTCTTTTGGCCACAGACGAGAGGACGCTGATGACCTGGAGGGGTAAGGAGCCACCAGATAGAGGGAGCAGAGTCCCAGAAGGACTGTGCAGGGCAGAGAAATGTCCCCTCCCCGACACTACCACTTGCTGACCCCCTGCGACCTGAACAACCAAATAAACTTTTATTGTCTTGAGCCACCAACTTTTGTGCTCGTGAGAGCAGTGAGCCAGTCCTAACAAAGCATAAAGCCGCAGAAGAAAGAAGGTGAGGCCTGTGTGTTTAAGAGGAGTCCTGAAATAGATGATAAAGGAATTTGGTATTTTCCTATTAAAAAAACCGGCCATGGAGGTTTTAGAGCAGGGGAGGAACCTAGTGTCCCACCCAAACTGTGCCCTGGCCTGTGGGGGTGCCAGAGAGGGCAAGGCTGGAGGCAGGCGGTGTTGAAGGAGACAGAGCGGCTCCAGTCGTGCAGGGGGTAGGGACTGAGACTTAGGCTGAGGCCAGGGCAGGAGAAATGGGCTTGGGGGGCAAGATAGCCAAGAGGCTGAGCAGGAAGGATCTGCAAAACTGGGTATCGGGTGGGACGTGTGGGGCCAGGGGAAGCGTGGAGGGCCATGGGGAGAACTGGGGACCTGGGGGGTGGGGAGCCAGTCTGGGAAAGAGGCATATTTCATGTTTGACATGTGGGCTTGAGCTGCCCAGCACTACGGAAGGAGAGGTCCAGCCACTGCTGGGAAAGCCACGTGGAGGGAGGAGAGGGTCAGAGCCAGAAGTGACACTGGCTCTCACAACACATAGGCCTCACCTTCTTCCTTCTCTGGTTTTAGGTTTTGTTAGGACAGGTTCCCAGCTCTCATGAGTCTGTCTAGAACTGGCCATCCCAGAGGAGAGGAGATATACCAGAGTACGCTGATCCTAGACCCTGGCCTGCACTCCAGCGTAAATCCAACTTGTTTATTGTCAACAGACATCTTGAGAGATAGAAATGGACCAGAAGAGAGTCAGTTTTACCGTGACGATGTTTGATGGGGACAGAAGAGGTGGTTCTCATCAGATACCGGACTGAACCTGCTTTCTGTTGAACACTTCCAACAAGAAGAAAGGGTGGAGGAGAGACACATTCCGGAATGCGGTTCCTACGTGATGGCAATGGGCAATTCGACAAGAAGAGAGAAATGTGACCTTGGCCCTGAGGAGAAGAACGGCAAATATTCCTCTCCTCTGGCTGAAGTGAGAAATGAAAGAGAAGCCATGTCTAAATGTCATTAGTGCTTTCACGGTCATAAAAAAAAAAAAAAAAAAAAACTTTTAAAATAAATGAGGTACTACTAAATAAACGAATCACTTGAAAATGTACATGTGGGATAGCCGAGATAAATTAAAAAACAGATTAAAGTAACATCTGTATATTAACATCGTCATAAAATGGAATGGTAATGGTGGGAGCGTGCAAGGTATTATAAAACAATAACCAGAAACATTATGTCAATTATTGAAAACCACATCTCCAATTTAGAGGTATTACTTAGTCTCTGACGCTTCTGCAGCCATTTGTTCCCCAACTGGTTCTATAAGATGGGCCTACTCGACTCCAGATAAGCACTCTCAAATTCTATCGCAATATATGTCCAGCTCAGGGACGGGTTTAATTAATTCTTCTCATCACCAGTAGTAACAGGTCACATGACATGACAGCCAACTGCTCTCTCCTCGCCTTCAATGCTTCAATGCCCCCCATCCAACATGGCCGAAACCATTAGGAGATGACATCCATTTTCTTGTGGTATTAGTAACAAAAGTGGCAATCATCAACTTTGCATCTGTAGACCATTATTTTAAAACTTCTAACCCGCTTTCCCATCTGAGCCTCATGGGACACCTGGGAAGCTGTTTTCTCGTCTGAAGGATGAGGAGACACAGCCGAAGTCACACAGCGGGATGCTGGTAGGTCCTGCACCAGATCCCAGGTCCCGCACTCACCCCCAACCCTGTGCGCTGTGCTTCTTTCCCTTTGCCCCTCTCAGCCCCTCCCAGCCCCTCCTTCCCCTCTGTCTCCAATTGCCCTTGTGAGTCCAGGCCCTGACCAGCAACTTCACCCCCAACACAAACCTTTTCTGCTGGCCTCAGCTCTTCCCTCAGGGCTAGTCAACATTATATTTTTCATGGGTCCTATTAGATGCCCATCCAGGGCCATTTTGTGTTCCCTTGCCCACCAATTCAGCCCCTGCCCCCCACCTTCACTAGAAAAGCCCCTCTACTAATGGTAACAGAAAACAGAAGCCAGCAGAGAGCAGTCTCTTGCTTTCACGTCAGGTTTTCTCAGGGTCATTTTCCTATCCTCCCTGCCTGCCCTCCATTCTCAGACAAGTCCCTCCACCCCCCTTAAGCCTTCTCCATGTGCCCTCACTGTTTCTGCAAATCTACACCACCCATAACCTTCCTTTCCCTGACCTCTCTCGCCCTTGATGGCTCCTTCTTCCAATCCTGTGAGTCTTCCTTGTCCTACAAAATCATTTCTTTCAGCCCTGCTTATGTCCTTCTTGGGCTGCTGCTCTATCCCTCTACCACTAGTCATGGGCAAACTTCTATAAAGAGAAGGCAATGCTAGAGGTTACATCTCAGTCATTTGGGGGAGTTTGTTAAGAATACAGATTCCTAGTTCCCTTTTAAGAATTAGGACTTCCTATTATAAAAGAAACTTCTGCACTATGCGGAAAGTCGTCTGCACAGAGAGGGAAATAATCAACAAAACTAAAGAGCAACCTACTGAAAGGGAGAAGATATTTGCAAATAACATCTGATAAAGGGTTAGTATCCAAAATATATAAAGAAATTATAAAACTCAACATCCAAAAACCAAATAATCCAATTTAAAAATGGGCAGAAGACATGAACACATATTTCTCCAAAAAAGACATCCAGATGGTCAACAGACACGTGAAAAGAGATTCATCACCACTTACCACCAGGGAAATGCAAATCAAAACTACAATGAGAACGAACTCACACCTGTTAGAATGGCTAAAATCAACAACACAAGAAACAACAGGTGTTGGCAAGGATGTAGAGAAAAAGGCACCCTCTTGCACTGTTGGTGGGAACGCAAACTGGTACAGCCATTCTGGAAAACAGGATGGAGTTTCCTCAAAAAGTTAAAAATAGAACTACATTATGATTCAGCAATCACGCTACTGGAGAATACAAAAACATTAATTCAAAGGGATACATGAATCCCTATGTTTATAGCAGGATTATTTACAATAGCCAAGATACTACAGAAGCAGCCTGGGTGAATGGGTAAAGATGTATATATATATATATACATACACATACATACATATGTATTCCACACTGGAATATTACTCAGCCATAAAAAAGAATGAAATCTTGCCATTTGTAACAACATGGATAGAGCTAGAGAGTATAATGCTAAGCAAAATAAGTCAGTCGGAGAAAGAGAAATACCATATGATTTCATTCATATGTGGAATTTAAGAAACAAAACAAATGAGCAAAGGGAAAAAAAAAGAGAGAGAGAGAGGCAAATCAAGAAATCGACTGTTAACTACAGAGAACAAACTGATGGTCACCAGAGGGCAGGTGGTGGGGGATGGGTGAAACAGGTGATAGGGATTAAGGAGTGCACTTGTCATGATGAGCACAGGGTGATATATGGAAGTGTTGAATCACTATGTTGTACACCGGAAAATAATATAACACTGTATGTTAACTAACAGGAATTAAAATAAAAATTTTAAATAAAAAAGAT
Source organism: Ursus americanus (assembly GCF_024610735.1). NCBI lineage: Eukaryota > Metazoa > Chordata > Mammalia > Carnivora > Ursidae > Ursus > Ursus americanus. Next base: position 25,554,953 of record NC_142145.1, on the reverse strand, counting down.
AAAAATAAAAGTATGGGGTAATGTATGCCACGTAAATCTGAATCAAAAGAAAGATGGAGTAGCTATATTAGTATCACAAAAAGAAGACATCGGCGTAAGTAAAATTACTGGGGATAAGGAGGACTATTACATATCACAAGAGGGTCATGTCAAGAAGACCCCACAATCCTAAATGTGTAGGCACCTACCAGCAGGGTATCACAATACATGAAGCGAAGACTGACAGAACTGAAGAGAAGTAGTCAAATCCACATTCACACTTGGAGACTTTAATATTCCTCTCACAGTTTCCCATAGAACAATGAGGTAGAAAATCACCAAGGATATAGAAGAACTAACAACCAACTTGGCCTAACTGATATTAGTAGAACCCTCCATCAAAGCACAACAGAGAACACATTCTTTTCAAGTGTACATGGAATATTCACCAAGATAGACTGCATCCTGGATAATGTAATAAGCTTTAACAAATCTAAAAAAATTAGAATCACACAATGTTCTCTGATCATAATGGAATTAGAAATTAGTCATAGATATCTGGAAAATCCCCAAATATTTAAAAATTAAGCAACATACTTTGAAAGCAGCCGTGGAAGTTCAAAGAGGGAGTGTCAAGGGAAATTAGAAAATAGGACATTTCAAAATGTGTGGAATGCAGGTAAACAGTGCCTAGAGGAAAACTTATAGCATTAAATGCTAGAGAAGAAGAAGGATCTCAAGTCAATATTCTAAAGCTAGAGGTGGCAAACTATAGCCTGTGGGCCCCATCTGGCCCGCCACCTCTTTTTATAAGAATAGTTTTATTGGAATACAGTCATGCCCATTCATTTACATATTGTTTATGGCTGCTCTCTGTCTCAGAGGCCAGCATTACCCTAATACCAAAATAGTACCAAGCAAAGAAATTACAAGACAAGAAAACTACAGACCAATATCTCTTATGAACATAGATGTCAAAATTCTGCACAAAAGTTTGGCAAATCAAATCTAGCAATATATATTATAAAACAGATAATCCATCATGAATAAGGAGGGTTTATCTCCGGCATGCAAGGCTAAGTCAACATTTGAAGATCAACTAATGGATTTCATTATATTAACAGATAAAAGAAGAAAAACCATATGACCATCTCAATAGGTACAGAAAAAGCATTTGACGAAATTCAACATCCGCTCATGATAAAAACTCTCAGCAGACTAGGAACAGACCTGTTAAAGGGCACCAGCACAAGATGGCTATTAGGATGGCTAAAGTCAGAGAAACATGCAACACTCAGTGCTTGTGAAGATGTGGAACAACTGGAAGTTGCTGATGAGAATGCAAAATGACACCTCCACTTTGAGAAACCATTTGGCAGTTTTCTATGAAGTTAACCATACACTTACCATATGACCCAACAATCCCACACTTATTCATCCAAGAGAAATGAGAAATTTGATTCACAGAAGACCCCTATGTACATGTTGGTAGTGGCTTTGTTCATAACACCCAAATCTGGAACAAACCCGATGTCCTTCAGGGATTGGAAAAACAAACTGGTGAAACATCCTTATAATGTAATACTACTCGGCAATAAAAGAATAAATTACTGATATAGGAATCAACATGGATGAATCGCAAATGAATTATGTTGAGGAGGGAAGACAGACTCAAAAGGCTACATTTTCTATGAGGTTCTGGAGAAAACAAACCTATAGAGACATAGAAGATCTGTAGTTCCAGGTAGGGGTAGGGGCAGGTAGGTTGATCCCAATTGGAATTTCTGGAGGCTTGATGGAGCTGTTCTGTATCTTGATTGTGCTTACCTAACTCTAGGCATTGGTAGAAACTCACAGAACTATACACCAAGAGAGCAAATTTTACTTTATGTAAAAGTAAATACAATTTAGAATAACACACAAATAGAACAACATTTAACATTATGGAAACATATAAAATTAAAAAACAAAAACAAAACAAAAAAATTGACTGCATGGGAAGTTGGTGTTTAAATGTAAATGGGTATTTGAAAGAGCTATATTTTAATTTGTTTACAGCCATTAATTCCTTAGTTCATGACTAATTAGTCATATTATTAGAAAGAAGGGCAGTCCTTGAGGCACAGGGACATCATACAGATGAGGTTCCACGCCGACAGAGTAAAGGTGAAGCAGTCTGGTGTAAGGTGCACTTCTGGTTAGAGCTGAGCCTGGATATTTTCAAGGCTTCCAAGGACTTACTGTTTCACTTATTATCCCCTTCTAGATCCTGGGCTCATTATTTTTCTTTTTAAGGGTTAGTCAAAAACAAAGGGACCCCAGGGCGCCTGGGTGGTACAGTCAGTAAAGTGGCTGACTCTTGATTTCAGCTCAGATCGCAATCTCAGGGTCGTGAGATTGAGCCCCACATAGGGCTCCATGCTCACTGGGGCATCTGCTGGAGGATTCTCTCTCCTTTTCCCTCTGTCCCCCCCTTGCTCTCTCTTTCTCTAAAATAAATAAATCTTTAAAAACAAACAAACAAACAAACAAACAAACAAACAAACAAACACACACACACAAAAGGACCCCAACTGCACATTTGTTGTTGGTTCAAACAACATGCCTACAAGGTAGGTATTATTATTCTCATTTCACAGATAGGGAAACTAAGGCCAGAAAGACTAAGTGACATAGTCCAGGCCTCCAAGCTAATAAAGGCTAAGCTTTGATAACTCTAGTCTGCCAATGCCAAAGTGTGTGCCTTCAGAAGCAATGGGGCAGTCTGAAGCAATTCCAACAGTCAGGAAGAGTTCTCTTAGCTTGCTTGCTTGTTGATCAGGAGAGCTACATGGACAGAGTGAAACTTACAGATTCATCAAGGAGATGGGCAGAGATTATAAGAGGAGAAACTGGAGACAGAGAGGCCATTTTGGCTTTCCCAGTGTTGTTGTAAAGAATCCTTCTGCCTCAGGCAGGCAGAGGTGAGGAATGCAGAAGGATCCAGAAGAAACACAAGGTGCAGCTTCCCCGTACCACTCTACTGTTCCCGTCTTCCCCCTTCCCAGTGCCCTTCCTTCCCACTGGGGTGCAGATGAGGATGAATGGAAATAGTGGAATTTTAGTCTCTGTGATTGACTAGTGTAGATGTCCTACAGCATGTCTAAAATAAACCATACCAGAACACAGGTATTCGGTCTCCACAGGCCCCAATGAACTACATCTGACAAGCCTCTCAAGACCTTCATTCATTCACTCATTAATTCAGTATTTTAGCTGACCCACCAGCAAATGTAGCATGTGCCTACTATATGCTGGGGGCAGCCCAGCCGACGGCAGAAGCCAGCCCTCGCTGTTACCGTGGAAGGGGACTCACCGGCAGTGACTTGGGTGGGGGGGCAAGGGGAAGGCCAGTATCTTAACAGTTTATCATCTGCCTCCTTGGTTATTAATAAACTGAGTATTTCTTGAGAAGGAATTCTAATTTTTACCTACCTCACAGAGATGCCAGAGGATCAATTAGCTGATGTTCATCTGAGACAGAACAAAGAGAAAAGTGGAAAATGAGAAGCCCTATAAATGAGCCTCTCTCTGGTATTACTGCCGTCATCACCATCATCATCATCATTTCTGCTGAGTGACTGCTTCATCAAACTGTTCCTACACTTCCCATCAGGGGAGAATACGGCTGGATGGAGCCTGGAAGTTAAGGAATTAGGAGAGATACTCAACTAAGTGTGGGGAGAGAGCTTTTCTTGGTTTACCGTCACCTCACCTTCCAAACTTCACATGCCTGCCACTGAGTGTGCCAAAGGGAGAGCACTAGTCAAAGTGAACTTCAAGGTAAATAGAAGCCCCCACCCCCACCCCGAATCCCCAAGCACCTACACTTCTCCTCTGCGTCTTTAGACTCCCACCATTCCAGTCATTCATGGAATTTCCCACCCAAGTACCATCTCCAGAGGCTGCAGCTGAAATGGTCAAGTCTACAGGTGAGAGTTAGTGCGGGCCTCTGCCCTGTTGGCCCAAGTGTCAGAGGGCATCAAAGCCTGGGTGAGGAACATGCTGGGGGAGAGAGGTGGCCCAGAGGACAGTGAGGACAATGAGGTCGGGTGAGAACTGGGACAGCAGTCCAAGTCACCGGGAATGGTCCAGCTGGAAGGCATGCTGGGTGCTGATGCCTGGGAAGAAGGCTGGAGGATGGGAGCCCCCAGGAAGAACAGTCTGCCTCATTCCCCTTTTGCCTGGGACAGTGGCATCCCGTGACTTTCTCAGTCACGATGCGTCAGGACATCAGACTTAGACAGCAGAGTCCATCCCGATGTTAGAGGGTTAAATGGAGAAGCTGGGTGGTCCCCCAGGGACACGCAGGCTGGGACTCCAAAGGTGTTCCCAAACCCCACCTCTTTCAAGAAGCCCCTCTTGACCTGATTGCTCCCTCCTCTTCACGCACGTAACTACTTATTCTGGGCCTCTTTCCCCCAAGTTGGTAGGCTCCACAAAGGCAGGCACGCTGTCTGTTATTCTGCATTTAAGCCTTGTGCCCGAGGTAAGGGGTGACTGTGTGTGTATATGTGTGGGAGTGTGTGCATTTGTGTGTGAATGGGTGTCAATATGGTACCCGTACTCTCAACTGCCATGTACTCCTGGGTGCTCTCCTCTTCTGTAAAACGCAGAGCCCATCTTCTACTGCTCTTTTCCCCCACTGTCCTCAGCAGATATTTTGTTCAGAGTGAGCATTGCCCCTATATTTGAAGACAGTTTGTTGATTCCAAACGAATGTATTAGAGTGGTGACAGTCATACCTACATTGGTCTAACTCTAATTTTAAGTGCCTTTGCAAGAGTGAAAAGTAGTTGTTTATTTTTAGCACATTACCCATTTCAAAGCTCTTAATTGCACACTAGTTAGCACATAAGTTAACTTGGTAGGCATTTTTGTCTCTTGTAGGAAATGGGAAGATGATGCGCTTAGTAGAGAGGTTTTTTGTTTGTTTGTTTGTTTTTGGTCAGGTTCAGTTTGAAGAGGGCCATCCCTCCTCCTTCTAATGGAGTAAAGAGAAAGACAGAGTTGAGATGAAATTCAGGCTCTGTCACCTGCTGGCTGGCTCCCTGAACAAGTCTCAAAATTTTTCTCAGTCTCAGATTCCTCATCCCTAAAAGCAGTTTAATAGGACCTCATTCCTAGGGCTAGTGATGAGAATCAAGATAATCCGGACCATGTCTAGCACATGGAAGCATACCATAAAAGTTAGTTCTCTTCCCTTCTTCTCTCTTTTCAGTTGGGGAAGGCTTCCTGGAAGAGCCAAGATTTAAAAACTCATCTGGGGGTGCCTGGGTGGCTCAGTCGGTTAAGTATCTGACTCTTGATTTCAGATCAGATCATGATCTCAGGGTCATGAGATTCAGCCCTGCATTGGCTATGTGCTGGGCATGGTGCCTGCTTAAAATTCTCTCTCTCCTTTGGCCCCTCCCCTGCCTCTCTACAACAAAACAAAACAAAACAAAACAAAACAAAACAAAACAAAACAAAACAACAAAACACCTCATCTGGATAATGAGCGAGGATCCAAACTTTGGCCTAGTGCAATTCCCCTGGTTTCCCTCACCTTCTACCCTTGGGAAAGTGAAAAACCACCAAGGCCACCAGCGCAGTCTCATTTCCCCTCTGCCTCGCCCCATTTCTCCCATTTGAAACTCTCAAGAAAGAATCACTCCATCTGTCTCTATTTATGTTTGTTTTTCCCAAACACTTCTTGCTAAATGCAAAGTTTTAATAACAGGGAACTGATCATTTGGCGGATTACGGAGCAGTAAAAGTGAGGTGGGAAGCTGCACAGACACCAAAATATGGGGCACATTTGGTGCTTACAGCAAGGAAATGAAATATTTAATAAGCCTAAAAATGAGGAAATGTGAAGCAGGTTTCCCTTCCCTTCCCTTCCTTCTCCAGCAGAAATTAAACAACTTTTACACACCACGTAGTCTTCAGTAGAGGATGCTAATGGTGTCCCCGATGCCCTCTTCATCTGATCAAACTTTATTGTCTGTGTCAGGCTGCCAATTAAGGCAAGTTTCTCCTATTGCACACACTTCCCAAGCCACCATAAAGGTTAATTGAATCATGTACAGGCGATGCTCTGGTGGAGAGGAGGCTTTAGGATTCTTTTCAGACGATCAGTGAGGAGAACGAATGAAAAATCGTGCGATTGTTGTACAGCCAAGTGGAGACTCCTGGTAGGGAAGAGGCCCCTCTTCCTGCCTCAGTCCTCCTTCCCCTTGTGTTCAGCATTTTGGTGTTACCTCTTTCATGTTCTCAGGAGCCTCCTCCATTTTCGCTCCTCTCTATGCAATGCCATTTGCTGAGAAAGACAGAGTTGTCTAAGGTGGGCTCATCCTGGGTACTGGGTCTGCCCCAGATGGTCGGCCATAGCCTGGCCCCTAGAGCAAGACTTTGATCCAAGACCTGCCACTTGCAAAGCACTTTCTTGACATGAATGACGTCATACTGCTCAGAGGATCCTCTTTATGAAAATAGGTTTATGTGATTCTGGGTCTTTCTCAAGCTAGAAATTAGGACTCAGATGATGAATAAACTATAGCTTTCAAGATTTGCTGAATGAGTCACTAGATCATAGAACTGTGGACTTCTGGAGTCATCAAGGTCCTTAGATATCCTTTCAGTTGGTTTTCTTGGACTGCAGATGAGGACACTGGGGTCAGAGAGGAAACATGGCTTTCCCAAGGGCACTGGGACATGGGGTAGAAGAAACTGGTAGAATCCTAGTCTTCTGAACTAAGAAAATCCACAGACAGGACTGGCGTTGTCTGAGCCTGTTTGTAAATACACTCTATACCCACCCAGCTCAGGGACATTCATCTGTATACAAGCAGTGAATGTGCTACAAAGAACTTTATTAATTCATTAAATCAGATCCCCAGGGGCCTCCTCTCAGTGGCATCCTTAGTCCCAGGTAATTCTTTAAAATCTATATGTTTCTCTGATTTGGTTCAGATTGCTGTTTCCCACAATTCACCCAAGTGGGTGAAGCCCATTGGTTAACAGAACTAACTTCTTTTATTTCTGATGTTTTTAAATTATGGCTGCTTTCAAGAAGATAGCCAATAGTAGACTGGAAAGGAGCCTGGATCCAGGATTCACCCATGGCCAGTAACATCAAACTGGCACTCTCAAGCAAGAATAAAGTTCTACTGTGCTGAATATCTTGAAGCAGGTACTGCTGTCTCCCAACCCTAATATATGCGGCATTGGCCTAGGGGTCAGATGATGAGCAGCAGAGAAAGAAACACTAGAAACAAGGAAGAAGGAGCTCCATGTGAAGCAGTTGCCAAATACATGATAGAATTGTCACATGCGGTAACTCGGAAGCCAGACTAAGATGTTTATAGAACTTGTAACTCTAAGGGAAGACTTTGAAAAAGATCCAGAAAGATAGGCTTCAAAAGAAAGATGTGAGTTCTGGCATTTAAGAGTAGGGATGGAAGGGAATAGAAAGAGCCCAGAAATTTGAGAGTTCACATAGGTGGAAAAGTCAACTGCTCCTGCCCTGGAAATAGCGGGAGATAGGCTTCTGCTGCCCAAGTCAAGCCCGTTGCTTCATATGTCCTGAGGGTACCCTTCATTAACTTGGGAAAAAGAGACATGAAAACAAGTCTAAGAACTATGTCCAGCACAGAAGTTGGGTTGTGATTTCTACTATGTGGAATTGACCAGAAGTAAGTAGACCAAAACTTTTTGAGGGAATTTTACTGTTAAAAAGGTCATTAACTGTAGGAATCCTCTAAGCCCAGGTCTTCAAACTTCCAAGCAGAAAGGCTATGAAAGTTGCCTACCCCAGGGAATGCATGCACATCCACACCCACTTTGGCTGTGGCCTTGGAGGATAATGGACAGAGAGGAACGTCTTAGAGAGTGAAGTCAGAAACCATGGAGAACAATGGACAAGGGGGAAACCTGATGCTTGGCACATGGTAAATCCTCAATAAAAGATAGTTTTCATTGTACTTCTTCAGCAATTTTTTTTTTGCTCTTTGCTATTCATACTTTCTGTACCATTTTGCTCTAACAATTCTGAACCTTCTGGCTTTTTCCAGTCCAAGCGTTAAGTTGAATTTGAGCAGGAATCCTGCAGTAATTCAATCCAGTACATTAGATACTCTGAACCCATAGCATGGAGGGATGACTAAAACTTCCACCACACAGAGATAGGGTAGGAAGAGCACTGGGGAAAAAGGGAGGGGCGATTGCTTGCTGGTTCTAAGGACTTGAAAACCAAAATGAGACTAACATGAACTGAGTAGATTGAATATTTATAATGTGTACGGTAACAATACGATTTATCCTCCAAATCAGGACAATTATGAGATTGAAAGATGGCCTAATAAAACAGCAGCAGGTGTTAACAAAGATTGTCCTAGATAAACCAGCATATGTAATCTAAAAATGTGCCAGGCGCTGTGCTAGGTTCTTAAAATATTTTATTTAATTACTGAACTGACCATATTCAGGTAAGAGTAAATATCATTATTCTTATTTTGCACCTGGGAAAATTAGGTTCATGAGAGGTTAATTAACTTGCCCCTCAAACCACACCACGGTTAGTGAGCAGAAGAGCTGGGATTCAGATAAGGTCTCTGATTGTGAGGCTCCTGCCCGTGCCATTGACCTTCCTGCTGTCAAGCCCTCAGGACTCCCTCCCTTGCGAATCTCCTTTGCTTCACTGCTTGTCTCTCTTTTTAAGAAAGTGTTAATGAAATTTTTCAGGCATATACAAAACGTTATCAAGAATTTGAAGACCCATATACCACCACCCTGCTTGAAAAGTAAAACATGACAAGTCCATTTGTAGTTCCCCATGCATCACTTCCAAATCCTGTTTGCCTCTTTCCCCCAGAGAAGCAGGAACTATCCTGAACTGGCTTTATAATCTTCGTGTAAATTTTTATATTATTAATGCATGTGGATGTGCCCACAAAGGGCACACAGTCCAGTTTTGCAGGTTTTTAAATTTGTGTAAATGGTGATGCGCTGTGCCTAGTCTCCTGCACCTCCCGTCCTCATTCAACGGTGGTGAAGCACTAGCTTGCCTGTGTTCAGCACTGTGTAGTATTCCACTCCATGAATACACAACAGTTTATTAATTTACTCCCCTTTTGACGAATAATTAGAGTAGCTCTGATCGTTCACTATTGCAAAGAGTGTTCCTAGGAAACTTCCTGTCCATTTGCCTCATGCATACTCTGCAAAAGGTTCTGCAGAGTGTGGACCTAGAAGTGGGGTTGTCGGGTGTAAGTGTTTGTATACCTCCAACTTTCTTAGATATTGCCAGGTTGTTTTCCAGACTGGTTTGGCAATTGGCCCTCTCACTAGTCAGGATTGCTTCATATCCTCACCAAATATTGGTGTGATCAGACTTCTTTCTTATTGTAATAGTATCTTGGATAATATTTTGAAACTCTCATGTGGGTTTAATTTTTATTGCCCTGCATTTCTTGGATTACTCTGATTACTGGAGACACCAACCTTTTTTTCATAGATTTACTAGCTGTTTAGTTCTCCTCTTCTGTGTAAGACCAGCTTCCCCTTTCATCTTGCTGCTCTTCTGTGTCCCTGAGCTGGTCTTCTCTTAAGAAGGCTGCCTTTGCAAGAGAAAGTCATTATTCTTTCTCACAGCTCTGCTGCAAGAGCCAAGTCTCCTCGTGGCTTAATGGTTATACTGCCAATTGCTCCAGAGAAAGTGTCAGGAGATGATATAAATAACAAACAGGAGGATGTTATGAATGTCCCACAATCTTACAAAATTCTTACTTTCAAAATCTACACTTCTGGAGAAGGTTTTCCACCCTGAGGTTGTTGGACCAGGACTATGGAAATATTCTTGTAAGTTTCTAAAGTTCTCTACAAGAAAATTTTAAATCATGTTTTCATTGTGGCCATAACTTTAAAATTATATTAATATAAACATTTTCTGAGCCATTTTGTTTTTTAGTACTTCTGTGTGATTAGAAATGTTACATTTTTTTAAAGATTTATTTATTTATTCGACAGAGACAGAGACAGCCAGTGAGAGAGGGAACACAAGCAGGGGGAATGGGAGAGGAAGAAGCAGGCTCCCAGCGGAGGAGGTTGATGTGGGGCTCGATCCCATAACGCCGGGATCACGCCCTGAGCCAAAGGCAGACGCTTAACCGCTGTGCCACCCAGGTGCCCCAGAAATGTTACATTTCTGATTATAAATATCTTGGTGCCAGGTGAGACCAGTAAATAGAGGTGGACCTAATAAATCCATCAGTTAAGATGCTAAAGCTCTTATAGTAGAATACCCATCTTTTAAAAAGGACATTTTAAAGGAAGAGACATTTACCCACCTCTAAAACAAACAAAAAAGACCTTCACTTAAGATATTGTCTTGTATCACAAGATAAGCCTAGAGATATGTGGTTCCAAGGCTGGTTCAGAAGTTCAGTGATATCATCAAGGATCCAGCCCTTTCTATCTTTCTGATTTGCCATCTTATTACATATTGGCTTTCCAGACTCAGGTTTGTTGCCTCATAATCCCAAGAGAACTGCTTCAAGCCCCAGGCATCCTATCTCCATATAACCAAGTTAAAGGGCAGGAAAGTGGGGTGGGGCTGTGTGAGTGCTCATCAGAAGAGGAAAATCTTCCCCTAGAAGTCTTCAAATAGACTTGTCTTTGTACTCAAACTGGTCACAAGGTCACTTCTCATTGCAAAGAAAGCTGGGAAAGGAAATACCTGTCATCCTTAGCCTCTATGATAGAAGACAAGCTTTGCCAGCTTGAAAGAAAAAGAGGAGGATGACTTCAGGACAAGTAAATTATGTACTTGTGCCAAGCTAGAGCTACATGCTGTCAACATGTACTATAAAACCAACAGTTTTGCAGTGGAATAAGTGGAGAAAACTATGAAAGAGATTTAATCATCATCTGGGACGTGTTGCCACAGACAAGTCCAACTCAAAATGCTGTGCATATGTTCAGTAAAGCAGTATCTCCTCTTCTTTTTCTGTTCGCCCACCTCAAAACACCCACTGTTTGTAGCATATAAGACCCTGGCAGGCTTGTGCAGTATAACTTTGTGCCTCAATTACATTAAAGAAATACACTGTTACTGCTTCGTTCTTTCTACCTTTCCTGAGGCCCCTCACTTAATTCTCTGGCCTCTTTGTCCCTGGTTCATTATTGAACACACATATGAATGTCCTTCTAGTAAACTTGGCCTCCACCTGGCTTTCAATTACTGTTAAGGTATTTCCTTCTGAGGACTTCATATATGGCTCCTCCCAGAGAGACTGCATTTCACTACAGGAATAGGATTGCATGGAAGAAAAAGCACAAACTTTGGATCAGACAGAATTATGTTAAAATCCTAGCTCCAATATTAAAGACATCAATAGAATAATAAGGATATGTTGCGAGTAATTTTATAAATTCAACAACTTAGATGAAATTCACAAACTGTTTAAAAGACACAAATGACAAAAACTGACTGAAGAAGAAATAGAAAATCTAAAGAGTCCTATATATATTAAAAAGATTGAATTAGTAATAATAATAATAATAATAATAATAATAATAAGAAGAAGAAGAAGAAGAAGAAGAAGAAAAACTTTCCAAGAAGTTTTACAAATAAATACCAGGAAGAAATAATACCAATCTTCCATAAATTCTTACAGAAAATAAAGAAGAAAGAATACTTCCCAAATCATTTTATGAGAATTATGAGGATTACCCTGACACCAAAACCAAAGACATTACAGGAAAAGAAATTACAGGCTCATTAATATATTCATAAAAATCCTTAATGAATTATTAGTAAATCGCATACAGCAACATATTAAAAACGGGTGATACACCATGATCAAGTAGGATTTATACCAGAAATGTAAGATGGGTTTAACATTCAAAAATCAATCAATGTAATTCATTATATTAACAGAATGAAGAAGGAATACTATATGCTTATTTAAACAGATGCAGAAAGTGTATTTGACAAAACTCAAGACCCCTTCATGGTTAAAAAACAAAACAAAACAAACTAGAAATGAAAGGGAAATTCCTTAACCTAATAAAGGGTATTTGTGATAAATTTATAGTTAACGGTATAGTTAATAGTGAAATACTAAATTCTTTTCTCCTACTATTGGAAACATCAAAAATACATCATTCCCATCATTCCTATTTAACACTGTATTAGAGGTCCCAGCTAGTGCAGTAAGGCAAGAAAAAGTAATAAAAGTCTTACGAATTAGAAAGAAATAAGTAAAAGTGTCTTTATTTGCTGAAATAGGTACGCAGAAAATCCTAAGATATCTATGAACAAGTTACATACGTTCATACAAAAACTTGTTAAAAAGTGTTCATAATAACTATTTTCATAATTGCAAAAACCTGGGAAGAATGCAAATGTCCATCTATATATAGATGAATGGATAAACAAATATTCAACAATAAAAAGAAACAACCAACTGATACATGCACAAATATGGATAAAATTTTTAAAACATTATGCTGATTTTTAAAAAGCCAAATAAAAAAGAGTATATAGTGACTTCACTTTTGCAAAAATAAGGAAGTAATCTAATCAATGATGGAGAAAGCAGATCAGTGTTTGTCTGGGAATGGAGTGAGAATTGATTGAGTAGGGGCATAAGGAAATCTTTTGAAGTCATGGAAATGTGCCATGTCTGGATCATGGCAGTAGTTCTATGGATGTATACATTTGTCAAGACTCATTACACATAGAGTTCAAATGTGCACATGTTATTGTTTGCAAATTATATCTCAGTAAAGTCTATTCTAAAAAATCTTCTATCCTCATCATTTACAGAGTGGCCTAGACCAGTTAATTTATCTTTCAGAGTCTCAATTTCATAAAATGGAAACAATATTTACTCTGCAAATTTGCTGTGATGGTCTAAGTAAGTGTTACAGTGATCTAAATAGAGTACTTGGGACAGAATGAGTGAGCACTTGATAAAAACTAACTTGTCATCAGAAAATTATACCTGAATCCACCAAGACATGAATCCTTGATGGCAAAGTTTAAGATACAACAAGAAACGTGAGAGATACTTTAAGTCAGGAACTCTTGCTGTGCCTCAAAATGGTCACTTTTCCTAATTCTTCCAAGCTAACACCAGGTCTGGAACTTAAATGATACGATCTTATGGGCTAAAGAACTTTTATTTCATTTGACTCCTAAAGCCATTGTTAGAAGTAGATGGATCATAAAAAAAAATAAAAAATAAAATAAACAAATGATCTAGACTGTAAAAAAAAAAAAAAGAAGAAGAAGAAGAGGTAGATGGGTCATGAACATATGACTTTACAGAGTGCAGAGAAGGAAAGGGACTTGCCCAAGGTCATGCAGCTCGATCAAGTCTAATACACAATGATTTGGAGTAGCCTAATATGTTATCCAGAGACAGGTGGGGAGGAGGATGGAGAGGGAGGTTCTCCTTTTGGCAGAGCATCAGAACAATCACTCTGGTTGAAGCATTCTACTTCAGAGATGAGGTGTCCTGCCCGAAGTCACAAGGAAAATTAGTGGCAGAATGAGGCATCTCCCAAACCTCAGCCTGGGATGCTCTTCCTGCATCCCCTACTTCCCTCCCCCTTTCGGCAATGGTGATGGACCTGGTACATGCTTTTGACCTTCAACAGGGCTTAGCAGCACAAGATGCACTCCTCCATGTGTTTTCCTTGTCTTTCTGGCAGTGTGGTCCTCTGTCTTCCCTACATCCTCCTGGCGGGACAGACAGCTGGGGATGATGAAGGTCGGTGGCCTGCCAGCCTGGCTGTTCTGGCCCAGGAGGATGCCCCACTCCCGGCTGCCAGGGAGCAGAAGGGGTGGAGTAATTAATTTCTATGCATATCATTGCCAGGATCACTTACTGATCCGAGGAGGGAGATTGGAGATGTCACCCTGTAAATTGAGTCAGAGCCTTCACCTCAGTGCTTGGCTGGCAATTTCACACGGTGCCTGACACAGTAACAGACGCAGGGAACAAAAAGGCAGCAACTCCCCTGGGTGATGGACGGGGGGAATTGGCCCAATAAATTGTTCCCTGTAAAAAGCCATGTTTCCCTCATTAAAAGGCAGTGAATTCTCTATTGGTTTTCATTAGCTCTGGCCTTGCTAGACACAAGGTGTAATTGACAGTGTGGTTACAGGAGGTGGGCCCCGAGGTGAGGGAGACAAAGAAGCTGAAAAGAGATTCTTATTTATTAAGGTAGAGGTGACAGGCGGCTGCTTAATACGTTTTTGGCGTGGGGGCCAGGAGATGGGAGAGTGGTGAGGTCCTCTGAGGGTTGTTCCAAGGGCATTGCACCCGGGAGAGTAAAGAGCTGGCCAGACCCAGGACAGAGGCACACCCCGAGCAGAGGGGGCTGGAGGTTGCTCATGGTCATCACTTGCCTCCTGCCTGGGAGAGGACCGGGGTCCAAAGACCTGGGGGTCTGGTCTCGGATTTGTCACTGACTGGCCACTCAGCCATCTTGAGAAAGTGACTACGTCTCTCGCTGAAAATGGGAAGAATGGGATCGAGGGAGCTCCTGTCAATGAAAGCACCCAGATGGGGAGGTCAGGGGGGGTTAAAATGCCACAGACACACTTCTGATTTCTATAACCATTTCTTTTCTTAGTATAAGCATGCACCCAAGAATTCTTTTCTTCTTCCATAAGGTGTAACTTGACCCTCACTATTCATTGTGGTTGCTCACATTATCCCAGGTTTGGCCCCTGGGAGACTTCAAGCTGGCTCCTGGGTCTCCCGATGTCCCCTCCGTTCTTGGAGCCCTTCCTTACCTTCCGGCACAAGCAGGTGCTCTAGGCTCATCTTATATATCTACTTTCATGCCCGAGCCCAGTTTCCTTTCAGTGAGTCAAAAAGCGAAACAAATCGAATAGGAGCTATGCCCCCACACTTAAGACTGAGGGGGAGATCACCTAGGCAGTACACAGCCTCACACACGTCAAGGGTGTAAGAAGCCTGAAGTCAAAGTGGGAGAGGGTTTTTCTGGAGAGTGTGAGCTTTGGGCGTGTCCCCTGAGTTCTACATCTCACGGGAGAGGTGGGAGGTGTGCCTCCCCTTCACCTCAGGTCTAGTGAGAGGGGCTTCAAGGAGACCCTTGAAGAGTGTATTGTACCTCCAGGAGTCCGAGGACACTAGGCTGGTGTCTGACACATGCCTGGGGGATGAGGAGGTGAGAAGGCCACCTGACTGCATCGGAGCCCCTTGGGCAAGGCGAGCCCTGCGGGGAGCTGGACTGCGGAAACCTAGAGCCATGGGGAAGGTGTACGTGGCCCGCCTCACCGCCCGAGCGAAAGCATGAGCCCTCACGGGAATCGCTACGCAGCCAACTGGGACAACCCAAGAAGCTGGGCCAAAGGCACTTCCCCATAGTGAAGAGTATGGTTCTCTCCACCAACATTCCTCCCAGGAGGTTAAAATTCTCTTCCTTTCCCTCTTCTCCCTCCTCTTCAGGGATGCCCAAGGAACATCCCAAATGCCTGGTACTCCATGCCTAGTTGTCCTCAGAAGAGATACTGGCAAAACGGGAGGCTTAAAATTAAATAGCATGGAGTGTCCAATAATTAATTTGATTTTATACCCATTGTTTAATACAACTTTAAAACTACATTAAGAAGGCAGAACTGCACAGTGTAGCATGAAAATGAGCTGGAAGCTTTCCAAGCGGAGGCCAGGAATTAGCAAATTGGTCAGATGTATAGGATGGCTCTAACTAAGATGTAATCAAGAAGCCACACTTGCGATGTTTCATCAGCAAAAGATACTATCTGAAAGCACTCGGTTTCCTGATCCCCAGGCTGTGGAGTGGCCCAGGGCTGCCTGATCAGCCAGAGTGGAGGCAATCTCAGCCACAGATCTACGAGGAGACTGTGCTGGGCATCCCTGAGTCCCAGGCAGGGAGGCGGGATCTGTGCGACTCCCCTCGTGATGGTTAATTTTATGTGTCAACTTGGCTAGGCCAGGGTCACCCAGATATCTGCTTAAACGTTATTCTGGGTGTGTCTGTGAAAGCATTTCCAGAGGAGGTCAGCATGTGAACCCACAGACTGATTAAAGTAGACTGCCTTTAGGCAGGTGGGTGGGCCTCATCCAATTCGCTGAAGACCTGACTAGAACACAAAGCAGAGGAAGGAAGGATTCACTCTGGCTCTCTCTGATGGAGCTGAGACAACGGTCTCCTGCTCTCAGCACTCCTGCTCCTCAGGCCTTCAGACTCAGACCGGAATCAAAACCATTAGCTCTCTGACACTCAGGCCTTTGAACTACACCTCTGGCTTTCCTGGGTCTGCAGCTCGCAGATGACCCAACGTAGGACTTCTCACCTCCACGACTGCATGGGCTAATTCCTTATAATAAATGTATTTGGAGAACCCTGACAAACACACCCTATCCCGATGTCATTTGCTCCAGATTGCTTGCTGCTATCGGGAGGAAGACCTGACAAAGCCCCTCTGGGCCTGATCTCTGCCCCTTTACAGCTAACTTGGGAGCTTTGGGCCTGAGGCAGTCACCTGAGTTAGCCAGGCACCTTGGTGCCTGTATCCTGGGGCCTGTACCCAGACACTGTCTTGCTCTCTTGCCCTTTTGGTTTCTTTGACCTCCCTGGATTTGAACATCTTATGAGCTTCATGACCACCTCCCGTGCACCCTAAATACAGATTCTGCCTACCTCTCCCTTGCCTCCAGGACCTCCTGGGAAACTCACCACAGACCCAGGTCTTAACCTCATCCTACCCAGTCCCCTTCTGATGTCCAATCATCATGACCTTGGCCCTTGGTGCCCAGTTTACCTCCTGGTACCTTGAACATGTGGCCTATGGTAGGCTTTAGTACCCGGCAGGACTGCCTGGAATCTGACTCACCACCCACTCATCCGGCTCACAGCTCTCAGCTCCACTCCAACACCAGCCTCCCAGGCTCTCCCCAGCCCCACCTCATCCCATCTTGACCTCGTATTGTGGGTGTCCAGCCTTGCCCCTTCTCTTCCTTTCCTGGCTCCTCATCAGCTTTCAAAATGTGCTGCCTCTTTGACCTGCTATGGTCAGTGTCTGCCCAGAGCGTCCACGTCTTCCTCAGTCTTCCAGCTGGGCCATTGGCAACACCCCTCCCTTTCCTGCCACACTCTCTCAACCTCAAGGCAGCCTGTCCTCAGTCAGAAATGTATGAACTAAGGAGTCCAGATGCCCCTGGCGGGTTAACCTGGCTGCCAGTCCCCGTAAGACTTCTTATGCGGAATTGCACCTTCTTCCTGAGGCTGTGTCCCACTTTGTGCCCCAATTTTGGTAACTGGGACCCCTTCTTGTTCTCTTGAGTCTCCGTTCTGATAACTGGCCAAACTTCAGCTTTTCTAGCCCTTGCGCCCTGCCTGGGACCTATCAGCCCCACTCTGACTAAGCATTTAGGGACCTGCCATTTGCCAGCAGGGCATCCAGCCAATGGCTGCCACCACGTCTCTTGTTTAACTCCTATATGCAAGCCAGATCCAATGCCCCAACCCTTCCTGCTGGCTGTCCTGCTGCAGGCTGGCCTAGCGCTCCTTGGCATGTGCTCTTGACACGCCTTTTCCCCCAACACCCAGTCCCTCCCCGGGCAGGTGTGCGCTGCAACGCCCCAGGCTCCGCCCCATCAAGAACACCATCTGGGCAGTGATATTTAGTCAAACAGTCTTATCTAATGACTACTTTCTACACCATCAATTAATATGGCCGTAGTGTTGACCTAAACGGATGGAAAACGTAAGAGTGAACGTTCGGTCACTTGATTTTTCCACCTGCGTTATAATTAGAGACTAGAAAGCCACAGATTGTCAAAGGCTAGGTTGTGTGTTAAGGATGCTGACTGCAAAAAAGTTAAAAGGAGGAAGGGTGAAGTCAGTGCAGGTTGGGTCAGACGGATTTACTGTTTTAGAGATCTTTGGAGCTCTCAGCTTCATTTTCTGTGCAATTAGAGACAAGGAACTTAGTCAATATTCTTTCACACCTGGAATAGGGCTAACATATTGACTTATACGAGGATGTGAAAACTAAAGGAAGTTTCACACAAATTTACATATTAATTTGTCAATCATTCAACATTTATTGAGTACCTTCTCTGTCTCAGGCAAGGCTTTGGGCACTGGGGATCTACAGATGAATAAGACACAGTTGCTCAAATAACTTACAATCTAGAGAGGAAGATAAACTTGGTTATTTGTGGTCAGTGCAGTGATAGCGATATGCAAAGTGTATTATGGGAGAAACAGTTGGGGTGTCCAGGGAAGTGGGAGAGTGGGGTGCAGAGATGAGGATGATGACCATGGCCCACAGAATAAATGTGGCTTCGCTGGACAAAGGGGATAGAAGAGCTTTCCAGATAGAAGGGGCAGTGTTAACAGAGGTATTTGGTGGAGGAAAATTTGGGGAGAGTGTGTGTGTGTGTGTGTGTGTGTGTGTGTGTGTGTGTGTGTGTGTGTTCAGGGGCATGGGTGAATTTGAAACTAATCAGGGTTCACAGAGCACAAGGTTAAGGGCAGAAAATAACACGAGATCAGCCTGAAGATGTGTAAAGGCCTAAATCCCATGTTAAGAAGCTGGGGAATTACCTGCCCGTAAGAAATGGGAAATCACTTGATATGTTAAGCTCAGGATCGACATGGTCAGATTTGGTGTGAGCAAACTCAGGGGGCCGAGCAGGGGGAGGAAGGGAACAGAGGAGGCAAGCCGTGAAGCAGGAAGAGCGGTGCAAGGCTTTAGTGAGCAGGGATCTGAATGAGGGCTTGCGAGAACCTGAAGCAGGTGAGGCATGACGGCCTGGCGACAGGTCAGATCACAGCTCCGAGAGACCAAAGGATGGGGAGTATAGAGAAGAGCACAGGGGCCATTTGGGACATGGTGACAAAATTAACTTCACTGGAATTGGAGTACTAGAGCAGAGAAAATCTTTAAAGCAGCAAGAGAAAAAAGAGAAATATTATCTTTGAAGAGCAGCTGACTTTGAGCCAACTTCTCGACCGAAATCTCGGAAGCCAGGAAACAGGGAATAATATCTCCAAAGTCCTGAAGAAAACCACTGCCAGCATCAAATTTCTACAATGAATATATCCTTCAGAAGCAAAGATGGAAAGGTTTTCTGCTCCCTGGTGGGATATAGTAGCTTGAGGCAGACCAGCACTCCTGCCAAGAACAAGTAGACCAGGCTAGAGAAACAGGGAGCTCACTCATCTGAAGGCGATGGAGGTCGGCAGAGGAAACGAGCACCGGAGGGGCCGAGATTCTGGATAGGAAGGAAGTTTAGAGGTGAGCTCACTTCTGCAGTCAGGGAGAATGGGGGTTTGCACCAATGAAAGGCTGCTGGTGGGGACCACAGAAACCAGCAGAGCTTTTGGTGGACCTTTGGGGGCTCGATCTCATGGCCTGTTTCTCTCGGGTAAATCCTCATTACCAAAGCTCCCTGCTGCACTGGCTCTGCAGGACGATGGGTGAGGCCTTGGCTTTCTCATCCTTATCACGATGTGTTTCTAGATCCTGCCAGATGCTGCAGCCCCAGGTAAGGCTGGGGCCGGATTCTGTCCTCTGTCCTGGCTGGCTGTCTGTGGAGCTCAGGCGTTAGTCCTGGAATGCCTTAGAGGTAACAGAGCTGTTTTAGTTGAGTGAGAGAGTGAGGGTCAGGGTCAGGACAAGGCAGAAGAGTTGATTTCAGAAATAGGTCACACCTGGGCCAGGTTCTGGAGGCCAGGATGAAGGGAAATCAGAAATCTGAAACCCTATCTTTTGTCCCTAGACTGTACTCCTCATGGCTTCCCGTATGGGCATGAGAATTTGCACTCTGCTTCTTCGCTTATTTCTCTGCTCTCTGGGCCTGGAATAGCCTTCCAAGCCTCTCCACCCGTTTCTGGCTACCCATTACTTCTCCTATGAGCCCTACCACCACCGTGAGACCATCCATGTCCCACATGGAACCCTCTCTCCCCAACCCTTTCAGACTATTAAATACTGTATGGTTGGTACTCAAGCCCTCCATGGACAGCTCCCAGCTACTCTACCAGACTATAAGCTCCTTGAGGGCAGGGGCTCGAGCCCGGGGCTCTTTACAGAATATACGCCTGATACCTAGTGCTTTGATGTTTTCGTACTTTGTGTCTTTTGGAGGGGAGAGGGGGTCATCATCAAGGATTGGCTCCTCTCAGGGAGCCTGAAACCACAGGTGCTCATCTCCAAGGAGAGTTCATTTCTAGCCCATTCAGGTGCCACATGTGATTTACAAATTCACTGACTGTGTATAATCTTGGACAAGTCACTAGACCTCAGACTGCAAACTGCAACAAGAGAAAATTAATTCGATGGCCAAGACAAAAGGAATTTCTACTTGATTCCATGGATGATGAATTCTAGATCAATGCCACATCCTATGCCCCCTGACAGAGAAATCCCAACACTGAACCTAACACTAATTTCAATGTCAGTTGACTGGGCTCATCCCCTCCCTAGCCTTAGCTTCTTGCCCGGGAGCTGGAAGAGCCACTTCCTTCTTGTTACCGAGTGTGGCAGGCAGAACCATCGCCCCCCAAAGATAGGTCCTAATCCCCAGAACCTGTGCATGTTACCTTAGGTGGTTAAATGGACTTTGCAGGTAGGATTAAGGGTGATTACATTAAGAATGATTAATATGTGATTCCCACAAATCTAGTGGCTTCAAACAGCACAAATATACTACCTTCCAGTTCTGCAGGTCAGAAGCTCAGCACAGATCTCGCTGGATAAAATCAAAGTGTCTGCAGGGAGTTCCGAGTTCCTTCTAGAGGTTCTATGGGAGGCTCTGTCTCCTTGCCTTTTATAGCTTCCTTTTCTGCTTCTAAAGGCCACCTGCCTTCCTTGGCTCACAGCCCCATCCTCCAAAGCCAGTGGTGTTGGGCCTCCTTCTCATGCTGCCGTCACTCTGAATCCCCCTTCCAATTCCCTCTACCACTTTTAAAGATCCTTGTGATTACACTGGGTCCAAAGGGATAATCTTAAGGTCAGCTGATTAGCAATCCTGTTTCCCCTCTGCCATGTAACCTGACATATTCACAGGTTCTGGGAATTAGAACATAGACATCGGGGTGGGGTGGGGGTGGGTGGTGGTGGTGGTGGCATCATTCTGCCTGCCACAGAAGGAGGGTAAGGAGAACATTCCAGGTATGATGGAAAAGTATAAGCCAATGTCTGGAAGAAGGAATGCATGATGCAGTTTTGAGGGAAAATGAGGGGACTCATAACGAACAAACTAGGGTTCTAGAAGGACAGTGGTGAGAATAAGATTAAAGAGGAAAATTGGAGCCAGATGATGGGCAGGATGCCAGGATGGGGAAGAGCTCTGTTGTATAAAAAGAGGGAGCAGGGGTATCTTGATGGGCGTGTGGTTTAATAGTTACCAAGATGTGGTGAAAGGCAGGACCGTGGAGAGTCTTTGACATTCACTGCTTTGACTTTAGTTCCATCATGGCCCTGGGAAGTGAGGGGAAGAGATGATCCAGGGCATAATATGGACATCTGCGGGACAGATGTAGGGAGATGACCAAAGCAGTAGGCCACGGAATACTGACAGAAGGTGGTAGGAGAGGAGGTAGAGAGAGGGCGGAGAGCCGGACAGAGTTTAACCCATTCACCACCTGCTCCCACCTTTTAATTCCCATTGAATAGGCCTGATTCTGTTGTGATAGAAAATATGCCTGGTGCATGGTTCAGAAGGCTATAGAATTGAGAGCTATTAAATACTAAAAAGACAAGGTGAGAAACAATTTGCAAAATCTCCTCTTTTTATAGACTGCAGCGATTGAGAAAAATTGAGCAAATTCCCCAGCTGCCTCAACTGCAGTCTGTTTCAAGATTCCATCAATTTTTTACGGTACAATCAATATTTATGAATCCCCAAAGAAATGTCGCAAAGAGAAACCCAGCGCAACATTTTCTCAGTGGTTTGCAGAGATGTAACAGGGGGACCTAAATAACTTTTAAAATAATCTCAATGACAATCAAAGACTCTTCCATAGCCAATATGGTTTAATGTTGGTGTTTATATTAGCACTGTTCTGCCCAGGGTGGGGGCGGGAAAGGGAAAACGCTTCGTTTAATCTGTCCAAAAGATGACACTTGGCTATAATAAGTACACCGTAATATGGTACTTAAAAATTCAAAGGAAGTGCTATATTAAAAAGTCCCTGGATTTTTTTTTAATGCATTAAAATATCCTCCATTGGTTAAGCAATGGATTTTTTCAGTCAGCTGGAAAAAAAGATTTCTGGGGGAAAAAAAACCAGACAAACAAATCCACATTGCTTTAATGGCTACTTTAGGTTTAATATCTAAACTTATTTAAATAACTCTGAGCCCTCCTGCTGAGAAATATTGAAAGTAATGGATTCCTTTGTGCGTAATCTCCCATTTAAATGTAGAGTTTAATTTCCCTTTCGGCTAAACCTGTGTGAAACTAGTCTTGAAATGTCCCTCTAAAAAAAAAAAGAAAGCCCCATATAGAATATTTAGGGGGTTCCTTTATTTTATTTAAAATTGGTTTTGGGCATTAAAACTAAATAGTCAGCCAACAGTGAGCCCACAGACCCCCTAAGTTTATATCTGGATCCCAAGCTGGGTGCGGGGGCCTGCTGGTACCCAGGGGCTCTGACTGAGCACCTTGGCTTTGTGCAGATCAAGCACCACCTGTGGGGTGTGCTTCCAGGGACCTGGCAGACCTCACTCTCTGCGCCAGCATTGTCCCCAAATGATAACACTGGAAATCCCACCACTGGAGCTTCGTCTCTGTGCCTTATGGTTCTGATTGGCCTGAGGCAGGGTCATAGAGCTCATATGGATAAGGGCCCCTCTGCGTACATGAAATGCATAAAGTCCTATGATGCCAAAATGGGAACTAAGACATAGAAATTGATCGTGCTGCCCTTTTATTTGGCAGGTCATGAAACTGAGGCCCAGAGAGGGCTGAGTCACTGGATAGTGTCAGAGGTGGGACAAGAGCCCAGGTGTCCTGGTTCCCAGCCATGATGCTCTCTTTGCCGGGAGTAGATTCCACGCCAGCAGTCTCTGAGCTGGGTCTTGCATATCCAGGTATTAATTCATATGCTTTTTCATCCTTGCCACATAACTGAGAATTTAAACAGCACATATGAATACATCTAAGACTGAGTGTAAGGGTCAAAACACAATATATGTCCTATAACCACTCCAAACTGTACAGCATGAGAATATTCAGGTGATTACCAAAAGATTCCTTTAGCTGTCTTCTCTCAGTCATGCAGATAAAATTCAGGTTATAAAGATGCAATTTATATATGACCCTTCCCATGACACCTCACCACTTGCCTCGCCCTAAGCGTCTACGCTGGCCAGGGTAATTCCCTGGGCACAGTATGTACTCATGGTTCAAAGCTGAGAGTGAGCACGAGATGAAGCTCTTTAAACACAACATTGCTGTGATGGAGAAGAGCCCTGAAACAGAGGGAAAAGTCCTGGGTTCTGGTCCCATCTCTTCCTCATAACAGCCATGGGAGCTGGGCACGCCCTCTGAGCATCGCCCGCCCCGTGTTTAAAATGGAGGTGATGATAATAATGTTAGTAGAGCAAAGGCAGGACCTGGAGCATATGATTTTTGGGGATTCTTCAGGCTATCACATTTGATTATATGGCATTATAACATGACAGCACGCTGAAGACAAAAATTGAATATTTAAGGTCCAGTTTTAGCAGGAGTGCACATATGCCCACACATATACACGCACACACGTGCACGCATGTACACACACCCCCTAGCTCTGAAGTCAAGACCCATTTCACAGACTTGCTTATTATAGGTAAATTATAGAACACAAGGGGCAAACATGAACCACAGCCCATGGTGGTCCACTGGTAAAGAGCTGTATGCCTGTTCTTTCTCTCAGCCTCTACAGCCACCTGTGGGACAGCCTCATATGCCAAATGGCTTGGCAGTGTCATTTGAAGGACACCATGAACTCCATGCTCTAACACTTTTATCCCCAGCAGCCTATTTCAAGGATCACAATGTCGACTCATTCCAATGGATAAAAACATCGAAAACTTCAGGTCAAATGAATAAGAACCCAGGGGAAACACTGCTGTTATTAGCCATTAACATTTTAGCTAGAATCAATTATTCTGTCACCTAACAAGGCCTTGAAGATTACAGAAAGTTACACTAGAAGAGGAGAGAGCTGTAGGACAGATGTTAGCTGCCATCTAGGAAAGGGAGGGCCAGTCTATAAATCTGGTCTTGACTACATTTAAAGAAAAACATGCATTTTATAGATGTCAGTGACTAGCTTACCATTGTTTGTTAATTACTTGCAGTTCAATGAGATTAACTCAGTTTGTGTTTTGTGTAATTATAATACCAAACTCCGCTCTTTCATCTTCTGCCTTTCCAGTCTGCTGGCCACAGAGCCTACAGTCATCACCCAGAACACGAAACATGCAGAGGACACTCAGAGAAAGGGTGGGTGGCTCATTATCCTTGTCATTCTGGCCCAGAGTTAGAATCCCTGCTGGTGGTATTACTTTCCAATATATGGGGCCTGTGTTCACGCTGTTGGAATGTCTCTTAATTAAGAATCTTTTTTTGTCTTATGCATAAATTAATCAAGGTAATTATTGTAGCATTATTATTATTACATTGTAGTTATAGAGCACTTACCTCCAAGGTGCTCAAAGTAGTTTATAGATTTTTTTTAATCTAATGAACTCTAGTAGCCTCTAGGCAAGATGGAGAGCAGAGCAGGGATTATAACAGCCAAATTGTAGTTGGAGAAAATGGGTCAGGCCAGAAGTAGGGGTGGTTGCGGTCGCTGCAAAATAACTCACTCGGATTTGCTTATTGGCTCGCATCTATGTTCTCTGCTGTCTGGGGGCGTCTGGGGGCCAGGAGGAGGGCTGCCTTTGGGGAGCCATAGGGAGTATTCCTTCTGCAGAATCCAAAGGAATTTCAGATTCAGATAGCACCTTCAGAGCCCAGAGACTCCCTCCAGGAAGAATTGGACTTAGAAAACAGACCAGAAAGATGCATTTCTCCTCTCTTTCCTCCTCTTTTTCTACCTGTCCTTAAGTCCCTGAACCAGCTGCTGCCCGGTGGAGCTGGAAGCGGAGGGAGTAAGGAAGGAGCAGGACCCTTCCTTCCCCAGCACTTGTCAGCAGCACCACTCAATTTCCTCCAACCCTGACGCCAACTGTCGTGATTTCACACATCTCTGATGCTCTAGGTTCCTTGGGAGCAACCGAGCATGGGGACGGCCCGGTGCAGCCACCATAGTGGTCTGGGGGAAATCCAAACGCTGACAGAGATGGGGAGGGGAGGTTCCAGCCCCCCGGAGCTTGACTAGTGGGCAACAGGAGGCAGCGCAGCGTGGAAGAGCCTCAGGCTGGAAGTTCCTGTCTTTCATTCTGGTAATAACAGTAACAACGGTAACATCAAGGTGGCAACTGTATACGTCTATTTCCAGGGACAGATGGTAGACTTCTCCTCTCACGAGACTGCTGGGGTATGTGTGGCCATCGACATCCACACTGTTGTAACTCAGCACACTCTGGGGTTCATTCATCAGCCTGTAAGCAAATCGCGGTGCTTGCAGGAAAAACACAGTGGTAACTGATAGTGAGCAAAGAAAATCCAGTGATACGTTCTGCAGCTACGGGGTCTCTGCCTTCAGAAGACCTTCACTGATTTCATTAAACAGGCCCGATCCATAGCAATCCATGTGTTCCCTCAACACAGAAAACCTCTTCCTTGCCCTCTCCGTCTCTGCCTACCTTCGTCTGGCTCATCCTTTAAGAGTCAGCTCTGACATCATTCCTTCAGTTTGCAGTTATTTCTTATAATAGCGCCTTTAGTTTAAGGCTCAGGCACTATTCTGGGCGCTGGGGTAGAGCCGTGACAAAACAGATTTTTGAAAATCCTTGCCCTTGCAGGATGGGTAAAGGGGGCAGTCAGGTAGTATAGAAATAACAAATTATCCTATAAGTTAGAAAGCCCTAAGGAAAAACATTAAAGCAGGGGAAAGTTGACAGGGCGCTCTGGTAATGGAGGCGAAATTTTAATAGCGAAGACCGTTGAGCAAAGACTTAAAGGAGATGGGGGAGTGAACCACGTAGATTGGTGGGAGAAGAATTTCCAAGGAAAAGGAACAGAAAGTGCTGGGCACCAAGACCAGAAATGATTGACTCCTTCAAGGAAAAACAAGCAGCAGAATGGCTGTCCAAAAAGCAAAAGATAGCAAGCACTGGCAAGGATGTGAAGAAATCAGGAACCTTGTGCATCGTAGATGGGATCGTGCAATGGTGCGGCTGCTATAGAAGACCGTTTGGCCGTTCCTCAGAAAGTTAAACATAAAATTACCATATGACCCAACAATTCCACTGCTAGGTATACAGCCAAAGGAATGGAAAGCAGGGACTTAAACAGATAGATGTATGCTGATGTTTACGGCAGCATCATTCCCTCCAGAAAGTGGAAACAATCCAAGCACCCATCAATAACGACATGTGGCACAAACATACAACAGAGTATTATCCAGCGGACCACTATAAGGACTTTGGCTTGGACTCTGGGAGGGGAGTCATGTGGGAGAAGGCATGGAGTTGGGGAGTGACATGATCTGACTTTAATATGCCTGGACGTCAAGAGTCAATAAAGAAACGCACAAGCATGGAAGCACAGACCAACGACAAGGAGGCCACTGCAATACTCTGGGCAAGGGATGACAATGGCTTGTCATTGGCTTGGTGGTGGCAGAGGAGGTGATAAGAAGAGCTAATGTTCTAGATGTTATTTTCAGGCGAAGATAAATGTACTTGCTCAGGAATGTGGGGTATGAAAGAAAGAGAAGAATTCAGGATAAATCAAAAAGTTTTTGACCCAAGCAACCGGGAGCATGGTGTTAGTTACAAAAAAGGACAGGTTTAGGGATTAGGAGATCAATGCCTCAGGATGGGACATGGAAAGCCTGAAATGCTTACTAAACGTCTAAGTAGAGGTGTCTGGAGGGTAGTTGAATATATGCATCCTCAATTGAGAGGAGTTCAGATTAGACTTAAAATTTTTAGAGTTTTCAGCATACACTTGAGACTGGAGGGGACCACCGGAGGGATACAAGGAGACAGAGAAGGAGAGCTCCGGGAACTGAGCCCTGAAAGATCCAGCTCCAGTGGTCAGGGGCATGAGGAAGCTGAGAAGTGGCAGCCAGTATAGCAGGACAAACAGGAGTGTGTATAGCCTGGAAAGCCAAGGGAAGAAAGTGTTTTAAGAGAAAGAGTGATCTGGGGAGCCTGGGTGGCTCAGTCAGTTAAGCTGCTGCTTTCGGCTCAGGTCTTGATCTCAGGGTCCTGGGATGAAGCCCTGAGTCAGGCTCTCTGCTCAGCAGGGAGTCTGCTTCTCCCTCTCCTTCTGCCCCCACCTCGTTCTCTCTCTCAAATAAATAAATAAATAAATAAATAAATAAATAAATAAATAAAATCTTCTAAAAAAGAAAGAAAGAATGATCAACTGTTTGCTGCCAAGCGTTTGAATAAAAGAGGACTGAGAACTGGTTATTAGATCTGGAAATATTATGACAAGAACACCCTCAGTGGAGAGGAGGGCGTAAAAGCTTAAATGGGGTAAGTTCAAGTGAGAAAGGAAGGAGCAATTGGAGGCAGAAGTAGAGAGAAGACTTCTGAAGAGTTCTGCTAAGGAGGAACAGAGATGGAGTATAGATGGAGGGGAAGTGAGAGAGGTGGAGGCTAAGAAGGCTCCTTTATTCCTTCCAGCAGGTGAGCTGCCCCTCTTCTGGGTTCACAACCCCCCATCTGGGCCGGTACATCCCCAAACAGGCTGTGAGCTCCTGAAGGGCAGGAAGTGCCTCTCCTTCATCCAACTCACTGAGTCCTACAGGAATGAGTTTAACATACAGTTGCTCTCAGTGAATGTTTGCTAACCTGAGCTAAGTATAGATTTGATAGATAGTCACAATGATTTATAGGAGAGTAAAAATTGGGAGGGAAATTGGAATCTGAATGAACTCTGAATTCAGCCCTGAACTCCAGGACCTGCTTTAGATCTCAGAAGGGAGACTCTGTACCTATAATAAACCAGATGTAGCTTTCTAGCCATTTCCCTTCATCTGAATCTCATCCCAAGTGTAGACCAGTGTAGCCTGGAAAGCCAGTGCTGCTAGCAGGAATGCACCAGGTATTAACATGACACAACTCTGGGGCCATGCCTGATGTTATCAAAAGCTCAAGTCACGGGCCAAATTCAAGTCAATTGTCTTGAATCTGAATTTGAATTCAAGTGGCTAATGGAGGGTTGCTGATTTGGCTTATTTCTTGACTTTCTATCACTTGTATTGAGATTTTTAGACCATGGTCATTTAGTTTGAGATTAATCTATACTCCTTTTCTATCTGATACTGAGAAGTGAAAAGTTGACCATATCCTGCATGGAAAACTGAACACTATAACTGTTAACTCTCCTCTTGGCTAAGTGACAGCTTGAACAGCTTGATGGCTAATACTTAAATTAAAGGTTTTAGTCCCCAGGATTTCTGTAATGCTCATTGCTTCTAAGGAGTACATTGAACCTGCTTTTGGACTTTATTCATCTGGCATTAACACCAAGGCATTAACACTTCTTAGCGCTGACACTTCTAATCAAGGTGCACCACCCACATTACTTAGGCCAACGATGTGTGTCCTCCAGAAAAGAACTGCTAACAAGGCCTTGGTCCAGGGGTTTTCTTCCCAAGGTCTTTCAGTATAACCTGCTGATAGCAAGTGTCCCTGAGTTGCTGTGGAAGCCAGTCCATTACTTGGAATCAGTTGTCCTCTACTTAATGCCTGCTGGCTCTCTGACTGCTGTACGGTCACGCCCTAATGTCTAAATATATAAATGTGCAAAGACAGTTAACTAGGACTTATTTGTGCCTTGGGAATTAAAAAAAAAGTAATTAACTGGTATTTTTAACGCGTTTTCTCTTTACAGGATGATCTAGTTAAATGGTTCAGTTATAAGATCAGGGAATTTGGTACCTTTTGAAATAGCCCATCTTAAGTGGTTCCAAAGTTATCTTAATGGGCTGGTGGCTTGTGCTTTGTCTCCTGGAGAAACTAATGAGAGGGCAGAGCTGATCTGAGGAGCAGGTGGAGAAAGACCCAAGTGCACAAGAGGGTCACAGTCAACATCCACCATGTTCAAGCAAGGAGTAAGTGGTTCACTCCCTGGGCTCAAGAATGTACTTAAAATATTATTTCAGATTTAGAAAAAAAATTTCCTTCTATCACCAAAGCAATTAAAATATTCACACTGCAATATTTAAGAAATGGAAATATGTCTAATTTCTTTAGACATCAAACTCCAAATTCTACATTTGGATCTGTCGGTCAGCCCACGCTGTTAGCTTAAAGGTCAGAAAACTTGAGTCCTGGATAGGGAGTGTTGCCCACTAGCATTTGCTTTGTATAAAGTGTACATGACACTATCACCCTGGCCAAAAAAAAAAAAAGATAAAGCACGTGTGATGGCCTGTCTCCAAGATGCTCTCCAATGGTCCTGCCCCCTGGTATTCAAACCTTTGCGTACTCTCCCCCTATATCATACCAGGGTTGGCCTATGTAACCTGCAGAGTCTGACAGAAGAGATGGTATGGCCTCTTCAGGACGGCGTTATGAAAAACACTATGGCTTCTGTCTTGCTTTTTCTCTCTCTTCATCTCTTTCTTCCCCCTCTCTTTTCATCTCCCTCTGTCTCTCAGATCATTTGCTGCAGGGGAAGCCAACTGGCAGGAGAGGCCCACGTGGTGAGGAACCACGTGAGTGAGCTTCGAGTCGATCTGCCAGCCCACTCAAGCCTTCAGATGATGGCAGCCCCAGCCGACACCCTGACAGCAGCCTCCAGAGCCTGAGCTACAGCCATCCAGCTAAACTGCTTCTAGATTCCTGACCCGCAGCAACTGTGTGCCACGATAAATGCTTGTTATTTAAGCCACTAAGTTTGGGGGTATGGTCTCACACAGCAATATGGAAGTAATTCAGAATTTGAAGATACATCAAAGTCTGAATTAGAACCCAAATACATGGACATGTGATTAGGTACAACTGGATGGTCACTGTGGGTCATTTCTGCCTTGTCATATCCCAGGGTGATAAACGTCAGACCTCTACTTCCCTCCTCAACCTAGAAACTCTGCCCAGGTCATGGGCTTTCCAGGAAGCTTGTCAATCTGGTCTCTTTGCTTTTCAGTAGCTGTTGATGGGATCCCATCCATTGAGGTTTGTGGGAGCCTAGCCCATTTGGCAGCTTTGGGCCTGGTGTGTTAGGACATCAGTCCTCTGGACAGGAGAGCCCCTGGGCCCTAGAGGATCTCTCACATCCTCGCATATGGTGCCCACTGGGCCTTCAACTTTGTGTGCACATCTCTGAGCAATTCTAATTGATTGTGGCAATATGGGACAGAAACTATTTACTAAAGGAGCAACTGTAATGAAGATCCCACCCCTACCCATGGCCATCTCCTGCTGCTATTTTAGGTCACATGTGTTGGTTCTGACGTGTACAAGCTGTTAAGATTGAAGGGTAAACACCCCATAGATGGGGAAGGCAGTCCTCTGAAAAGGACAAACATTTTCTAGACTGGATATTGAGAGACAAGTGGTCCGAGACAGGAAAGCAGGCTTTAGCCAAGTGTACTAGAAGATCAGCCAGCCGTGTAAGAAATGGAAAGCATTCCATTTTATATTAAGCAGAAAATAATTGAACATGAAACATTGGTACTTATAAAATTAGTGGAAGGGCTGAAAGAGGGTGCTAGAGCCTGGCTCCCCCTGAGCATGCTGAATTGTCCAGCCCATGGAAGGTGGGAATCGGGAGCCCGAAGTGGACCTACTGAATTTCAGAGCACAGCTTCCCTAGTGTAATCTAAAGGTGAAGAGACCATGACTGCTCTCACCACAGCTGCCTGTCAACACCCTCAGAGCTAGTATTTGCATCCCCAAAGTCTCCTGCAGAAACCCAAGATGTCCACACCATGCTTCCCTGTGGCATAAGTGACACCCTCAGGAAAACTGCCCTGGCCTCCGAATTTTACACAAGTATATCGAGTGGAAAGAATGGAATTCTCACACAGAACCCTAGCTGCAAGGGAGTCTTAGAAATGTAGGTTTTAGCTTTCCAAGACCTGAGATTCAAAAATATGACAAAGAGGATGGAAAACATGCCAAATGCTGATTCACCATTTCTCTTTTTTTTTTTTTTTAAGATTTTTTACTTATTTACTTGAGAAAGAGAGCACATGAGTGCATGAACAGGGGAGAGAAGTAGAGAGAGAGGGAGAAGCAGACTCCCTGCTGAACAGGGAGCCTGATGTGGGGCTCGATCCTAGGACCCCGAGATCATAACCTGAGCCAAAGGCAGATACTTAACTGACTGAGCCACCCAGGCGCCCCTGATTCACCATTTCTAATGCAGAGAGAGAGCTCCTAATGCTATTTCTAGGTTTCTCTCCCTTCTTGGTGTAAAACCACAGTAATCTAGGCATGTCTGAAGGAGCTCTCAGATGGCAGGGGTTGAAGATGGCCTCTTCACAGGGGGTGGCTAACAGGCAGGGAGGGAAGTGACAGCAGTGATCACAGTGAAGGCTTTTCAGAGGGAAATGAGTATTGTTGAACAAGAGTCAGCTGCATCCAACATGTAGAGATCCTTCCTCTATGCCTGGCTCACAGGACGGAGGCTCAGCTTCACGAAGGAAGCTGGTGGGGCTCCTAACAGTAGAAGACCACAGCATGGACTCTACCTTCTACCCCCACCCAGGTGTATGAAATTAAGCAGGACTCTAAACATCACTGGGCTCTAGCTACCTCATCTCCAAAGCTCATGGGTTGGACCAAAGTTGCTCTGCAGGTCCTCCCACCTGTAAGGTCCATGAGTCCAGGCTTGTATTAGTGGAATAGCCGGGGGGGGGGCACTGATGCCTCTGCCACCTACTTTGGAGGTGTGAAAGGGTCAGGGCCAGGACTCGGGCAAGATGAATGAGGCATCCAAGGTACAGATTTAGGGAGAAACTAACTTTCAGGGTCTCACGAATGCTGACTCTGCACGTTTCTTAAATTTTGCATGCTAGGTGCCTGACTCACCTCACCCTAGTCCCAGCCTGTGAAGGCAAAATAGGAGACATAGGGCTGCCACTGAGCAGAGGGCACAGTCTTGGGCTCCTTAGGGGAGTTTTGTGGGATGAGAGAAATTCAGGAAGGGGAAGGTACTGCAAAGACCAAAGATGATGACTTAGCAGTTAGGGCCAGCCTTGGAGGCCAGGTCAATGGTCACCTCTCCTCAGGGCAAGTTTCCCAAGGGAAATGTCCCTATCCAGGATGAGACAAAAGAAGAAGGCAGATCTCACGGTCACTGGGAGAACTCCTGACCCCATACCACGGGCCAGGCCAGTGGCCTCTAGACAGCCATTTTTCAGGGTGAGTTCACCGTGCCACATTCAGTGGAAGTTAAGCTCTCTCGAGGTTAACTCACTCCACTTTCTCTGAGCTCTATCTCAGGGACTCACTCAGTCCTCTGCACTCCAAGCATGAGAGAGCCTACCCCAGCATCCCGCCCTCCCTCTCTATAAACACATCCACTGATGTATAATATCAAGTTAAGATAGGAGAAGGGAGAAGGGGAGAAAAGTTAATTTAAGGGGAAAATTATCTCTGTTCTCTGCTAATAGAACCTGTAAATTAGGGCATTTAATTACCAAAGACAATTTGTTCATTTTGGATGCTAATATTTACATTAGCAACTGCTTTGAAAGCATGAAATCTGATGAATTGGCAAAACACTTTTACTCCTTTTCCCCAAATTAATCAAACGAGCTGTGATCAGGCTATTTATAAGTCTAGTTAAGTATATCTCCCTAGTGAGGGATTTTTTTTCTCCCACCTCCTTCACATTTTGTGAGCTCTCACAGATACTCAGCTTTTCACCTAGATACTTGGTACCAGAGGATCTCAGTGGGAAGGTGTTTGATCTATTTCTATATTTAATGACACATTTCATCACAGCAGAACAGAGCATTGTGCCATCTTTGTTGAAATTATATTTCAATGATAATCCCTTCCATTTGTACAACCCCTGGTGACTTCCGAGGGGCTCTTATGGAGATGAGCTCACCTCCAACGCCCACTGGTGAAAGCCACAGCTTCAGACTCTGATGCCGATGGCTGATAGATTTATGTGCCCCCACCCCTAAGAAAGCCTGGATGAGTAAGACAGCATTAACCTGGGAGGGGAAGGGGCCAATGGATGGACCCAGCATGGACATCAGAGACCATCTTCAGAGCAAGACCTCCTCTGATGCTGGTCATCCTGGTCTCAGATGAGCCTCTTGTCCTAGCTATTGACCTTGATGTTAACCTGTACCCATTCTGGCTGTTGACCTTGATGTTAACCTCCCTCTTCTGACTGCCACTCTTGTTCAGTCAACCCTCATGGGACCTCCTTTCCTCAGCCCAGTGGCATCAAAGGAGATGGCAGGGATATCAGACCCACTGTCCTCTCCCTTCACTAGTTCCTCCACCGCTATAAACAGCAAGCCTGGACTTACAGATCATAGAACTGGGAGGAACCTGGAGAGATTGTCTGGTCCAACCCAGTGATGTCTAAGGATGAGGAAATGGGCCCAAGATGGTAAGGCTGGATATAGACCTGGGTGAGGTGTCATGGAGAGACACCGAGAGAACTTAAGGATGGGCTTAGCTGTTGGACTCTTTGACTTCTTATTATTCTATTTTTATTCTTATTTTTTTCTCATAGGTTCCTTCTCACCCTCAATCTTTGACCTTTAATATCCCCTCGCCCAGCCCTGAAAAGACCTGCTCTGAGGTGAAAGTACCCACTGTGCTCCCAAGTCCCCAGCACACAGATGACAGCTTTAAGAGGAGACTGGAAGTTAAGAAGAGTGAGAAGAGATGTAGACAATGTCACCAGAGTCCCTGGCCTGGCCACACGGGGTCTCAATAAAATGTTCTCTCTGATTAAAAATAAATACACTATATGTTAACTAAATTGAATTTAAACAAAAATTTACAAATCAATCAATTAATCAATAAACAAATGATAAAAAAAAAAGTCAACAGGTATTCCTGTGCTAGGAAAATACTATGTGCCCAGACTGTTCTAGGTACGAGTTAAGGGTGTAGGGGCCACAGACAGGTGTAGGACACATAGCTTGCCCTCAAGGCATTGACAGTCCCTCTAGGGAGTAAGAGAGAAGTGTGACAAGTTAGCTAACCAGTCCAGACATGCCAAGAGGTATAGACAGTAACAGCATGGTGAGGGGGCCAGTGGTGAGAACAGACTACTTGGGGATGCATAAGCAGGTGTATCAGCCAGAATAAGCTGAGGTACGGAGGGGTAACAAATGCCCGGAATGATCCGTGGCTCACAGCAGCAACGGTTTGCAGCTGATTTATGCCTAACTTGCTCTACGTGGACCAGCTGCATTCTGCTGCATGCCCTCTTCATTCTGGAACCGAGGCTGACACAATAGCCTCTCTGTAGGACATTTCTGTTTGTCACGGTAGCCAGGAAAGAGAGAACTGGCTGGGAGTGCTTCTGCTTAGATGTGCCACTTGTCCTTTCTGCTCACATTTCACTGAGTGGGTTTCACATCGAGTGTCATTCTGGGTTATGACCAAAACAAGTAACATGGTCAAGGCCACTGTCAATGGAATAGGGAGATACAGAACTTATTTGTGAATGACAATATAATCTCCTACAGCAAGGAAAGCTTCCTGGGAAAGAGACAATGTGATGTGGGCCTTAAAAGATATGTGCAATTTAAAGAAGAAAGGAAAGACAACATTCATTCAGAGAGGCAGCATATTCTAGAAATTAGATGAGTGGGCTCTGGAGGCAGGCTGCCCTGGATTGAGTTCTCTGTACCTCAGTCTCCTCATCTGTTACATGGGAACACTAATAAAGCATACTTGATACAACACTAATAAGACATACTTGAGACTTGTGAAACTAAATGAATTCATACAAAAAACAATTTTTTTTGGAGTGGTGCCTAGAACATAGTAAATAGATACCAATAAAAATATACTAAATAAATACCAGTTCTTATTATTATTTCAGGTTTCATGTAAGCTCAAAGGAATGAAGACTCAAGGTGCGTTTGGAGGAAAATGTAGTGGAAAACATTTGTACAGAAGTAAAGGAATTACAGTAGACAAGACTAGCCTGAAAAATAGGTAGAATGAAGCCCGAATATGAGGGACCATGAATGCCCAGCTGGGAGGCTCAGACTTGATTCTGACCCATGAGCGTACATGGTCACATGGAGGAGATGTGATGGTTCCTATTAAGGCCAGACTATCCCTTCCGCTGCCACAGGGAAATGGCAGTCCCACGTCACCAAGGCTCAGCATGGTGCTATGTCCCAGCAATCTCTCAGCCTGGACCAGTGACCCTGGATGAGTTCCTTGACCTCTCTGCATCCTGAATCTCCTCATCTGTGAGAGGAGAGGTGGCCCTGAGGGTCTGTAGGGGTCCTTGTGGCTTAGCCATCCCTATCATTGCTATCCTCCACTCTCTCCCAATCCGCATGGGGCCTGGAGTTTTCAAATGCTCCCTGACATCCCCTCCCACCAACCTTTACCCACTCCCTCCCACCCCTGTTCCCAACAACTCAGGCTTCTTGTTTCCCAGGAAACCCCGTTTTGCCAACGGCACCCAGAGCACAAAAAACGCAACCCAAGCAGTCCAAGTGAGCCGCAGCCCCCCTCTCCACCCAGCGGAGCACAGAGGAGCAGGCCGGTATTTAATTAGTTTGCAATATTACATATCTTTTAAATCTTTTAATCCATTTAATAAAAAAAAAGTTAAAACACATACTCACAACTAACCAACTAACAATGGCCCCAATTTGTGTTTTGTCTGACGGGGAGTAATATTCATGTCTACATGAGGATGGCATGTAATTAACATGTCATAATCAAAATGACTAAGTTTGACACATTATAATCACTGCATGGAGATTATAGCATAGCCAGGGGCGATCCACACAGCCTATCTTAATATCATTTGCATAATGAAAGCATGGTGGCAGTAATAGCTTTTTTCTCTTGTTATCATAATTTCACCCAGGGCTGCAAGGGGCTCCCGCACTGTCAGATGTTGCCTGTTAAAAGTCATTGTGACTTGAAGAAGGCAGCAAAAGTGACCCAGAGCCTTCCCCTTGGAACAATAGCTTGATGGCTGGCCCCTGATGAGCATGGTGGGGCAATACAGGGGCTGAGTCCCGAGAAAACTCTCCTACGAACCCATACCTAGCAGACATTTGGACAATCTGCTCTCTCTGGGCCCCTTGCTTGCAGAGGATGTGAGATTACCTTCTGATCAATGACACGTGCTGACATTCTTAGACCCCAGGCAAACTTGGTCAGATATGCAAATCTCCCAAAGCAGACCCTTTCTAGTTTAACAATTGCTTGAATGGGGTTCCTGGCCATCTAGCACCATAATGCTGACCATGAGGTCAGTCATGGATCTATGAGCCACACAGCCCAAGCAGTCAGCCTCTCTTTCATGGCCACAGACTGTATCCCCAACCTGGACAAGTGCCTCATGGAACCAGTTGGGTGGGAGAAAGAATGGGAGAACACTATTCTCATAGACATCCCCGAATTCGCCATAGGTCCCATTAAAACCTGCCATTCGTACAGCTTCCTGCTTAGTCTGCTCCTCCAGCCCAGCCAGGCACACTCGCTCACTCTATGTTGGTCACCCCTCTCCCCTCCCATTCCTTCTCTCCTTCTCCTGTGGCCTCAGCCCATTATGGCTTTATCCAGCCTGCTGGCATGTCCTTAGACCCACCCAGACCTCCCAAAACACCTTGTAAAGTAATTACCTTGCAGTCTCAGAGAATCATATTCCTTAAGACAGGAGGAATTTTTTTTATTGGGACCTGGATTTGGAAAGCATACCCCAAACAAATTTAAAGCATAAAAAATACTCTACTCACCTCTAAATAAAAGGGGAAAAATAATAATTTTACAATGAAGAAACCTGGCAGATATAACCTTAACCACGTGATTGAGGTTGACATCACCTGTGATAATTCATGTTGACATCATGTACCCCTGATGATATGACGAAAAGGGCACT
Source organism: Ursus americanus (assembly GCF_024610735.1). Lineage (NCBI taxonomy): Eukaryota > Metazoa > Chordata > Mammalia > Carnivora > Ursidae > Ursus > Ursus americanus. The sequence continues at coordinate 25,517,754 of NC_142145.1, read as the reverse complement.
TCATCTCTCTGGTACTCTCCCCCCAAATTCAAAACTTCAGTCTTATCATGAGAAAACATCAGACAAACCCAAATTGAGGGGCACTCTTCAAACTATATGACCAGAACTATTCCAAAGTGTCAAGATGGTGGAGAAGAAAAAAAAAGGATAGGAATTGTCACAGATCATTAAGGGGACACCAAAGGGACAGGATGACTACATGGATCAGAGAATCGTGGTTGGATCCTAGAACCAGGAAAGATCTCTGGAAAAACTAGGGAAATCCAAATAAAGCCTTAGTTTACTTAATAGCACTGTACGAGTGTTAATTTTTCCCTTTTGATAAATGTACCACAGTTACATAAGATGTCAGCATCAGGTAAAATTGAATGCAAGGTATGAGGGAATTCTCTTTGTACTCTCTTTGCAGCATTTTAGATTATTAAGACTTTATTAAAATAAAAGTTTTAAAAATTTTCGGAAACTGTCACCAAAAAACTCCTGAAACTGTAAAAACCCCATGGGCTTTTAGCAAATTGTTACAGAATCCAGGCTGAGTAGAAGTCATTCTTCTTGACTGCAGTTGCCCAGGTTTGGCAAATTCTGCCCACCTGGCTGAGAAGATGTGCGTGACTCCGGGCCCTGAGCCCATCTCGGATTGCGCGTGAGAAGGTAGGAAGGAGAGTCAATTTATGGTCATAAATCAAACCCAGAATGTGGAGGTTCCTCATTCTATGGCAGCCTGTCCACCAAAGAGCAAAGGGTCTTGTTCCCCATCTCCTCTGTCACGTCATAAAGACACGGCTGAAGGTGAGTCAATAGTGGTTAAAATGCATAAAAAGAAAGAGCCTTCAAGACGGCACAATGGTGCTGGAAGGGATCTCAGAGCTTCTGGGGCTGACTCTCCACTTCCATAGGAGAAGACAGGCTTAGAGAACTCAGAAATTTGCCTGGTATCTCAAGGCAGGTCAGCACAGAGCTAGAACCGGGCCCCGCTCTTCCAACTCCCAGCCCAGGGGTCAGAGTAAAAAGCTAGGAGCTCCTGGGGGCGGGGGGAAGGCACTGCCAGGTGGTGTTCTGGCCCTCCACCTGCCTCCTGAAAGACAGGGCACTGGCGATCCACGCATGGAAGGCAGCCAGGACACCCTTGCCGGTCTCTCTCTTCCTCATGCCCCCCACCCCCTCTGAGCCCCAATCTGCTCTTCCTGCTCCCACTGGCTCCATTGTCCCCAACACCTGCAAGCAGCCCTCCTGCCCACGCCCACAGGTACACTTTCTGGATGGGCCTAGATGCTATTCACATGGCCCCAGAGCTGTGAGAGCTTTGTTGCCAAGTCAGGGCTGTTTTCCTCCCTGCCAAATCCCCTCCCTTATTTTGGGGGCTTGTCATTCACAGCTGCCTGCCAGTCATCCGGGTCCTGGGAAGGAAATGAGGCCGAGGAACTCAGGCGCAGAGCCCCCCACTGCGAGGGAAATGTTGACTCACAGCCAATGCATTTTAACGCAGGGAAACTCCCAGCAAAGCCAGAGGGCTGTGCCTGGGCTCCCGGGAGCCCAGCTTTCTGTTCTTCTACCGGCCTGGAATTAATGCCATCGTTCCCTCCTGGGCTGGGAAGCTGCAGGAACCTCTCCACCACCACGGGCTGCCCTCCTGCCAATCGGAGGGCCACTGTTCCACTGCTCACATTTCACAAGCATCTCCTTACTGAGCAACGGCCTGAAAGTTGGCAATCTTATTTGAAAAGCACTGAAAGGCCCCCTCCCCTCAAAAACATCTACCATCCTCTTTCCTGGTGCCTAGACGTCCCCCATGTGATGTGGATTCCTTTGAATCCAGAAGAGTTTTTATTGCTTAATCTTCCCTCCAGGATTGGTTGCAAGGGGCAGGATCCACTCAAACGTCCCTAAGCAAAATGGGGGTGTGGCAGTAACTTCTGGAGCAGAGTGTCATCAGACCATCAGGACCATTGCGCCCTCTGTAACCACTGCTAAACCCCTAGACTAAGCCCGTGCCTCCTGTCTTCTCTCCCAGATCGGTTTAACTCCCCTTCACAACCCTTAGCGCAGCTAATAATTATATGCTGATTCTTGGAACCACTTGTTTTCTTTTCTCTCTTCCCGTTAGAATGTGGGCTGTGAAAGGTCAGATGTGCTCTGGCTCACCATCGTGCCCTTGCGACTAGCCTGGTGCCCCAAACAAAGAGGCCCAAAGGACAGTACAGAGAGAGGAGTACATGAACAAGAGGTCAGCCTGGCTTTCACGGAGACAACAGCCCAGGGAGGAGGAAGGGGATGAGACCAGGACCTCTCTGTCTCCTCCTGAGACACAAACATCCCACATTCCACAGGGCTATGCAGCCCAATGTGGCTACCTGCCCCCCTCTCTGGGAGCGGCTCCAGTAGGGTGCGCTATTCCTGGCATGGTGAGATACAAATTGGTGAATTCTTCCATATTAGAATTCTCTTTTCCACCTTAATCATCACAGAGATCAACTTCCCCACAAAGAAGTAATTTCTGCCATCTGCAAAGGCTAAACCGATGGTAAGCACGGAAAGCCACGTCTCAGCCAAAGAGCCCCGAACTGCTACGGGATGTGTCCAAAGGAAACCAAAGTTTGGATGGTGTGGAGTCAGGTAGTGGGTTTTATTTTTGTGCTGTTCTTCCCCTAGATCTGTTGTACCACCCACGAAAGCAAGAAACGCGGGCTTGAGTTCCCCGGCAAGTAATCTAATATCCATTTTATGGGGCTTAAATATCCGTGTATTTATCTTACGAGAAGCCAAGAGCAGTTGCCTACCTAGCATATGTGACGACTGCAGTGAATCACTTTTTAAAACTTCTCTTTACGACAAAATTATTTTCAGCACGTTTCAAATTAGCATATTTTATTACATATTTTTTTAATGAACATTGTACTCGGCGTGGAAGTTAATTCAGAGAACTCCCAACAACTTCACAGCGGTCTGGATGGTCTTGCTTTGCCTGAGTGCAATCTGCGGCTCCCCGTGTATACACATCCCTGTGTTTAAATGGTAGATTCATGATACGCGATGATAGCGCAGTGATGGCAAAGGTGGAGAATGTGACTCGAGCTACTTCAGTTCTGCCATTCTACAGGACCACACAGAGTGTCCAAATTCGTGTTTAAAATTTCATAGGATGAAACAGAATGGCAGGAGCGATCATTTAAAAACTGATCTGTCTCCTTTCCTATCGTTTGCCTTTTCCAGAGTATCATACAATTGGAATCGAACACTTTGAGCCTGGCTCCTCTCACTCACTCTGAGATCCACTGAAGTTGTTACACATACTACCAGTTCCTTCCTGTTTGTGACATTGTATGTCCCACTGTAGGCGCATGCCACGGTTTTCTTCCTGCACCTGTTGAAGGCCATCGGGCTGTTTCCAGTTTAGGGCAATGAAGAGTAACTCTGCGGTAAACATTCGCGTACAGATTTTTGCATAAACCAAAGTTTTCATTTCTCTAGGTTAAATGCCGAGGAGTGGGATTGAGGGGCCATATGATTAGAGTATGTTTAACCTAATGCGGAACTGTCCAATTGTTTTCCAGAGAGGTTGTGCCATTTTGCATTCCCACGAGCAGTGCATGAGAATCCAAATGCTCTGTTATCTTCACCACCACTGGGCATGGTCAGCGTTTGGTTTTTGTTCTTGTTTTTATACGTTAGCCATTCTGATAGATGTGTAGGGTAGTCTCATTGTGGTTTTAATTTGTCCTTCAGGACCAATGTTTGGCATATTTTCATGTGCTTATTTGCCATCTATATTCCTTCTTTGGCAAGAGTCTGTTCAAGGCTTTTGCTTCTTTTTAATTGGGACCTCTTCTGATTGTTGAATTTTGTGTGTGCTTCATCTATTCTGTCTGATAAGTTATTTGCAAATATTTTCTCTCAATCTGTTGCTTAAATTTTCATCCTCTTAGGGGCACCTGGGTGGTTCGGTTGGTTAAACGACCGACTCTTGATTTCGGCCTAGGTCATAATCTCAGGATCCTGGGATCGAACACTGTGTCAGGCTCCATGCCCACTGGGGAGTCTGCTTGAGGATTCTCTCTCCCTCTGCCCCTCTCCCCACTCATGTGCACATGCTCTCTATCTCTAAAATAAATAAATAAATCTTGTAAAAAAAAAGTTAATAAATTTTCATCTTCTCAGTGTTTTTTATAGAGCAAAACTTTGGTGGTGTTGTAATCCAATTTAGCAACTTACTCTTTTATGGATCATGCTTTTAGTGTTTGGCTACCTAACCCAAAGTCACAAAGATTTTGTCCTATGTTTTCTTCTGAAAGTTTTATGGTTTACATTTTATCCTAAGTCTATGATCTATTTTGAGGTAATTTTAATATAAAGTATGAGGTATCGGTCAATGTTCAATTTTTTTGCATATGGATGTCCAATTGTTCTACCATCACTTGTTGAAAAGACTACTATCAATTGAATTACTTGTGCATCTGTCACAAAAATCAATTGGCCAAATTTGCATGGATTTATTTCTATGCTTCCTGCTGTTCCATTGGTCTCTGGTGCCAGTTGTGACACCAATACAGTATAGTCATGATCACTAGAACTCTATGGTACATCTTTTTTTTCTATTGCGGTTCCATATACATTTTAGAATCAGCTGGAGAATATCTACAAAAAAATCCTGCTTATATGTTCATTGGAATTGTGTTAAATCTACATATGAACTTGGGGAGAATTGATATCACAAACGATATTGAGGCTTCCAACACATGAATTTGTATCTCTCTCCAATTATTTAGGTCTTTGATTTCTTTTGTCAGAGTTCCATTATTTTGAGCATGTTTTTAGAATATCTTCCATATTATTTTGTTAGGTAGGCACCCTTTTTTGGAGCTACTGTAAATTGCACTTAAAAAATATTTTTGGGGGGCGCCTGGGTGGCACAGCGGCTAAGCGTCTGCCTTCGGCTCAGGGCGTGATCCCGGCGTTATGGGATCGAGCCCCACATCAGGCTCCTCCGCTATGAGCCTGCTTCTTCCTCTCCCACTCCCCCTGCTTGTGTTCCCTCTCTCACTGGCTGTCTCTCTCTCTGTCGAATAAATAAATAAAATCTTTTAAAAAAATATTTTTGGTTTCCAACTATTGACTGCTATATACAAAAATATGCTTGGCTGGGGTTGTTGTTGTTGTTGTTTTGGATATTGACCTTGCACCCTATGACCCTGCTAATGCCACTAATTAGTTCCAGAAACCTTCATATATTCCTTGAGATATTCTATGTAGACAGCATGTCATCTGAAAATAGTAGCGGTTTTCTCCCTTCTTTTCCATTTTATATGCTCTCTCTCTCTCTCCTTCTCTTTTTCCTTATTGCGTTGGCTAGAACTTCCAGTACAATCTTGAAGAAAGCTGGTAAGAGTGAACATCATTGCATGTTAGTGAAATACCATTCAATCTTTCATCGTTAAGTATGATGTTACCTGTAGACTTTTTGTAAATGTGCCTTTGGAGTTAAAGAAGTTTCCTTCTATTACTAGTTTGCTGAGAGTTTGTTTCATGAAAGAATGTTGAATTTTGTCAAATGTTTTCTCTGTATCTGTTGATATGATCGTGCAGTCTTTGCTCTTTAGTCTGTTAGTACTATGGATTACTTTGATTTTCTAATGACCAACTAGCCTTACATTCCCTGGATAAACCCCACCTGTTTGGGATGTAGTATTCTCTTACTATGTTGCTGAATTCAATTAGCTAATATTTTGTTAAAGATCTGTCTTTGTTCATAGGGACATCGGTCTCTACTTTTCTTGTGCTACTCTGAGTTTATCTTGTTCATATTTCCTATTTGTCATCTCCATTCTTCTACTAAGCTGCTCCAATGAATTTTTTAAATTTCCATTATTGTAATTTTCAGTTCTAAAATTTCCATTTGTTTCTTTTTTAGAGGCTCTATTCTTTGCTTTTTATCTTTTCATCCATTTGTACAGTGTTTGATCTAACTTCATGGAACATAGTTTTAATAGTTGCTTTAAGTTTTTGTCTGATAATTCCACATCTGTGTCACGTTAGGGTTGATGCCTGTTTATAATGATTTCCCTTGAGAGCTCTTAAGATTTTTCCTTCTTTTCTGTATATCAAGTAATTGTGTCCTGGATATCCTAAATATTATATTATGAGATTTGGGGTCCTGACACTATGGCTTGGAGAATGTTGTTCTAGTTGGTAATTTGTTTTAATAGGCAATGAACCCGGTTAAGTCCAGAATGCAAGTCCTGACCTGCCTTCCTAGGACTGTTAATCTTCTTTCCTAAGGCTTTGCAGCACTTATCTGGTCCACCTACCACGTGTACAACTGAGGGGCTGGCTGGGGGCAGTTCACACTGTAGTTCAGTTCTCAAAAGTTTTGCTTTGTTGCTTTGGGTCAATTTCATACATACACAGCCCAGAGACGATCCCAAGGCTTCATATGCAGACTTAAAAGACCCCATTCTGAAGTTTCCTCCTCTCTGTGGTTGCCCCAAGAAAGAGCTCATTCTCCCAGCACTCTGGCTAGGGAGCCAGGGATTCAGCCACCACATACTCAATCATGATTAGGTCCACCTTGGGGTGAAATAGCAAGAGAAAAGAGAAAGGGAAATGGGCATTACCTCTCACATACATTCTTCAGACCCTGGAAGCCCCTTTTCGCAGTTCCTCTGATCAGAGAGACAGGTTTTTCTCTGAGTTTTAGGTGCCTGTGAGGCATCTATTCCTGATGCTACTAGGACGGGAGTACAGCTTGGTGACTTCAGCTTGCCTTTGGGCAGGGCCAAAAGATTACTGACAGAAAGGAAAATAAATGGAAGCCACCACCACCACCCTGCTTTCTCTCCTACATGTAGGAGCCTCCTTCTCAGTCCATTAGCCGGAGTGAGAGAGTTTTTCCTGGCGGTGTTTTTTGTCTGTGCCATTTGGGATTATGGCTGCCTCAGAATCTAAGCCAAGATCCTATGGGAGAAAAAAAACCTGGGGGAGAGGTTTTGCCATGGTATGGATCATATTTTTAGGTTTTTTTTTTTTCATTCTTTGAGTTTTGATTTCCTGTCCCCCAACTCACTATTATTATTTCCTTTTTGTGGTCCTCAGATGGTCGCTTTGCATATTCTGCCTGGGTTTTCATCATATTTTGTGGGAGAGATAGAGTGGAGTTATCTTACTTTGTTAGATCCAGAAGTGCCCAATCTATTCCTTTGTAAAAGGAAAGCAAAAGCTTTTCTGGAAATTCAAGACCACAAACAAAATCTCTTTAGCCGTGATTATGTCCCATGTCCCTGGCCACCCCAAGCTGGCAGGTGGCTAGCGAGGGAGAAGTTGGGGTTGGATCAGCCAACAGCAGTGTCAGTCCACACACGAATGCCTGGTCCAAGTGCTTGGGCGCCACGGTACCAGAAACTCTCATTCTGGTTGATTATCTGCCTCTACTTTCTGAGCTCCCCTTGCAGAAAACAAAGAGTCCAGGTTAGGTCTTTGATTTGCATTTGTTATTTTCAATGGCAAGCTTTATCAGGTCTGTACCTCAGATGGCTGGGCTGTTTCTAGAATGGTGGAGGACTCAGATGGCAGAGAGGAAGATTGTTAATTGTAATTTGTTCACATTATTAAAAAAAAAAACTTCTTTTGGGGTGCCTGGGTGGCTCATTTGGTTAAGAGTCTGACTCTTGATTTCGGCTCAGGTCGTGATCTCAGGGTTGTGAGATTGAGCCCTGTGTCAGGCTCTGCACTGGGCATGGAGCCTGCTTAGGATTCTCTCTCTCCTTCTGCCCCCCCCCCTTGTGCTCGTACTGTCTCTCTCTAAAAAAACAAAAAACAAAAAAACTTTCTTTTAATTTTAGCCTTTGAAGGTGAAAGATTTCTTGTTTTGTTGTTTTTTTTTTTTAAGATTTTATTTATTTATTTGACAGAGAGAGAGAGAGACAGCCAGTGAAAGAGGGAACACAAGCAGGGGGAGTGGGAGAGGAAGAAGCAGGATCCCAGCAGAGGAGCCTGATGTGGGGCTCGATCCCAGAACGCCAGGATCACGCCCTGAGCCGAAGGCAGACGCTTAACGACTGAGCCACCCAGGCGCCCCTGAAGGTGAAAGATTTTTAAAACATTTGTGTCCACTTCTTGGCGTTGGTAATGACAACAAATGGACTAGGATGACATCTCTCCTGTCTGAGAAGTATGAAGTCTGTGATGGTTGACTGGATGTGTCAACTTGGCTAAGCGATGGCTCCCAGTTGTTTGGTCAAACACCAGCCTAGATGTCACTGTGAAGGTGTTTTTAAAATGTGATTAACATTTAAACCAGTAGACTTTGAGTAAAGCAGATTACCGGTCATAATGTGGGTGAGTCTCATCCAATTAGTCCAAGCATTTAAGAAAACAGACAGTTCCCTGAGAAGGAAGAACTTCTGCCTCTAGATTATCTTCAGACTCAAAACCACAATATTGATAAACCCCTCCTGGCCTCCCTTGCACATTTCAGACTTGCCAGCCCTCACCTCACAATGGCATGAGACAATTCCTTAAAATTCCCACTCCTGTGTGTACGTATGTGTGTGGGCGCGCGCGTGTGTTTTTCTGGAGAAGCCTGACTAACACAGACTTCAGAGCCCTAAGTCACTTCTCGATGTCCAGGCTGGGGGTGGAGATCAGGCTGAACAGGTATTTGCTCCCAATGAGCCTGATGAGGAAACTCATTGGGTTAGTTTTCGCTGTATTCGTGATAAGCACCACCTTACTTTGCAGTTTGTGATTTGATCTACTTCTCCCGAAATGATATGTTATTAGTAATAAGGGCTAACTGCAATCTGGTTATTTGAAGTTCTGTTTAGTGAAGTGTTACTGGTAAAATAATGTCCAAAAATGTAGACACATGCCAGATACTTTGGTTGGTTGGTCATGGGTATTTCGTGGAATAGACTTTGGCCTGGTCTAAGATAACTGAGGAGTTCCTCCACTGAAAATACTCAGGACTGACTTAGCTTAGATGTAGAATGGGGCCGGAGGAAGGAGGAAGATTTTTAGAGATGGATAATTGGGCTCAGACAGACTTCTGCTCGTCCACAGCCTTGTGCCTTGAAAGGCAGTGAGCAGAGAGCTTGGGGCCTCAGCTCATGAGAGTCAGGGAGCCCAGAGGTCCTCCATCCCATCCCTGGCCAGGCCCGGGGAGTAAGCTTGCCTTCAGATACCCCAGGGATTACCAATACTGGAGCCCATTTCTGACACAGCTCCAGCTGGAAGTGTGAGTATCTTTTACACTGTCACTAGGTTGTTGAAGTTGATTGAGAGGACAGAAGCAGAGTGTATGCATATGTGAGTATGTGAGTGCATACACACACACACCCATGCGCACGCACACAGAGACACATGAACACGCACACACAGGTGATGCCGATTAAAGGTTAATGAGAAGCAAGAAAATCTGATAGGATTTGGGCAGAATATGACCAGCGTTAACTTTTCCATCCCTAAGCTGGTAAGTCCTCACAAGCCGATATTCTTGTCCTTGACATGGAAGAGAGACTAAGTTGGGGAATGTAAATGGCAAGACCCAGAATTTTTGAGACAATTATCTGATTTGTATAAAACTCTGTTCTTTAAAAAAGATCACACACACGCATGTGCACATACACTGGTTTTCTGCCACACGCAGGTTGCATTTGACTTGTGAATGAATTGTGAGCAGGAGAACTGGGAGAACTGCACACTCGGCTCCTGACCTGCATGGTCGGAGAGGAAGCTTCCAGCAGTCTTCCGGAGCTCCCAGCGGCAGCCCCGCCCACAGGAAATTGAACAGACCCATCCATCCCTTCAAAGAAAAACCTTCCAATTCACCTACAGTTTTACCACTAGGGATTCACTCCTTCATGTCTAGAACCTTTCAGTCTTCGGAGCTCCCTGCAAGGCAAACCCCCATGCAGGTGCACTGCTGAGAACCAGTGGACAACGTGAAAGCCAGGTGATACTAGCAGCTACGATGACCCAGCACTAGTGTGGGACACGCCAGACACTCAGCCTCCAGCTACAGCCCCAGCTGTCTGTGCCCCCTTTCCCGCAAACTTGGAACAAGCTGACCTGTCCTCACTATCACCACTTCCCACTGTATCCACAATCCACTGCGCGAGGTAAGTGCTGCACATGTCACCAAAGGCACTCTTGTCAGTGTCCCCAAAACCTTCAACGTTGCAATGGACAGGACCACTTTTCTGTCTCTTGTGTTTGGCTTCGCTCCCAGAAGCACTGTGGCCTCTGGGCTTCCATGGCATCCCTCTGTCCAGGATCTCCTCCCCCTTGCTGGTCACTCCTGCTCACGAGCTTACTCCCTCCCCTCTCCCCTCAATCACACTGCCAAGTGCTAGGATAGCCCAGGACTCAGACCTGGGCTTCCTTTGTTTTTCCACCTCTATGTTCTCCTGAGGTCAAAAGACACAGTCCCCTGGTTTACACACCACCATTTACTGACCCTTCATTTGCTTCTCCCATTCTAAGTTCCCCCGTGGGCTCCAGCCAGTCTCATGCATCTATCTGTCTCCCCAACCACCCCACCTGGATATATGACAGGCCTATGTGACTTGCCCCAGGTCACATAGCTAGCAAATGACCAGATATGAACTCGGGTAGGAGTTCTAATCTCAGGACCTGCATTCTTAACCACTTCTGGACCAGAAACTAAGCAGATGGCTACACACTCACTGAGGGAAACGGCATGTCCATTCCCCAGATTTGCCCAACAGCCTACAATACAATTACTCCATCATTTCTTGCTCTGCGGGAGCACCCCACCTAAGTCCATGTGTTACCTTTCCCCCAGTTTCAAACAGGGACAGGTGTGCCAAAGGAAATGTGGAGCTACCAGGGAGAGAGGACCTGGGGTCTCTTCCTGGAGCATGACATCTACTCCAAGTTGGACACAGAAATGTGGGGAGCAAGGCGGGCAGAAGAAGAGCAAGATGGATACAGCACGGGGAACCAACAAGAGGCACCCTTTTATAAGTTTCAAAAAAGACTTTCTAAGAGACCTCAAGCGAGGTGGGCAGCTTTGTCCTGCCCCAGATCTGTAGAGCAACCTAAGGCAGGTGGCACGGCTTCACTCTTGCAGACAGGAGACGGGACGGCCCCTGCCCATTGTCATCTGCTGGAGATGCTGCTGCTGAGAAGTGTTATTTGCCTTCTGTTTAAAGAGGTGGCTGGCTGGCTCCGTCAGTGGAGCACATGACTCTTGATCTCTCGGAGTCATGAGTTCAAGCCCCACATCGGGTATAGAGCTTACTCAAAAAAAAAAAAAAAATTAAAGATGTAGGGTAGTGGTGATAAAGGACAGTTCTATTTGTCCTCACTCCCATTTCTTGAATAGACAGATTTGTCTTGAGATAGACTTCTATGACCGACCAATGATGGTGTCTTCTTAGCCGACTTTCTCAGTGTGCCATCTTGGACCTCCTTATCAGAAATCACCTGGGATGATTGTTAGAAATGCAGATTAAGGGTCCCATCCCAGACTTCCAGAATCCAAACCCCGAGATGGAGCCGAGGAAACACCATTAAAATGAAAACAATAGTAATTTTCCCCCAGGTAAATCTGAGTTTGAGAATCTTTGTTCTTGGAGTTCTGAGGTTGTATCTAACTTAAATGTAACCCTCCACACACAATGTCTGGCACACAGCAGGTGTTCCAAAGACACCTGCTTGTCAAATTACGAAAAAGCTGTTACTGGGTATGCATGCAGTGTCACGTGCAAACCAGAGCTGATAAATGGAGCCTCTTTGATCCCTTGACCTTCAAAATATCAGAGATGTTTATTTTTGTTTTAGTTGATTTCCCATGGTCAGTGGTTCCTAACACTTTAGTTTTGAGGTTTTCTGCCTCCTAGATCTTAGTTGAATGGCAGTTTATCCAACACTCATTTAAAAGGCTCTTCTATAAAATGAACAACCCCCTTCCAATCTGTCACTTGAGTCACGGAAGGCTTTTTCTACATCGGGGACCCTGAGAGTACAAACTCCTGTAGGCAGTTACCCTCGATGAGAAGGTCCTACAACAATGGCTCTGTCAGCATTCATGTCCTCATGCAGCTCCAGCCCCACCTCGCTCAGGACCACCTCCCTCTAGGACCATGAGACCCCTTGCATGGGAACTCCAGAGAGCGGATATGACTTGGTCAAGGTCACCTGGGGAATTTCAAAGTCAGTGCAGGAATAGAAGCTGAGGCACTGCTGGGCCTTATTTCCTTAGTCAGCCACATCTAGCCTTCCTGGAGAGCCGATGTTCTCCAGAAAACCTCCTTAGTTCGCTTGTACCATTGGACCACGTGGCGCAATTTTTTACTTGGAATCCATGGTCACATGGTCCCAAGCAAAATTAAAAGAGAAGAAAGCATGAGTGCTCGCTCTGGCAGCACATATACTAAAAGAGAAGAAAGCAGGAAATTCCTCAAATTCATCAGCACAACTGATCCCTGAGCACACACACACACATAACTGCACCCATATCCAGCCTTACCTAAGACCCATCGCTACAGAAGCAGAACCCCTCTTCTCTTCCAAGGCCAAGCCATCCAGTTGTGTTCAGGAGACCTGTATTTGTTTTCTGCATTTCTGGTATGTTGACCTCTGGCGATTTGCTGAGCCTGGAGAGCCTGCCCCTCCCAGGGCTAGCCAATTCCTAGAGATAGTAAACAGTTCACCTGTGAGCATGCTTTTCAAATACAAACTAGCCCATCCAGACTCTACATCTCCAATCCCTCCAGCCACTAGGTATACCGGGCAACTGGGGACAGCCTCTATGCCCCAGAGCCTGCTAAAATCGCTAAGAACAGCCCATCCGAAGTCTGCCTACTCTGCCTTGCTCGTTCCCTTCTGCAGAAACCACAATAAAGGCTCTTGCCCTCAGTTCCTCCCCTCTTCTTCTGCTGCCAGATAGCCCCCCATGTGTTCCTGTATTGTCCTTGGTATGAAATCTCGGCATTACCTCCCCTATGACATCTTCCTAACAGCCTTGACATCCCCAGAAAAGTTAGGAGAGTTTTTTTCCTATGCTCTCATTGTGTATTGTACACAGCTCAATTACAGTCCAAAATTATATTATATCATATAATTGCTTCTGTATCTTTTTTCCCACTAGACTACAAACTGTTGAAGTCTGAAACTATTTTTTATTTTTGTCTGCTTCTGACGTATAATAGATGTTAAACAAATATTGAACAAACAAATGAATAATATGAGATTTAGTCCAAGAACAAAAGAATCTACCGAATGGTATTTGTACCCTTACCCCATGAACCCACATTCACTGATAGATTTGACAAATATTTATTAAACACCAACCACATTCCAACCATCCTATTGGGAACTGGAGCCACAACAAGGAATACAATAAACACAGCCTTATCCCTATGGCGTTGCAATCTCCCAGAGGAGGTGGACAATTAAAAGCAATTACAAGAAAGTGTTGAAGGGTGTTCGGGGAGCTGGAAGACGTCCTGTCAGCAAGTGCAAGGCAATGAGAGAGGAGGCTGGAAGGGAAATGAAGCCGGGTGGCAGAGGGCCTTGTAAGCCTTGCTCAGGGATCTGGACTTTCTCCCAAAGGCAAGGGAGGATCACCGAATGTGTATCAGTAGCAAATGGGAGAAATCCCAGCCGCACTGGCTTCAGCAAGAAGAGTTACTGGCACCAGCAGTGGAACCGCAGGGGTTGGGCGGCAGATAGAGCCGGAATGTGCTGGGCTCCGACGAGCCGTAGGGACCTGGCTTGGCCATCTCTCAGCTCAGCTCTGCTCTTCTCCAGGAGCTGGCTTCCACCTTGGGCTCCGCATGCGAGGCCACAGCTGTGCTCGCCTCACATCCTCCAGCAGATCCTTTCTCAGGTGATGTGAGCAAACGCCCTGAGCAGCCCATCCCTGACAACCACTGTGGCCTAGAGAGTGAAATGGGACAATCCACGAAGGAGGAGGCTTGTTGCATCTACCCACCCTTCAGAGGTAGACCCAGAGCGGGGCTGGGGGAGGTGGGGAGGGGGTAGGGAGGGGAGCTCCCTAAAGGAAAATCGGAGATATGTTGCCAGTAGGACGACAAATGGATGCTGGATAGCAAAACCAAAAACAGAAGCAGAAATCCATCAGGAAAGATTTTTGGCAAGGAGCAACTTTATTCTCAGATACGTAACTAAAGAGGAACCACGGAACAAGCCACACTATTGTGGCCATGTGGGGAAAGGTGGGTGGGGCAAGACCACAAGCAGCACTGACAGTGAGAGCCACTGCCGTGAACAAGTGAGACAGGATGGCTGCCGGAGGGCGGAGGGACAGCCAGACAGATAGAAGCAATGCCTAGAAGCATAACTAATAGAGCACAGAGACCACAATGTGGAGGCTTCCGGGGATAGTGCATGGGGATGGGGGGGAAGGGTGAGTTCTGTCCCGGTAGTGTGGAGTTTGAGAGCCTCAAGGAACCTGCATGTAGAAAGATCCAGAAATTGGTTATGGAAATGGGTCTGGAGCTCAAGGGAGTGACCTGAGCTGAAGATACAGCTTTGGAAGTCACGGGGGTATAAAAGGCAGCTAAAGCCAAAGGTGTGCAGGGAATGTGGAGGGCTGACTCCGAAGCATGGCGAGGACCAACGCCTACAGAGTTAGCAGCGGAAGAGGAGCCCAAGAGGAGGAGAAGCCTGAGCAATAGGAAACCAAGGGAAAATGAAGTCATGGAAGCCAAGGGAAGAGACGTTTGCAGGAAGGGGGCAAGGTCAGCAGGACCAGATGCTGCTAGGAGGTCGAGAAGTACTGCAGGGGGACCACTGGATTTGTCCACAAAGAGGTCCCCGCATCCTTGGGCAGAGCAGTTCCAGGGAAGGGGGCAGTGAGGTGAAGAGTGAGTGGGAAGTGGGATTGCTTTTTGCAGAAGCTAGGTTCTGAAGAGAAGAGAAACAAGACAGACTGGTGAGGGAAGTTGGAGGGCTCGTGATTCACCTGGGAGGCTGCGCACTTACGAGGAGGCAAGCGCTCCTTTGCACCACGGACAAGTACTGGAGGCTTCTGAAGCCACGCCCCTGACTTATCTTCAGCGCCGTCTCTTTGCTCTCCCTTGACTTTTGGGGAGACAAGATCAAAGCAGAAAAAAATGTTTTGCGATCATTCTAATCCGATGCTTTGTTTCTCCGTATGAGAAAACTAGGTCCACAGTAATTAAACAACTTGTCCAAGGCTTTGTAACAAGCTGGCTCTCGAGCCTAGGACTTCTGGCTTCCAGGCCAGAACTCATGCATTCTCTCTCCTCCCCATGAGCCCAAGATGCCCTGATACAGGACCTCTGCAAGATCCGGTGGCCCCACTGGGCCTCTCTGGCTTGGACGATCTTGTTCTAGTTGGATCCCTCAGGACTCTCATTCTGCAACATGATGCCTCAAGACCGCACTCCTACAAAATTAATGCAAGCCAGCAGATCCCAGTGTCTGCCCACATTCTCATAGCACCTTCTGTGCTTTACCCATGAACTTGCAAAGTCATCTAAGTTCTGTGCTTTACCCATGAACTTGCAAAGTCATCTAAGTTCTGTGCTTTACCCATGAACTTGCAAAGTCATCTAAGTTCTGTGCTTTACCCATGAACTTGCAAAGTCATCTAAGTTCTGTGCTTTACCCATGAACTTGCAAAGTCATCTAAGGGTGGGAACTGCAGCCTTGGAAGAAGCAGATATGTGGGAGAAAGTAAGGCACTTCAGTTTTTCTTAAGTCCTGCTAGGAAACGCGCGCGCGCGCGCGTGTGTGTGTGTGTGTGTGCGCGCGCGAGCACGCATTCACACACACGTGTCTGTGGTGCCGTGTTTGGAAAGAACAAGGCTGTTCAAAGCCATACCCCAAACAAGAGAGTGTATTTGCTCACCCAGAGGGCTTCCCTACCTGTGGAATGCTCAAACACTCGCCACACCAGCTTTCAAAGCAGATGGGTATTTACTGCGCACAAATGTTACACTGACTTTGGAATGTTCTCACATGTGCTCTTGTGGATTAATGAGCTCCTAATATTGTGATAATAATCATTTTCCATAAATATGCATAGTCAGCTTTTAGAAGTGTCACATGGGGTAATTATTAGCTGTCTGGGTGCTAATCGCTTAGGGAAAATGTTTACTTGCATGTGAAACGGAACCTGTGTTTGTTTTGTTAAATGCACTGCCTTACAGCAAGCCTAGAGTAATTACCAGCCTGATTTAAAGGGACTTGGATGCCAGGGAACCAAGACTGAGGGATGAGTCTCTGCCAGTTATCCTGGGCCTCATCCGGCTTCAAAACCTCATTTGCAAGGGCTTATGAAGCATTTGGTTGGATTTAGTTCAATACAAATATTCTGAGAACCTACTGTGTGTGTGGTATTTTTGGAAAGAGCACCATCTTTGAAGCTAGTAGAATGAGCCTAAATCCTAGCACTTTCTGACTTTGGGTAAGTTAATTCACTTCTCTGTACCTCAGTTTGCTCATCTGGAAAATGGGGTAATATCTACCTACTAAGGTTTGTAGGAGGTTTAAAGAACACACATACAGCACCTAGTACAAAGCCTGGCGTGTGTTAGACCTTCAGCAAATGTGAGGTCTTTCCTTCTTCACACTATGGAAGACACGTGGATAATAAATGTATAGCCCACACCCTCCTGGATCCTTCCCAGTCCAGTGCCCACATGACCGAATCCAAGAAGAGCGTGATGGAAGATGTTCTAGTAAGTGGTGGAGGACGTGGAAGTAGGAAAGGTATCATCTACTTAGGGAAAAGTCAAGAATGGATTCAAATCTGCAAGGAGACCTGGTCTTGCCCACTGACAGAGGACGCAGCATGGTCTGGGGAGCTGTCTACATCTCCATTACGTCCCTCACCGACACCTGAAATTTTTCCTTTCTTCAATTCATTTCTGTGATGCATTACACTTTCCTTGCATACCCGCCAGGAGTGAGACAACAAGCCCCCACAACTTCAAGGTGAATAAATGTATCCCAGTTACAGAGAACAGGATCAAGGGGGCTGGGATTGAGGAAAGGGGGATTTAAAAGGCCCTGAGAGAGGGAGATGGGGGGAAGGAAGACCATCTTTTTATCTGGACTGCCTCCAAATTGCCCACATCCCTCCTGTGGACCAGAGAAAGAGCGTGTGGCCAATGACACAGGATATTTTAGAGGTGGGGTCTGGACACGGCACACACACCTCTCGCTTCCCTCCACTGGCCAGACCCAACCACATGGCCGCGACCAACTGCAGGGACAGGCAGGGGAAATGCAGTTTAGGAAGAAAAGAAATGGGGTTTGGTCGCAATGGGCCACATGATGTAAGAGTAGAAGTGCCAGAGGGAGAGTGAGCTGGAGGGAAGACGGGCCTACCGTCCCCATCTCGCACTGTGCAGTCTGAAGATGCTGGCGAACATCAAAGGAGCAAAAACCGGATGTTTAAAAGTTTTAGGATCGCTAACACTAGAACCAAAAATAGTCCTGTGACCTCCGAAATCTGTCACCAAGGACCTTGCTACAGATTGACTTACAGACCTAAAAATATATGTTGCAGTCCTAACCCCTGGTCCTCGTGAATGTGACCTCGTTTGGAAACAGAGTTTTGGCAGATGTAATAATGTTAAGATGAAGTCACTATTAAGATGAGGTCATTAGGATGGGTCCCTATTCAACACAGTCTTTATAAGAGGACAGGACAGAGACATATGAGAAGATGGCCATGTGACCAAGGAGGGAGAGACAGAAGCGCCACATCTACAAGCCAGGGACTGCCAGCAAACACCAGAAGCCAGAAGATGTAAGAAAGGATTCCCCCCTATAGGTTTCAGGGGGAGTGTGGCCTCACTGACACCATTAAGCACTGACACCCAGTTTGTGGTCCTTTCTTATGGCAGCCCTGGGGATGCTAATCCAGACGCACCCTCACCGGCCCAGAGCCAGGGATGAGTTGCTAGGAATGCAAGCCAAGAAAACTCTTGGCCTGGATGGAGCAGGAGAAGGTCTTGGTTGGGATCTCGGGAAGAAGATGTTAGATGGGGAAGAAGCGGCTGGCCGTGGAGGGATTTGCACTTAATCTTCCCTACAATGTAGGAAGCACCAGGAAGCTCTTCCCACAGTCAACCTGGAATCAGCCACAGCTCACTCCTCTCCTGCCTCTTTCCATGTGACCAGGGGAGCTCCCCAACCTGCTCTTGACATTAAAGGAGGTCTTGACATTAAAAGCTTAAAGAGACAGGAGTTGACTCCTTCTCTGGCATTGCACAGCCAGCATTGCTAACTTCTAGAAAATAGAGGAGCCCCAGGGAAATCTAATAACAGCCCTACTTAAGAGCACACGACAATTATTACCTCCAACTGTGAGAGAGGCTGAGTAATTAAAAAGGGTTCTTTATTTTGATTAAAAAGATTCCTTTTAGTGTTTCTGAATCTTTAGTGAAAGCCTAGAACTCTATTTTTAGACACAAAACAAGATATGTGGCCAGGGGCAGGGGTGTAATTTAAAACATGGGATGAGCATTTGTAACCTGGAAAATGAGCACGCGCCCCCAGTGGCCCCCAGATCGAGCCCATCCCCACCCCATGGCTTTCAGGAGGCACAGCAGCATGGCAGCCCCAACCCCGCCGCCTGGATGAATAGGAGGCCCAAATTAATTGGTTTTAATCACTATAAATTTCTTTCCCAATAAAATTTCAAGAATTTCCAATCATGCTGATTTATATGTGTAATTAGAAATCCATTCACAGATGTCACACTGCTAGGTGGTGGGTAGTATAAGCCCCGGCTTAACTCCAGCTAGGGGCCTGAGCAATGAAAAATGATGAAGGGGAACTTGGCAGGAAGCTAGGACAGGGAGCATGCCCCCGTCCCTGGAAACTCTACACCCAAGGTCACACAGGGGCTACTGACCACCAGGCACAGACTTTGCCTTCTCTGGCTCCCACCCCTTCCCTGCCCCAGAGACCCCACCTAGACAGGAGCAGACCAGAGAGCCTTGACTTGTACCAAACAGACTGTACCGTAAGTACACTGGGTGAAGCTACACAGCCTCCCGTCCTCCCTTCTGTCCAGAGTAGCAGGGAGCGTCATCGCCATGGGAGGACAGAACCCCAAGAAGAGGGAAATCAGCCTACCAACACTTCCAACAGGCAGATTGTTGCCTTGGCGAATTGTCCCCATTTCCGATTATCCAAACACAGCCTTGTCTGCAAGAGAGGCTGGCATGCAGGATGGACCCTGAACTCCTACTTGTTTTCTGTCCTCGTCTGCGGCTATCCCCCCTCTGCCACTGGCCCCGTGTCACAGAGGACAGAAAAGGCTGCATCATTCTTTCCCTACGGTGATCCAAAGGCAGAGGAAAGTCTACAGGCGACGGGAGGGGCACCAAGTTTCACAGGAACTTCACCAGCATGGAGGCTAACCGGAGAAGAAAGGAAAACGGAAGTGGAGACGGGAGTGGCTGTGTGGCTTTTTGAGGTCCCTCAGCCAGCACAGAGAAGGGAAGGGAAGAGCGGCCATTCACGTTTATTGAGCGTCCATCCTATGCCCGGTGCTTTTGGTGGAACATCCTCACTGGAACCCTAATGAATCCTGGAATCCTAAGAGGACAGAGAAATGAGGCTCAGAGAAGTAAGAATTAAATCTCTTGCCCACAGCACCACGGCGGGTTGGAGCTAGAGCCGTGGGGACTCACCCAGAACAGAGCTCCAGTACCAGCTCCCAGCGCCCCGCTGCTTCGAGCGCCACATGCAGGGGAGCAGGCGAGGGTGGTTAGGAAGCTGGGGCGAGTCTGCCAGTGTGGGGCCCACACAAGTTGCTGTCTGGGCCGCAGCAGCCTGTCTCCCAGCTGGACTGTGAGCAGCCTGCGCCTCCCTCTTCGCCCATCCACTGCCTCAAACAGGGCGGACCCTGGGCCACTTCATCAGCTTTGCTCTGAGTTTCGGCCCAGGGCAAGGGACGATGGGTAGTGCTCAAGAAAGGAAGACACAAGAGGTCATTCAGTGGGGAACTGGAGGGTGTTAGATCCCAGGAAGGAAGAGCCAGACCTGGGCGTCAATAGGAAACACCCTCCTCTTCTACTCAATTTCTGTGTCAACTGATAAATAAGACCCTAAAGTCAGCCAGAGAGAATCCAAAATAACAGAGTTTTTGGTAAAGCTGGCTTGGAAATAGGACTTCAACCACCAGCTCCCACATACTTGACTACTGAATTAGGCACGGATCCTCTCATCCCGGGCATAGCAGTGGGCCTCCGCCACACCCGGCTGGACCTGCCGCTGTAAGCTAACACCGGGAGGGGAAGGTCAGGCTGCACCTGCCAGGCGAGGCCAAGCTGAGAAGAGAATGGACCCACGCCTCCATCGGTAGAAGCCAGCTCGCCCATACTTCCAAGCAGTGGCACACCTGTTCTGTGGCCCAAGACAGGAACTTTGGAGTGGCTCCCGCTACAAGGTGGACAGGCACATTGACAAAGGGAAGTGGGCACTGGTGGCCCTGAGCCAGCTGTGTCTGCTATTCATGAACCCCCGCCCCACCAAGTCTCTCTGCGGGGCATGGGAACAACCACCTGGGTGTCAGAACCACACTAGCTCTGCAGGGCTCCCCCATCCCGCCCCCACCCCCAATGTCATGGACACACTGGGAACTACTTCCAATAGTGCTCTGTCTGCAGAAGTGATTGGTTGGTTTGCCCGCTTAGCCCGCCTCCCCACGAACTTAGGAGAAGATCATCCTTGCTTCAGCCTGATCCTTTAATGCGCCTGAAAGCTGCTGCTCTGGTCTAAAGCAGACCCCGGCCCGAGCAGGGAATAGGTGGCGAGGTCTTAATGGGGAGATTAGCGTTGGCCTGGGCCATGCCAGAGCAGGGTCCTAAGAGGAGATTTGAGAGGTTGGGCAATTTTTAAGGGCTTAAATGTTTGATAATGCAGGCTCAGTTGTGTTTATACATGTTGGGGCCCCGGCAGCAATGTGCCGTCCAGGGCATAATGGATGTTGCAAGATTTGATTTTAGTAGTTTAAAAATATCCAAGTAGTCTGCAGGCTAATGGCCATCGGACAGACTCATTAGTATATCAATAATCATTTGGCATTCTGAAATCCTTTTAATGCTCTGGGACAGCAAGAGCAGGGCTGTGGGAAGGGAAGAAGGTCATGGGGGAACTTTCAGGCCAGTTAAACAAGTGAAGACAATGAATGGCCCGGGCATGGGTTCCGCCACCCGCAGCCTGGCTTAAACAGTGTGTCCGATGGGGCCTCGTTTTAAGTGACCAGGGACGGGAGGTTTGGGGAAAAGCTTAAAGCCTCATGCAGCTCCTCATAGACCAGCAGTCGAAATGGATTCTATCTTAATCTTACTCTAGCCAACCCTTTACAACCTCGTGGCTTACACATTTTTTCCTCCTCGCCTTGGCTCACGACCTCACCTGGTAGAGTAACTGTCTCCGAAGAGCTGACGTGCTGTCCATCCTTCGAGTTCCCATCTCTGCCCAAGCCTTCCCCTGCTCCCCAGGCCATAGAGCCCCTACTCTCCTCCATGACCTCGTATATGGTTCTGCAGCATTACTGGGCATCACCCCCACTGAAATGTGAGTTCCTGGCCAGTCGCCGTCCCGACCACATGGTAGGTGCTCTGTTAGGCTTGAGAGGATAGCTTCAAATGTCTCCGTTGTTGTTTTGGCCACGGAAAGCCTCTGAGTATTGGGCAAAGTCATGGGCTACCACACAGGTGCACAGAAGCCCACAGACGGACAATATAGTACATGGGTTCACGGGGAATACCCATCCGCAGTCTCTTCCCAGATCCCTAATGATAGAGCTCTGGAAGGATGAAGAAGCCTTTGCAGCCTGGGTGGTTAGTTGTAAAGCTCTGCCATGTGAACAGGATACAAGGATTTCCCGCAGCCAATAAGCCCCAGCCCTGAGGAGCAGACCATGTAATCAGAGTCTGATTTTGCACCTTAGGAGTCCAAGAAGCGGCCTTAGGAAAGAAAGAGCCTTGGATACCCTTGCAGATGGAATGCTCTATTGTCAGAGATGCTCTTAAATTCCTTTTAGGGCAACATCCCTTCTCCATGGAGCACTAAGAGGTAGGGACCAGCAAGGTCTAGACCATGGCCAAGGGAAGGTGTCCACCCCTTGGGGTCCTGTTCACTCCACCCTGACTACAGTCTCAGAGGACCTGGATGGGCCATGGAGGAGAGGTGGAGGGGATGGAGGGCAGCTGGGAGGTGCTCTACACAGATTCCCTGGCCTGGCAGCCTCGCTGAGGACAGGCCTACAGAAGCCTCTGGGCA
The DNA here is from genome assembly GCF_024610735.1 of Ursus americanus. NCBI lineage: Eukaryota > Metazoa > Chordata > Mammalia > Carnivora > Ursidae > Ursus > Ursus americanus. The sequence goes on along the minus strand of NC_142145.1, from coordinate 25,495,497 downwards.
CGAGTGAGCTTTGTCAGTTTGGGCAGCCTGAGGGTCATCACTGTGCTGGAAGGATGACCTCCAGACACCTGCCCCGTTCATCACATCACAAGTCAGAGCACCAGCCGTGCTCCCTGCTTCACTCCACGACCACCTCACTGGACAGGGACCAGGTCTGAGAGCTCCTGCTCTGCAAGTCAGGGAAACTGAGGTACTGGCCAAGGACAGAAAGCAGTCAGGAGCAAACTCGAAGTCGACATTGTTGCTTGAGGGGGAAATGGTGAGTTAGCTGCATTGCCTGACTTGCCCCTTGTGTAAGTCTTGCCTCATTCTTCCCGTGCATCCCGACCAAAACTTCCTCCTGCAGCAAACAGTACCTGGTGGGCTGTCCCCCATCACCACTCATCCATCCACGCATCTGTTCACCTGCTCATCCCATCCTTCCGCCTTGCACTTCCCGCTCAGCCCCCGTCTTCAGGACATGTTTGTGAGCTCTAGTGTGTCTGCTTCCCATCTACATTTTGCTTCCATGGCTTCTGGGGGTGCCCTCGCCCTTCTTAGATCATAAATTTCTTGGTAGGGCATCCCATCTCCAGACTCTTACTGCATCTTTCATTCAAGAAGCACCTCCAATGTTACAAAGATAAATAAGACAAAAGGCCTTCCCTTAAGGAACACACAGGCTGGTGGGGGTGCTGAATGCATGGAGCCTTCTGAGAGGGGACTCCAGGGGCAGCAGAAACACGGGGAGGGAGTCCACTAGGACGGGGTTCTTGGGAGGCTTTCTGGAGTTAGGGGGGGCACCTGAGTGGAGTCTGAACGGATGGACTGCAATCCCCAGGCATATGGGGCGGGCACAGGGAGAGTGCTAGAAGATTTGCCAGGCAGAGGAGACAGCACAGGAAGAAGGCCAGGGAGACGGCAGACACCACAGGCTGTTGGGGGCCCACAGGCTGGACCTTGGCCTTGTGGACAGAGAGCCAGGAGAGCTGAGATGGAGACAGAGGCTCTCCTCACTCAACCTGTCAGCTCTACAAATCTGAGCCAGGCCTCGCTCTAGGTACCAAAGATACAGTAGCGCTCCAAAGAGTTGGTTCCCGCCCTCCTGGAACCTCTTTCTAGAGGATGGAGAAAGTCCATGAAAACACACACACACACACACACACACACGCAAATATGTAGTGTGTCAGGGGGCAAAATTTTCGAGCTACCAGTGGAGGGAGGGGTCCTGATGATGAGCATTTTCGACAGATTACTAGAGGAGCTGGCCGCCTGTCCTCACTAAGCAATGGAACTGGTGCAACCAGGACACACCCAGCGCTCTCCAGCCCTACTTCAGAAGATGTCCTTGAGTCTTGGGCGAGGGGGGAGGCAGCTTGCTAGCACCTTGCTTCCAGCTTCCCTCTGAGCAGCTCCCACTGCGGGAAAACTAATAAGGCCAGCATTTTATGACCCCCCTACCTCTGATGACAAGAGGCAATTTGAAGTCAATAAAAGGTATGCTGCACCAAGGGTGTTTTATGGCTCATCAAGCCATAAAACCCCACGGCCATGTGACCAAGGTGCGAGAAAGGGGCCATGGAGAGGATTCATCAGCCCTCTCTCCAGGAAGGCTTCCAAGTGAGGACGGGGATTGACCAATTACAGCAGGAGGGGCAGTTGTAGGAACGAAGCCTCCTGAGCATGCTGGCAGCTGGGCCCAAGATTTGAGGGGTCCCTGCCAACAGACAGAGACCTCTGGGTGTGATTACAAGAGCCCTTGGGAATCCCCCACTTCTCCTGCCCCATAGCACCCGTCATCCTGCCCTGGGATATTTAAAATCCCCTTCCCACATGCCCAGCTCTCTGACCACCCAAAGGCCTGTGGCCTAGGGCAGTAGCTGCCTTTTGGTCTGAAACTTACTCCCACCACCCACTGCTCTGCAAACTTGAGCCAACCTCCCATCTCACTACAACTCAGTTTTCTCCTTTTGAAACAAAGGTAATGACGCCCACGTGGCTAGCTTGTTTAAGAGGTGCTGGCACCCAGAAAATGCTCAAGACTCAGAATCTGTTTGGACGGTAGAGGCACGACTTCCCTGAGAGAGAGAGCTCAAGCCCTCACATCTACACTCAATGTCACCGATAGTCCTTGGGACATTTCCCAAGGGCACCCATCCATCCACCCCCCTACCCAACCATCCACCCACCCATCCATTCACCGACCCATCTGTCCTTCCTTCCATCCATCCACCCATTCAGCAATATACACTGGGCACCCTCTGTGTGCCAGGCACTGTGCGGGGGTGGAAGAGGTAGTCCATATGTAAGGTCGGGCGGGAGTAAGTGCTGGGCAGAAAGATACAGCAGAGAGGAGTCCCTGGCTCAAGGGACTTGCCTGCTAGTGACAGGAAATGGGCAACGAGCCATGAGCAGATCAAATACGCATGTGTATGTGTGCGTGTGGGCATGTGTGTGCATGTGTGTGTATGTGTATAAATAGGGGGCCCTGACAGAGAATAATGGGCATGTCTCTTAGATGGAAGTGACATTTAGGCCAAGGACTGAAGATGGAGAAGGAGTAATGGAGAGATGGTCCAGGCAAGGGGAACCCTGCAGTGGGGAGAGGGACAGAGATGCTGCAGAGGGCCCCGGATGTCTGGGGTGGTATGAGATGTGGGTGCCAAGGCTGTGTCCGTCCGTGCCCAAACAGCCCTAGGTCTCGCCAGATCTCTGTGTGGTACTAGCTTCCTGTTGCTGCAGGGACCACAACCACAACCACAAACTTAGTGGTTGAAAGCAACACAGACTTATTCCCTTACAGTTCTGGAGGTCAGAGATCCAAAATGAGTCTGAAGGGGTTGGAATGCAAGTGCTGACAGGGCCGGCTCTCTCCGGAAGTGCCAGGGGAGATGTCCCCCGGGTGCAGATGCTGGGGCATTCCTCTGCTCCTCCAATCCCTGCTCCCATTGGCACTGCACTCTCTGGCACTGGCCCTTCTGCGTCCTCTGATAAGGACCCTTGGATGGGCCTCATGCCATCCAGAATAATATCCCATCTGGAGAACCTCAGCTCAGTCACCTGAGTCCAGGGTGCCACGTAAGGTAATATGTGCACAGGTTCACGGGCATCTTCGGGGGCCCTTAGCCTTTCTACCACAGTGGTGTCTTGCAGTCCCTGGGTGGCTGGCAGGGGCTGAGAAGGGCAGTTTCCAGGGCGCCCTAGGGTAAAGTGACAGCTCTGTGCCCCAAGCCAGAGCTACCTCTCTCTGACCGGGGAGTGTCCTTTCCACCTTGATGTCACTTCCCTGCTCTGCTGTGGAGCAAAGAATTCTCCTGCCTGGACATGCCTCCCCAGCCCCACCCCCACCCTCCACCGCCCCTCAAGGCTCAGGCACCTCTTCCCTCTGGGCCTCTGACCCTAGGGCACCAGCAGCAGCAGCTTTCAGGGGAGGAAGGCCCCTCAGGCTGTCTGACCCCTTTGTGTCCTGACCCGGGCCTGTAGGAGATTCCCCCTTCCTGACTCCCCAGGAAACACGTCTGGCCCTGACTTAGGGGTCTGGCCCCAATCACAGCCTGCCAACAGCACCTCACCTCAGGGCCCCACTGAGCCACATCACAGCCACTCCTCACTGCGGTCACACCTCCTGTGGGCACCCTTCCTCACCTTTGACTTACTCAGGGACGATGTGCAGTGGCAGGATGCAGGGACCCTGAGGCCCCTTCCTCACAGGTGGGAGGAACAGGTAGGTATCAGGCATTTTCCAGGGAAGCATGGGGGTGGGGGCTATGGGAACTCAGAGGAAGGGCACACAGCTGGAACAGGTATTTGGGGGGGGTGCATTTCAGGAGAAGAACGTAGCAGATGAATCTGGCACGCCTCTGCCTCCAGCCCTCACTGACCCTCCCTGCTCAGCACACCACCTGCGTCCTGGCTTGCTCTGAACAGTCCGCATAGCTGGGCATCTTGAAGGACGGCTCCCGGGTATGCCTTCTATCACGCAGGCCAAGACAGAGCACCTGCCTGCTCAGAGCCAGAAAGGTCTGGAAGGATGAATGCAGAAAGGTGGAGAGGCAGTGGGCAAAGAGTCAGTCAGGCCCCTCCCTTCGCTACCCCCTTCCCTGCCCCGGCTAAAACTGACCCCCTCCCCCTCCCACCCTCATTGATTTTGTAATCACCAATGCCCCTGGCTCCTCATCCCACCAATGTAAGCCAGGAGGCCTGGGCGGCTGCTCCATCAGGCATTAGGGTCAGGCATTAGCCAGCCCTGTGGCTCTTTGGGGAATGCTAATGCACCTCTTCTTTCTGGAAGTCAGTTCCCCCTGGCCCTCCCCGCTACCACCTCCTTGCCTCCACCCCCACACTAGGCCCTCGCTGACCTCTGCCAGAGACCGAGTTTCCTGAAATGACGACCACTCCATCTTTCCTAATCCCTACCTTGCAAAGGCTAGGACATGGGTCCATGAAGCTGCCCTACCCTTACCCACGGGTGGACCAGAACCAGCGGTGTGTTAACTGTGTAACAACCAGCTCCTGGGGAGGAAAAGTCCTGATGTGTAGTACTGGCCAATTTCTATGGTGTAAATACCCCCACCGTGGCCCATGTCAAGTGACTGCACTGGACACAGACTTGGGAAGAGGTGCCGTAGGAACCAGTTCCAGCACACGCCCACCCAGGCAATGCTGAAGTCACCTGCCAGCCCCCCTCCTCCAGCCGGCACAGCCCTCTCCCGCGGCCACTGCTGTGCAGGAAGGCAGGGGCCTCTCCCCACCACGGTGAGGCGTTACGGGGATGGCCTTTTGAGTCTGATCTAGAATGAAATCCCAACTCTGCCATTTAATGAGATGGATGGCTTTGGGCAAGTTGCTTAACCTTTCCTTATCAGTAAAATAAGATGAATATACCTCCCGTCCCAGACATGGGAGGATTACGAGCACCCGAACAGAAGTCACTTAGCACAGGGCGTGCATAGGAAGAATTCAATACATGGAGCCAGTAGTGGGGAGTGAGGCCCACGCAGCCTGCTGCTGTTCGAGGAGTCGACCAGCAAACGCTGAAGGAGACCCAGCACCCAGCACGGTCTCTGGCGTACTGTCCGAGCCTGTACAGACCTTTTGGGAACTCAGCTGGGATTGGTTCTTTGCCTAAAGATCGGAAAGATGTTATTGCTATATCTAATTCATAAAGGAAAAAGATCGGCTGTACATATAAAATGAGTCTCCTACATTTTGTGATTTCAAGGTCATCAAGAAGCTCTCCTGTCCCAAATAATACCTTTCACACCTGCTCAGTGACGCTGAAATTCCACCATGATGGCTGCGTTCTTACCCTGAGCTGCCATGGTGTACTAATTCCTAGGGGGCGGTGAGCATCAAGGTGAAGGCGTCAGATGGAAGAGACTGAAGTCACCTGAGGTTTGCCGGCCAAGGCAGGGCTATGGGTGTAGGGGACAGTATGCGGAGAAGGTGAGACCGGGGAGGGGACGAGCCTCTAGACCAATGTGACAGTGTTCCTGTTTTGCTCAGATAAGCCCCGGTCCAGAAGGAAGGGGATGGCAGCGGCCCTCAGCACCTTTGTTATTTGGGAGAATATTCAGTCTGGGGCAGTAGAGAACAGGGGCGCAGAAGACAGAGAGCCACACAGCTGGGAGCCAGCGCACGGGCAGCATGGGCCATGCAGGGATCCAGGCTCATGCGATCCCCGGGGTCTAGAGAGGCTGAGAATTTGCCAAGAACACAGGTTAGTTTGAGTTCCTTAAACCCACTCCATCACTTCCAAGATCCTTTTAGTGACATCTGTGGGCAGGGGAGAGGAGGAAAGGCAGGGGAATATAATGACAGAAAGAAGCCATCACTTAGGAGTTTGGTTTTGAAATAAAAACCTTACCCACATAATGTATGGGCCAGTGTGGCCAGGGACTGACAGGAGAGGGGCCCCTGAGTACGAGAAAAGACTAGACAGAAAGAAGGAAGAGGAGGGAGGGAGGAAGGAGGAAGGGGAAAGAGGAAAAGGTGAAGGACAAAGGAAGCCATGGGGAGAAGGGGAGGAGAAGAGGCAGGAGAGGCAGCAAAGGGAGAGGAGGAGGAGGGTGGGATCAGCGAGGGAGGAAGGAGAGCCGGGAGGGTGAGGGGCCTCGGAGGCAGCAGGAGGAAGAGCTGGAGAGGGAAGACGGAAGACCTTGAGAGTCTTACATCTTGATCAAGGCATGACTGATAACATTCCAGCGGACCATCTTTCAGCCCCCTTGTTTGATGACAAAGCTCATCCCCTGTCCGCCATCCATTATCGGTTCTCCCTCCCCGAGGCGAGGGCATCAATAATGCTCCCTCTCCGAGATGCCGCGCCTCCCCCACGCTGCACGCTGCGTGCAGGCCTGGCCATCGCTGGTGGGCATTCCCGCCGCACATCATTACCGCCCGGACCCGGTCCTTCCCCCACCTGCTGGGCGGCTGACCACCCTCCCCTGATGCCCCGCTCCCGCAGCGAGCCCCTCCGCGGAGGGCTGGGCCCCAGCCCCGGTCCGGATGGGCAGCCAGAATTTCCGCCAGGGCTGGTGGGTGATCCCTGACATCTCGGTACCAGGGTTTGATTTTTAAAAATGATTGTTTAGTTTTGTCTTGTTTTAATTAAGAGGGAGACTGAACTTCCCCATTCTGGTTGGCTCTTCCAAGAGACCTAACAGTTTGAATTTGAATGCAAACATCCTCAAACATCTGTTGCCGTAATTTGGTTGGATTAACTGTCTAGTTTGCTGGGCCATCTGCTGTTCTCCCCAAACCCCATCACTGCCTCTTCCCCTGGCTGGGCCGGCTATCTCACCTGGCTACCCCTCTGCAGGCAGAAGAAGGGGTCCAGAAGGTAATCCCAGGTCAAAGCCACAGGTCTTGTCCCAGAGGAGAAGAAAAATTTGGAAACAGGTTGGCCATGCCCGACCCGGTACCAAATGCCAACAAGGGGAACGTGAGGAGGGAGGATGCATGTTTGGGCAGCAGGGAGGTTGGACCTCAGAGCTGTGTGACCTAAAAGAGGTTTTTCCTCTGAGGCTATACGAATCCTCCTTTCCCAGGCCAGAGCTTCCACGCCAGCATGCTGGGATTATACCCCATATGGCTCCAGGAGTGCTGTTCTATATGAAAGACATCCCTGGATTTGTTCAGTAGATAACCTGTGCAGCTGTATGGGGCAACCTTGCTCTCATTCCCTGCAGAAATTCCTCTCCCTTTGCTGGTCACTCTTTTATAGGACAAAGGCAAGTGAGTCAAGGCATTCTTCTGCCCAGTGTCAAGCCAATGTGACAAGTGCCTCCACCCAAGAAAGGCTCTCCTACCTCCTGCCTGGACCCATCCACTCTGCTTGGAGATGTTCTTCTTGTGTTGAGCTAACATCAGATTCCTGCAGTTCCCAAGCACCCAGCTCTGGCTCTGCAGGGGCACAACCCAGGGTGCCCGAGCTCCTGACCACCTGCAGACAGAGGGCTGCGTCCCAAACAGGATCAAAGGCACAGGTTCCAAGAGCCCTGCAGCCTGCTTCAGAGGGTTAGCTCGGGGGCTCTGTGCTACCACATGTGACCTCAGGCAGCCCCAGCCAGGACACATCACCTGGCCTTGCTCAAGTGGGGCATGTTCAAGAAGGGGGAGGCAGCAAAATCAACACAAGAGAGCAGGGATTCGGATCTTTGGATGTGCTCTTCCTCCACAGCCCTCTCACCGAACGTGTCTTCCCTTCCCTCCCCAACTTGTCCCTTCAGCCAGATCTGTTTCTTCACTGTCCCCGAGGCTGCGCTCATCCCATGGCTTGTGCCATTTCCTGACCCCGCATGCCTCACTCCACCTCAGGTCTGGCTCACGTGCCTCCTCCTCCATGGAGCCTCCCAGAAACAACCTCCCTGTTTCAAACCCCATGAGGCTTATCAGTGCCACGTGGGTAACAATTACCATCTAGCTCCTCATGTTACTTAATTACTTGTTTTCATCTGGACACACGTGCTGGTACAGCATTTGTAAGCATGATGGATGGATGAACGAAACCATCTGACGTCAGCATTACAACTCAGGCCCCAGGACCCCTGCAAAAGCTGAGTACGCGTTCAACATGGCACCTCTGAACCCCGGTAACTGATTCCAGGGCGTGCACAGGTTGGCGGGTGCTACGGGGAAAGTGGTCCATTTCACTGGTAGCCGTGAACAAAGTCAGCCAGTTAATAGAAACCTATTTCTAATTGCTCAACATATAATAGATACACCTCCAACCAGCTGAGACCGCCAGATCCCATTCAAAGCCCTGCTTCCTGGCTTACACCTAAGCCTTTCATGTTTTATTAGAGCTCTGCACATTTCACTTCCTTTTATGTGGGGAGGAAAATGGACCCTTGGTTCTAGGAGGGGATGCTCACAGCACACTTTTACTTGTCAAAGGGCAGCTCTGTAGAAAGCAAACTGCCTGTCTCAGATTTGTGGCTTCAGTTTCAGCAAAAGTGGAGAAGACAAAGGTCACTTTCTACCCTACAGTGGCATCCAGAAGCATGAAGATCCCAACTGCCTGTAGGCCGGGGCCAGACGGTATATGGACTGAACAGTGCACAGCCCTGTTTCCCAGCTTTGAGTTCCCACTCACCCCAAGAGCAAAGCAGCACCCCAACATATCCAAAGCTAGGAGCTGTGGCTAATATCTCAGCAGAGTTGAAAAGAATCAGCCAACTCAGTCACAAACAGGGCTCTTGTGGCAGTCCTGTGGGTCCCAGTTTCTCCCAGCCTGGAACCTGAGACCGCCTCTAGCCACAGCCTGCAGCAGCCTGGAGTCCATCATCCCGCTGACACCGGGGAATTTACGGGGGCTCTCGGTGGCCTCGGCCCCCACGGGAGCCACGTACGGCCTGATTTTCTCAGAGCACCCTGAAACGCTTGTGCCCCAACTTCCTGCCCTGTCCTCCCATCCCTGCTGGACTAGAATCCAGCATGGTGCATGGTGCCCCATGGCCATGGCAGTCTGGCCTCATGGAAACACACCGCTGGTCACAACCACCACCCCAGTTCCTGCCACAAATAGACTGTTCTTCCCAAAACATGACGTGGACACTTGCTCACCTCAGACATGACCCTTCGCCCACACCCAAGACTCTGTGGCACTGGACCCATCAGAAGAGAACCTCTAGGACACTGGGATGCCGGCTGGTGGCTCTCTGTAGCCGGCCAGGGCCTGCAGCCTCCACCCCCTGTGCCAGGACCTGTGATGACAAGCCCTCAGGTAAGTCTCCACGTGTTGGTGACAGTGAAGCCCTATAAGCTTTATGACACCCTGGGTGTGTGAGCCACACCTGTGATCAGTCCCAAGAGCCTCGGAAACTCCCCCTCAAGTCTCCTGCTCAGCATGTCACCTGTCCCAACCACACAGCACCATGTGGCCGAGGGGGATCTGACCCCCCCCCATGTCCGAAGCCCGGGGGACCTGAACGGACTGTGTTGGCCCCGCGGATCTCCATGGTGGCCTCCTGGCCTCGCCGCTGCATGTTGGAGCCTCCAGAAGCAATGAGAGTAGACGGAGCAGTGACCTTGCCAGTCGGACGGGGTCGTGTTTCCATCAAGGGTAAATGAAGAACTGGGCTTATCTGCTAGAGCCTCCAAAAATAACCGCAGCTAAAGCGATCTGGAGAAAGGGGGCAAGGGCAAGTGTAGAACCGGACCCAGATCAAACAGCCGCCCCACTGGCTCCGTGTCCAGGCGGGGAGAAGTCACATGGAGCAGCGAGCCCCGTAGCCCTCACCGCAGCCACGCGAGCTCCCGTCGTCTGCCCGCTGAAGACCCTCAGTGGTTCGCCAGGGCTCTCAGGAGAAAGACCACAATCCCTGGAGGGCCTGGTCCTGCCCACCCCCCGCCTCCTCACGCACCACGGCCCCCTCACGCAGTGCAGCCCTGCCCCGCCCCGCCCCAGCCCTGCTGCCCCCAGCCGCGGCCTGCCCTCTGCTCACACCTCAGCCCTGTGCTGTGTCCCTGGGGGAGCCTTGTCTGAGCTCTGGAACAGACGACTCTCCCTGCACCTCCCGCTTCTCTCGTAACCCTGAAACCACTGGGATCTTCCTTCAGTTGTCGGACTACTGGGTTAAATCTGCCTTCCTCTGGACCGTCAGTCCCACCAAGGCGAGCACTGCGGGGCTCACTCCGAATGCTCTCAGCAGCAGCTAGCACAACGCCTGGCACAGGACAGATCTGTCTGCTGCCCAAGTGAATGAATCCAAGAGTGCTTCATTAACAAGCAAAGGTTCAGGACCGGAGAGATGACGCGATGGGCCAGGTGCTGCCCGGCAAACTGGAGGGCTTTGGAAGCACGAGCCCCATGCTCAGATCCTCCGATCTAGTCCAACCCCGCACTTGCCTCAGTGGCCTGATACCACTCTGTGCGCCTACACACACACTCTGTGTCTACAGCGTACAGCTGACACCTGACAAAGCACTCTCCATACAACACGCTCCAATCCTAGCACCAAACAGTCCCATTTCTCAGATGAGAAAATGGTGTCACGTGGTGCTAAGTGCCAAAGTCAAAAGTAAGCCTAGGGCTTCTCCCCACATGTCGGACATTATGTTTGCCCCCCAGCTCCCACCATGTGAACGATGAGGGTAAAAGTAAGGGTGGGGGGAAACTGAGGGTTCAGTACAAGGTCTTTCACAGAATCCCCCTGTGTTCAGCTGAGTGTTTCACCACACTGGCCTGGTGTTCAGGATGGAGACTCTCTTGCCCAGAAAATAAAATACCTCCACAAAAGGGAGGTGAGTGGGAAAGAGAGGGATGTCTGCTTGCACCGACTGGGGAGGAGCCCTAGGGTCCAACTATTTGTAAACAGACTTGCAACCAATCCTGCCTGCAACCTCACACCTCCTTCTCTCCTTTTGGGGTAACCTGAGCCTCCAAGGTGGGCCCCTCAGAGGTCCTGCGGGAAAAACCCCTCACTTCTCTTGGCCCTTCTCTTGTGTAGACTCTTAGATGGTGGTGCCCTCTTCTCTGAGATCTGCAGCACGTGCCTCGATCTGCCTTCCGCTCCCAAAAATGTTATCAAAACACTCTGTGCACCATTGTCTGCTCTCCTGTTTACTTTGAACTTGTGACGTCACCTATTTTTTATTTCTCTACTACCATGACAGTAAATACTGTCAGAAGAGAGAACAGTGTTTTATTGAAAAAATGCTTTATTAAATGAAGTCCAAAACTTGGATTCAGCTCAACTCTTCACTCTAACTGATCGATAACCAACTGATAATGGTCGAGTTATACCCCAGAAGCCCTAGCCCACCATGCCTCCTGCTTCTGGATGACCGTTCCACCTGCCACATGATGAAAAGCACCTGCAATCTTTCCATTCGCTGCCTACGACCCCACTGTTTTCCAAAATACTCAGGCTTTAAGAATGTGAAGACTTCGTATCCATTCCCCACTATCCTGTTGGTGAGAGAGTGAGTCCCCAAAAACCGTGTGCACCGGGACCTGAGAATGTGACCTTACTTGGAATTAGGGTCCTTGCAGATGTAATCAGATTAAGATGAGGTCATTTGTGTCCTCACAAGAAGAGGGAAAATTTGGACACAGAGACACACAGGGAGAAGGCCAGGTGATAGAAAACAGAGATCGGAGTGACCGTCTACAAGTCTAGGAGCACCAGGGATCGCCAGGAGCCACCAGAAGCTAGAAAAAGCAAGGGAAGATTGAGACTTCAGAGGGCGCACGGCCCTACTGACACCTTGATTTTGGACATGCAGCCTCCAGGACAGTGACGAAATAAATCTGTATTGCTTCGAGTCACTCAGTTAATGGCACTTTGTTCCAGCAGCCCTCAGAAAGCAACACGGTGACCATGACCATTGTTTTCTTCGCAGTGTTCTTGAGTCTTATCCCTTTTCCCCCGTTATCATTATCGAACCCCTACTGTATGCAAAGCATCGGGTTAGGCTCTGGAGATACAGAGCTGACTAAAGTCAGGGAGTACAACTCAACACCGCCCAAAAGCTTAGGATTTAGTCAGAACCAGAAGACACATCTGAAAATGGCCCAGGTAACAAGCAGTGTGCAGTGAGGCCCTCCGAGGGATGAAATATTTCCCAGTGGTACCCAGGGGAATTCAGAGGACAGGGAGGTCTCTGCAAAGAAGGCACTGTCCTGGAAAAGAGGGAGATTTAAGGCACAACTCTAAGGATGGCATTGAGTTTGGGCTGAGTAAAGCCAAGAAGGACATCCCACGTAAACGCACAAGTATTCCATTTGGGGAACATCTGGGGAGTGGCCAGCCTGGCTGAGGTGGGCAGCCGTGTTGGAGGGGGCCGGACAAATGCACGGAGCCTGGGACACAGAGCGCTGGAATGCCAAGCCAAAGACTAGGGCTGCCCTCCCCGCCCCCCCCCAAGATAACTGGGGTGGGGGGAGAAGGGTGCCAAAAGGCTTCTGTTGCGGGCTGATGTCCTACTGTCACACCTTGGGGGGTTGACCAACCCACAGTTGTTAAAGCTATTTTAAAGTCTTGTTGAAAGAACCAGTAGGAATCGTGGGTCTATACTGAGGGATTAGAGACCCACTTCTCTGCTCTACCATTGGAATGACCAGGCACCAAGTCCACTGAATGGTTTCTTCCCAGATGAGTCTTGCCCTGGCCGTGGGGAAAGGTGGGGCAGGAGGGTCACTACAGTCTGGGCCCCTATTGGAGTTCAATCAGAACAAAGAGAAAAGAGCTCTGTGTCACTGTGAAGTGGGATTCCAGTGCCCAAAGCGCAATGTTCACCTCACCTTATCTACCACACACCTTGGGGCGGGTGGGGGGGGGTTACGTGCTGGGCTCTGGAGAGAGCCCTGTCCTTCCAGATGCCAGGACAAGTCTCGGGCTGCCCAGGGACCCCCTCATTCGGTTTTTGCATAAGTTCAGCACTGGTGTTTAACTTTTTTCCCATTTTTTTTCTTCCTCCCTGTTATTTAAATGGTTTTAAACATGAAACTAGGCCAGGAAAAGGGGGTAGCATTGTTTTAATAATTAGCAATTATGATCGCTGCAATATTAATTGCATATTTCCATAGCAAACACGTCCCCAGAGGGCCAAAGGGAGTGGTGGTTAGAGACTGCCAGAGCCTAAAACTGGAATTCCTGAGAACAGAAAGAGGAGAGGAAATCAACTTCTTCCATTTAAGCAAATTACCACGGGGACTGCAAGGCCCCTCTAATTAGCCCAGCTCACAGGAGCTGGCGAGCAGGCTGGTGGGAAGTGACGCTTGGTACCACCGGGCCTGCCTGTGCGGGCCCTTGCCCCATCACTTCTTTTATTTTTGTCATTTGGGCAAGACAGCAGCTTGTTTCCAGGGGGCGGCTGGGCTGGAAGATGACACTCCAGACCTCGGTGCCCCGGGCCCCCAAGCTGGGCCCCCGGGTTCATTTGTGCAAATCCTGACCACGGAAGGGCAAAATGGGACAGGACCGCAGGCGATTCTGTGTGGTGGCTCTTGAGGGAGGCCGCGGCGGGAGAGGCCACCAAGCCTGCCTTCCCAATTCTGTGACACAGTTTGAGGGGTTCAGGGTAGAATGGGGGTGGGGATGGGGAGAGGAAACAGCAGGTGGCGTGGGAGAAACAGGCATGAAGGGTGGAGAGGGGGAGACAGGAGGGCCCCAAGAGAAGGTGGTGCTGTAGAAAGAAGCAGCAGCAGAGAGGGGCAGGCAAGGGAGTAAGGGGGCCCCTGAACTGAAAATGAGGAAAGAAATGAGGGAGAGCAGGGTAGGGATTAAAAAGAAAAGGCAACGGAGCCATCAGGCCAAAGATGGGATTAATCAGGGAAGACTTCCTGGAAGCGGGGCTCTTCATGACTGCTGTGCACTCACTCCAGGAAGGGCATGTACAAGAACGGGGCACTCCCACCGCAGCCCCCAGCCTCAGGGATGATGACAGGTTCATGAAGAAGTCCCCAGATGAGGCTGGAGAAGCGGGACAGTGGCAACAACACCAACCGGCCTTTCCCAGTCATTCTCTGTTGGGGCGGGGGGGGGGGGTGCGGGGAAGACAATGAGACAATGAAAAGACAATGAGCTCAGAGCCCAGTGGTAATCCGAGTTTGCAGATCTCACAGGTGCCACATGCCACTCCTCACTTCATCTGCAGGGCGACAGGAAGGCAGCAAATTCTATCTCCATTGTACAGGAGGGAAGACTGAGGACTCCTGCCCAAGATCACATATTTAAAAGAGACAGAGCCTGAGGCCCTTTCCAACACATCACACCTCCTCCCCAGCATCACCTTTCCTTAGCCCCTGAGTTCTTAAAAGCAACCTTCCTAACAGAAGGATGCCCTGCCTGGCTGCGTCCAGGGCCAGGGGCCCCCTCACGGGACTTGGAGAAGTCTCATCCATCTGCTCCCGGTCTGTCTCACAGGGTATACGGTCCTCATCTTCCAGTAACTTGCTAAGCAAAACTCCGATTTCACAGATAGAGACATTACAGGGCAATAATTCTCATTGTAAAAGGGATCCCCCTAAGGTGCCTTTAAATGGGGGAGCTCCCCTGTGCACGGAGGCGTTTGTTTACAGATCATCGACTCCTGGATGGAGAAGCTGGGAGACTTGACAGAGAAACCTACAAACGAAATGTCTCTAGCTGCTTCCAGTGGAAAAAGATAAACAATGAAAATAAAGCGAGTGTGCTTCAAGAGAGGGGAATCCAATCGTGGGACGGTAATGACGGCCACGGTCCTTGATGCAGACGCGCGCCCGCCACCTCCCAGCGCTCCCCGGCGTCCTGGCCCCCGCCCCGGCCCCTGCCAGCACAGTGGTGATGCTGTCTCCCCGTGCATTGGCAATCCCACACGGGAGGGCAGAGATCAGAGTCCCCAGCGGGCAGGTGAGGAGACACAGAGCGTCCCGAGGTCACACAGCGGACTCCGAACCTCTCCCACGCTGGGTCTCTGAGGCTGCTTTCATGCCCTCCTGTTCCCTGTACGGATGAGGGAGGGATTCCCGCCCTAGAGGTATATGGACAACTGAACACATAAGCCCACACCAGGCGGGTGAGACGGGTGAGACGGGCAGCGGCTCCTCAGTCACATAGGCTGGAAGCCCGGGGGAGGAGGATGCCACACGCCGCACAGAGCCACACAGGGAGGCACTTGGGAACAGAGGAAATGACAGGGGGCCGTGGGAGGCAGGCTTTGTAGGAGAAAGAGGGCGAGGTGCCCCCTGGTTCCCAAGGGAAGGTGTGGTCGGATTGTTCAAATAATGCGGGGATAAGCACAAACAGTACCTGGTCCCCTCAATCCGGAGTCTGGTCTGGTTGGGACGTCTTACGTGCAGAAGCAGAGTGGGGAAGGAACATTAGTTTAGGTCATTGGCGTCCTCCTAATTTCACCAGCTGTCAAGGCAGCACCTTAATTAGATCTTAATCTCAGGCCTCGCACCACCGAGGTCCCCTTACTGATCAGGTCCTGTATCCCGCAGCACCCCAGACAGCCCTTTTGGTAACGTGGCCAAGGGCTTCTAAGAAACAATACCACCCAATGCCCAAACCAGGTCAGGAAATGATGCATCCCAAAGGCGGCCCAGGGCCAGCAGCTCTGTCCCAGAGAAGCTTCCCCCACCCCCACCGCCACTCTGGGCTCGGGTGCATGGGTTATTGGCGCCCCAGCCCATAAAACGCATTGCCCTCCCACCTTCCCCTGTTAACAAGTCTGGAAGGCTTTGCTCACTCTGTGTGTGTACAAACATTACCCGGTATATTTTTTATCTTACTTATCCCTGGGAATCTATCTCAAAGCCGCCTTTGGAAACTCCTAAGCAGGATGTAATGCATGGATTTCAGCCTCTGCTCGATAGTTTGCAATGTAGTTATTCCCCAAGCCTTAGCACACAGGAAAAAACAACCGAAGCAGAAACGTGTTTAACCAAACAGCAGCTTGGGGGTGGGGGGAGATGGGGAAGGAAGGAAGGAAGGAAGGAAGGAAGGAAGGAAGGAAGGAAGGGAGAAAGGGAGGGAGGGAAGGACAGACAGGCGAGGCCCAGAGCAGCCCTTGTGCCTGCTTCTTCCAAGAAGTCACTCAATGATTTCTACCTCTGCCTCCCGGTAGAAGCTTCCAGCGTCAGCCCCAGAGCTGCCTTGGCTCCCCTGGGCCAGGGGTGCCCGCTGGGCACTGTGGGCAGAGGGTAGCATGGAGGGCAGTCCTGGGCCGACCAGCGAGCAGTAACATGAAAAAATGCTTTTAACATAACTTCTGACATAACATTTGAAGGTACTTTCAAGTTTAAAGAGAAGAACATAAGGACATAAAACACGATCCCACTACCGTAACTCTATGAGGTAAGCATGAATAGGGACAAAAGTGAAATGGCAATCTAGAAAAATCAAAGCACTTTGTAATAACCATGTGGCAGGTGGGATGTTGATGTTTTCCCCTTTGAAACGTCCTTTATTATAATAACAGTGTTTGGATAATCATAATATTCTGGCATGATTATGAATAGTGTTGGGGTAACTGGTAAGGATTGGGAAGGAAAACAGGATGTGGGATGACCCCTCTGAGAACTCATCAACCAGATGAAGGTGCCACTTGAAGCCATAATGCAAATCTCTCTTAATTAGAAGGCAAAGGGAATGCTGGGTAGGCTTGAAATAAAGGACCCGCCTGTGAGCACAGATGACTTCCAGAAGGAAGAAGGGCTGGAACTAGAACAAGTCACTCAGCCTCCTTCAACTCCCCTGCCGGCCAGGCCAGGTCTGTGGAAGGGACTGGTGTGTCCCCAGTGTCTTTTATCCTTTGTGGAAGATCAGAGCACCACCCGAAATCATCAAAGAACCAGAGCCTGCATGACCAGGTCCGACCCACCCCAGGACAGGAGGCAGCAAGCACAGGTGCGTAGGGTGAGGAAGCCCAACAGGCCACAACCACGGCCTCCCGAATGGCTCTGGGAGCCTCGAAGTTAGGGAATGAGGCTCAAATGCTCCCTGCTGAGCTCTGGTCGCTCAGTACATTTCTCCAAAACATGTCCACATTGTGCCGCCACGCATCAGGATTTCCAGAGAACTGGGGGCTGAGGGTCTGGAGGAGATGGTGGCCACAGGAACTGCAATGTCTTCATCACATGAATGCCACATAGAGAGCAATCCGTGCTTATGGAATGGAACGGGGGGGCAGGGAGCATGGCCACCAGGGCTGGGATGGGGGTCTGGAGGGCTTCATGGCTGAGCCCTTGGGCACAGATACTGGGAGAGGCTGTGCTGGGCCTACGGCTCAAAGCCCTGAGGTCCTATCCAGTTCCTCATAATCCTTAACCCCAGCTCCCACGACACAGCTCCCAAAATCACTTCTTTGCCTGGCCAGCTCCCCATATCCCACCACTGCCCACCCCATGCTCACTCTATGTCGGCACACCCCAAGGCTTCCCATGAATCGCTGCTCCCTGTTGCATCTGTGTGGACTGTTTTATATTAATATATGTT
Source organism: Ursus americanus (assembly GCF_024610735.1). Taxonomy (NCBI): domain Eukaryota; kingdom Metazoa; phylum Chordata; class Mammalia; order Carnivora; family Ursidae; genus Ursus; species Ursus americanus. Next base: position 25,478,095 of record NC_142145.1, on the reverse strand, counting down.
ATATTGTACTATATTCTCCAATATCATCGTTATTATAGTCTCCAAAATCACTATTATCTCCAATATTATTGTTATTATCTCTAATGAGCGGGTTAGTTGTCATTATAAAAGTAGATATCTGGGGGTGTTTGGGCCACAGAGGTGGGCTAAGGCCACGTTCATGCCTAAGTGCCAAGTCCATTTGGATGGGCAAGGTCAAAGGTCAAGGAAGGCCAGAGTTGAATGAGGACCTGAGAGGTGAACTGCGGCAGGCAGAAAACAGCTGGACAAGTCCAGGTGTTCAGTGATTACCTGCTGAGCAGAAACGCACAGCGAGGGCTGGCGAAAGGGCAAGAGCAGAGGCCTGGACGGGGGGACGCTGAGGACAGAGAGCTCTCACTTCCGCTGATGCCAAATGCCAGTCCCACTGAAAACTAGCAGACATTGTGTGCCATGGAAGGAAAGAAGGTCAGAGATGAACAATAGCCTCGAATTATTTTGGAAACAAGTGGAGGCAGAAATAAGTAAGTTAATAAGTAGATGAAATAAAGAGTAAATTTGAGAAGATGGAAATGTCAGAGCTGGGAAAGAATATTAAGGATTATTCTGGTTGAACCTCTAAGTCAACAGACAAGGACATCAGGCCCCTGAAGCTGTAGGATTTCCCCAAGGTCAGTAATAGATCCAGGATTCAAACCAAGGCCTCTTAATCCCCAGGACGGTGTCTGTCCACTCCTCTTGTCCAGCGGCATGATACTGTTTACCCTCTGTCCCCTCCGCAGAAGTATGAGCCACATAAGAGTGGGCACTGTGTCAGTTTTGTCTCGCTGGCACCTACAACACTGCCTGGCACACGGCAGGTGCCCATCAAACAGAATGGAATCCAGTGGATGGAATGGAATGGAACAGAATGGAAGAATTAGAAGAGCTGGGACTAGGATTTGGGCGTATCGGCAACAGAGAACCCCAAATGCCCTCTCTCCTGGCCTTCCATCTGTGGGATGCCCCACCTCTGTCCCCGCTTCCCAAGTCTCCAGCCAACTAATCTCTCACCCCAACAAGTGAGGAAAGGGTCTCCAGCACAGGCTGGGGTGCTGGGAACCGGGAGCCAGCCCTTTGCCTTGAGGATGGCGGACAGAGAACTAAAGTCCACATCCCTTGTGAGAGCAGCTCTGGAAAGTGACGGGCAGTTGGTTGGCCACAGGGGGAGAGGCAGACCCTCATCCAAGTTGACTCTTTTTAACCAGAGAAACCACGAGAGACAGAAGGCTCAGGAAGTAGGGCTGCGGGCCACTCTGCGCCCGTGCTACGAAGACTCTGCCACCTCTCCCATCTGCTCACTTCTCTTCCGAGGCGGACAGCAGGGTCTTGGCCAATCCACCAATCCCACAATATTTACTAGATAGCCTCGAAGAAACTGGATCCTTTGACTTTGAAGGAGTTTGGGTGAGGAGTGGGGACTTTTACAGCAAGCATAATGATAACTCCTTCTAATTCCTTGATTATATTCGGGCGGTAAGACGCATGCTTCCAGCACTCAGTCTTGAACCCTCCGTTCTCCCCGACGCTGGGGCACTGGCTTTCTGGCCATTTCCATTCCCTCCTCCATGATGGGCAACCCCACAGTCCCCACTCACAAGCGGTTAACTCTTCGCTGTTAAACCTGCTGCCACCTGCAGAGCCCAGGCTAACCACATCTTCAAAGTGACTCTTGCCAGTGAAAGAATTCAGGCAGAGCTTTGGGGGCTGAGAGGGACAAGAGCCCATTGTCTAGTCCTCCTGTCACTGCTATCTTAGGGCTTAAATAGGACTTGTTGGGACTGCCTGCCTTGTCCTGGAGCCATGCCCTGACTTCATGAATCTACGTGCCTCCTGGCTTGTTAACATGGCCTCACATTGTCCTTAAATCTCTGTTCTCTTCACCTCTCCCTGACGCTCACCTCTACCGGCACCCACCACCACCACACCACTGAATGCCCGCCACTACCACACCACCCCCGAGGAACCCTGTGCCCTCCCCTTGCTGTGTGTTCACTGACCCCACCAGCCCTTCTGGGCTTCAGAGCACCTGCTTGTGTTGTGACTGCTGTTTCCCAGGCCCTTGTCCCTCTGGTGTTGCTCCCAGCCTTGCCTCAGCTCCACCGGCTCTGACTCCCCATCCGGTCTGCCCACGAAAGCCCCCCATCCAACATGGCGCCCCTTGACCACCCCACTCCTCACCTAACCTGGGAACTGGCAATTGGCATCCACCACTGCTCAGCAAGGGTGGCGGGGTGGGAGGAAAGAGAGGCAACAGAACAATGGGCTACTATGAATTCCATTCCTCTTCCCACCTCTGGCTATTTAAACAGTTAGAAGACAGGCTTTGATCACTCTGTGTGCGTACACATATTAGCCACACCACTGCCTAGCCCACTTATCCCCAGGAATTTGTTTCAAAGCCGCCTTTTGGAAACTCCTAAGTAGGATGTAATTCGGTGGATTTTATGTTCCGCTCACTGGCTGGAAAAGTCGTTTATTCCGCAAACCCCTGGCATATCGGAGAGAAAGAAGATGCAGGAAACACGGGGCCGCTCTAGGCCCACAGCCGATGTGCAGCAGCCCGGGCTGAGGGAGGCCCCTCCCTGCCTAGACGGAGCCCGCGGAAAGTTTCTTCACGGAGAAACTTCTACGTTCTCAACTTCAGTAACTTGGGTTGTTAGTATGAAAGAGAAACAGTCTGTAAATGGCATTTAAAAGCAAATTGGATTTGCTTCCCCCAGCTGATACAGCCCCGGTGCCGCCTGCCTGAGGACGCCGTTCACTTCTCATCTGAAGCAGCCATTTGTCATGTGTCAGAGGATCTGAAGTAAAATTCCTTTGTGTGCGACTGGCTAATAAAGAGGTTCTTAGCGTTAATAATTTACTCTGAATGCCATTCACACATTGCTTCTGTCGTGTGTTCAACCGAAGGTAGCGAGGCTGAGAGGTGGGCAAGGATTTCTGCAGATCCTCAATCTGTGCTCCGGAATACCGTTCCCATCAAACAGCCCCTGCTTTACATGCGAGGCCAGCGGCTCTGCGGCTAGGTGTTAGCACGCATCAGGAGAGCCAGCCGCCTGAAGGGAAGAGGCTAAATCCACGGGCCGCGGGAGGGGAGAGGGCGGGAGGACGGGTTGGTGACACCCAAGGAAGAGAACGGGTCAGGGGCGTTCAGACCCCATTCGGCCATATCTGCGGAGGGACTCAATGTGCCAGGCTCTCTGCTTGGCACCAAAGCAAGGGCTTCCTCACCGTCAAGACCTTTCTGGAGTGAGGTGAGGCACAAATCAACAAAATTAACAAACGTAGACAAACCTATTCACCTTTGTAAACAAGGCTTATGTGTCGCCTGCCCCGGCCCTCCCCGCCCCAGCGATGGGGTGTCCTTCCTCTGGCTTCCCTTCCTTTAGAACCCTGGGCATCATCATTGATGCGGGTGTCCAATCAGTCTGGGTGGCTGTCACAGAATACTCTGGACTGGGTGGGAGACTTGGACAACAGACACTTATTTCTCCCAGGGCTAGAGGCCGGGAAGTCAAGATCAAAGTGCCAGCAGACCCGCAGTCTGGTGAAGGCCTGCTTCCTGCTTCACGGACAGCTGTCTTCACATTGTGTCCTCGCATGGTGAGAGCGGAGAGATGGAGAGCACGCTCTCGTGTCTCTCCTCGGAAGGCCATTGATCCCATTCCTGAGGGCTCCACCCTCATGACCCGATCACCTACCCAAGGCCCCACCTCCTCACACCATCTCACTGGGGGTGAGGGTGGATTCCAACATACAAATTTGGAGATGGGGCCGAGGGGGACACAAGCATTCAGTCCATAACAGACCGGACAATGCGAGGTCAAGGACTAATCCTTTTGTCTCTGCATCCCCAGGGTCTAGCACGGTGCTTGTCACATAGAGAGCACTGAACAAGTGGTTGCTGGACAAACGAAAGGCCCCGTCCCTGCCCTGACGTCTGTCTACTGCAGGAGGCAGGACTTAACTGAGGCTGCGGCGTGGCGGGGGGGGCTGTGACCCATCAGTCAGCTCAGGCTAACGATGCTGCACCGGTATGTGAGCCCAGACCGCAGCAGCTGCCAACAGCAGACATTTGCTTCTTACCCACATCCGCGAGCACCACAGCTGGCTCTGACCCTCTGCTCCACTCCCTCTTCATTTCGGCATCAAGGTGGAAGGGGCAGCCACCATTCCAAGCATGCAGGTCCTGTGGCAGGGGTCGGGGAAAAGAGAAATAATAGAGCAACATGAAGGGTCTGGAAGCATCTGCTCCAAAGAAGCACGTCACTTCCACCCACATGTCATTGTCCAAAGTACACTGCATGGCCCCGCCTGCTGTCAGGATGCCCAGACATGTCCTCCTCCCACTGGACAGCTTGGTCGGGAGGGGTAGCAAACATGGAACCGCAGTACAGACAACTCCAAACACCGTGCCAGCAGGCCACCGTAGGCCTCAGTGATCGGTCAGGGACAAAGCGTTCGGCTAAGTGAGTGTGGGGGGTGGACTGATTCCAGAGAAGTGAGGTCTTCGGTGACAGCTGCCTGTCCTGGGGTCCTAACCACAGGGAGGTGTCCCCAGCGGCCGTGTGGAAGCCTGCACATTTTCCACATTTCCAAGGATGGAAGAAGCAGCAGCTGTATCCAGGGCTCCTGGCGACTCTGCCCAAAGGCCGGGGAGATGCTGGAGTCACTGGCTTCAGCCCAGCCCAAGGATGCCCAGTCTCGGGGCACGTGGCAGGACTCGGGGCACCCTCACTGCCTCCTGACATGGTACTCCCATTCTGAGAGGTTCAGAGCTCACCCTCACTGTCACAGGGGCCAGCAGGGGGCAGTCATGGCTGGAATCAAGAGAGGAGGAGTCACAGAACCTCAGACAACCCCTGTGATCACACTCCAAGGCAAGTGCCTCAGCGTATCCTAGAGATGAAATCCTAGAGCTGTCGGTCATGTCCAGACGCGTCCACGCCCCTTCCGAGGGGAAGCGGCCAGCACAGCACACCTGCTGCCCACTCGGTGTGTCTGGACCAGATGTGGGCACCCAGTCCAAGGGCAGCCACACCGTGGGAAGGACAGGGACCTGTAGAGGCCTGGTGTGAAGAGATGAGCTGATCCCTCTCTCACGACTCTCAACCAGAGGCTAGTGAGGTGGAGGGTGGGGTGGGGTCGAAGGCCTGGGGGTGGAAGGTGGAGCGCGTTGGAGCCACGCTAAGCCAGGGTGATAAGGGGCCGCCCAGGACGAGGAAGGCCGCTGGCAGAGGGAGAAGACTAGAGAGGGTCTGCAGAGAGACGCAGATGCTGGGAGAGAGGGCATTGCTTCCGCCAGCACGCAGAAAAATGCCATTCCCAATCCAATCCAAAAATGGTTGGACAAAGGCCTTTCGTTCCTGAGTCAGCTCTCCGTCCCTGGTGGCCAAGAGTGCAGCCTGAATCCACCACCAAATGAACACCCATGGTGTGAGCCCCTCGAGCAGTGGCCCAGAGCAGGAGAGGGCCAACCGGACCGGTGTGAGGTGACGTGGGACATTTTTCCAGGAAAGGTGGAAACTTAGAGAGGGGGAGGGACTTGGAGAAAAAGAATGAAAACTTTGAAATATGTACAAAATACAATGGCGTCCTTTATAAACCTAAAGATGCACAAAGTAGAGACATTAAAGTGGACAATTAAAATGTAGTAACGAAGTAGCCACTTTATCAATGTGTTTACGGTATACTTGTCGACACGAAAAGCTGAAGGCATGAGTGGAAATTTTGATGTGCATGTTTTTCCCAAAGTCACCGTTTGTTCTTCCATTTCCCCCTTGTTGTAGCTGGGGTCCATTTTCAGTTCCTGCTGTCGCTTATTTATACCCATCTTTGCTGTTTTTTATCAATGTTGGCAAACGATTGCCTGTTACAGCGGCCTTTAAAAAAAGAAATAAAAAAGCTTTTGGCTCTATGAATTAACTCTGCTTTTTGTTTTCTGTGAAATTCATTTGAGCTTTTACCTTTATTAATTCTGTTTATTGTCTTTGGTTTTGTATTGTTGCTCTTTATCTAATTTCTTGAATTGAAATCTTAGGTCATTTGTTTTTAGACTCAGTGTCTTGTCATTAGTGAATCTAAGGCTTTAAATTATCTTCTGAATAAGACATTGCATTCTTGTACTTATCCTAATAATGTAACTTCCTTTGTGACTGACCCTTTACTCCAGTAATTATTTAGAGGAACAAGTTACTTAAATGACAGGTGCGCAGATTTCATGTGTGTGATCAATTTGTTGATGATTCCTCATTTTGTCGCATTACGGTTACTGAATGTGACATTTACATATGATAGTGATCTTTAGAAAGGTATTGATATTTTATTTGTGACCTAACACATTATGTGAATGTTCCAAATATGTTTGACAGGGATTTGTGTTCTTAATTTGTTTAGCATATCTCACCCATTCTGATGTCATCACCCTTGTTAATCATGTTATTTGTTTCCTTTTTATCCTTACCTGGTTGTCTTGTTAATCTGCTAAGAACTAAGTTAAAGCCTCTAATCTGATGCTGTCTTTATCTGTTTCTCCCAGGAATGCTATCAATTTTTGCTTTATATATTTTCAAGTTTTTTAGTATGTGCATAATGGTTTATGATTGTTACATGTCATCTTAAGAGGAAGTCCTTTTCATCGACATAAACTATTCCTCTTTATTTGATTTGCTATGAATATTGCTATTCCTGTGTTTTATTAGTTTTCCCTGACATATATCTTTATATTTTTCCCCTGGTTTTCAACTTCTCTATTAGCTGTATAAGTATAGCTTGCTGGAATCTTCATGAAACTGGTTTTTGAAAAATCCAGTTTGAGAAGAATTTAACTCATTCACAAGAATTGTTGTTGCTGATACATTTAGCTATTCTAACAATGCCATTTGTATCCTATTTATCATCTTCCTGGTTTGGTTTTTACCCATTTTTCTGCCTTTTGCTAATTTGAATTGTTTTCACTTGATTCCATTTTTAGTATCTAGAAACTATACCCTAGATTTCTACTTTTCTAGTGTTTACCCTTAACATTTTGTGAGTAATCCCTTGCATTTCTATAACAATATCTACACTGGTCAGTACCTAGAGTCACCCCTAGCTCAAACTGAAAACAAACTGACTGCCTACCACTCCCTCCCTCCCTCCCCACTTCCACCTGTTATCTCCCATGGTGATCATACCTGAAATATTCATTCTAGCTTTTGCTTTTTAAATATTTTTACAACAAACAACAGGTTTTACTAATTTCTCTTCCCTTTATTGTGTCTTCCTTGTAGATTCATTATTTGGTATTTGGTACATGTGAGATATTCAGTTGTATAAAATCTATCTCAACTTTATTCAGATATATTTTGGGGGGAAAGAATCACACGCCTTTATCCTACAGGCACTGAAAGTTATTTGAAAGTGTTTTAAGAGGTGTGTTTTTTTTCTGTGAAGGGAATATATTATTTTGTTCATATTAATTTCAGGAATAAGTTAACAGAAAGCCTACGAAATAACAGCTTAAAAAACCTTGAAGTGTATTTTGCTCTCAAGTTAAAGGAAGCCCAGAGGGAATCAGTGCAGGTCTAGTGTAGTCACTGCATGGTGTCAGGAACTCGGGCTTCTGTCTGTTGTCTCATAGAACATGGCCCAAAGCCACTTCATGGTTCAATATGGCTGCTAGGACTCCAGCCATTACATCAAAAATAGCAGGAAGGAAGAAGGCAGAAAAAGAAGGACACCCTATCCTTTTAAGGAGACTTCCCAGAACACAATAATTCTACTTATGTTTATATGCTATACCTAGCTGTAACAGAGGCTAAGAAATGAGGTTTTTTTTTTTAATTGGATGGAGATGTGCCTACATTAGGGCACATTACAGTGAATTTTAAGAATAGCAAGAATCAATAGAAGATTCTAAAAGCTTCTAAAGAATAGAAAAAGTCACATTAAAAATAAAAGGTCACAGGGCGCCTGGGTGGCTCAGCTGAGCGTCTGACTTTGGTTCAGGTCATGATCTCAGGGTGCTGGGATCGAGCTCCGTGTCAGGACCCCTGCTCATTGCTTCTCCTTTTCCCTCTGCCCCTACCCCTGCTCATGCTCTCTCTCTCTCTCTTCCTCAAATAAATAAAATCTTCAAAAAAAAAAAAAAGACCACATTCCAATGATTCAGAATCAGAATATCTACAGCAACACTAGAAGCTAAAAATACCTTCAAAATTCTGTGGGAAAAGGTTCTCCATCTTGGAATTCTATCTCCAACCAAACCTTGCAGTGTGAGAGTTTTCATCTTTCACAGGGAGGTACTGAATGATGCAGTTCACGAAAATGAGAAAGTGAGCCAAGAAAAAGAAAAACGTGGGATCCGGGAAACAGGAACCCAAGAAAAGAGGTGAGGAAAAATCCCAGGAAAATGGCTGACAGAACAGTTGACACATCTGAACATAATGAGAAGAGATCTTCAGGTCTTGGGAGAATTTGGGAACAGATTCGCAATCATGTACTAACAGGTATATAAACTAAACAAATAAAAATGAAAACAAGTCTTAATTCAAAGGGGAAAAAAAAGAATTATAATCTTAACACACTGCACAGCTTAGCCTGACTAGTATCTCTAAGGTCACACAAATATAAGCACCCAGCAGTGACTGTCACCGAAACTTCTGCAGGAGCTCCACAGACGGTGGCGGGACAGATAAGTGTGTTTGGTGGGGAGGAAATGGGCATGTAAGCATGTGAGCAAACTAAAATCTAATTTTCCATAGTTGCGAGTCAACAGATAGTTCTTAAAATGGAGAAATCAGAAATAGCTACATATACCAGAAATGGAGAAATACAGAAGTAAACAGCAGGAGAACTGGCTACAAGAAAGGACAGTGGTTGCTCCGGGGAGTACGAATTTAGGTTGCAGAGACAGACGGGGTAGCATGCTGCTCTTTCACATTACAGCCCTAGTAATACTTTTTTCTCTGTATAAATAGCACAGTTTGCTGAATAATATAAATCAAATATACTTAAAGAAATAGATTAATGCCGGGCAATTTGGGGCTCCTTCTTCTTTGTTGGCAGGGGAGGTGATGGGGAAAGAAGGCATCTTCCACACTAGCCAAATACATTAATTCTTCCAGGCGAATTGGAAGGCTGGTAAATGTTCTGAGTCCATACTCGTCTGATAGGGCTTCATTTTGCCCTCACACTTGAATGATAATTTATGTTCAAAGCCATTTCCCCTTGGAGCTTTGAAAATATGCTTCATTATTTTTTTGTATCCAGTTTTGCTGATGAGGAATAGGATGTCAATCCAGTCCTGGTGCCCATGCGTAGCAGGTTGAATCGTGTCCCCCCCAAAAGATGTGTCCACGTCCAAACTCCTAGCAACAGTTTTGAGTGTGACCTTCTTTGGAAAGATGAGATCCTGTAGGGTGGGCCCTAACTCTGAACACTAGTGTCCTTAAACCAAGAGAGGACACAGGGAGAGCTGGAGAAGAAGGCCATGGGAAGGCGGAGACCGAGATGGCAAGCCAATGAGGGGCCGGGACTGGCGAAAGCCACCAGAGCCAGGGGACAGGCGCCCAAGTGACACTCCCTCTGAGCCTCCAAGAGGGACCAACGCTAACAACTTTTTGATTTCGGACTTCTGGCCTCCAAAACAGTGATAACTACATTTCTGTTTGAAGCCACCCAGTTTGTGATACTTTGTTATAGGAAACTGACAGACATGCCTGTAATTATTTTCCTCTTTGAAGGTTTTCAGGGGTCTCCCCGTATCTCTGATGTTCTAGAATCTCATTGTGACACGTCCATGTCGATGGATTTTAAAATTTTGCTGGCCATGCCCGGACCTTTTAAGTCTGAAGAGTTTTATCTTTCTTTGGTTCTAGAAAATTCCCTTCTATGAATTCTTAAAGTATTGCCTCTCCTCCATCATTTCTATTTTCTCCTTTCGGTACTCTTAATTCATAAATGCTTGGTGTTGATTCGCTTTTCTCTCCTATTTTCCATCTCCTTCCCTTTGGCATTGCATTCCTGGAGAAATTCTTGTCTTGACTTTTCAGCACTCTCCCTTCATACGTGCTCATTTTGCAATTCAGTGCCTCAATTTTGAGATTTATTTTTTAATGTCAACTAACAAAATTTTAATTTCCATCATCACTAGTTGGTTCTGATTATAGGGACCCAAAAGCCCCATATCTTTTAGAAGATACCTTGTGGTTGGAAAAAAGTTGTATTGTGTCCTCAGAACACCATCATCTGATATCTTCTTCAGGTCCCCTTATTTCCAAGCAGGAGAAGAGTCCAGAACTTGTCTCTGATTCTGACATTTGCTGCTACTAATTGCACCCCTTGCCTGCTGAGCACTTAATGTGCATGACCTTATTTAATGCTATTTATTTAACATTACCATAAGGATGGTAATATTCATATCCCCATTTAATAGATGGGCCAGCTAAGGCAGAGTAGAGCTTACTCGCTGCCGATCACAGTAGAGCTAGTTAGTAGTACAAATGACATCTGAATGAAAGTATGGCTGATTCCAGAATCTGAGCACATGGCCACTCCATTATTTCGCCCCGAATGATGTTGCATATGACACAGCCCATCTCTAGATATTGGTTGGTGCATTTGTTAGTGGAGAGCAGTGGTTCCCAGCCAGGAATGACTTGTTCCCTAGGGGACATGTGTCAGTATCTGGAGACATTATTAATTGTCACAACAGGGGAGAGAGGAAGGTGCTCCTGGCATCTTGGGGGGGGCAGGGAAACTGCTAACCATCTTACAATGCACAGGATGGCCCCACAATAAAGAATGGCCCAGCTTCAAGTACCAGCAGTGCGGAGGTGGGGACACTGTGGTGTGTAGTGTCTAAAACCTCTTCCAGCCCTGTGAGCCCTTGGTGACTAGTCCATAATGTTGGGGGTAAGTGCAGAAGAGTAGCCCAGAAAGGCTTGAGTGGGCCCAGGCTTGCCACTGTCATGACAGGACAGACTCTAAGGGTGAGGGACGGGCGTTCCTCCCAGGCCAGAGAGCCGCAGTGTCGCAGCAGTCGTCAGCCCCTCGAACCCCAGACTCCACATAAGCCTCTTCGGACCAAGTTAACATTCACCACGTAAAGCCCTTTGAGACAGGACATGTGGCTTATCAACGTGGGAGTCTCCCCTTTGTTTCTTCTTTCTCCATCTCAGACAGGTTCCGCTTCTCAGCCCCAAGGAGTCCTGCAGGCTGGAGAGCAGAAAAAGACCCAGGCACAGACAGGTGGCCAGGACGGCAGCCAGATGTGGGGGCAGCCGGCTTCGGGAGCAGCTGCAGAGGCCGTCCCCAGGCTGGGAAGCCAGCCTCCCCGAAGGAAAGCATGCCTAGAAGGGAAGGGAGCCTCGAAGGGAGGGGAGCGGGGCGGAGCGGGGAGGCGGTCTACCCAGCTGTGCTCAGGTAAGGGGCAGAGCTCAAGCAGTATTCTACTTGTCTAAACTGTCACATGAGGCGGTCCCTTGGGAAAGAGGGAAGGCAAAGAAGGGAGCCTGCAAGCAGAATGGGGAGAGGGTGTCTGAGCCTGGCTCCCCTGCACCCTGTTGTCACAGCTCATTGTGGCCGGCGGGATTCCGGAGCCACCACGCATCTGGGACCAGCCCCGGAAGGTGCTGAGGCCCCTCCTAGCCGTTCTGGGCCCTCTGGCACCCATGGATTTCTCTCAAACAGCCTGCCTGCCTCCCCTGCCAACCCCACCAAAATGAATGAAACACAGAGGAGTGAAAAGCAGGGAAGCTCCCCTGCCCTGGAACATGTCCGGGCCCAGTGAGATCAGCCGCCCAGCAGTGGTGAGGTGAAGCAACCCTCCCACGTGCCCCTCCATTCTCCACCTGCTGATGAGGAACCAAGGCCAGGAGAAGGGGACGCCGGGGCTAACACAGTCCCGGGGCTGAGCCCCATCCCAGAACCCCTGGGAGCCTGCCACACCTCCCCACAGCCAGTCTGAATCCTGCTGGGCCCCACTCTGTGCGGCGACAAATGGAGGAATGAAATCTCAGCTCATCAGTCCCTGTTTTTCAAACTCAAATCCCATTTCCCTATTGACCCACTGGAACATTTTGGAGATCGTTCATCTTCATTTCTGATTGATTTTCTGTCAATATTTCCCTGCCTCGCCCCCACCCCAGCCTTTCCATCAAGTAGTTAATGAGCTGTAAACAAACTCTTGGATGCGCTAGGGGGTGGTTTTCCAGAAGCCTTTGAAGAGTGAACCAAAGTTGGGCAGCACAAACTGCCCCCTCTGGTTCTGCTATGGGGGTGTGTGTGTGTGTGGAGCTTAGTTTCTCTCACTTGGGGTTCCCATGACTGATGAGGTGAGGACAGCCTCTCCCTTCTCCAAGAAGTAACTACCAACTTCCCAACATGAGGGCCTTGCATTGACTAAACCCCAGATCGCTCTCCTCTGCCTCCCACCACCCTTCCGCTGCTGCTCTGGTCAAGGGCTCCAGAAGGAGCACCTATGCAGGAGGTGGGGAATTCAGGAGCACAATGGAGGCATCAGTTTGCCTCCCGGCAGGTCCCAGGATCTAGCTGGGTGGGATCCAGCTGGGAAAAATTAGGAAGGGAGGCCTGGGTGGGGCACCTAAGAGGGATGGAGAGTTTGGAAGCTTCCCAAAATGACAGTGAGCTGGAGAAGCCACCCACGACCCCTCACCGTGGGGGTCTCAGTTTTCTCACCCATCCCATGGGGTCAAGAATTCCTTTCCTATCTACCTCCCAGGAGTGTTCGAAGGATGTGGGGACGCGGGGCTTGGGAAAAGTCTAGAGGAATTACAGATGTCAGCGAGGTGACCATCCCCCTTTCTCCCAGTCCCTCTGGCCCCAACACTGCCCCCCCCCCCCCAGCCCCATCTGTCCTCCCCACCCGCCAAGGCCCCGGAGTTTTCCTGCAGCCCTTCTGAATGTTAACACGCAGGGAAAACTTCAAGGAAAACATACAGCTGATAAAAATTTAATGCTATATGTAACAAAGCAGAATGAATATTTAATCCGTGCTTTTATGCGAAACCACATAACCAACCGGCCCCACGCAGCGGCGAGGACCGCGCGGCCCCTCCCCGCTCGCGGCGCCCCGCGCCCGGCAGCGAAGCAGTTAAACTGCTGGCAACAAGCAGCTCCTAATAAACACTCGGCTAATTCTGTAGGAAAAGCACTAATTAGAAAAGCAATAATAATCGGTGTAATTGCTCTAAATTACCCTCCTAACAGAGAACGGCGCTCGGAGCCGGGAACGCAGCTGCCGCCGCCCAGCCCGGAGCCCCAAGCCCGCGGCCCCGCGCTCTGCTGCCCCCTGGCGGCCGCCGCGTGCGGCGCCCGCCCGGCTGCCAAGAGCCGCCGCGCGAACCCCGACGCTCGGGCGCCCCTTGGTGGCCGCGCCCGCGCACTGACCTGAGGACAGGCTGGAGGTCCGGGGCACTGGAGGACTGATACTTGCACTTTGTCCTCTGCCCTCAGCCTTCCTCTCCGGGGACTGCTGACAAGGAACCAACGTCACACTGGCTGGACTCAAGGAACAGAGAGCGGGGGCAAAATCATAATGGAACGAGTGGACCTCTAAAGAGTCCTCAGGATTCGGGATAGTGTGGATTTGGGGGATTGCTTTGGGAATGGGGTTGAAACAGACAATCTCAAAGATTGGGGGCCTTCCTCGAACGTGGGAGCTCAATATTACAAGAGAGATGGGATGTTCTGGGAAGAGCTTCTCAGAGCCCAGCCTGGCGGGAGCATTGGAGTCCCCTGTAGGGACGGGACGGCTTTTGACCTGGCCTGAAGTGAACAAGGGTGCAGTGTCTTCCTGATGCACAGGGAGCTCTCACCGGATGTCTCAGCACATGCTCATCCCTGCCTCCAGCGCTCCTGCGGTCAGCCTTGCTTTTCAGAGTGAGCTGGGCCCCTCAGCCTGTGCGTCTCTTTGCTAGCCCGCCCCAGACGAAGCCCCAGGCACTGTCCTGGCCGTTTGTCTTTAGGCTTCGTTGTGATCCCGCGCACGCACTGGCAGCTTGAGAGTAGGCTCCCCTCCGCGTACACGGTGCTAGGAGCCTGCAGTCACTCCCAGTAAATGCTTGGTGGATGAATGCCCAGCACATGCTGGGTGCCAACATGGGGGACAAAGGTGTACCCTCTGGGTCAGAAAGCAGGGCTGAAACCAAAGGTGCCAGCAAGAAGCAGAGGAGCGTCCTCTGATGTGCACGGACACAGGACCCTGCTGGCTGGGTGGTCAGGGAAGCCCTCTGGAGGAGGCACGGTCTCAGCCAGCCCCAGGGGAGCTAATGCTAGAGTCTTACAATAAGGATCCAGGGAGCTTGGATGGATTCTGGTATAGCTTACCCCTCAGCAGAGGGAACAGGGAGGGATGTATGCCAAAGAAAACCCAAATACTGCTCCCTGTCCCCAGCCCTCACATGACCGTACCCCCTTCCTGACACCAGCGCCGGCCACCCTCCTCTTCACTCCCAAGCCAAGGGGGGTAGTATGCATAGTCTGGGGACCAGACTGCCTGGGTTCGAATGCTGTCTCTTCCATTGACTCACTGTGTGACCATGGGCAAGTTTCTTAACTCCTCTGTGCCTCATTTCCCTCCTTAGTTCAATGAGGATACTAATCGTAGTAACCTAACTCATGGGATTTTTGGGAAAACTAATTCAATCAGCACACGGAAAGGATCTGGAGTACATCACCCACTCAATACAGGTTAGCTATTAATATTGTCTGATCTGTGTAATAGAACCGGACATACCATGCTTAAACAACGACATGTCTGAAAACCTCTAAATTTAATGATCTCCAAGGTCTCTTCCAGCTTTAAAATTCTATGATTTTAAAACGATTTCTTTTCCTTTACTCACTTTCCCACCTCTGAGCCTTTGCTCCTGCTGTTCTCTGCCCCACACACGCCTCCTACCTGCCTCGCGTCTCCCTGTAAAAGCCCTTCCCTGGGCAGCTTCCTCCTCCTGGCCAGGCAGAGGTGGTCTGCCCCTCCTCCCCCAGGCTCCTGGCACTCCCCCCTCCCCATTATCCTCTGTCCCCCTCATCTGTTCCTCATCTCTCCTACAGGAGCCCCCGGAACCTGGAGAGCTCAGGGGGTCGCTCGCCTCCCCCACACCTGGCCTACAATAGATCGTTCCATTGACGCTAGGTTAATGTTACAGATAAGGAAACTGAGGCACAGAGCCATGGAACAAATTCCTGGAAACACCCGGTCAGTTAGAGCCAGGGGGAGAAGCCAGGGCCCTGGCTCCCGGGCTGGCTCTGCGGCTTCTCCTCTCAAGGGGGTCTCACCTGCTCAATTCCCGGGCAGGCTTGGGCACAGCCAGGCAGCAGACCTCTCCCCGCCACGAATGCAGACGTCGGCGTAAGATGAGGGACCCCCGTGCGCGCGCACGCAAACGCGCGCACTCACGCACACGCATGCGCACAGAGGCAGTACCATTTCCGAGGGGATTTGTATCATCTCACATCTGGGCCATTGCAGAAGCTTCGAATCGTTTTCCCTGCTTCCACGGGTGCCCCCGCCTCCAGCCCCATCCTCCGCGTAGCAGCCAATGACCTGCTAAAATCAAGTCACTTAAATCAAGTCACTCCCCTTGCAAGACGTCAATGGCCCACCTCAGAGTTAAAGCCAAGTCCTTCCAGCGGCTCCCAAGGTCCTGCAAGCTCAGATCCCAAGTTCATCCTCCCCCAAGCCCCCCACACTTCGTTCCAACCACATTGGCCTATTTGATATTTTCAGACACGAAGGATAGTCCTACCCAGGCCCTTCCAACCGCCTGCAATGCCTTTCCCCGAGATGGCCACATGGCTAACTCCCTCCCAGCCTTCTGATCGCTGTTCAGATGCCCCTCCTCAGAGAAGCCTGTCCTGGCCACCATATTTGAAAGAACACCCAATCATGCCTTATCCCCCTACCTAGCTTGGTTTCACAGAACTTCCTCACTTGACTATATATGTGTGTGTGTGTGTGTGTGTGTGTGTGTGTGTGTGTGTATACACACATATATATGTCATTATTTTTATCTACTCCACTAGACTGAAAGCCTATAAGTCATTTTGCCTTTTGTTCACTCATGTATCCCCATATCTGAAATAGTATTTGCCGCACGGTGTGAGTTCAGTAAATGTTTAATAAATGTTAAATTAATTGCATAGTTGTGAAGTCATAAAGAAACTAATTTCTAATGGTGGAATTCTATGCATTGCTATTGAATGGGGCAGAGTGGGTGCCAGAAAAGATTTGTAGAATGAAGTGACTTCTTGATGTCTCTGTATGAATCCTTCATCTTCCATTTTTAAGGCACGCAGTTGGTGTCCTCCTTCATTAGAAAAGCTGTCAAAGTATAATCACCATTTTGTTGGTGTTGGGTGGTCAGTTTGGTTGTCTGTTTGACTGGTTTTCTGGGGCTGAGTACCTGTGGGGCACTCCCAGTCTTCTCCATGAGGTGAGGTTTACCAAAGCACACACAGTAGACACCATGTCTCTCCCCAGAGGTCTCTCCTGACTCCAGGTCCCCACCCCCAATTGTTTCCGGCCGAGCCAAATGGAAAATTTAATTTCCAGCTAATTAGCCCTGGTTTTGGTGCCCCTTGTCAAGTTACGGGACTACCCCTTTTCCAAGGGAGGCAGGCTCCCCACCCACACGTGGCCAACATTTGACACTGCCTCTGTAGGGAGGGAGACAAAGGCCCCCAGCCCTGCCATTGTCTCTGCTCGGGAGGTCATGGGAGGGCAGATACAAAAGCCTGATGAATTCTTCATTACCCTCTGAAAGGGTGGTTCCTCCACATCCTCAATCATTGGTCACAGGTGGGCCCTTGAATAGAGGAGTAGGACATACCTTCTCCACCAACCTGTTTCCTTTCTTGAGTCTTTGAACAGGGCTCCCTCAACCTCCTTCCCACAGCCTCCTCCCCTGGGAGGTGCCAACCATGCAGTTTAGCTGAAACCAGAATCCCCACCTCAAGGTCACAGCAAGTTCATCCCAGCATCCAGAGAAACTCCCCTTCCTTCCACACCACAGTCCCTGCAGCTGAGTGAAGCTTCAGAGATCAGCAGGTGAGACCCTGGTTCTTGGTGGAGCTATCCCCTACCCTGCTCCAAAAAGGGTCTCCAGGGAGAGATCTGCCCCTCCTTCCACATGGACAGGCCTAAGGAGGAAACACCCTCCTCCAGCTGCTTCCCCACCAAGAGTCCAGAAGCAGAACTGGGCCTATGTCTGGAAGGGAAGGGGGCCACACTCTGCCACAGCGCCCTCTTCTGGTGGATCCCATGCCCTGTGAGGACTGCAGATTTCATGCCCTGTCCTGACTCCAGCGTCCAAACCACAGTCCCCGGCTCTCAAGTTCCCTCCTCACCCAAAAAGCCCTTCAAGGCAGCAGTCCTCCGGCCAAGTCTCTTCTCCAGAAATCAATGGAGGGGGAGGGAGGAAAAATGAGGTCTGGGGGGAGGAGCTGGTTTGAGTTAATGAGCTATGTGCTTTCCTTTCCCTATAATCCACGGTATTTGATGTAGCAGCCAATTTAACTTTGCTGTGGGATAATTTGTCATGGGGTTGTTAGGATGGGGAAGCTAGAGTGGTATGAGGAAGGGTGGGCAAGACAGGGCCAGAGAGAACAGGGGACTCTCCCAGCACTCCCTAGAAATCCTCCCAGGGGAGGCATACTCTGTGCCCTGGGAGCCCAGAAAGAGAAGAATGGACAGGCTGAGGACTCCTGAGGGCAGAGCTAGGATGGGATCAGGGAGGGATGGAAGGACCCAATGACTGCAGGACCAGGCCCCAGACCAGGCAGATAGGACCTGGCCTCTCTCCTGAGGACAGGGCTGTGTCTGTGTGACTCTCTAGGGCCTGGGAACCTTCATACCTATTTACTGGATCTGTATAATCCGGGGACCAGGAGATGGATTGATTGATTGATCAGGTCCAGGGACCATGAGTGAACTCCACACAAAGCTTCTCTGCATCCCTGAATGTGGCAGAACCAGGACATTCTGGCCTCATTTCTGTGTTCCTGCCTCATGCTTCCCTTATGGCCAAAAATCAGAGGATGTCAGAATTAGATGGCCCTTAGAAGGTAACTCATTTTGCAGAGAAGCTGGATGGCCATAGGCCCTGGTTTGCCCAGATAGCTGTCCCAGTTTCCACTTATTGTCCCAGGCTAATTATTAATAATCCTCCCTTCCACTCACAAGAGCATCCTTACAAGGTAGACCGTGAGCTGTATGTGCCCCTGCAGAAAAAGACAGGTGGTCATGCTCAGGGTCCCCCGATGTCCTGTGTTCTTCCTCCTCTGCGGAACCACTGCCAAACGCCAAGGCCTGGCACTCAAGTCCACGAAACTGGAGGCCCCCTGCCCACTGGAACCCATGTCCTTCAGGAAATCTCCCCCATGACCGCAGCCTGCAGGGACCCACCCACATCTGAGCCCTGCCATCCCCATCCTGGGCACGGCACTGACCTGTTTCTCCACCAAAACATGCCAGAGTGGAGTGTGGGTGGAGGTGTGTGGAAGAAGAGGCTGGCCGGGCAGCAGGGGCCAGAAGGCCGGGGTCTGGGATCAGTCATTACACATTTCTCTCCTGGGACTGAAACTCAACAGTGGCTAAAGGCCTGAGTGGGAGATGGGGAAGCCATCCATGTAGATGGGACTGGAATTACAAGGTGGATTTGACAATTTGCATCCCGTGGTCCTGAGCAGAGCGGGATGGCCAGGCCCTCTCTAGTAAGACCTTACAAGCTGCTTTTCTGGTAGCCTGTGGCCCTGACGTGTGTCCATTCCTACCACTCACTGAAACCTGCAGACCCCACTCTCCAGTCCATTTGTGGTCTGGTCCACCCATTTTTCTGCGGGCCGGCTTCCTGGGAGGCAGTGCCAGCCAGGTACCAGCTGGAGTACTGGATTCTCTCTCCTCCTTTCTCTTCTTGGGAGGTGTGCAGTCCCCCCACCCTACCTCCTCCAGGCACTCCAGCCTTCTCTCTTCTGGATAGACCAGGCTCCTTTCCGGGGGTCTGGAGCTACCTGAAGCCTGCCTCTCGCTGCCGTCCACTCTCTGGAATGTAGCACCACCTAGTGGCAGACTGCAGCCTAACAAACAAACAAAAAACCTGGGACAGGCTCCCCGCATCAGAATTACTGTGAGCCTGAGCATGAGTCAGACGTAGGAGGGTTTAACTCCCGCCTACAACACTTACTAGCTGTGTTATCCTGGGCATGTTATTTAACCTCTCTGTGCCCCGATTTCATCTTTTGTAACATGGTAATAATAAAAGTATCTCTCTCAAAAAGATGTTGTAAAGATGAACTGAGTTGAAGGATTAGAACACTTAGCACAGAGCTCAGCAGATAGAAAATGAGTTTTTAAATGGATGCTATTCTTATTGAGATGATAAAATGATCAATTCAGCTTAATGTTGTAAGAATTCAGGGGCAGGTGCACCCACTTATGAACTGGAATCATGACAGAGAGCTAAACAGATGAGGTAAAGAACTGAGAAGGGCCCTGCAGAGCATGCCAGCGCGGGCCAGTAAGCCTCTTCAGGCCTTGTCTTTAAATGAGGACAAGACAAAGTACTTGAAGGTAGAGAACCCAAGCGGATCAGCCTTAGGGTAACATCTTTCGGTGATTAACATGTAACACACCTACCATGTGCCAGGCTTTGGGGCTTCAGAGACGAAGAAACATAGTCGCCGACCTCAAAATCACAATCGCAGTCTGGCTCAGGTCACAGAGAGAAGAGGTGGTGGGCCTTCCCCACCCCAATCCCTACACCAAATACTAAAGACAAACGTCAGAGCCATTTGTTACAACTGTATCCTCAGCAGGGAGAATTCCCAGGATGTCACCCGCACCCCCCCCCCCCCCAGAAAGGGTGATCCAGGGGTCGGCGGGGCTGCAGTCTCATCAGATACTTACCTGGGGAAACATATCCTTCTGGGGCTCCCTCAGGTCATCAAAGAATTCATCTTCGCACAACTTATGACTGAGGGCCCTTTGTTCCTGTGGTCTCTCAGCATTTAGAGGTTTCTTTTCTTTTCTTTTTTTTAGAGATTTATTTCTTTGAGAGATTGAGAGACAGCAAGCAGGGGGAGGGGCAGAAGAAGAGAGAGAATCCTGAAACAGACTCCCCACTGAGTGCGGAGCCCGACACAGGACTCAATCCCAAGATCTGAGCTGAAACCAAGAGTCAGCCACTCAACCGACCGCACCACCCAGACCTCCGGGCATTTAGTAGTTTCTCACACCTCCCTGCCACATGGCCCTCTCCATGGACAGTTCACACATGCCTTTTTTGCTTCTTCAAGACTAGCAGAGCAGCCTTTCTCTTCTGGTAGCACGGAGTCCTCCATAAAGAAACATGATCATGGCAGTGACTTCCCATCATCTCTGCCAAATTCTATGGATTAGAAGCAAGTCACAGGTTCCCCCCCCCCCACTCCAGGAGAGAGGACTGTATGGGAACATGGATCACTGCGTGCGTCTGCCACAGTAAGTCAGACGGTGATTGCGCTTAAATCAATGAGCCTTGAACAGGAGAGTCAAGACACTGATTAGCTTTTGATTTGATTAGATTAAGCGTGCTTATTAAAGTTTCTAGGGTAACCACTTAGAGGATAGAACCAACGTATATAACTCCAAACTAATGGAGGGGGAGTGGGTGAGAGTCCTCAGTACAAAAGAAAACAAAAAAGCAGGGGGTGGGGGGGATAAAAGAAACAAAGAAAATTGAGCAAGTAGAAAATGCAAAATAATATCAATAAATCTGCATGTTATCAGTAGTCACAAGTGTAAGTGGATTAGCTTGCCAGTGAAAAGATAAAGTTCGTATTACTGAATTCTTAAATCATCGAGCTACAAGCTATTTGCAAGAGACATTTTTAAAACACAAAGATGCAAAAAGTAAAAGGATAGAAAAAGTAAATATACCATCAAAACAGTAATCAAAAGAAAGGAGACTGGATAAATACATTATGATTTGGTCATCAAGTGGAATATCTTCCAGCAGTGACAACGAGTAAATCGCAGCAATATTGACCAACATGGACTGTTGATTTTTTTTTAAAAAAAGCAAATAAGTAAAAAATAAATAAATAAAAATAAATAAGCTAGTCATAAAAGAAGGCATGCAATATGATTCCACTCAAATAAATTTCAAAAGCATTCAGAACTAAGTAATATGTTGTTTGTAATACACACCTATGTAATAAGTTATGAAGAAAAAAGAAATAAACAGAATTTCTCCAGAGATGGGGAAGGGATTTGGAATGGGTACAAAGAGGTTACAAAGTGATTACAATGGAAACTTGGTAATATTTTTAATTGAATGATAATATAAAACAGTAAGTACATGAAAACAATTTCTTACATTTAATGTACAGTAGACGCATATTCATCTTATTTGTATTTTTAATATCTTTTATAAGTTCCTGTGTATAATATTCTTTCCGATGTGTTTAAAATTCAGTAAATATTTTAAAACTTTTGAAATCCTGATAGTTTACTGTGTTCTTGACCCAGAGGAAAAGTACAGCAATGTCACCATTGGAAGAGAGGCCTTCCCCTGGGATTGCTGCGAACTTCACAAACACCAACTTGCAGCATCCTACAAGGTCAAGTCTCTACCCACATAGCCCAAAAAAGACACAGAAGTGTTCATGGCCGTTGCAGCCAGAAGACACTCTCCTGCCAGGGATTTGAGGCTAGATCAAGGGATCCTTGTTCCTTTTTGTCATTCCAGTGAACCTGATGGACGTCCACTCCACTCTGGACATCTCAGGATTTCTGTTCAGGTGAGAAACTTCCCCACCACGCTATGTGATACTATGTGCTTGGGTCAGTTTCTCATTTCATACCATTTTTGGTGACACCTGCCATGTGCCAGACCATAGGCTG
Source organism: Ursus americanus (assembly GCF_024610735.1). Classification (NCBI taxonomy): domain Eukaryota; kingdom Metazoa; phylum Chordata; class Mammalia; order Carnivora; family Ursidae; genus Ursus; species Ursus americanus. The sequence goes on along the minus strand of NC_142145.1, from coordinate 25,456,188 downwards.
ACTGCCAGGAGGACCAAAATGAAATATGGCAAACACTTCCCACCCCCAGATGCTCAGAGCCCGGGAGTGCTGCAAACAAGTAAACGGGCAAATGCAATAAGGAATGTTCAATGCAGTAAGGGCCTGAACTCTGTGCACGAGGGGAAAAGATGGGGAGGATTTCCAAACTCAGAGCGGAGATAGGGAGCATGGCTGAACAAAGTGGCATCCAAGCTGAGAAGGCAGGGGACCTACAATGCCATCCTCCCAGGGTCTACCGAACCTAGATTCAGAAACAACAGTTCATGGATCTATGCCCCAAGGATCAAACCATTCCTGGCTCCTACTGTCTAGTCCTCTGACGCCCACTATGTCCTGCCCCAGGCCCTTGGCAGGGGGTCTGGTGTGTTGGTCTCCTGCATGACAAGCAGAACTGGAGGACTGGACTCTTGGCTTCCCACCCTGAACTCCCTCCACCAGAAGCAAGCAAGACCAGTCCAAACTCTCGAGCCTGGGGAAGCTCAACCTGGGGGCGCCGGGAGAGGAGATGAGGAGGCTGGGAAAGCTGGAGGTGTTCATCTGTAGTGGGGAGACCGGTTCTACAGCTGTCTAGCTGTGTGGTTTGGGCAAGTCACATCGCATCTCTGGCCTCAGTTTCCTCCTCTGTGAATTGGGCATAAACTATGCCAGCCTCTCATGATAGAAACAGGGTTAAGGAGCTGATTCAAGGAAGCCCACTGAGAGACACAAAGCTCAGGCTTTGTTCTCAAGTCTGGCCAGGGACTTGAGACTCCATAGGCCAGAGACTCCTCCCCTCTCCAACCAAGGCCACTCTTGGCACACCCTCCACCCAGACCAGACCCAGGCTCACTCGGTTCCCGACTCTGCACTCCCATGCAGGCTCCCAGGGGGCCTAGAGGAAGCTGAGTGCAGAATGGGTGGAGAGGAGGGCATCAGACCCTTTCCTATAACTTGTCCAGACAGGAACTTGGCCCCCGGGGGTTTCTCCTTTTGCCCAAAGGATGCTATGCACCCCAGCACCACCAGGTGGCCCCAAGGAACCAGCCACTGCTTGGATCTCCACTCCAGGGGCTCCTGAGACAACACATTATTTTAAAAGTACAGAATCCTGAAGCAGAGGGACCTCAATAGAGAAAATCCAGGCCAGCCTCCTTAAGTTTTTGGAAACCACAGACCTCTTGAAGAATCGGGTGAAAACTATTGACCTTCTCCCCAGAAAAATGCCCCAGCCCATATACTCAACTTAGGACATAAGGAAGACTTTCCCCTTGTTGGTACCCTGGGGGCCATTCCGTCTTTTAAAGAGAGGGCACTGAGCAGAGATAAGACATTTCTCCACATTTCAAGGTCACTTTGCAGGTTATTTATCCTGCAGTTGTTTACTGGGTGACAGGTATGTGTATGCCAGGCACTGTTCTACGCACTGGGGATACAACAGTGGCCCTCAAGACGACATAGGCCCTGTCTTGCAACCTAGTGAGAAAGACACTCTAGAAAATAATTACTCTCATAATTAATCACAGTTGGGACACAGGGATCAAAAATACCATGCTATAGGAATATATAAGGGGGATCTGAAGGAGAGGAGAGGAAGGAAGAAAGGCTTCTCTGAGGAAGTGATGTGTAAGCTGAGATTGGGGGTGGATAGGAGGAAGTCAGGTGGAGAAGGGAAGGACAGCATTTGGGCAAAGGTGAAGGAGTGCGGCTGGCGGAAGCCAGTGGGGCTGGAGCAGCAGCCCCAAGAACATTGTCAGGAGTCTGCTCGGTTTCAGAGGTACCCTCAAGGCTACTGCAGGGGTCAGGGTTAAGCAAAGTTTTCGTAGACAGGCTACCAAAGCATAAGTAACCAAAGGAAAAAACAAAATAAATGGACTTCATCACAATTACAAGCTTCTGTGATGCAAACAATACTATTAAGAAAACAGGGAAAACAACCTAAAGAATGGGACACTGTATTTGCAAATGATGTATTTGGTAAGGGACTTGGATCTAGACTACTAAAGAACTCTTACAACTCAACAATAAAAGGACAAATAACCCAATTTTTAAAATGGGCAAAGCATCTAAATAGACATTTCTTGAAAGAAAATTTATCAATAGTCAGTAAGCCCATGAAAAGATTCAGAACATCAGGGAAATGCAAATCAAAACCATCACACCGACTAGAATGGCCATCTCCCAAAAGACAGAGGGGGTGGCAAAGATGCGCAGAAGTTGGAACTTTTATACGGTGCTGCGGTCACTTCGGAAAACAAATTATCAGCTCCTCAAAATGTTAAACATAGAGTTGCTGTGTGATGCCGCAGTTCCACTCCATCCAAGGAATATAGCCAAGAGAGAAGAAGACACGTGCCCACAACCTGTACAGGAAGTATTCGCATCACTATTGGTCATAATGGCCAGACAATGGGAACAACCCAAACGCCCACCAATTGATGAATGGATAGATAAAATGTGGTGTCTGAACACAATGCAATACTATTCAGTGATAAAAAGGAGTGAAGTATTGATACATGCTACAACATGAATAAATCTTGAAATCATTCTGCTAATCAAAAGAAGCCAATCACAGAAGACCGCGTATTATATCATTATATTTATATGAAATGTCTACAACAGGCAAATCTACAGAAAGTAGATTAGTGGTTGCCTGGGGCTGGGAGGATGGAGGGAGATGGGAAGTGAGTGCAAGAAGGTACAAGATTTCTTTCGGGGTGATAAAATGTTCTGAAATTGATTGTGATGATAGTTGCACAACTCTGTGAACATACTAAAAACCATTGAATTGCACAATTTAAGGGAGTGAATTGTGTAGTATGTGAGTTATATTTCAATAAAGCTGTTTCTTGAAAACAGTGTCATACCCACTTCCTTATTCTGGGTAGGATTGGGTCATTGCTTTCTTACATTTCACGTTTTCCATTCTTTTCCTCTTTCCCTATTTGTAATCCCGCGCGTCTATCTGGATTTGTTTCTTATGTCTGGTCTGGTGATCTCTCTCCCTCTCTCTCTCTCTTTCTCTTTTCCTTTCTCTTTTTTGTCTCTTATCCCTCCCCTACTTCATTTCTTTCTCTCACCAAGAAGTGCTGCCTTTGCAGATTTGCTCACATAGAAAGCTGGTAAGTCATCAAGCAAGCGGCTTTTCAGTGAGTCAGTGACCTTCAGGGCTTCCCCCTTGTCACAGTTATGGGTTACCCAAGTATGTTTGGCACATCACATCGATTGTGTCTTCAAAGAAGAACAAGTGGGGAGACCTCCTAAGGCAGAGAAAGCGTATGGTCAAGTTGATTCCTCGGCAGATGGAACCACTTAGGAAAAAGACTTTTCTGAGATCTTCTCTTACCCGGGTACACTGTTTTCTAAAGGAGGCCAACTCGAGTAAGGCAATGATGACGCAGGGGACACTGGATGAAAGCAGGAAGACTGAGTGGCCCAAATGTGGCAGATCGCGTTTCCCAAAGGGGGTGACAGCACTATTTCTGATCCCACATGCTCTTCCAAACTCTTGGACAATCCTCTTTAAAAAGTAGAATCTAATTCCCCTCCCTTTGAATACTGCTCACCCTTGGGGTCTCTCTTCTAAAGAAGAGAACGCAGCGGAAGGGATTGTTGTACTTCCCGATGCTCAGTTAGAAAAGCTGATATGGCTTCCACCTGGTGCTCTCCCCTTCTCCCTCGCCCATTCTCTCTCCCTTTCTCTCTCTCCCTCCGGCTCTCGATCTCTCTGTCCCTCTCTTCCTTTCTTATGTCTGATCTGGTGATCTCTCTCCCTCCCTCTCTCCCTCCTTGTTAGGAGGAAAGCCAAGCCTCATGGACAAACTACACTTGTGTGTTCCGGCCAACAATGACCTAAGGTCTTAGCCCACAGCCAGAATTAGCCTCCAGACAAGTGCAGGAGGGAAGAAGGGAGGAAAAGACAGAAGGAAAGAAGGAAGGAAGGAAGGAGGAAGCTTTCACACGATCTCAGTTCCCAGCTTCCACACGCACCCAGCTGACAAGGAAAAGACACGCTATCCCTGGTGAGTCCGCTCCAAATTGCAGATTCCTGAGATATTAGTTACCTATTACTACTAACAAATTACCCCATAACTTTGTGGCTTGAAACAACATTTATGTTCCCACAGCCTCTGTAGACCAGGCATCTGGACATAGCTTAGCTGGGTCCTCTGCATCAGGGTGTTGCAAAGGCTGTAATCGAGGTGTTGGCCGGGGCTTTAATCATCTCCAGGCGCCACTGGGAAAGGCCCTGCTCCCTCCTGTGGTTGCTGGCAAGATCGCCTTCCGTTCTGTCATGTGGGCCTCATATCACATGGCGGCTTACTTCATGCAAGCCATGGCAATACAGCCAAAAATGGTAGCAAGATGGAAGCCACAGGCTTCTAACCTGATCACAGAAGTGACATCCCCTCATTTTCACCATATCCATTCATTGGGAGAAAGTCGCTATGTCCAGCACACGTAAGGGCAGAGGATCAGACAAGGGTGAGACTGCCAGGAGCCATAATCAGAAGCTGCTTTAGCCCTTAGCAAAATCAATGTCATGTCAATTTAGTCCACTAGGGTTGGGGATGGTTTGATTTTAGGTAACCGGAAAACACCAAAACACAGGGAGACGGAAGAGCTGGGTAGGAAAACTGTATTTGTTGGATATTTACTATGTGCCAGGATCATTTTACAGATGGGAAAACTGAGGCTTAGAGTTTAGTAATTTGCCACCGCTATTCATGGCAGAATGGGAATGAAAACTTGTTCATAGCCATAGCCCATGACCTTTTCACTTTCCCTCTCTTTCCTGTCCTCTGAAGAGAAACAATTCCAAACCATTTGAATATCGAATAACGTTTTACCCATGGCTTTTTTTTTAATCCCTAAATTTAACCAGCAGAGATTATTTCTAGCTACACTCCCCACCCATACTCCTTCAACTCTCAGTTATGAAGGACTTTCCTCTTAACGCAAATTCTGTATTTTATAAAGCTGGCAGAACAGGCCCACTATGCTTAGCTGGATTTTCCTCCATAAAAACAAGCTTTCTGAAATACTATTATTGCTTACCCACGGTGAGGACATAGATTCCAGGAAGTTGGTTTCAAAGGCTAAAAAAAGAACATGAGGCAGACATCTGCTTGAGTCGAGAAGAATGTAAAACCCAACTGCTCCCGTTGCTGGTGTGACCAGCCCCACCCCACCCCCTGCCAACAGTCCCTCGGGAGGGGCTTCAGGCTGAACACAGAACAAAACTCTGTGTTTGTTGATTTTTAGTTCCAGGATAGGAGGGAGGCTGACTTTTAACTGCAAAACTTTTTGCACAGTTTTTAAACATCAAATGTGCTTGTTAATTACCTTTAAAAATAACTGTTTAAAAACTAATCTAGATGAGAGATTTCTATTAAGGGAAACTGAGATATTTGCCAGGTTGGATTCCATGATTGTTGTGTCCTCCTGCGTGCTGATTCTGGGATGCCCTGCATGTGGTCAGGACCGATTCCATCCTCGGGCTTGGGAACTCAGCAGGGGCTTAAGGAGCAGACAGATGGTCCCTTCAGGAGCACCCTGCCTGGTAGGGAGACAAGGAAGGCTTTTCCAGAAGCAGCAGAATAACCCAAAGCCAAACCCTCAATGCTCAGGGTTGTATGATATTCTAAAAGATTAACCAGTCCTCACTCTTCTGCAATCCACAGTGATAATGATGGTAATCATAATGCGAATTACTGTGCATTAATTGGAGTGCTTAGTCCCTTAATATTTAATTATTGACATGATTGGAATTAGGCCTGCCATTTTCTTATTTGTTATCTGTCTCCTCTGTTTTTGTTTTTTTATTCCCCCTTTCCTTCCTACTTTGGGCCATTTAAATATATTTTAGAATTCCGTTTTAATATATCTAGTGGCCTGTTAAATATAAATATTTACATTGTTTTTTAGAGGTCGCACTAGGGATTATAGCATACACCCTTGATTTTTCAGTGACTATTACACTATTTCTCATAAGATGTAGAAACTTTACAACTGTACAGTACCATCATTTATCCCTTAAACTAGCCCACCCCCAGCATTGTTTATGCTGTACTTGTCACATGTATTACATCTCTGTATACACTATTCTAATCTCTTTTTAAAATAATCATATGTTTTTTAAAGAAATCAAAAGGAAAAAATAGTTTTATATATTTACCCAGATATTTACCATTACTGATGTTCTTTATTCCTTCCTGGAGGTTCAAGCTTCCCTCTGGTATAATTTCCCTTCAGCTTGAAGAGTTTGTTTTTGCCTTTCTTCCAGTGAAGATCTGCTGGCAATGTAAAAGAATGTTTACTTCACTTTCTTTTTTGAGGGATATACTGGCTGGGTATAGAATTCTAGGTTGACAATTTTTCCCTTTGGCATTTTAAAGATGTCATTCCACTATTTTCTGGCTTCCATATTGTCTCATAAGAAGTCAGTGGGTATCAAAATTACTGTTGCCCACTCTGTCATGTGTTATTTTTCTCTAGCTGCTTTCAAATATTCTCTTTCTCTCTAGTTTTCAGTATTCTGAATATAATGTATCCAGATGTGGTTTTCCTTACATTTATCTTTCTTGGGGTTCACTGGATTTCTTGAACCTATGAATTTATGCCTTTACCAGATTTGGGCAGTTTTCAGCCATTACTTCTTCAAATATTTTTTCTGCCCCATTCTTTCTCTCCTTTCCATATGAGACTTTAATAACATAGATGTGAGACCTGTGATAGTATCCTCCAAATCCTGGAGGTTTTGTTCATTTTTTTTCAATCTTTCTTTCTCTTTCTTCTTCAGATTGGATAATTTCTATTGATGTACCTTTACAGTCACTGATTCTTTTTTCTGTCATCTCTATTCTGCTATTAGTCCTGAAAGTAAGGATTTTCACTATTGGTGAAAGAAATTACAAATAAACAGGAGAGAGAAAGGAAGGCTGGAATAAATTCAGTTGTATTAGATTCATGTTGGAGATATAAGTAGAAACTCATTTATAATGATGATGAGAGACAGAGAGAGATGGGTTCATGTGACTTAGTATATATACATACATTCCTAAATCTATTCACCGAAATGATTTAGAAACAATAACACCCCAATAGCAATGAGAACACCTAGTGCTCAGATCTTGGTTTCTAAATACCACTCTCCAAGAAAAGGAACCAGGGTTCCTCGGAGAAATGGTGGTCTGTTCCAGGGCTGGGGCAGGAAAAATACAAGACAAACTTCGAGCATTCTGCAGTACCTGAAAGTAAGGAAGTGCTCAAAAAAATTATGGGAGCATGTCAAAGGACACGGGCCATTCTGAAAAGTCTCCCAATATATTATATCTCCAAATAACAAAATAAATATCTTTTGGCCCATCCTGGTATGAACAAATACTTGAATAAATAAATGAATGGGGTGGGGGTGAATGAGATGCCTCCTCCTTCATGAGAACTAGTAAACGTAGAATGAAGTGGTGGAATAGAAAATCACCATTAGGAAATCCCAGTAACAATGGCTACAGGCAAGATCCACCAATGAATACTCAAATTAGTGGGTGAAAGTTTAAGGAAAAAAAAGGATATAACTTCAAAATATCTTCCTCGAAATATTTCTTAATTACTGTGGTGGAATATATTCACGAATTCTTTGATACTCCTCCCTTCACGAGGTGGACCTTAATTTCTCCCCCCATGACTGTGGGCTGACTTTAGGCTCTCCTCCAATGAATAGACTATAAAAAGAGAAAAATGCTAACTCTATAGTGGAGAAATCTGGCAGACACAACCTTAACCAAGCGCTTGAGATTAATATCGCCAGTAATAAGACATATTGACATCATATACCTGTGACATGATGCAGTGAGAAGGACATGCCACCTCTGAGTATTCTTCCCCTAAATCTATAATATCAGCCTACTTGTGAGAAAACTTGTGAGAAAACATTTTACTGAACCAAGTTCGGAAAATTCTACGAAATTTCAAAATTTCTATGAAATTTCAAAAAATACCAATAGTCCTAAAAAGTGGCAAGGTCATGAAAGAGAAGGACAGAATGGGGAACTGTCACAGACTAGAGGTAACTAAGGTCAATGTGAAGATTAAAGCAATGTGGTATCCTGGATTAGAGCTGGAACAGAAAAAGAATATTGGTAGAAAAGCTGAGAAAAATCTACCTTTGAGGTGTAAAACTTCTTCAGCATTGGGACAGAGTTCTTCTACACCCAAGGGCTTAGTGTAAAGCTTTCAACACTGACTTCTGGATGTGTTCAAGTCAGACATAACCATAGTCATAACAGCTGCCATTTACTGCATCCTGAATGTATGTCAGATATTCAGTTTGGTGCCTGACGTACGATTGGTCATTTATTCCTCTCCACAACATCATCAACTCCATGATAGAGGTGAGATATTGAGCACAGAGATGCACAGTAATTGCCCAAGGTCACACAGCTAGTCATTACAGAAGCCAAGAATTGAACACAGGAAGTTTGGCTTCCACGCTCACACTATTTATCTATCATGCTTGGTCTGCGGGAGTATTTATCAAATTACTGCCTTCGGGAATTAGGTAGCTGAGCTCCGCTACAAGAATACTTTGACTCATCAAAAACAAGAACCACAAAATACTAAAGGAAGAAATACTTAGATAATTCTTTCCAAAGTGGCACAATCTATACCCTTATTTCCCCAGCTGTAGTCAGCCTCCAGCCGCCTCCTGGATTCCGCCCTCACTGCCGTAACCTGTACTCTTAGTCACTTAATATCTTTCAAATCAATTCAATTGTTTTGCTTAAGTAAATTATTTTAAAAGGAAAGTGACCTCATGTCACTATTGTAAATGGAAAAGAGTATCATTTACCTTAGGTAAATGGTAACCTAAAAATAAAGACCATAGAAACAAAACAATGTCAATAAATTACAGTTAGATGCTAGCATCTGCCAAAGGCTCTGAGCCTCAACGTGCGATGTTCTCTTGGATGAAACAGAGGAGATCCAGCAAGTGTTAGAGAGGCGTCAGGACAGACCGGCACCAAAAGTAGATCAGAACTATTACCAAAAAAAAAAAAAAACTGAAAAAAAAAAAGAAAAGAAAAAAGTTTTCTCTGTAATTTGGGATAAGATGACAGAAACCCCAAAGGAACAATGGCTTAAGCAAAATGGAAACTTACTTCTGTCTCACAGAGAAGTCCAGAGGTAGTTGGATTGGGACAGGTGTGACACCCCACAGTGTCGTGAAGAGAGACTTTCTATTTTGTGGTCCCATTAGGTGTGGCTTACAAGGTCACTTCAAGGCCAAGATTGCTGCTCCAACACCAGCCATCACGTCTGCCTTCCAGAGAGCAGCAAGAAGGAAAGGGGAAGAAAAAGAAACACTCCCTCTCTTTAAGAAAACGTCCTCACTGTTGCTCGCATCCCGTTGGCTAGGACTTAGTCACATAGCCAGGGAGCCAGAGAAAAGTAGCCTTTGTGTGGGGCAGCTAAGTGCCTAACTTTAACAAAAGGGAGGGAATTCTATCATTACGAAAAAAGAGGGAAATGGATGGATGACAGCCATGTCTGCGATTTCGTGGCTCACCATGCTGCACCAGTGTGCCTCCAGGACCACCTGACGTGGACCGCCCGAGGCAGCCCAAGCCCAGACCTTAAGCAGACCGCTCTGCCTGCCTCTGAAGCTGCCCCCCCCGGCTGCTCCTCTGAACATCTCCCGAGCTGGGGAAGGCACTTCTCTTTCCCCACGAAGGTTATATTGTGTTACTAGGCCCCTTCAAGCCAGCCCTGCCCTGAGTCCACTTCCTACAGGCGTGGCATGGTGCCGTCACTGAGAAGGGAGCACGGCTTACAGAATCAGTCAGACCGGGCTTTGCTTTCCGACCGTGCCCCTCTCCTGCTGTGCCGGCCACCACTGAGTCACCCTCGGAGACTCTTCCTCCCTGATCCTGACACCGCAGTGCCAGAGGCAGAGGTCCTGGCCACGCGCTGGAAGAATCCATGGCCACAGATCCAGTTATAGGCTGTAAATAATTCTGTCCCGATGTTCAAGGAGTCGCACTTCTTAGGGGGAAGGTACCCCATGTGCAACACAAAGAGGTATTCAAAAGTCATTCTCAAAGTAAAGATATATACAGAAATTGCCAAGGATGATCTTAGCAACTGGCAACAAATTAGAGATGGAAACCCTTTCATAGCAGATGACCTTCAGTTGTAACCAGAGGAGGGAGGATATGGCATGACTCGGGGAGGGAGGGAAGTTAGGGGACGCAGTGGTTGATGAAGACGGGTCACAGATGCTGGGCTCCCCATCACCCGCGCAAATGGATCACTGAGCCAAAGGGCACCAATCCAGCGTAGGGCTGGGGTCACGGGCTTTTAGAGCAGTCAGCAATCTGGGGGCCTCAGCCCAGTTGTTCTCCACCTCTTCAGAATCAAAGATGCCTTTTAATAAGACCACCCCAAAAGACTTCTATTTGAAGAGTTGCTTGCCAATTAAATCATACAAATCAGAATTAATTCATGTTTCCTGCCCTTTTCACCTAAGAGGGTCAGGTGAGCACGGACAAAATCACGGGACCAAGGTGGGCTGACGGGTGCCTGACAGGTGGGTGTCCTGCTCAGGCTCATGATGGAGAAAAACCCACCACTTCATATGAGAGTTTTAAACACCAAAAAACAGCTGGTCGGCCAGCGCAGCTCTTGGCCTCTTTTACCTTCTTTGCAGATCTCCCACCCCCCTCCCAGTCGGGAAAGAGCTAATAATCTTCCTGTCCAAGCCCCTCGATTTACTGGTGGGAAAACCAGGACCCAGACGGGGAAATGGCTTGGCCAAGGCCGCACAGCTCTGGCTGGACAGCTGGCGTTGGAATATGTGGTTGCGGACCTAACTGGTGGCCCTGTCCTTCCCACCCCTACACGCTCCAGGTGTCCAGCCGACAGTCCGACAGCACAGCGTGGGAACCAATGCCGGCAGAGTCGCAGGAGCAGGGGGGTTGCTCCCAAGGCAAGAAGTCAAGACTCATCCCCACCCAAGGATATAAAGCAGAAAGGACGCCTGGATCAGAAGGCCAAGGCCGCGCCAAAATGCCGAAGGTGCCGTAAATTAAGCCGCCAAACGTGCCAGACTTGTTCTAATTACCCAGCATGCTGACAGCATGTCTAAAGGCTGCGGTCTTTATGACGAGTCCCATGACATTAATTTGGCTTGTTATATGATCTTGTACAGGTGATAAGTGAAAGTATTGTTTTCCCCAAATACCATCTAGATCCAGCTCAGAGCAGACCACCCAGAAAGCAGTTGTCGCCGGTCATGCTTAATAGAAGAATAAATTGCAATATGTTTTTCCTCCCGGCCCCTGAAGAAATCCCTGATTCCTTCATGTAAAGCGTCAAACATCCCGTGACAGCGTTGGGGAAATCAAGCGTGAGCTCGGTTTTCTTAGCAGCTGTGTGACCTTGAGCAAGCCACGGCTCTCGGGGTCCCCAGCTCCTCCATCATAGAGGGGTAATATTAGTCCCTGGATTAGTTTGCTGCGGCTGTCAGAAAGAAGTCCCGCAGACCGGGGAGTTCAGCAGCAGAAGCATACTGTCTCCCAGTGCTGGGTACCGGAAGTCCAAGAGCCGGGTGTCCACAGGGCTGGTTCCCCCGGGGACGGTGGGGGCATCTGTCCATGACCCTGCCGTAGTGTCCAGCGTGGTCTTGGGCCTTCCTAGGCTTGTAAACACATCACTCCAACCTCCAACTTCATCTTCACAGGGCGCTTTCTGTGTGTGCACCTGTCTCCATGTCTCCCCTTCTTATAAGGACTCGATCATCTCGGAGAAGGGCCCACCCGTCTTAACTGTTCCATCAGCAATGATTCCATTCCCAAATCGGGTCACGTTCTGAGGTTCTGGGGGTTAGGACTTTAACATACGAATTGGGGGGGACCCAATTCAACCCATAACTATTCCCCTCCCCCCCCCCATCTCTGCAAGGCCTACAAGCATCACAGAAGGCCATGCACATGAAAGTATGCAGGGGTAGATAAAGCAGACAGGATGGATGAGACCATGGGGTCTCTTCAGGCCATGGGGGCCCCAGGGATGTGATCATAGCACCTCCAAGAGGCCGGAGCCTTGGGGTGCCAGGGGTTCATGGTCATTCTGGAGCCCTCGGCAGAGAGCCCTGGTAGGGGTTTGGGGACAGCGTGCCCATGATCCCCTGAAACGCTTGGTGTAAAAAGTGTTTTCAGAGGCAGGGCCTGTCGGTTGGTCTGCAACTGGCTGGGGAGCCTTTGCTTTCTTTCCTGCCTCAGCCAAGGGTCTGCTGCGACCTACAGCAAATTTGCTTTAAACGGACTCTCTGTGCCTCCAGTGAGCATGCACACGCGTTAGGACTGAAACAGAAAGGACTGCTGCTAAAATAACTCAATCCCCTGTGTGGCCAGAGGGTTGCCCTTTCCTGCCGCCACACAGAAATAGGATGTGGTCTGTCCGTGCCAAGTAGCCCAGTTCAGCAGAGGTTGAGGGTCACCTGCCCCCGGAGCTGCCCCGGCTCCCCTCTCCAGCAGCCTGGGCCACCCTCTCTGCCTGCGCTCCCTCCCTCCTGGGACACAGGAGGTCGGAGCAACTTGTCCCGGGTCCCGCAGACAAGTGGCAGAGCCAGCATTCAGACCCAGCCAGTGTGGATCCCAAACAGCACACTTGCCTCACGCTGACACGGAGCCCCCCACGCAGACCAAAGGTCCTTGGGGTACGAGGTGGTGTTAAGGAAAGGACTCCACGGAGAGGCTTAGCCTGGGAGAAGTGTGGACGTTCCCACTTCATGCTTTAGATTTTTCCAACTAAGTGCCTTGAAGAAGAGGGGGCAAGTCCTGGGGAGCAAAGACCGAACCTGGGACAGGTGAGCCATTTGGAGCGGGGCGGCGGGGGGGAGCCCCCTCCTCTTGGAGAGGTCTAAGTAGCTTTTTGCATGAATTGATTGATTTTACGGGAAACATCAAGCATATAGACAAGCACAAACCATAAAAATCCTGCCACTATCTGGCTTTATCAAATGGAACACTAAACCATATTTACTTCGGATTTTCACTTCTAAGAAACGGAACAAAAGCTGAGCTCGGGTGTCCTGTGGACTACTCCGCCATCCTTCTCCTCCCAGAAGAAGCCGCTATCATGCAGGGTTCACCATCCGCATGAACATTTGCATAATTCCAGTGCACACTTACGTATCCGCGTGCATTTTGTAGTGCCGATCTGTAGGTTCTCAAGCTTGGCCCCCGTGGCATCATACCAGCCGTTCCTTGCATGGCTTGTTTTTTCCACTCAGTCTTATGGCTTTGTAACCATGTTGATACACGTGGCTGTGGTTCCTTCATTGTCACTGTTAAATAAACAGGCCACAATGTCAAAATTTTATTTTCGGGTTGTTTCCCATTTTTTTTTTTAATGTCACAAATGATCTTAGAAGAAGATTCCCCTACTGCCAAGGCTCCCGTGCTCCGCTGTGGCATAGACCAAGAAGTGGGGACGCCTGGGGCAATGAGGCAGGGGCAGCTTCAGCCCTTCTAACTACTGCCAAACTGCTCGGAAAAGTATTTCGCCAATTTATACTCCCACTTGTAAACGTTTGAACTCACCCCATCCTTGCCTACACTTAGTATTATCAGACTTTTACATTTTTACCAAGCTCATGGACATGAAATGGTGACTCACCGGGATTTCAATTTGCATTTCCCTTTATTAGCAGTGAGATTGAGTGGCTTTTCGTGGTTTTACTGTAAGGCCCCAAATCTTTAGGTGTCCCCCCCCACCCCGTGAGATTCAGGGGGAAGTGCAGAATAGCCTGAATTTAAGTCTTTGTCAGGGCTCTCATAACTCCAGACACTCTCCTAGCCCCGAGGTAAGATATTCCCCGTTGCCTGAACAGCCTGGAGTCGTTGATCTTGCGGAGGCTGAAGGGGAAGTGAGAGAGGAGAAGAGGCCTGTTCCACCCCATCCATTCACGGAGGCTGGGACTCAGAGCAGCACTCCGGGTGTTGACCCACGGCGTGGGAGGGCAGACCACTGCGGAGCTCCTCGGGGATGGCGCAGGAGCGCATGACAGCACAGGAACCTTCTGGAGAGAATATAAACAAGAGAAACAGTAAGATCAAGAGACTGCTCCCCTCTTGAGCAGAAACCACAGGGAAATTCTGGGTGATATACTCTAAGTAAACTCAGGGAAATGTAACAGACCGATCGAAAAGTACACAGTTTTAAGGGCTCAGCCCAATCAATTTTCATAGAGTGAACGTATTTGTGTAATCACCACCCTGCTCTAGAAAAGAATATCACCAGCACCCCGAAATTTCCTCTCGTCTCCCCTACAAGCTCCCTCACTACTCCCTCTCCCCTCCAAGGTAGGGCTACCTTTACACTTTGTAATAGATTATTCTGGCTATTGGAGGGTAGGAGAACTATGTTCTCTGGATCTTCCCTTAAACCTCACTAGGGAAGTTACCTGAAGTCTTAGGTCATCATAAACCATAGGAATGTTGAACTATTTGAGCATATAGCCTCCAAGCATAGCAAGGTGGCTGAGGTCCCATGCTGCGGCCTCCCAGAGGGAGGGAGGTTGGTGGTGGGGACAGGGGTGGAGCCCTGGGCTGGGGAGTGGCTTGGGGCAGTGATCATTTACTAACTGGCAGGACGGTTGGCTCTTCTGACATGTTACTACCCAGCATGGACTTGCTATGTGTGCAGCCGAGGCTCGGCAGAGGGTGTGAGAGAAATGAAGCCACTTAGAGGCTTCTGCTGTGCAGGGGAGGGAGGGCGGTGGCTTGGTGTGACTGTGGAGAGACAGACAGAGAAATGAATGGCTTGTCAGGATATATTTTGGTGGAAGAATTTACAGGACCTGGTGATGGATTGGAGGCGGGGGTAAAGGTGAATGAAGGAGGTCGTGAAGGACAACGCCTAGGGTTCTGGTACATTGGCCAAGACGGGGTTGGTGCCCAGACGAGGAGCAGAGTGAGGGTGAAAATCAGGAGCTCTGACTGGGACATGTTACATCCGAGGTGCCTCCAAGCCCAGCATGTGGAAATGTCACATAGAGAACTGGAAATAGAGTTTTGGAGCTGAAAGAAAGATCTGGATTGAAGATGTAAGCCTGGAGTCACTGGCTTATGAAAGCTGCTTAAGACCGTGGACGTCAATGAGATTCCTAAGGAGAAAACCCAAGGACCTGTTAAATAACCTCGAAGTGTGTTAATGATATGAAGGCTGTTTTTAAGAGTCCTTATCTTTTAGACAAATATACCAAATGTTTACATGCGAAGTAATGGGTAGTATGGGATTTACCTCGAAGTAAACCAGGGGAAGAATGACCATTATGAACATGTAGGCCTTAAGCTGGTAATTGTTGAAGATGGGTGATGAGTACATAAAGGGTTCATTATACAATTCTTTCTATTTTTATCTATGTGGGAAATTTTCTATACTGAAAAGATTGAAAGAAAAACAAGGATGTAACATAGAGCCGCGAAGACCTCCGGCATTTGGCAGTCCGATGAGGGAACGTGGAAAAGCCCGCAAAGGAAACAGAGGAAGAAAGCCAACCAGTAGAATGGGGTCCCTGAAGTTAACAAGAAGGAGGGACCAAAGAAGGAACAAGATGGCAACCGGCCTATTAGGGACTCAGGGGGCAAGTCGGACAGATGTTTAGTTGTGGCTGCTGGGTTTAACAATATGGAGGCCACTGGTGACCCCAGCAAAGGCAGTGCCGAGAAAGCAGGTTTAGGGTCAGGCGTCCACCTGGAGTGAGCTAAGGTCAGGAGACATGAGAGAGGGCAGGAACATGTGTGGAAAGCTCTTTGACAAGCCTGACTGGGGACGCGAGCAGAAGGCAGGCAGCTGGGAGTAAGGTCTTCTTTTGCAACGGGGGAGATAGACATTTTGATCCAAGAGAGAAGGAGAAATCAAGGCACGGGGCTCCAAGGGAGCCCTAGCCTCTTGTTACGGGAGGGAAGGGGAGAAGCCCGTTCTGAAAGAGCCCGGCAGGAAGGCTCGCAGGCCAGTGCCCAGCTGGTGGCTGCTCTTCCGTCTTCCTGGAGCAGGACATTGGGTCCCCCGATGCGTAGGATGGAAGCGCACATAGGACAGTCGGGGAGAGTGCGGTCTGCTTGAGACGGTCGTGGAGAATGAGCCGTGGGCCTGTCACAGGAACCCCGTCAGACTGTCCCCTCCCCAGTCACCGCTTTGTGAATGTGGATTCTAATTCTTGTTACAAACTGCTCACCGATGCTGCCGGAGGACCGGGACAAGGGAGCCGGGAAGGAACGCATCACCGCACTCGGGTTGGAAGTCATTGTGACACCGAAGAGAGTGGACCCGTGCCCTCGGAGCTAGAGGCCACCTGTGAACAAGAGACAGGGTCAGGACTGACTCAAGACAAGGTCCCAGGAGCGACGGCTGTCCCCACGCTTGGCAATGATGTGTGAAAACACCGTAACTCCGAACTGGGGATATCAAAGAGCAAAGTAGCTGCAATGATTGGCTTGATTCCATATTTCACAATAAAACATTTTTACCTTTTCTCTTTTTCCATAAACTGTGTATTTATAATCGGGCAGAAGGAACAGAGATGGGTGAGAGTTTCTGGTTAACGACTAGCACTTCTCTCTTGGTTTTTCTTTATTGCTTTAGAAAATTGATCTTAACTATTTTTCATTACCTCCCCCTTTTAAAGGCTGATACACCCCCCCCAACTGGCTGTCTCCCCCCAGCCGGCAGTGCGTGTATTAAACAATGAAAGTAGCCACAAGCCCGTAGGCACGTAAGGCCCTGCACTTTCTAGGCTATGTCGTCAGCCTCGGCTGGCCGGAGCTTCAACCAGGCTCATGCTCCATGCGGTTAGCAAGACAGGAGGGTGGCTCTTTTCACTTTTCTGTTTAATCTCCACTTGCCAGGTGAAGAACGTGGGGATCCGGGCGGAGACATGATTTGCGATGACTACCTGGCTTGGTAAAGGCAGTTTACCGTGGAGCCTATCATCCGGCTCCCTGGTCAGGGCTCCAGGAGTCAAGGGTTGGGGTCCGAGGGCTGGAGAGGCTCGGGGGCCGGGGGCTGGGTGGCAGGAGGGACCCCAGGATGAGAGCTCTGGTCGGTGCTCGGGCGCCCTCTCCTGGTGTCCCATGGTTAACCCATCACAGCGGGGGGTTTGAGCAGGAAGACTTCCTGTCCTCAAAGATGGGGCCCTCCCAGGGCCAAAAGCTGTGAACAGCTCCTTCCCTGCCAGAGAAAACCAGAGGCCTGCCAGGCTTGGGCCATCGCTTAGACATGCTCCAAGTTAGAACAGAACTCTGCTTTTCTTGAGCCATGAGGAAAGGGCCAAAGAAAACACTAGAGAGACCCCCAGCTCTGGAAGCCCAGCCCCTGCCCCCAGCCTCTTACCACAGCCTACCCCTCTGCAGAGAGACAGTGACGGATCCAGTGACTCACTCCTCCCCAGGGAGCAGTCTGTGGAGGAAACGGCCTGAGGAGTGCATGGGAGGAACTCCGTATGGACAGACCTCAGGAAGGTCCTGGTCTCCAGGAAGGAAAAACAGAAGGACTGAGATCACCATAGCTGGCAAGAGTGCTATCTCCAGGGTGTGCGGGTGCCTGGTGAGTGGCCGAGGGAAGGGCGGTGAGGGCCTCGGCTGCACAGGGAGCCAGCTTTCCTGGCCATGCCGGGACACCTCCTCTAGCTTGGTGGCGGGGCAAGGACAGACCCAAAGGGTCCTGTGTGCTTCTGCAGACACAAGATCGTGGGATCGCCTGGTCAGGGGTGATTTGCTGATCCCATCTGTGTCACCACCTGTGGACAGAATCATTTAGATTTCACTTGCTAACATTTCTAAGGACTTTCATTTTGGATTTCTTCCCAAAAGAAAAGCCTGAGTCCTGATTCTTCTATGTCTCAAACCGCATCTTTGCAAAGAATAACACATGAAGTAAAAATAAAACAAGGAAACCATGCAGACCTTCAAAGTCACGCTCCCTTATTGCCAGAGCCCTGGCACCCCCGTCCCAGACCCTCGGAGACACATCTGTGTCGGCTCTCAGTGTTGGCAGGGCAGGAGAGAGGAGGGCAAGGCCAGCTGTGTGGGGCTCCCGAGATGCTCTGGGTGGGCAGCTTCTCAGCCGAGACAGGAAAGTTCCAGGATGGAGCTCCTGGGAGGGAGTACTCCGTCACCTTTCCTGGGGCATGAGAACATGAGTGGACGCAGGGAGACAGATGCCGCGGTGCCTGGCACAAGTCCAGAAAGGCGCTCCCCTCTTCCTGCGTTCACGCAGCCATTCCTTCTGCCCCCGCGGGCAGATGCAGGGTGCCCTCTGGTGCCCGATGCCGGGGTGGGCTCCGGCATAGATCCAGAGAGCAAGGAGACGGTCCTTGCCCGTGAGTGGTTCCTGAGGCCAGAGGAAGCCTTGAACAACTATCGCTCTGTGACATGATGCAAAACACGCCCCAGTGCTGTCCCAGTCCCTGGGTTGTGCTATGGGAACACCCCGCGTTTCCCATGCTGCTGGGGTACCTGCTCCCCCACTTCCTTCAGGGGCTGCTCCAATCCTCTGTGCTGGAGACCTTCCCTGACCATGCCCTATCGCCCCAGTCCTGTCCCCTGAGCCTGCTTTATGTTTCTTCAAGGCACATATTACCACCTCCTGGGCTCACACTAATTGATCATCTTGCCCAGAGTACACCAGTTCCATGAAGGAAGAGACATGTACTGCTCACCTTGGAGCTGGACAGTGCCTACTTGTTAGAAAGAGGGAGGGGGGCAGGGAAGGCGGGCAGGTGCCGTGACTCTTCAGATCTGAGAAGGGCTTCCAGGACGAGGTGGCCTAGGGCCAGGTCTTAGAGCAGGAGTAGGATTTTCCCGGGTGGAGAAGAGAGGACAGGTCATCAGGCAAAGGGAAGGGCTCCTACAGAGTTAAGTAGACTGGAAGGAGCCATAGCCCAAGTGGTAAGAGCTTGGAGCAGAGCTACAGGAGAGGAGGCCACAGACATGGATGGCCCAGCTCCTGAAGAGTCCTGAGGGTCAGCGCCGTGTCCTCGGGCTAGAGGGAATTGTCTAGAGTGGCTAAGCAGAAGACAAGGAAGGGCGGGGTGGGCTGGAACGGAGAGATGCAACCCGGGAGGGGGCTTGTTGATTTAGCAGCTGTCGGGCAGTGCCAGCAGAGCGGGAGGAAATTCAGGGGGCCAGAGGGTCCCCAGCACACGGATGTAGCCCACGCAGAGCCTGGGAGGCTTCGTGGAGGAGACACGCTCTATGCAGGCCTCTGGAGGCCCCCAGACCACACCAGAAGGCAGGTGAGCTCTGGCTCTGGTGGATCCCGCTGCCACTCGATCGGCAGGGTAAGAGGAAGGACGAAAGGGCTGGAAGGAAGGCACCAGGGCAAGCTCTCAGCAGCTGACGGCCTCCCAGATGGGCACACTCGCCCCGCACCGCCAAGAGGGCTCATTCTTGCCAGGAAACCCCTGTGTCGACAGGCCCACACCCCCAGCAAGCCTCCCCCTCCCTTCTGCC
This sequence comes from Ursus americanus, assembly GCF_024610735.1. Lineage (NCBI taxonomy): Eukaryota > Metazoa > Chordata > Mammalia > Carnivora > Ursidae > Ursus > Ursus americanus. The sequence goes on along the minus strand of NC_142145.1, from coordinate 25,436,674 downwards.
TGGGCTGGCCTTGAGTCTCCTCTGCCCACCGCCCCCCTTGCCTGGTGCCATCTCAAGGCCGGAGACTCGCCCCAGACACAACTCAGCCATCCACCCGGCTCCCAGGGCCCTCCTTGGCTCTGTGCCAGGCCAGGCCCTGCTCCCCCCGCCATGAGGACGGTGCTGGGTTTTGGGTCTCTCCAGGCTAAGCAGAGGCTGGGGGGAGAGGAGGCACGGGGGCTGGGTCTCCTCATGTCTTTTGTAGCCCCTTGGCCATACTGCTTTCTCCATCCCCTCCTTCCCACCCCCACACAGGAGAGGGGGGCAAGATGCACCCCAACACAGGCGCCTCCCCCGCAAGACCCACCCACAGCCAACATCAGGCTCTGGAGGCCTTGCAGCGCGACACAAACGCTGACAATGAGCAAGTCCTCAGACGTCACCCCACCCAACTTTGGGGAGTAGGGGAGACACATAATCTTATATATAGCACTGCTCCTTATAGCTCTAAAGTCACTTTTTGGTGCAAAAACATAAAAAATGTATTATGTATGACTTGATATCACATTTGATATATTTAGATAATTTTTCAGAAAAGAAAACCAACAACACCTCTCTGGGAAGGAGAAATTCCCTTCTCCCCCAAATTGCCAGGTTATTCTCGGCGCCTTCCTGGCTCTCCTCTGGCGAGTCGAGGGGTCGGGCCCCCGCTCCCAGCCCCAGGAGCCTGGCTCCGGGGAGAGGCGAGCGAGCAGCTCTTCCTCGGGTGCGCACGCCCCACCGAGGGGTGTCAGATTGATGAACTTCTTGATGGTAGAGAGCTCCCTAATGTTTTTCTTCGCAATGTCTCGGCTCTAAACGATCGTGACCCAAGGCAATTTACAGTTACTTCCATTTTTTTTAATGAAGTCTGATTTAATAGTCGGAATGGTTAATGGCCTCGTCTGTCACACATAATAAAACAGAGCCTAATTGTATTTTAAAAAGGCCCTTTTGGTATGAACAGAAGCAACAACTTGATTGCATTCTGAGAGAGGGTTTTGGTGTGTGCTAAGATGGCTTCCCAAGGGCACCAGACTTGTCTCCCTGGGTTGCCATTCACCCTCCCTCCCCCACCCTCCCCCCACACCCATAGGCCTCGCTTCTAAAGGAATTTCTCAATTCCCCCAGCCAGTTAAAACCCGTGGCCATCCTGCCAGCTTCCTCAGGATGCCCGTCCTGGGCTCCCAGGGCTTTTCACACCCTACCATAATTATAGCCCTGCAGGCCCTCCCACAGAAGAAAATGGCCTGACACCCATTTTATACCTGGGAAAACTGAGGCTGGCTTGCCCGCCTGGCCCGGAGCCCCAGGGCTGTGAGTCAGTGCCTCTGGTAGGCTCTGCTGTCAGCTCCAACCACCGACACTCTCCACCCAGCCAGTCGGCCCGCTGGCACTCCTCCCTGTGGCAGCATGGGGCCCCTGTGAACCAGGGGGGCCTGTCCACGCGGAATCACGGTGGCTGACCCCCAAAGGCAAAAGCCATAAGGACACACGAGAGAAGTGATTCACCCACGAACACAGTTTGTTCAAAGGGACCTGAGGTGAAATTTGGGGTCCTCGAGCCAATAACACACTTGCCTTTTATAAAATACAAAAGAAGCCTCCTTTCCAAGAGTCTGGAGCCTGGGGCGCCCTGCACAAGCCCACTGAGGCAGGTGTCACAGGGAAGGGCCTGAAGATCCAGGGCGGCCTGGCCGAGGCGGCTAGCCAGCACCATGCTGGGTACACGGTGACCCTCTCCCTGGGACTGAGAGATAGTGAAAGGAGCACTGGTCCCGGAGTCATGAGGCCATGGGCTGGTTTGCCACCAACCAGCCAGGCGACCTTGGGCTTGTGTTCCCTGCCCGAGGGCCAGCTTTCCCGCTGGAACACACATCCTTGCTCTTCACGCCTGCCCTTCCCCACCGCCCAGCTGCGGGGTCATCGCCTCCAGGCCCTTGCCTTCAGTGGGAGCTTGGCCAAGGGCGGCTAAGGGTGCCAGGCAGGCCCACAGAGTCTGTCTGGAGTGAGACCAGATTCCTGCAGAAGAAATGCCTGGCCAAGGGGGTGGCTTGGCCTCGCCGAGGCATGCACCCTGCGATCCTGGGAAATGGGGCCTGTCTGCACACTCCTATCCTTCGTCCTGTAGCCTCTTTTAAGGGCTGGTGCCCAAGCGGAGGCCGAGGAGGAGCGTGGAACATGCGGGCTCTTGTCCAGTGTCCTTGGCCAGAAGGGTGGGTGGCTGGGGGAGGGAGCCAGGCAGGACGGCTGGGCAGAGGGCCCGAACGCTGGCGCCAGAACGTGCAGATGTGTCTGCCGGCAGGGCCCATGGCTGCAGGCTCAACCGACTTCTCAAATCAGGGCAAGGGGGTCACGAGGATGTGGAGCCTTCTAACCCCTTGCTGCTACTATGCACAGGAAAAAAAAAAAATGGGCTTGGAGTCGGCCAGACTGGGTTCCTGCCTGCCCAGCTTCCAAAACGTGTGCTTGGACCGCCAGCTACCAGGACGTGGAGGGACGAGCTGAGCACGCAGGACCACCCTCACCCAAGCACAAAGCCGCAGGGCTTAGCAGGAGCAAACATGTGGGGGAAATGGGGAGGAAGCATGTGCTCGCTTCCCTCTCTCTCTCTCTCCCCCTGTCTGTCCAATCTGCAAGCTGAAAGGACAAAAGTGAGTAGCAGAAATGGCTGCAGCAGAGGCTCTGCTGGAGAGAAAATTAAAACGCGAAGAGAAAGCTTGAGGACTCTCAGGGTTGCCAGAAGTGACAGCTGGGCACGGGGACACGTCTCAGGGACACGAGAAGGAATGATTTCCTCCCGATTGTCTCTGGCAGCCCTCCGGCAACTATAAGTATGGTGAGGAACCTCAGGATGATCCTGGCATCCCCCTTCCTTCCCTCCTCACCCAGCCCCAGCCTCATGAAACACACCCGGTGTGTGTTGTCCTTGTCCCCTGCCCCCTCTGTCATGCCTCTCTAGTGAAGTCCCAGGGCTGGGTAAGTCCGGCATCCATCCTCTCCGCTCCTGCACTTAGACAGGGAACAGAGCTGGAGAGAAGCACGCAAGCAGGCTGTATCCTTCAGTGTCGGTCACGCTGCAGTAACAAACAACCCCCAGACCTCAGGGCCTTGCCACTGCAAAGGCTCATTCTTCACTCAGAGAGAACAGGTGCACCGGGGGCGACTCCTCCCCGACGTCCTCGCTCTGGCATCTGGGTCGTTGGGCGGCCTCTGTCTGGGATAGGGGCAGGCTTGAGTTAGAGAGAAAAGAGAACATGGTGACCACACCTGATGTCGCAGAGCTTCTGCTTCCGAGGGACACGCAGCGCTTCCCCTCATAGTTCCCTGATGAGTCCAAGTCCCCTGACCAAGCCTGATGTCATTAGGGCAGGAAAATAGCGTTCTCCCCCAGAGAGGGCTTGTGACTACTTTTGCAGAATAGTACAGTGTAGCCAACGGTGGGAGTACGGTCTCACTTGCAAGGCATGCCACTCACCTCGAAGGGGCTCTGGTGCCTCCAACGGGCCTCCATCGGCCCTGTCCATTCGTCCCCTACACCCCTAAGTCTCTATTTGACGTCTTCCGCAGCCTTCTCACATACTCAAGCCCCCCCACCAATTCCACTCTAGCTGATGACTGTCCTTAAATCACAGAAGAGACAGAGGCAACCAGAAGAAACCTTTCAATGCTTTCAGCACCAAAGCAACCAACTTAAAGCCCAAGCGTGCACTCCTGCCTCCTCTCCCCTGTCGTCCTGACCTCTCTGTGCTCCTATCCAGATCCTCTTCTACCTGAGTACGAGACTCCATCCCCCTCAGCTCCTCCTGAACACCCCTGTCTCCCTGACACCCGCCATGGTCCCTTCTCTGCTGCATCATTCTTCTTAGACTCAAACATGCTGCTTCACCTCCATCTAAAAACACTCTCTTGACCCCACCTCCCTCTCCAGCTCCCACCTCGCATCTGCTTCTTTTTCTGGCAAACTTCCTACAAAATGTTGCTCTGCTCTGTCTCCAGTTGCTCAGCGGCCCTTCTCTCTGGGCCCGCGCCACCACCCACAGAAACGGGTCTTCCTGGGCCGCCAGCCCACTCCATATGGTTAATCCGATGGCCAGTCTGTCCTCCCCTTCCTCAGCCACCAGCAGAATTTGACACAGACGGTCCTTCTGTCCTCCCTGGACCTTGATCTCAGGGACAATGCTATCCCTTTGTTGTCCAATTCCACTGGTCACTTCACTTGACCTCCTTCCTAGCTGCAATTCATCCTTCTGACCCCTAAACTTCAGAGAATCCAGGGCTTAATCCTCATACCTCCTCTCCATCCACACCCGCTTCCTCGGTGGGCTCACACACACGGCATAGATCACCACCTGCACCCTGATCAGGTCTACACTGCCTCCCGGCCCCATCATCGGCCCTGAGCAGATTCATCAATGTAACTACCTGATCAACAGCTCCATTTGGACACAAGTAGACATGTCCAAAACCAAACTCTTGATTTGAACCCTAAACCCGCTGTTCCCAATTGACTGTTGTTGACTTGACGGTTGTCTCAGTTCTTGGCAGCTCCATTCTTCAAGTTATTTGGGTCAAAAACGACAAGCATTCCTTGACTCCACATCCTGTTACTGTGCTCCCTGCTGCTGTCCTCGTCCTCCTCCAGGAGGGAGTGATTCTTTAAGTCTAAGTTAAAGCAAATCGTCCTCTTCTTAAAATCCCCCAAGGCTATCACCGCAGAGTAAAACCCAGTGCACCCATCATGAATAACAAAGGCCTGTGTGATCTGGCCCATTGCTCCGACCTCTCTGTACCTCCAGGCCTGCACCTCAGCCACCCCTAGTCCCCAAACTCGCTAAGCAACTCCCACATGAGGCCTCTGCACCTGCTTTTCTCTCAGCCTAGAATGTTCCTCCCCCAGATACCCCCTTGGCTTGCTCCCACGCGTCCCTACTCAGATGTCTCTCTATCACAGAGGTCTCCCCTGATCACCCCATATAAAATAGGCTCCTCACAACTTCTGTCACTTTATAGTCCCCTGCCCGGCTTGATTTATTTTCATATCATTTATCACATGTGCTTTTTCTTTTTTTTTTTTTTGGGTCTCTCATCTCTCTCCCCAAAATAGAATGTAAATGCCAAAAGAAGAGATTTTATTTGTTCTGTTCATTGATGTAGTTCCAGCCCCTAGAGCAGTGCTTGGCATGGAGTGGGCCCCCAATAAATATTTGTTGAATAAATGAATGTGTGAATGAATCCGTGGGGAAGATGGCAGAGCACAGAGACAGGAAGTAACTCCCTCCCTTGCCACTCAGGGCCTAGGCTATTTTGAGACTTCTATTTTGTAAGACATTAAGCTTCTTTACTACTTAGGCCATTCTGAGTGGGGTTTCCGTTCTCTTCAGCCACTAGCATCCTCACTGAATCACTGCCATATAGGCCACTGCACAGGGAGCAAGAGTTCACAGGACCCAGGCAGGAGAATCCTGCCAGCAGCCAAGCCGAGTGGAAGTCCATCCATGGCAGCGTGGGGTCAGGGAGCTGCCACTTCGGATATGGTTTTAGGGGCCTCTCCCCCAGCTTCACATCTAATATGGTGGGACCATGCCTCCAATTCCAGCACTATGCTAACAGGGCACCACAAAACCCCAGTCATCCAGAGTCATGGGTAAGGAGCTTGGAGAGAGAAAAGGTCACACTAGAACTCTGGTTCTTCCCCCACAGAGCAGCCCCCTCAGCCCTGGTCCATTCTACTGCAAGGACAGATCAGTGTCACTCTTCTTCTGGAGAGAGATGGAGAAAGAACCAGGTAGTAGTAGGCCATCCCTATGGGCCAAGCATCCTATATGCATTTTACTATTTGATCTTCACCTGGAAGGGGGCATAGAGTATGGGTTATCTCCTGACACTATCCTTCTTTTCTCTCTTGTTAAAATTCTCTTAAACTCACTCTGATCAGGCCTTTACCCCCATCACTCCACCAAATAAACTTCTGTTGCATTTTTCAGTGGCCTCCAGGATGCTAAACCCAGTGATGCCTTCTCAGTCCTCATCTAACTTGACCTCATAGCATCAGCAGTATTTGACAGGTTGACCATTCGCTTCCCCCAACACCACATTCATCTGCTCTTCCTGTTTCCTTTTGGGCAGTGCCCTACCAGTGTCCTTTGCTGGTTCCTCCTCATTTTCCCAACCTTTGGAAAGAGGAGTACCCAGAAGCTCAGTCTTGTATCTCCTCTCTCAGTATTCATACCACTTCCTTGAAGATCTCATCCATTCTATGACTTCATATTTATCTTCTATTATAGACAATGTGTGTGTCCCTCCCCACCACCCAAGTCCATATGCTGAAGCTTGCATCCCCAGTGTGGTGCTATCTGGAGAGGGGGGCCTTTGGGAGGTGATTAGCTAATGAGTGTGGTGCCTTCATGATGGGATTAGTGCCTCTATAAGAAGAGGAAGAGACCATGGCCCTCTCTCTTTCTGCCATGTGAGTATATGACAAGAAGGTGGCCATCTGCAAGCCAGGATGAGAGCTCTTACCAGAACCTAACCCTGTGGACACCTTGATTTTTGGACTTCACAGCCTCCAGAACTGTGAGAAATAAATTTCTGTTGTTTAAGCCACCCAAACTATAAAGTATTTTGTTATGGCAGCCCCATGAAGACACCTGCATACTTACCCATCTGGTGTTCTTCCTCTCTTTCTACATGGTATCATTTCCATTCTGGTATCATTTCCTCTCAGCCTGAGGTACTTCCTTGACTATCTTTCCTTGTGTGGGTCTTGCTGGCAACAAATTCTCTCAGCTTTTGTTTATTGGAAAATGCCTTTATTTCATATTCATTTTCAAGATATATTTTTGCAGGATATAGACTTCTAGGTTGACAGGGTTTTTTCTTTCAGGACTGTCAAGATTTATTCATTGTCTAATAACTTATTTTTCTGATGAGGAGTCAGTCATCATTCCTACTGTGATGTGTCTTTTTTTCTCTTGCTGCTTTTAAGATTTTTGCCCCTCATCTTTCGTATGCTCGCTTAGCAGTTTAACATGTGTATCTAGTGTGTTTTAAAAATATTTATCTGGTTTAGGATTCATTGATATTCATAGATTTGTGGGTTGCTTCTTTTGAGGAAACTTGGAAAATGTTGGCTACTATTTCTTCAAATATCTTTCTGCCCTAATCTCTCTTCTCCTTCTGGAATTCTAGCTACTTGAAAGGCACACTTTTTGATACAGGTCATTGAGGCTGTATTCATTTTTTTCAATATCTTTTTCTCTGGGGGCTTCCTTTGTATATTGACTGGTCTTCAAGTACATGGTTGAATCCAATCTTCTAAATTTTGATTGCATATGTTGTATAATACAGTTCCAGGATTTCCATTTGGTTCTTTTTAAGAGTTTTCATATTTCTCCTGAAATTTCCCTTCTCTTTACCAATTAATCCATTATTCCTGTTGGTTCTTCAAAAACCACATTTATTTTAGAGTCCTCGCCTGCTGATTCCAGCATCTGTGTTATATCTGTGTCTGCTTCTGTTGACTGATTTTTCTTTGACTATGGGTTACATCTTTCTACTTTTAAAAATTCCTTATAATTCTGGATTGGATGTTGGACATTATGAATGATTTATTGTAAGGCTCTAGATTCAGTTATCTTCCTCTGAAGAGTGTTCTGTGCTATTCTAACAAGCTATTAAATTACTGGCAGATCATCTTAATTCTGAGATGGCTTAATTTTAGGATCTCTTATGGTGGGTTTATTTCAGTTTTGTCCTTAGTTGTAGAGTGGATCCCTTAGTCCTGGGATATAGCTTTACTTCTGAAGTGTGGACTTTCTGGAGTTTCCACGGAAAGTCTGAAACCAAAGCCCCACTAACTTGAGTGAACGGGAAGCTGACATTTCTCCTCAGTCCTTTCAGCTTTCCAGTTGTTGATTTCCCTGAGTCACCTTGGAGTTTTGAGACCCACAAACACAGTTAAGGAGTCAGGCAAGGATTTGAGAAGAGTTTATATATGGATTATAGGGCTCCCTGCCCTATGACTCCCCCTTTCCTCCTCAATTTCCAGCTTCTCTAAAAGACTTAGCTCAGTAAATCCTTATCTCTGCTTCTGTTCTTTCACTGTGCATTGTGTGGGCCAGTCAGTACCTTCAGCAAAACACTTGTATAAATGTGGGCCTCATTCAACGTGTTTCCCTTCTCTCAAGGATTGAATCTCCTCCAGTAGCTGTTTGCGTTAGGTCACTCTCCCATGCCTCCAGAGTGATCATTATCATCAGCACAAGAGTTAGTCTGCTACAAGCGACTCTGTGATTACCAGAGGCTGGAGGTTCCATCTCTTGGCTTTAGATACCAGCTATTATCTGACAACTCTCAAATTTATATCTATACCCTTGATATCCAGACTTGTATATTCAACAGCTTCTATAATGTCAAATAGGAATTTCAAACTATACATGAACATAAGTAATCCTTGATCATTTCCCTCACAAAATGACTCCATCTACAGTCTTCCCCATCTCAGTAAATGGTAACTCCATCCTTCACAGCAAACTTTGGAGACATCCATGCTCCTCTTTTTTCCTCACATTCCACAGCCAAACCATCAACAAATTTTTAAATGCATATCCAGAATGAAATAAAACATCTGAGATTTGCATAAAAATAAAAGGGAAAGGGAAAGGGGGTGGGAATATAAATGAAACAGAATCAGCCACGAGATGGTAATTGTTACAGCTGGTTGATGGGTATATGGTTACTTGTTATTCTATTCTATTGTATAAAGGTTCAAAATATCATATATATAATCAAACCGCCTCTCACTACCTCTCTCATTACCACCCTGGTCTAAGTCCTCACCACCCCCTCCCTGGATGATTTTGTATGGCTTCTATCCTTGCTTCCATACAGATATGCCACTCTCAGCTCGAAACCCATTAATGGCTCTCAGGCTTATTTACCTTAAAAACAACCCCACAAAGACCTTAGGATTGTCTACAAGGCTCATTGTTACCTCTCTGTGTTTATCTTACTCTTCTACCTTCTTGCTGATAAGTAGTTCCTAAGATGTTTCCAAATTTGAGGTTTTCAACTGTTTGTCATGATTAGATTCAGGTTATGTATTTTGGCAGAGAGCTGGTGGTGGCCGAGCCTGGGTGGCAATATGAAAAGTAGTGTGTCCTCCATGGCCATTTGAACCCCTTTGCTCCAGAACCTCTGTGTGCTACTTTCTCTCAAGAACGTGTCTGAAGAAGAAACCACCCCAGTAAAAATGGCTTTGTTGGGCCCAGAGAAGAGAAGGGTCTTGCCAAGCCCAAATAGCTATTGGTGACAAGTGGGTATGAGACCTTAGGTATCCTGGGTTCCAACCCAGTGCCAAATCATTTCTAGTTAGTATAGTCTTGAAACCAAATCATGCCTGCCTCCTTTCCCACTCTCCAGGACTTCACCTTTCCACCGGCCCCACTGTTAATCCACAGGGGGTGGAAGCATAGGTTTCATGACCTCCAGGGTCTTTTCTCTCTTTAGCCTTCCTTCTTGCCTGCTTCCCACCCCTGCTGTGAAATTCAATGATCCCACCCCTCCTTCTCTGAGAGCCCCCTACACATATGTGCACACACACACACACACACCTGCACTCACACACAGCACTAAGCTCTCTCAAGGACCACAACCACAGTGTCTCCACCCATAGGACCTTCCAGAGTGACCCGTTAGACCCCTAGCCTCTCTCTCATACACTCCCCTACACCCTTTTCCACCCATCAGGCTCAAAAATTGCCCTTCCTATGTTCCCATTACTGTGAGTCCTTTTTGCTAACTGATCTAATTAATAACAACGCCACCTTGCCTTGGTAGTGGGGTGTTTGTTTCGTCACTGCCCTGGGTGAGAAGCGTAAGGAGCAGGCTTTTCAAGCTGCTCCTTTCCGATCCACTGAGCACAGGTGCTAGGGCACCCCCTCCTCTACCACCACTGTCCTCTCAGACTCCTAGAATGGGACCCAGGTCTCTAGACCCCATGCTAGTTTGATGCTCCCGATTCTATTCATTCTTACTCTAATATTAAACTGAGAAGTCAGTGGATGAATCCTACCCTGGCCCATAAATATTTGCATGTGTACCAGAGACTTCGGGAGCCACTAACAAGAATGACTAATTATGGGAATAACAGTCACTTGGCAGGGAGACAGGAGTGTTTTTTCCGGGACAGGCTTTCACCTAATTCCAAGGATATCAAATATATCTCTCTACTCTTTTCCTGGAATGTTGCTAGCTAGAGGGGTCTTGGGGCTTAGGTAAGATTTTGTACTCAGGGAACCTTCTTGTATAGATTCTGTCTTGCTCTTGCATGGACAACCCTTTCATCCCATGACAGCATCTACTTTGACCTCATGACACTGTGAAGAAAAGTAGAATGAACAGACCTCAGTGTGGGCCAATAAGAAGCCACTGACCTCAAGGTGGAAATAACTCACTATGTGCTCACGGGGGCTTGGGCTCTGAGCTCTAAAGCCTCCTTCCTTTGTTCAGTGTGTTATACCAGTGGCCACAAGGTAATGCAGGCAAATATACAGAACTAAAGGCTTTATTGATAAATCAACACATGATATGTTTCATGACAATCCATGACATGTTTAATGTGCTGTCTTTCATTAGCAATGCGGAGTCAGTGTGTTGTGTAAAATCACTACCAACACAGTGCTCTAAAGCAACATCTCCATCCGTCCTCCCCAGTGTGGGCGTGATGTATTGCCTCAGAGCATTCGCATCTCTGATTTTTCCTGACTAAATCTGTCGTTATTGCATAACCCAAAGGAGATTGTCTCAAGAAGCCTCAATCTGGAAAAATGAATGAATGAATGAATGAATGAAAGAATGAATGAATGAACGAATGAATGAATGAATGAACGAACAAACGAATAAATGAATAAATAACATTATCTGCATTTTCAAACTTGATGGCCCCTTTCTAGTCTCTAAAGCACTTTTGCAATCATTATTTGTTATTCCTGGTGTTCCTCTTCCATCCGCTATAGCCCAAGAAGAGAACCCAAGACTCACCACAGAAAGCACCCCGAATACAACAGCCCAAAATACTGTTCTGTCCGAAAAGAGTAGAAACCATGCAGATATTGCCTCTTCCTTCTCTCTACAAAGCCATGTCCATCCTCCACCCTGAACTTGAGGCTGTTCTGATCACCAACTAGTCCATCTTCCCAGGGGAGATGAAACTGTAGGGCAGGGGAGGCTAGTAGAGCAGTGGGCAAGACTAAGGAGATGGGGAAGGGGTTGCTATAGGAGGACAACTGGGAAAACACACCTTTTGATCCTCCTTCCTTCCCATGTAAACAGGAGCCAAATCCCCCAGATGGTAGTGAAGGGGCTGAGCAGAGCCAGGAACCTTCTAGTTCAAATCCCAGGTCTGCCACTTAAAACCAGATGACTTTGAGGGACCTGGCTGAGCATGTTTCCACACAGCTCCATAGAGATACAAATTAGAAGACAGCCTCCGCCCTCACGGACCAGAGGAAGTATGACTTGAATAAAAGTTCTTAAATCTGTGGATCTGTTATTTTCCGACGCGAGATGCGCTTCCAAGTAGAGACGGGCAATGCGGTGTCAGGATTGAGAGCTCAAGCTCTGACATCAAAAAGTCCTGGATTCAAATTCCCACTCTGCCACTTAGTGGCCCTGGACAAGACGCTTGATCGGTGTGCGACTCAGTTTCCCCTTCTGTGAAATGGGGCTATTACTAGGAGTGTTGTAAGGATTAAGGGAAATCATGTATGTAAAGCCGTTAGTGTGATGCCTGGCACACTGGCTACACCCAAGACTATCTACATATCTCAGTGAGCCCTGCTTTCTGGACTTCTCTTTAAAGAATTGATATTAAAGTCAATTTACAAACCACAAGGAAAAACAGTTTCATCGCCTCTGTTCCACCTTTACTGCTAACACCAAAGAGCACCTTATATGGTAATCAACCCAGTCATTTGTGGCTGCTTCCAACAGTCAGCGGCAGGCCCAGCCTGCGTAAAGAACATAAAGAACGACTAAAGGTGTCAAGGACAGGGCTCAAGGAGTTCTCAGTAATGTTCTCAACACCAGCATCACGTCACACAAACAAGTACTGTCCTCTGGCCCCTTTGCAGGAGACAGTGGTCCGTGGGGTGGAGACGCTCCGCACGATTATGGAAATAGGCAGTCTCGACGCAGGCTCACGACTTCTACAGTCTATTTTCCCAAGTCCCCTCCCCCGCCATCCCCACCCTCCCCTAAAGCATATGGCAGATGCCAGTTGGGTGGTAAAGGGATGTCGCAGTGTTCCAGGCCAGAGGCCGGCAGGGTCAGTGGGGGTGGGGAGGCACTGCATCATCCCTCCAGTCTGGAAACCAAACCGGGCAGAGGGTGAGGAAAGCCGCAGGGAATTGTAAGGGAGCCTAGCCGGTCTAGCTTTGTGCACTCATGAAGAACGGCCCACCCCTGGCCCCCCTTCCCAGGGAGCTAAAGAGGACCCAGAACCAGAAAGACAATTAAGCACTCTTGCGTCTGTGCCAGGTCTCCCAGACTCCTCTTCCCTCCGGGTCAGAGCTCAAGAACAGGGCAGTGACTCCAATCTTTTAAGAGCTTTGTTGGATGGCGTCCAATGTTCAGCCTTGTCTGGCTGTAATTCTCTTTAAATCTTCTGAGGCTTCCCCATTACTGAGCACTTCCCTGACCCTCTCCTTGCCTGATGATTAAGCCTGGAGGGAGAGGTTGTTTTTTTTTTCCCACCACCTACCTGTTATTTGGGTGGAGATTTCTTCTTAATTCTTCAGCCCAAGAGAACAAGCTACCTACTTCCTTTTGACTCACGGTCTGAGACATACTTGGACATGGAGTGGAGCAGACTTGCTACAGAAAACCTTTTAAAGAGAAGGCTGAGTATAATTTAAATGCGTAATAGATTTCTATCCCATTTGCCAAGAGCCATCCTAAAAGGGCCGATACAGTCTGTTAAACGCTGCTAATTATATAGTGGAAACACATACCCTTGCAGACATGAAGTCAGAGGGCTCCTGCCATTCCGACCTCCTAGACCAGTTCCTCTGAGCAGAGTCACAGCGGAACCATTGGAAAACACCCCGGCCAGGTAAACAGGGCCTATGGGATGGCCTCTCATCCTAGAAAGAAGGTACCTGACCCAGGAATACCAGGAACCAAGCATATTCCAGACGAGATCGGGCACGTTCAGGGTGGTATGGCCTTAGACCCAAGCATTTTCCAAAGTGTACATGTGAAAAGAAACCAAGTGGCTGCCATTCAAGCCCTGTCCCTGTTCATTCCAGAAGCTCTTGGGCTTTCTCCTTTTCCCCTCCTCCCTCTTCTCTACCACCCACCCCTGCGCCCAGCTTCCTCCATGCTCACATTCCCACCGTGCCTCTGCTCGGGCTATGTTCTCAGAGTCAAATGCTACCCCTCTCTGCCCACCTTGGCTTGACTTAATTGCTCCTGCTGGGACCCGATGGCACTTGGTGCCACAGAATCTGCTTTCGGTCTTCTGATTCCACACGGCTTTGTAACCTCAGTGGTTACATGCACGACAGCATATCAAGGTCCTCCCAAGCAGGCAGTACCCAGAGTTCTAGGCACAAAATCGGTGTTTAAAAAGACTAGTTGACCCACCCATATATTTGATTTAGAAAGGTAAATAATAGGGGCGCCTGGGTGGCTCAGTCGGTTGAGCGCCCGACTCTTGTTTCAGCTCAGGTCGTGATCTCAGGGTTGTGAGATCAAGCCCCACATCAGGCTCCACAGTCAGTGCACAGTCTGCTTGAGGTTCTCTGGCTCTCCCTCTCCCTCTGCCCCTCCTCCCACTCACACACACGTTCTCTCCCTCTCTCTCTCTTTGAAATAAATAAATAAAATCTTAAAAGAAAAAAAAAAGAAATGGAAATAATATAACGCCATGCATCAGCAAGAGCAGCCATGGACTAAACCTTGGGACTCTCACGCCATCATCTGTGTTCAGCATCATCGTCCTTGCACATGATTTGGGGGATGCAAATCATGGTTTTCTCACGCCAGAACAACTTCTGTGCCTGCCTTGTTCTCTAAAGACAGTAACTACTCACTTAGGGGTTCCTCTGTCAGAATGAGCACTACCGCCCCCCAAGGATCAGAGCACCAACGGGTGTTCGTTGAGCCCCTCTGCAGTGTCCCGAGCTTCAGCTGAGACCAGTCTCACCTCTAGTCCCCAGACCCAAATGTACAACAAAGAAGGTGAGAACAAGTTGCTGTCCATCTGCCTTTCAGGGACAGGGTGAGAACCACAGAGCTTATGGCCTCCGAGGTCGGAAGCCCACACTGCTCAGAAGGACCTCTCTCTGAACTCCACGGGAAGGCTTCTGCACCCTGAAGGGCCACTCCCTGTCTATGTGCTGAATTGGATTGATCCCCAATCCTGCCTCTCCCTACGGCTTCCACCCCAAATGCACATTTTAAGGCTTGCCAAAACCTGCGATCACAAAAGAGAGAATGAGAGCAGCTGATCGAGACCAGGTCCTGTGGAAGGCAGAAAGAAGGCGGTGTGGGGGCAAGCACACCACACATTTCAAGGAAAACAACTTAAAAATTAATGGGCTCTCAGGAAAGGAAGGCATCGCAAGAAAATCAATCGGGCTAGGTTTTCTGAGCACCTGTCAGTCGATCAAAACCATTCACTGGCTGCCTGCTATGCGTAAGGCACTGCCGGAAACGCTGAAGTGGACGCTCAGATGTAGCTTATGTATAAAAAAGAAATGTTTGGGAAAACCTGATTTTAGCCTCTGCTAACACAAGTGGAGCAATCAAATCTAAACCACACTTCCTGAAGGCCCCTTATACTTACCCACTCGCTGTCCAGGTTCCCTTCGCAGATGCTCGTGTCAGTGTCTCCCAGTGCCCCCAGTCTCCCAGTGCCCCCAGTCCCCCAGTCCCCCCAGTCTCCCAGTGCCTTCAGTATTCCAGTGTCCCCAATCCCCCAGTGCCCCCAGTCCCCCAGTCCCCCCAGTCTCCCAGTGCCACCAGTCTCCCAGTGCCCCCAGTCCCCCAGTGCCCCCAGTCCCCCAGGGCCTCCAGTCCCCCAGTGCCTTCAGTCCCCCCAGTCTCCCAGTGCCACCAGTCTCCCAGTGCCCCCAGTCTCCCAGTGCCCCCAGTCCCCCCAGTCTCCCAGTGCCCCCAGTCGCCCAGTGCCCCCAGTCCCCCAGTGCCTTCAGTCCCCCCAGTCTCCCAGTGCCACCAGTCTCCCTGTGCCCCCAGTCCCCCAGTGCCCCCAGTCCCCCAGTGCCCCCAGTCCCCCAGTGCCTTCAGTCCCCCCAGTCTCCCAGTGCCACCAGTCTCCCAGTGCCCCCAGTCCCCCAGTCCCCCAGTCTCCCAGTGCCCCCAGTCCCCCCAGTCTCCCAGTGCCCCCAGTCCCCCCAGTCCCCCAGTCCCCCAGTCTCCCAGTGCCCCCATGCAAGTTGCCACGCATGCATCTTGCGAGCATCCAAGCACACAGCCAGCGATGGGGGCAGGTCATTTTCCATAGCAGTGGGTAGGGAAGACTTCACAGAGGAGATCAAATTTAAACTGGGTCTTGAAGGATGGATAAATGTAGAAGGCCAGATAAATGTGGAAGGCCAGAGAGCTTTCCGAGGCAGAAAGGAGCTCAGGATTTCTCTGTTAGGCCAGATCAGCCTAATTAGAATGCGATGAATGCTCTCTCACCGGGATAGACAGATTCTGAAGGGAGTGCTGGGAAAGGGCCTCGAAGTGAGGGAAAAAAGGGCAAAGGTCCGTGGTGGGGGTGACATCGGAACTGGGTTTGAGGAATGACTAGTGACACTAAGCTGTCAAGGGAAGGGCCTTCAAGGTACTAATGCCAGAACAGACAAACACGGAGGCCGGAAAGAGCAAGTCCAGGGCAAGAGTGTCTCCGTGGGGCCAATACTTTGATAATATCAAAGACCCCGTGTTCCTTGTCGATGTCTCTACCCACCCGCCCAGTCTGTCCCCTAAAGCTAGGCTCACAGATTAGTAATGGCACGAAAGGGAAGGAGGTATACTGGGGTAACAACAGTCACTATTCAGCTGTCACCCTCAGAGTCTTTCATCGTTTTATTATTCTTTGGCATCTCTAGGAAGATGATAAGGAGTCTTGAAAGTCGGGTTTTATTGAGAATGAAAAGGGAGATTTACATTTTTAAGAGCCCCATTCACATACTAAAAGCAATGCTTGGACAGCTGTTTGTCTCTAAGCTGTACTCAGAGGGAACTTAGCCGACGACGCTAGGCTAAAAGCAGAGCCCCTTCATTAGGGAGAGAGTAGAATGACTCTTAAGACAGGGAGACTCAGAAAGGAAGAGTGGGTTGTAGAGAAGCTAGGACACGTGTGACTGCACCCGCATTCCTGAGGCCAAACCTGGAGTATGCGATGGGGGGCATGGGGGCGTGCATGGGGAGGGGTGGAGAGTGAGACGGAAGTTGCACGGTGGGGTCATGGACCGCTTTCCTGGGTGCAGCCTGGGGAAGGGTGCGAGCCCCTCTGGGAGGTGCTTCCTGTGTCTCGGGGGCACACCCACTATGGCACGGAGGCCCTAGCTCACCCTGGTAGAGGGAATTGTCTAACTGTTGGCTTCCCCAAGCTTGAGCAAGAGGTTCAGGATGTCCCCAAGTTCCAACCTCCTTCCCCACCCCTGCCCCCAAGGGCCATGCTGGTAAACGGCCCTAACACTGGAAAATGGAGGCCGTCAAAGGCCGAGACCTTGAGACCAAAGATGAGGGCAGAGTTGTGGTCGGCGGCAGAGCACGCCAACATGTGTGTGAGCAGAAGTCAAGGGGTCATCGACATCAACCAGCAGCTTCAGCAAGGGCAGAGCCCGATGACAGAGACTGCAGCAAGACTGTCCAAGGACCTGAGCCAAAGCGTTGGAGAACCCGCTTCCCATAACCCCTACCCTCCCATCTGTCAGATGCCATCTCAGAGAGGAAAAGAGGAAGAGGCTCTGAGAAGCTGAGCATTTCTTCTGAAGCGGCAGTCTGAAGCCCAAGACAGACTAAGAGAATGAGTTATCTTTCATCTGCAAGTTTAAGGCCATCCACCTCTTCCCACCCCCTCCCAAAGCTTGAGGGGCTCATGAGGGATTTTAAATTAGCGGTATGAAATGAAGAAACTGCAACTTTGTTTGCACAGCCTGAGTCTTCCTGAGTGGGAGGTGGGAAAAGGAGCAAGGGCTGAAAAGCCACCGGGAACACGGGCTCACGCAGTGCTGTGCTGGCTGACAATCACTTGGAGCTTTCTAAAAACGCAGATCCCAGGGTTTCAATTCCAGACCTGCACAGGCAGAAACCTGCAGGGGAGGCCAGGGGGGCTGCATTTTAACAGCCCTCCTTGCCGCTCCAATGTGGAAAGCACAGTGAAGGCCTGGGGCAGGAACCAGCCTGGGACAGAGCATCCCTTCCTCCGACTCTGAGGGAAAAGAGGAGGCCAGTGCCCAAGGGCAACCGCAGCAAGAGGAGGTAAGTGGGGGGGGGGGGGGGAAGGGAGCCAGCTGGGATAAACTGGTCTCAATCCACTGGACTGTACACAGAAGAGACAGGAAGTAGTTATGCAGGTTGCAAAGGAACTTTGTCTTCATTTTCCTGGTGGCTTTTTGAAGTGAGAGTCACGGAGGCTGTGTAGGCTGTGGGGACAGGCAGGTGGCACGGAGAATGAAAATCTGAGAGGGAACGTCTGACTGGCAGTGTTCTAGAGAGGCCCTGTAGAGCTGGCCAGGGCTCTGAGCACATGGCTCAGCCCTGACGTAAGACACCTTTGCTCTGCCACCAGGCTGAGTGGGTAGGCGAGCAGGAAATGGTGGTGAGGAGAATGGGTTTGGAGAGTCACTACGGGAATAGCAGGGGGTCACCTGGGGATGGTGAAGACCCAGCTCACAGAGAGGCTTCTCCGAACCTGGAGACAAGTTTGGCTTCCTTGGAAAATGTTGGCTCCCATGCCACATTTAGTACTAAGACAAAAATACCACAAGGCATTCTTCAGGGAGGGCAGTAGAGATGGGCTAGAGTGGAAGGAAATTTGATTTCTTCTTTAACTGTACCTATGGATCATTTAGAAGTTTTGGGTTTTATGAAAAAAAAAGTCCTTACATAACCGTGTAGCTTAAAAAAAATACCCAAAGCATATCATCACATTTTCAGATTATATGTGAAATGTATAATACTTCTGGGTAATAACATTTTATAAGTTGGAAAGAAGAAGACAGATCTTGACTTACTAAGTGCCTAACAATTTATCAAAACATTACAAGGGAGTAATCACAAATGTTTTAATGTAATATTACTAACTGATCAACTTGGCATCTTTAATACTCCATATGTCCAATATACTTTCTATACTCATTATATCTGAACACTTAATGCTAGCTGATCAATAAATTCTTTGGTTCCATTGCACACTTTTATTTTAGGATACTTAAGACAAAGGAATGTTTGCTTCCAAATACACTGTAATCAAAGTATATACATTAAAAAAAGCATGCATGAAAAGGATGCCTAAAATTTTTATATTCAATTTCAAACCCCCAATTTTTTTTTCAGGGCTCCTGGGTGTCTCAGTCGGTTGGGCATCTGACTCTTGATTTTGGCTCAGGTCATGACCTCAGGGTCATGGGATCAAGCCTGCCCTGGGTCGGGAGCCATACTCAGCGGGGAGTCTGGTTAACACTTTCTCTCCCTCTGCCCCTCCCCACATGCTCACGCTCTCTCTCAAATGGATAAATAAATCTTTAAAACAAAAGCAAAACAAAAACAAAGACAAAAAAACAAGCTCTAAATTTTTTTTAAGTTTTATTCATTTGAGAGAGAGCATATGTGTGCTTGTGGAGCAGGGGGAGGGGCAGAGGGAGAGAATCTTCAAGCAGCCTCCTCACTGATCGCAGAGCCCACTGCAGGGCTCTATCTCACAACCCATGAGATCATAACCTGAGCCAAAACCATGAGTCGGATGCTTAATCGACTGAACCACCCAGCACCCCACAAACTCCAAATTTTAAGTGGACCAACACAGATCTTTTGTGTTCCTCAAAGCCAGTAAAAAGAAATTATGTTACGTGGCCATTATGGTTTGCTGAATGGATTACTGTGTCTTAGAGGTTTTTTTCTTATGATTTCTAGTAGCTTTCTCTATCTGAATGTGCTGTTAGAGAAGCTTCAAACATTTCCTATTAAATATATATACACACCTGCAGAATGGAAAAAATATACACCAGTGTGTTTCTCTGTTATAATCTGGATTATTATTATTATTTTTTGGTGGTGTTTTTGTATTTCACAAAAATAGAGGGTATATTAGAAAAAAAAGATTTAAAAAACCCCATTCACTGGGTTGCCAGTAAGACTACAAAATACCTTTGCGTATTGACATGAAATGTGATAATCAAAAGGAGTCGTGTGACCATTAAAGAGCAGTGAGGGGCAGGGGAGCCCATTTAAACACATACTCAAGGAGAATTTCAGTGCTCTGAAAAATGTAAATAAATGTTGGACACACAAATGCTGAAGGCTGAGGTCAGCTCCACTCTCTAGGGCTACCAAGCACAGCCATAGCCCCCAAAAGACGCCTCACTTCCTGACTTCCTCCATAGCTGACTCTCTGGACCATTCTTCTGTCGTAATATAGAAATGTAAGCTAGAAACAGGACACAGATAATTGCGGGGTTTCCTTGTTACAACTCGGTGTCAGATCACTGCTCACGCAGGATCACGGGTGTCGCTTCCCCAAGGCACTCCACGCTTCTAAAACTGGCCACCACCGAGTCCAGCAGGGGTAGAGATCCCATCTCTGCATTTAAGCAGTCCCAGGAATGTTCTGGGACTGAAGTGGCACTAATGAATGCAAATGCTCATCATGAAAGTTTTCTCTGAAGTGAATGCTTCCTTTCACCTCATTTATGAGGTGGACTCTTCTAGTTCTGTACAGGCGAGGCTGGGTTTAGCGGGTGTTCATTCTAGTCATGTGACAGTGGCAGGTGCAACCCCAATGATGACCCTAAAGAACCGACAGAAAACACACTCTTTGGTCCGAACTCCCCTTCTCGGTGTATGTTAAATAAAACAGGCTTCTGCGGAATGTTCCAGGAATTAGAACACTTGAACCAAGGACACCCAGGTAGACTTGGGACCTGCTCGGCGTCTCCACACTTCCCAGTCTTCCCGGCAAACAAGTACCCGGTCGGACGACACAAAGGCGGGGGTGCCGGAGGCAGCGCCCGGGGAGCCCCCCGCTCTTCCGCCCGCCGCGTCCCCGGCCCCTCGCTCCGCGCCCGGCCGCCGGCCTGCGGGCAGCACGCGGACTCGGAAGGGCCTGGGCGTGCGCTCTGCCGCTGCCCCGCGCCACCGCGGCCCACGCACGACGAGAGGGCCGTCACCCCCAGGGCCGAGTCACCCCCGGCAAGAGCGGAAGGGCCGCCCGCAGCCGCGCAGCCCAAAGCACTGACCGGACTCCCGAGCCGCGTGAACGACGACCGCCGCCGCCTCCGGGGCCTCGTGGTCGCTCTGCGTCGCCTTCGGGGCGTAGTAGGTGCTCACTGGACACCTCCGAGGGCGACGTGTGTCGCAGCTTTGCTGCGGGAGGCAGGAACTGCTGCCGAAGGCCCCACGGGTTGTCCTCAGCTCGCCGGCCCGGCTTCGTGCCAAGGGCTGCTGTTCCATCCTCGCGGCCGCCCTCCAAAGTCACTTCCTCCTCTCGGGCCGCGTGAGGAAAGGAGGAACTGAGGCAGTCCGATGGCGTACGCTTTATCTAAGGTCACCATCCGTTGGCGAATCGGGGCCCAGACCCGAGCCCTCGGATTCCGGGGCGGGGTGCATTTTCCATTACGTCAGAAATGATAACCACGGCTTCACACTAGCGGCATGCTATCCTGTCCAGAGTCATTAAAGACAGAAGTTTGTTTAAAGAACACAACTGAGTTTTTATTCCATCATCCGAGATAACTCAAGTATTTGACCGTGACAGGGGTGGTCTCCAAGCATTCCAGCCTTACTTAGCATTCTTGGGGCTTACACGGCCCTAAGGGTACTGCGATCCCCAGCTGAGAAACACCCAGGCGACCTGAATTCCATAGATCCTCTATTTCCCAGTGTTCTCTTAAAGGAGTTTATGTTCAACAGCCCTTTTCCGACAATCACTAAATCTGTAATTGTAAACTTGAAGATCAGTTGTTCCTTGGCAGTAGTACTGATTAGGAAAAAAAGCACACCCACGCCAATATGAACTAGGGAAGAGTGGACACACAAAATATGTACTGATTTTCACAGGTGGTCTTTTAAAAAACGTAGGAACAACCCAGATTCTTAGACATCTCTCCCGTTTGTGATTTCAGTTCTTAAAAAAAATATAGAAACAAATCAATGAAATATTCTAAGATAAGGAAGTTTTCTAAGGGTTTACGTGCAGGGGGTTATAGGGATAGAGCAGAAAAGGGGGAAACAGGACGCAGAGGAGAGAATGCCGCTGACATTTGGCCGATGAAAATCACACAAGAGGTTATACAGACATTGCTAGGAACTCGAAATTTAGTTTGCCACATCTCACGGATTTTATTAACATATTTGATTTTATATTTACGTAAAATTTAAGCACCTGGATACTGAAATGATAAAAGACAAGAAAATAATGCTTCAGTTAATAAAATAGTTAAGCTTTTAGAGTTTAACAGTTCGTCACTGGTTATCATTTGAGAGTTTAAGAACCGAATCTCCTGTGCCTCATACTACCTTTATACAAGTAACTTGCAGTGGAAAAGTCCTCTTCGACAACTTAAGAGCATAGGAAGAAACCACAGCGGTTTGCAGGCCACTAATGCTGTTACAGATGAAAGCATTCAATTATCTCCATAAAATTCAATTCCTTAGAAAATGTGTTTGTGATAGACTAAATACGTTTTTAAAATGTGGTGCTACCACACACTATTATTCAAGATCTTGATTTAAAAGTTGGAACGATGTAGTTTGTGGTTCTTGGGTAAAACAAAGACAACAAATCTGGTTTTTTTCAAGATAGAAATATTTTCAATATAAAAAGGCAACCTAGAATACTTCTACTCCAGATGTTAAGCTAGGCTTGTTTAAATCTTACTTCTTCCCACTGCAGCCCAAACATAAAAAACTTCAATCATTTTGAAGTGGGTCATCATTTGCATTAAAATCTTATTTATATGGCATTTCTATGTAGAAGTGGGGTCAAGTATAGCTTAGAGATAAGGTATCTCATGAATAAAACTTGAGTAAGATTTAAAATCAGAGTAAATGCTAGCTCAAGTTCAAGATAGGTGGTCTCAATGGAGAATCACTGTCAGGCAGTGCTTAAGGCCGCTGATGACTGCTACTTTTCATCCCAAAATCCTGCATAAAACTCCAAAGGGTTCTCTAGATTCATTATGTCCAGCTCTAAGTGAGCAAATGTTGTTAATACACACACACACACGCCTATGTTTCAACTCCCCATGCCAAACGAGCAGCCCCTCCTTGGCTGGGGCTATGGCCGGGACTCTCCCGAGCTTGGCCCCAGACTGCCTGCAAGGTGGCACCACCTCTTTGTCCATGATGAAAGTCAAGGTGCTGCGCAGCGACCTGTGGCTTTTACCTCCTGGAGACCCAGGCTCCGCTATTAGGTGTGGGCTGGCATCTACCCAGCTTGTGGCTGTCCGCTTTCCGCTCACCTGTAAGTACACAGCAGTAGCTCAGTGGTGCCGTCTGGCTTTGGAGCCCATTCAGAGCCACAACCATCTTCAGCTCCAAGACCTCATTTTGAACAGCTTCTCGAGTTCTCTCCATCCATCCACATCGAATGCACTCTTGAATACCGTGCTTCGATGGTATTTTGTCCATCCTCTTACTGCACATTATTCAGAAGCACCTTCTCCTTCCTCTATGATCATCTTTCCTAGACTACTTTAAAATCTTTTTAAGCAATCTTATGACCTCTTAGCAATAAGGCAGGTGCAGAGGCAGCTAACAATACTACTGAAGACAGAAGGTAAAAGTGGTGGTCAGTCCTTATCTCAAACTCCATTTACTCCACAACCAATCATAAGGTCACGTAGCTTTGCGCTGGGGCAGAGGAACACATTCTGTCACTTGCAGCTTCCTAAACGGAGGCTTAGTCTGGCGCGGCTTATCACTGAACTTGGTACCCACACGTGATTCAGTGTTCTTGCCTTCTAGTAATGTGGTGGATTTAAAAATGCAATTGTCTTCCTATGTGCAAGCCAGCATGACATTTGCTTTTTTACAAAATAACCATCAGTTAAACCAATTCTACAAATTTCCATACCTAATCGTCACTGCAGAAAATAGCTTTTATGTATGCCTTTGACTTCTTTTGGATTCCTATATTTGTGAACTTTTAATTTTCACTGTGGGCTTTCTATTTTGAAAAGGATGAGTGTGTTAAAAAGGAAGCTGGACAACTGCATGGTGCAAACATGTTCTTGAGCAGCGAATGAACAGTCTTCACCTCGGACATAGTGGGTGCTTAAAATGACTGCACCGGAATACATCTGTTTGACGGTAATAGGCTTGCTTCCAAACTAAAGGGCTTCCAATCTATTCTGAAGCAAGGGGGAAAAAAGGATTTGCCAAATGGGGATAAAAACCCAAACATATCACATATTTCTCCCCTAGTCTTCAGCCCCTTGATGAGTATGTGCAGTTATGGACACTGGTTCTAATGAGAATCCTCCGGTGCAGAAAACCAGCGTTACTAACAGGTTAATGAACAGGAATGATCCCAGGGTGAGGGGACAGTGGAAAAAGGATCTCCTCTAGCCATCTGTCAAGTGCAGTGATACTGTAGTCAATGCTGGATGGTTCCTTTTAGATTGTTTAAAGAGTTCTAATGGTGTGGCAATTTAAGTAGGATTTGTTTACATAGGCTTCTACCAATGCACCATGGTTGATGAAGCCATGCCAGTCCCTGGGCCATACAAGGCCAAGCAGGGGAGTGGATTTCAGCTTCTGAGGCCCCTTGTGTTGCATCCTAAAGCGTGTCTGTTTTCAATGATTGAAGAAAGCAGTCTGCTAACCAGAGAAGTACTGATTCATCCGAGGAGCTGAGCTCTTGCAAGGCACAAAGGAATTGGCTGATCTAAAAAGTTATTTTAGCTTTTTAAATGATTTCATGACAATATAACTAATTATGAGTAAGCTGTGTCAGGTTACTTAAGATTTTTCAATGGAATCTTACAGAAGTCTGTTTTGTCTTTTTTTTTTTTCTTGCTAAGAGTGTATTTGGAGAGTAAATGTGACTTTCACCTTCTAGTCTGTTTTTGTTTGCAGCACAGATGATGTGTATCAGAGACCATTAATTTGGCACAAGCAAGCTCCGAAATAAACTAAAATGTGTAACTTACCAGCACTGTGGGGTAGGCGTTACATGTGTGTTGTGGCGGGTAATATTAAGCAGTGCTGTCTGCCTGCCAGGAGAGGGGAGTAAACTTTTTATATAACACAAACCTTAAAAAAGATGAACTCTTAATATCATACTGCCAGTATGTGAAATACATACACATTTCTTTGTTTTCATATCATTTAGGGCATGGACAGCAAAATATAACCCCCTCTAAAAATGACTGGTTTAAATTCAAATCAACTAAAACAATTAAAAATTAGTCCCATAATAACATGGTAAACAACTCAAGTGGCTTTTTCTTTTTAATGCTAGGAAAAATGTTCACCTTTCAATGGTGAAAGTACTGTTAACACAGGTAGAGAGCAAACAAGGTAAAAAGTGAAAGCACATACAGACACACACAAATATATATAAAAATTGACCAGAAATCACAGGACATTTAAGCAATATTTTCTTAAGTAGAACTATTTTTTTTTTGTACTTTAAATAGACTAAAATATTTGGTGTGGGCGGGGGGAAGGAAATCAGTATTTCACAATTTTAACTTGAAAACCAGCTGCAATACAGCCTCAGCTCATCGTTAAAAAAAAAAGTGGAACCACGTCGTACTTTTGACAACCATAGGATTAAAGCTTACAAAGCACACATCTACCGTCTACATCACAGTGCACAAAGGATGCGGTCTCCGAGGACTACCACAGGCAAACGACGACAGACTCTGCATCCAGCATATTGCATTACAAAATTAATGCTGCATTAGACAAATCTCACTTCCCGGGGTTGGTGTTCTAGCTGGTAAGCACCTGAGGGGTAGGGGGCTACCGAAACTGAGAGCACTGCTCAGTCTGGATCAGGACACCCAGTTCCTTCACCTGCCATTGGCTGATGCATTCGGTAATCTCAATACAACATTCGCCGAGAATAAACACTCCATTCTGGCTTCCTGAGCAGGACAGTCTGGGGAATGTAGCAGGGGACAGAGCATCAAAGGCCAGATGTTCCCTCGAGCGAAAAGAAATCCGCAGTACCACTCAGTTTTCTCTTACTGTTAAAAAGTTAAACTTCAGATTAGCTGTAACCCCATCAAGACGTGATTTGTACTTCCATACACACACAGGTTCTGAAGAACTTCGCTGTCTAGCTGCCTCTTCTGTTTCATGAAAACCCCGGTTACCCTCCCTGCATTCCTAAGTGTTCGTCTCACCACCACGCTGGGTCCATAGTTACTGGTTACGAATCTCACAGTCCACCCACAGTAATAAGGGATTGGAGGACACCTATCCAAGTATCCCAAATGTTGACAGCGCGAAGACAGCTGAACGTAATTCAACAACTACAATGTTTACAGGAGTGAGGGTCAATCACAAGAACACTTAGGGTGACCCTTCCTCCCGGTGTGCCCAGGACTTCCCCAGGTTTGGAACGAAAAGTCCTGCAGCCAGGGAATGCCTCAGTCCCAAGCACCCCGGGGCAGTTGGGCACCCTGAACCCACCGCTCACTCTTCCCTTAGGATCACTAGGGAAAAGATAAGACTTTCCAAGAACAGAAAGCTACCTATGAGGGCATCAGCTCAAAAAAAATTTTGAGGACACTTGCTAATGGCTAGCTCCTAGAAGTCTACACATACCTCATTTAACGGTGCCGATTTTAATAGTCGGTAGTACCCTAAGCAAATCAGTGCTCAGTATATATAAAAGCTCGTTCTTGAAACCTGTTTTCAGACAAATCCTCTAAAGGTCCTTCTGGTTTTGTCCAGTTACATAGTATTTCACTGAATCTTTCTGAGATTTTTCAAAGCTAAATGAATAATTCAGTTTTATATGTCTTTTCATTTTCTTTTTTTAGGTGAAAACACTCTTTGCCAAGTATTTCCCACATTCTTGCTTCATATATTGAAAAGACTGCCAACTGGAGATATTCCCCAGATGACAAAGGCCTTGAATTGTTACTTTTAACAGAGTTCTGCCAGAAGGTCTGGCCTTGGGAAGAGATGGCAAAGAGTGTTCTCCGATAGGAACATTTTTATTTTGCCTACGATGCTGCAATCTAGTTCAACAACTGCAGGACCGCTTTCATCTCACCCTCCAGTTTTTCTTGTTTTGCCCTCTTGTCTAAAAATGGTTAGTGTCACAGCTTCACTATCACTAAGAAAGATACAGATATTTACGCCTTAAAGGTCAGGGTCAGAAAAGCAAAAATGAAGCCTGAGGTAAAGTTGGTCTAAAAAGTGACCAATTTGGGTTCTATGTTTGGGCAAGAAATAGGATTAAAAAAAAAAAATTATATCCATGCAGGTTACCTACTTGCTACATACGTGATTATTTCCCCCAATTTTCACTAATCTGTATGTATATTAGTTACATAAACCAACAAGTGACTACATTCTTAAAGCAGGTACATACATTCACCAGAAAAGCACCCTATTCTTTCTCACCAATGTTTTTTTTTGTTTGAACAATCCAAGAATGTGAATAATGAGATGGACAAACATATTTCTGAAGGGACTTACTGAAAAAAGGAAAACCTCTTTGGGAGAAGAGACTTTAGTAAGACTTCTATCCCTTCAAGACAGATGCTGAGAATCAACTTTCTGCTACGGCATTGTAAAGGGTAGAACTTAATATAGAACCAGAAATATGGCAAGTTCTCTAGTGACTAACAGTGTAAAATAGCCAAAAGCTTTAAAGCCACAGAGAGAAAGAAGAAAAGTGGAGTGGGAGATGGAAAATACATAATGAAGTATTTTTAGAATTCTAAAACTTCACTTCTGTCCTTTAATCAATATATTATGGATTTCGGGCTTCAATAAATTATCATCTTTAATTAGAAATACGAAGTAAATGCCTAACCCCCAACCCAGACGAGCAAACTGCAAATTCTGGAGAAACTAAGAGCTTTTTTTTTTTTTTCTCTTTTTATGGAGGGTAGGAGAACATCATTTTCCAAGAACTGTTTTGAAGAGAAATCTAGAAGTCCTTTGTCTGCTATTCATGAATCCTCACTGCCATCAGCAGCAGCATTCTTCTTCCAAGGGCCCTTACATCTCAACCAGTGGCTGAAATTTGGGGTCCATTATAGATCTCATGGCAGCAAACCAATCGACGTTGACATTAACTTAGGCTAACACACTCTGGTCAGATCCTCTGTGAGTCGGAGATGACCCAAAGAACCTTGGGAAATCCGTTTCTGCTGAGCACAGCTAAGAAAGTTAGGTCTGAACCACCGTTGGCTGCCCATAACTACCGAAGAACTTGACTCAGTGGTGCTACTTCCCACGGTATTCTTAAGCAGCTTAGCAATCTTAAACCAAGAGGAAAAGAAGGGGAAGAGGCAATCTAACATAAAAAAAAAAAAAAAAAAAAAAAAAAAAAAGTGAACCCTAAACTAGTACCTTCCAGAGACCATTGGATATATAATCATTTAATGAATGGGTGTCTACTGCAGTTTTGATGTTCATGAATTCCAGTTATGATTCTTAATTATCAGGCTGCCTAAAAATGGCATACTAACTGAACCACCAAATCACGACTCTGGCAGAATAAATAAATTACTCTGAAGATCTGAAAGGAAAACGTCTGCAAGCAAATTAGGGGAACTTTTACTGAGATCTGAGATTTAAACAACAGAATCATTCAACGGTGTTAAAATGTTAAGCATATAAATGACCCCTACTGTTCAGGTTTTTCTAGGAGTGTGTATGTACACATAAATCCATACACACATGTTATATAATTTATTTCCTACTAAAAGATTTAAGGCAGTTATGCTGTATATAAAGTTACATATAATATCCAAGATAAAACAGTTTCTACTCAAGAAATTACATGACACACTAGACAAGTTCTTATCATAAAGGCTATTATGAGGCTGTCTTTATCTTATAAGTATAGCTGACATTTCCTGGTTGAGGCTCCAAACACAGGAATTCCACTCTAAGAGATGATTTGTCCCTCAATCCTCACACATAAAAGGTAGTCTGAACAGATAAAATAGTCATGAAAACCTGAAAAGGAAGATAGAAAAGGAACTCAATAGTAGGATTCTGACTACCTCTAGAGACCACTCACTGCCATCATCACTCTTGATTGTACTAAATACAACAACCCAATATGCTCCAAGGTGGAAATGGGCTAGTATTACAGGAAAATCATTGGCTGCAACCACTGGAAAAGTTCCTAATCCTAAACATAACTTAAAATAGAATCTATAATTTATGCTATCTGTTAGTCACAAAGACATTTAACTGGAGAGAATTTCTGAGCCATTTGTAAGATTTAAATGATTGACCAAGTGGAACAACAGCAACCTCCATGGTGGAGAAATTAGGACCCTGGGTATGAAAAGCACCATCCTTTTTGGTCTTTAGTACAGTTCAATGGAGAGAAACATTCTGATGTCTGCAGATAAAACACGGCTGGCAAGGAAGAGGGCAACCAGCAAGACCACAAGGGATACATTCTGTTATGAGAAGGGGAGGAAGAATACAATTCAGTTGAATATCAAGAATTTAGCCAAGTCAAGCTCATGAAGCAAAGAACCTGGGCAATAATTTGTCATGTCTGAACATCGACGAGTTAGATCAGAGTAAGAGAAAAGACCACGTGTTGCTTATGTCCACAGACTACCTAGTTATCTACAGAGATACAGGGGAAATGGTGTGGAAGGGTGCAGTCTGTGAAATCATCATGTGTGGCTATGAAAGTAACATAAAGACAAATTTTAAGTAAGGTGAACATTTTCTGTGTTACTTTATAACTCACCATCAACCAGACCTGGAGAGTACTGGATAAATGCTCAAGTGCTTATTATTAAATAATAATTTTTTAAAAAAAGACAGAAAGATCTTAAAGGTATATTTGGACAGCTTTTGGAAGAGGTAGAGAAACCAACTGGGCATATATAATCTTTTACTTGATTTCAATTAGCAAGAGACCAGACTGATTGTTTTTCACCTTCGAAGTCTTAGTCTTGATTGAAACCGACCTAAAAGGCACAAATAAATTAAAATTAAAATTAAAATAATTTTGACAAAGGAGAAAATCTGGTAAGTTTAAAGGCAGATGAATCAAGCAAAACTGATATGGTTTAAGGTTAAGAAAAATGCTAGATATTAAACAATTTGCAATTATGTGCTTAGAATACAGAGTAAGAGTACTGAATAAGAATACTGAGCTTTCAAGAAAAATTAGGGAGATTTCCTTCTGGCAAAGTGGCAGGTCCTGAGAGAGGAGTAACTCCACAGCTTGAGGGCCAGGACTAAATCCTACCATCTTGTCATTACTCAGCACCTAGCACCGTGGCTGGGTAAAGGGCAGACATCAATAGCTGTTTACTGAATGGATGACGTAATGTATAATTAGTATAACTGGTGTAGTTCGAACCTCATCGAGGAAGGTTCCCTGAAGTAGGAGAAAAGAACACAAGCAGGGTTGTTCCAAAATGTGGGCTGAAGTCCACTCATGTGTTTTAACCCTTAACAGTGCTTACACAGGCTTACACAGGCTTACACAGGCTTACACAGACTTACACAGGCTTACACAGACTTACACAGGCTTACACAGGCAGACTTACACAGACTTACACAGACTTACATAGACTTACACAGGCTTACACAGACTTTACGAACTTTTTTTTTTTTTTAAAGCTGTAAACTCTTTTTTAAAAAGAAATCTATATAGAACTCCATTACAGGATAAAAATGAAGCTGCCACTGGTTAAACCGAAGTCGATGGGGAACGTCATCAGCCTCCGATTCCCTAGGGCGGCTCTCAATGGACTTGACTGCAAACCACCACACCTTAGAAACATGATGGAAAACGTGTTCACTCAGTTCTCGTGTGAAACCGAGCAAGTTACCAGCCCTGTGGAGGGGGAATTCTAAATAATGCTGCTCACCTGAAGCAGAGACCAAATTCGACGTCGAGAGCTTATCACTCAGAAGAATGAAAACAAGCCCAGTAAAGGGGGGAATGATCAACAAAACTGGAGCCACAGGAGACAAAACAGAATGCAAGAAACAGCATCTCCTAAAAAGGCATGTAAGATTATTGAATACCGATGGAGTCAACTGCTCCAGACATGGTAAGCGCTCAGTATAACAGGTATTTTCAAAGCATGGGGTTCCGGTTTAATATTGCAGGGAAAACCCCGACACAGCTGTACAGATGTAATCACTGCTGGCATGCTGTTGTCGGCACTGCTTCACTAGACACCTCCATCCAAGACTGACTAATTGCCAGGCCTTTCTGCCACTTTCAAAGTTGTTCTCTGCCCCAGAACTGTTTCCTGACATCACCACAAGTTCTCAAGGAAGGTAAAGCCTTCCAAAGGGCAGAGGCCACACTGGCTCTCTGCAGGTGGTCTGACAGTGGTCATACCTGGGACCCACAAAGCCGTCTATCACGAAGTAAGGCCACCTCAACTATTATAAATTATAGAAACCTTCTGGTCCCCAAGTTTGGATCTGTGTAGAGACTTCTGTGTCAGCGTTAATACCTAATAATGAGTTTCCTTCACAACGAACCTTGGCATTTGATGCCTTTCTCCCTGCCAGGAATGCCAATCTCCCAGGCTCTCCCCATGGCTTGCTCCCTTCTCACGTCAAATGTCAGCTCAAGCATCACTTCCTTAGAGAAGCCTTCCCTGGCTGTGCTCTACCACAGTCCCGTTTATCTCCTTCACAGACAAATGAGCTAAATTAAGGGTTACAGTAACTGATGTCTCAGCCATGGCCGGGACCGGATCTGACTTGTTCACCTTTACCCAAAGCAAAGAAAGTTCCTGGCGGACGTAACAGGTGAACTGTAACTATTCGTTAAAGAAGAGAAATTACTATGCCAAGTCTGCGTGAACACATACATGTACACACAAATACAGGGAGATGGGGGAGTACCTAGTAGAAAACAATCAAATGCAGAGACTACTGAAAATGGTATCGGTCGAGACAGCTGAATACGGTTTCAAAGCACAAGTACCAAAGGTGTCTATCTCCAAAAATCTGAAAATTTACTAGAAGGGGGTCAGGAGTGGTGGCTATTTCCCTTTTCTAAAGAGACGCAAACAAGAACTGTTTAAACTGCAGAGTCGACATTAGACATAAGGATGATCTGCCACTGAATGGACTCCCAATAGAGCTTCTGGAATCTCCTCTTGCCACAGAGCATAAAATGTCATTGGTTATGATAGTCAACCACACATTCAGGATTAGTTAACAGCTCAGACTGTAGGTAATTATTAGCTAAAAAACTTGCTAAACTGCTTCTCCCCCAATGTTTAAAATTCTAAATTCATAATTATGTAAAATAACATCGATTTTATAAATTTAATACAACATACTTTAAAAACAGATGGCCCTTATCTGCTGATCATACCTCAGCATCACTTTTGTAGGTATTTTGCAGAAGCAATTACATTTACAAAAGGTCCATTTCATAATACAATCTGGTAACTAAATCAAATGAAACTCAGAGAGCACTAGGTCTGCTACTGAAATATTTTAAAATAGCTTTTAAAAAAGAGTGTTTATATCTATAGATTGGCTTTAAAAAAAGGATAAATATACTGAAGTAATTGTAGCATATCCCTGAAAATAATTATACTGCCATTTGTGTTTTGATGAGGTGTCAGGATAAATCAACAGACTGCTTGGTTACACAAGTCTATTACTATCCGTTGAAATCTGTTTTAAGACAAAGGGACTTACTCCGTATGAACTCGTACTGTGCCCCAGAATTAACTGGTGCTGGCAGTATCAGAGTCACCATTACTAGTGAAGGATGTCATGCTACACAGTTTTGGTATCAGGGCAAAAGTGGGAATGGAGAAGAGGTCTGGAAAGATTTTCTGCAAAGTTTCCATATAGTGAGATTTAGCAGTAAATAACACAAAATGAATGTGTAAGACCCACTGAACACATTAAGGTCAAGGATTTCAAAAGTTAATCCATTTTTCTTCCCCCAAGGGTTTATTTTTGGTAAAAGGCAGAAAAATTAGTTTTTCTACAAGGGAAATCTGCTTCTAAATGATAATTTGAAAATCTTGATATATATTATATATTAAAAAAGACACACAAAAATAACGGAGAAGTGGGAATAACAGATTAGGTACTGTAACTTTATAAAGGCTTGCCTAAATCAAGAAGCAGCACACACACACACCTAATTTATGCAAACTAAAAATGTATATAAACAGCACAATACTGTGATACTGGATCATGATACATTACCTGTACACATAACTACTACTGTTATTAATAAACCTTTGGGACACTCAGTTTTATGCCCAACAAGACATCAGTTAAGTCTTTAAAATCTTTTCTTTCTCCTGTATGGGAGGGTATTTCTAGACACTAATTTTCCCATCTAATATTCGAATATAGGAAACCGATTCCACAAGGTGCTTTAATTGATGAGACCTCAAGTGCTGTTTTCTCTCTTGAACTTTTGGACAGTAAACAGTCCATGGGGACCACACACAAATACTATGACAGAAGAGTTGTTACATTAAGTCTTTTGATGGGACTTGAGTGGTGACGAAGCTTTATGACATGCTCGAGCAACGCACTGAAGGGGATCCCATCTGAGTCAATACTTTGTCCAACCACTGTAGAGGTCCATTCAGATGAAGCTCAATCCAGCAAGGAGTGCTCGTTACCGTCTGCCTTCTATTTAAAAGAATACAAGAAAAGAATTATGAAATTAAAAGAACAACATGGCAATGCTTAGCAATATGCATTAAGAATTTAGATAAATTAAAAGGTTATATATACTAAACCCTACATTCTTTTGAACAAGTATTAAGTCAGGATAGCTATTACTTTGAAAACTATTTAATCCTCAAAGTCTAACAAAATATTTCTAATGATTTTTTTTTTTTGCTTTTAAAGAGATTAACAAAAACATTCTTTTCTCCTCAAATTAAAAATGAGGAGGGTGACCTGAGTACTTAACCATCCAAACTGAGACACGTTTAAGAATGAACAGAGTCACTATTAATAATCAGCCCAGGGCAAGAGACTCAAACCAGGACTATCCCAAGCACACCGGAAGACAGTCACCCTACTTAATAATCAACCACAGGGTAGAGGATACTTGAATACCAAGTAAAGTCTAAATGGAACAGGGTTCGAATTTTAAGCATACCAAAACAAGACAGAATTCTGACCGAAGCTTATCACAGAATGTTAAGAGCTAGAGTTCAGCTTTCCCTAAGTCAATGAGCAACATCCCCATTAGAAACATCATACAGGCTTTTAATAAGAAACACTTCTAGTACTTTGACATAACGGGACTGTGGGAACTACAAACTGTTCAATGACATCCTGTCACTTGCATGTACTGATCTGAGTTCTGTCTTATTTATTATATACAATAAGTCGGTGAGTCCGCATGCTTCTTCAGTGTGACAGCCCTTCAAACATGAGAACAGGCCATTATCAACTCTTCATCTCCAAGTGACACATGCTCAACAAAATTTAAAACTGTATTTCAAAGGATGTGGTTTTCGATAGCAGATGGTGTCAGCGCCCCACTATACCCTTCGGAGTTTTCAGTGTTCTCTAGCCAATTTCCAATGGCGTGTATCTGGCTTTCTGTGTCTGAGAACTTCTCTGCTCTGGCCACGTGTGCAGCAGACTGTAAGTGCTAGGAAATTAACCTCCCCGGGAGCGGCCCTCAACCAATGACATGGGAACTGGCATTTAAACACCCAGTTTCCTTTCCTTCTGGGTGGGAGAATTCTGTCTGTTCGTAACTGTTTCCCACCTTTTCCTAGGGGAACAGCTCTAATGACCCACCCAGTACAGCAGATGGCTTCATAATGGTTTTGGCTGCCTTCCCTCCCCTACCTCACTTCCCCACTTCCGCCTTCCTTAGCAGTGCTTCCTCCATTTCCTGAATAAACTCCTTGCACTTGAATCCTTGTCTCAGGGTCTGAGATACACTGAGACATGCTGATATGCGATCATTCCTAAAACATGACACGTGGAACGTAATACCACAGTCTCAAATCAGAGTACAAACTCACTATCTTATTTTGATTTAGATAGTACACTTCGGTTTATGCAGCTTAAGATTGCACCGGCACACTTCACAAGTTAACTCACATTATCCAGGAGGCAGAGGCAAGACTGACCCTTCTCCACCTTCCCCTCTGTTCTTCCTATTGTTCCTCACAGAAAGTTCCTCCTGCCTTCTAGCTCTCCCTCAGGTCAGGCCTTCTGTGGGCTTCGGCCAAGATCTCTTTTACTTTTTTTTTTTAAGATTTTTATTTATTTATTCGACAGAGATAGAGACAGCCAGTGAGAGAGGGAACACAAGCAGGGGGAGTGGGAGAGGAAGAAGCAGGCTCCTAGCGGAGGAGCCTGATGTGGGGCTCGATCCCATAACGCCAGGATCATGCCCGGAGCCGAAGGCAGACGCTTAACCACTGTGCCACCCAGGCGCCCCATGGCCAAGATCTCTTTTAATTTTGATTCTGTCATTTGCTGAATTCTGAGTATTTCTCAGTTTGTTTTCAATCAGATCATTTATTACTAGCTTAGCAGAACCTTCAGGAATAATTCTTAATCCAGGCCACTGAGTGGGGGAGTAGGTTTCAGAAGGCTGTGACTATTATTTGGGCACAGAAATGCACCCGAGGCATTATTTATCCCCTACCTATTTACTCACTTCAGTACCAATTCACTGAACTCCGACATTCTTCTCACTTAAATATAAATTCTTTGCACATCTGTATTTCCTGTTTACTACATTTCCTGATCTTTATACTGGCAAACATGCTGGTATTACAGAAACTGAAAAACAGTTTTAGAAATCTAGCCATTAGATCTATCTCCTCAGCTCCAGTGTCATTAAGGATAAAAAGTTCCTGGCAACCACCAACAGTTCACAGATAGAAAAGTACCTGACATTATTCGTATCTGTAAATGTTAAAGGAACCTAGTTTTTATTATCCAAAGTAGATATGCCTCTAACTCTATACCAATAAAAACATACTGTATATTACTGCTTCTCGTAATTACAGATTTTAAACTCTCTCGGGGTTTAAGAATGGCAGAGTCCACAGTGCACGAAGGACAGCACCTCTCTCCACCAATTAAAACTGTCCTTAGCAGCAGAGCTACAAACAGACGTGGAATTCTCCCCGCCCTCTGCAGTTCATGTTTAACTGCAGTAAATTTCTACTACCATGTTGTGCAGTGTTCTCATCTTGTGAAGAAAAAAAAAAAACGTGTGACCTAACACCTGGTATCAGATAGTACCATTTGAATCTCATTTTTAGTATCAACTCAGGCCAATTCCAGTGCAAGGCAAAAAGCAACTCTGCATTTTAAAGGCATCACACCTCGAAAGGGAAATGATTAAATGAATTATTCTAATAGAACTTGGACAAAATAATAAGTCTTCATGCTAAGATAAAAATATATAACATGATAAAGTTTTCAACCAGCAGACCTCAAGTCTCACCGTCTCAAGAGGCACACACCTCCCAAAATTTGCTGAAGACAGAGAATCAAGTCCAAATGAAATGAAATACTTTTTGAAGGGCCCAAACTGCCGGATGAAAGAGGAATACTCCTGCTACGCCCTATGACTATCTTCACATGCAGGCTTTCAGAGAGTAGCAGTGTGAACTGGAGAAGGACTAGGTATTTTACTTAGAGTTCTAGCCTTAGAGATACTAAGGAAGTCTTCCCTTTCTCTGATGTGGAATCCAATCCACCGTTTAATTTGGCAATAACCTACTCTATCTTATCCCCTGATGACAAATTAGCTTCTGTAGAACTCATTATGTCACTGTTACTACTCTCCTTGGAGAGGGTGTTAAGAGTCAAGGAGAGCTTTCTTCAAGTCCCAACTCCACCACTTACAAAGTGTCTTTGGGCAAAGTATCAAATCTTTTCTAAGCCTATTTCCAAATAAGTATTAGTATGAACCATTTTTTCCAACCATATAAAAAAAAGAGAGCACAGAAAGAGTAATTTTTAGCCAGGCCGAAACGTGTATGTACTGCACTGAAAACACGGCCCAGCGCCTGACATGGAAGAAGTACGCTCTCCTGTCGACCTCAACCTTACATTCAGCTGGTCTCAACTCAGCTGTCCGGCCGTATTCTTCCTTACCTTCTGAACCCCAGTCCAACTGCACTGCATTCTAGTGTCAGGATGGTCGTTCCCCAAGCCCTCCTAACTGAAATGCTATGCATCTTTCAGAACTCAGACCATGTGCCATCTCTACCAGAAGCCTTCCCAGAGCCCCAGGGAAAATGTCTCTCTTTGCGTGAACTGACATACGCCTTCAAATATACCCCTTCCCCCCCGGATGGTATTTAACACCCTGCATTACACTTCAGTGCGTGCCTGAACAGGTTGTAAACCTGTCTTCCACAAAGCCAGCACAGGCATTTGCGGAAGCTGTGAATGCAGAGACCCCCAACTCCCTTTTGTTATTCTGCATCTGTTCTGCTGACTCCATAACCTTAAGGAAAAGAAACACATGCAAACTCCAGGAGATGCAAAGAACCCAAGAAAAAAGAATTACATGACAGAATTTAAGAACTGAATATGTATTTCATACCGGTATTCTGCTCCCCACCCCTTCACAAAACTCATTCTTATGGTGCACATTCTAGTTAGCTGATACACGGCTTCGAAACCCTGATTAACAGACTGAGCCAGAAGAGCAGCAAATTCCTGGTTGTTGAAGATCTTCAGGTTACAGCCTATGATTGAAAAAAGTAAAAATTGTGTAAAGAAAACCACTGTAAGACGATCATTTTAAAAGGGCTACAGAGCTTAAAAAATGAGCATGCAAATCATCCCCCGATTCCTAAAATTAACAGCAACTGGAAAAGCTCAGCAAGTTGATAGGATAGGTTGATCGACATTGGTGTATCCATACCTGGTGGAATTTTACACACTGTTGCAGGGTGCCAGCCGTATCTCTGATTACAGTTGGGGCTCTGCACAAAGATTGCACTATCACTTAGGCACTCAGCAAAAACTTCCCCACCTATGTAATATAAGCGCACGCCTCTTCCTAAAACAAAATACATATGGGATTAGTTTTATAACACTTCCTGTTTCAGCATGACTTTGGAAGAGTCTCTTCTTGGACGAGTATTAAAATGATGGAAGCTATTTTGATAACCCTTCCCACAGCGATGCCTTTCTGGAGCCTAACTTTGAAGCATACCACTCTATATTTTTCCAAGTATGTTTTAACAATGATTTTATTGATTTCAAAAAATAAGACATGCTTATCAAAAGTATTTAGACAATGGAGAAAAGTACATGGCTAGTAAAATAAAGAATTTCATACAAATTATGTATTATTTTAAAATAAGTAAAAGAAATTAAGTTTAAAGGAATTAACTCTGAATAAATATGCCTTCACTATAATAAATAGTATTTCCTTAACAATCCCACTAAGGTTAAGAAAAAAGCAAATAAAAATGAAGACATTAAAGTCATGTGTCCCTTTTAAAATTACATATTAAGGTGACAACCAAATCCCTAGATAGATAAGCAGAATTAGGTAAGGAAAAAATATGCTGGGAGATTTTAACAGACTTCTTTCAAAATCTAACAAATCAAACACAAACAAAATATTAGTGACATAAGGATTTAAAAAAGCCAACCATGAAAGGCAGAGATCTAAGACAGCAGCTGAGGTTCTCACCCCTGGTGTGTATACATCTCTATTATTCAGTCAAGCATGAATCTAGGTGCTGCGATTAAGGAGTTTTTCAGATGTAATTAAGATCTCAAATCAGCTGACCTCAAGAAAAGGAGATTTTCTTTTGGTGGGCCTGACTTAATCAGGTGATATCCCTTAGAAAGGACCGGGCTGTCCCTGGTGAAAGCGGATTCAAAATGAGAGGGTTCAGCGGCAGAGATTCTCCGCGGCTCACTGTGAAGACGGAGGGTCCATGCGGCAAGGAATGCCGGTGGCCTCTAGCTGCTGAGAGCACCTTCTAGCGGACAGTCTGGAGGAAATGAGGACCTCGGGGCACAACTTCAGGGAAGTAGACTCTGCAACAATCACGTGAGCTCGGAAGAGGACCTCAAGCTCCAGACGAGAACACGGCCAGTCAACACCATGGTCTACTCTTCTGAGACCCGGAGGAGACTCCTAACCCATGCCTGGACTCCTGATCTGCAGCAACTGTGACATCACAAATTTGTGTTGTTTCAGGCTGATAAGAGTGTGGTAACGTGTTATGCAACACAAGAAAACTAACAGAACCACCTACAGGCCAGATTTAACACATAAACACAGAACCTGACACCCTGCTCTCACAACCACAGAATATTGTGAAACCACCAAACATGTACTTGACCAGCAGGAAAAGATTAAATCCAAAAAGTAGAGATTTTCCAGGCTATAGTCTCTGATCAAAACCACCTGATAAGTTAGAAATCAAAAGTAAAAAGACAATTCAATAATTACAGCAACCTAAGATTGTGTAGAGAAGTATACACGGTAGAGAAAACCTTCTGTTACCTGTTTGCAGAACCCCAATTAAAACACAGGCAGAAACAGAACTATTTTAGTTAAGGATCGGGCGGGTATTCAGAAGCCCTCCTTACCTACAAGACACCTAAGATGATACAAAATGTACACAGCAAGCAAGATGTGAGAAATTCCACACGGAGCCAAGTCACAGCACTGCGCAGTCACGCCTACTGTTTAGTGACCGGCGTTATTTCTCACAAGAAGCGACAGTTAATTCATCAGAAACAGAAGCAAACTATTGTTAAAAGAGGGTTACTTTAAGGTAATGAGAACTCTGTTCAGTTATATTAGTGGCACTCAAACTTTTTTTTTTACCTCACTGCCAAAAAAAATACTGGAGACCTCAAAGAGTCGCTGTTATGTGGACTCCATCTATGGAAACTTATCACATTTGATAGTAAAACTGAGATTCAA
Organism: Ursus americanus; assembly: GCF_024610735.1. Lineage (NCBI taxonomy): Eukaryota > Metazoa > Chordata > Mammalia > Carnivora > Ursidae > Ursus > Ursus americanus. The sequence goes on along the minus strand of NC_142145.1, from coordinate 25,397,337 downwards.
AAAAATGCATTAGTTCATTTAAAAATCTAAATAATAAACCTATTATATATTCACATGAATAACACGGTTATGAAAAATAACTACTTCCCTTCCCCCCCAAAATTAGTGAGAATAGCAACGCTTCACATTTTTGCAACTCTCCCTAATGTCTGGCTTAACAGAAGAGAGCTGGATTCTCGTCAGATCCTACATGCAGTCACTTGCAAAATCATATGCCTTGTAGTTTCTGGGCTATTTCACTGTACATTCATGAGTGAACAAGAGTGAAAAAGGAAAAGAGGATCTTAGTAGCATTATGAAAACAGTTCTGACCTCAGAAACGTGCTAAAAGGATACCGGGACTACTACATTTTGAGATGCCACAGAATTATTTTTTGAATGATGTATTAAATAGCAGTTCTTATTTAAAAATCTCTTGCTTCGGATCGATGGTGAGCAGATTTAACTGTTTAATATATGAACTCATGGAAGGGGGAAATACCAGATATCAACAAACTGAAAAAAAGTCATGGTCTGTTAAAATGATAATTCTGAACTCTGAACATGACAATCTCATGACTGGTCGAGACGAGACTCAGCAAAGTAATTTTAACACCTATTTATTGACGGACTTGACAGCATCAAGGGTGTCAAACAGAGAGGAGCAAAGGTAAGGGTGTGCAGATCTGTGAGAGCAGCGAAGCCGTGCGCGGACACGGACAGAGACGAGGCAGGCGACTGCACACAAGCTCTTGATGTGGTAAACCACACAGGGCTCCCGTTATGAGGAGATGGCAATGGTTCTTCACACAAGGGAAAAACACGTACCTATATGTCTTCTTGTCATTTCTACAGTCGCATTTCGGTTGACGTTGGAGAGCAACCCTAGGCAGAACCTCTCTGAATTGGATGGGTCTGTGAAACCGTCTACAGTGAGGGAGGGCTGTGACGCGTGGAAGGTCTCGCCAACCCTCTGGTTTAATTCATAGTATGCTATTGAACACCAAAATGCAGGTTCTGAGTAAGTAACTGGCTGCAAATCTGGGGAAAAAAACCAAACCCATAAAAGCACGAAATGTTGTGTGAACAGTTCAAGCCAAGAAGAGATTGAATATCATCAGATATCTGTACACGCTCTATGCCAGCCTCCACTGGCGACCGCTCAGGAAGCGGACTTAACATCTACACCACGAACTCCAGTTTCCAGTAGATCACACCAGATTCTCAGTTTCAAATTTCCCCCATCTCATAAAGTCATCTAATCTTCAAACATCTTTTTTAGACTTTATGGTGGGTCATGTTCTACTGGTAGTATTATCCAAGTTCATGTTCAAATATAAACCCATCGCAGGCAAAGTAAATCAACTTGCATAATAAAACTAATTTGGGGGTAGGATGAAGTGGAATAAAGCTGGAGCGAGGACTGAGTCAAAAGCCACAAGAAGAAAAATTCTATCATAATAACAGGATACAAAATACGACATATTTTTGACATTGTCTATTTTAACAGGAGATTCTCCATGAGTTACCCTAGTTACAAAAATAGAAAACCCACGCATACACAAGGAACAGAAAGTAATAAAACACAAAAAGCATGGAAGTGAAAACAGAATATGGAATCAAAAGAATTTACATATTTCATGGGAAAACTAGGACCACATAAATTTAACTTCTATAATTTTGATTAAAAGACACAAGCAGGGGCGCCTGGGTAGCTCAGTTGGTTAAGCGTCTGCCCTCTCAGCGGGGAGTCTGCTTCTCCCTCTGCCCCTCTTGTGCTCTCTCTCTCTCTCACATGAATAAAATCTTTAAAAAAAAAGACGTAAGGATTATAATGGGAAAAAAATGTAAATATTGTAGACTAAATTCCTAATGTGTAGAAACTGAAGAGACATTGTGAAATACTGAGGTAAACTGAAGGCTAAGAATTAACTCACAATGTACACACACACACACACACACCCCTCCCATGCCCCACATACGTGTATACATACATACATACATATATATGGATATACACCTCATATTAATAACTGCTATTACAAAACATATCCTAAAATAAACATACCCATATAAATCTAGCCATAATAGGTCATAACACTTTCCATGAAGAATACGATTTCCATGAATAGAAAGATTTATTAGGTTTTTATGCTCGTAAATGTCAATAGAAAACACTTTTAGTAGTATTAAGGCAAATTATCATTTTTAAAAAGCACAAATTTGAACAATCATTTGATTATTCATTGGAATCCGTTTCTCATATATATGAAAAGTAATTATCGGAGAAGACATATAATTTACTGGCATAGTGTAAAACGGTGGGGGGGGGGGGGGAGTATTTGCAACTTACCCAAACTATGATTAACGGGGGAAAGAGTAGTAGGAGATAGTTCTGCTGGAGATCCTGAAACAAAAGGATTCAATCTTATAATAGATGTGCAAGTACTTCCAGAACTTCTGACCAAATAATAAATAAATAAATAAATTAATTAATTAAATGAGGATATATCTAGTTGTAATTAATGATCACAAATAATACAGATAAGTTACATTCTAAGACTTCAAAATATGCAAGCACTATATGGGAATTTAATTTTGAAGGCTTCAGTATATAAAGGTACAGAAGAAGCTACTCAGTTCCCTTCTCAAAGGCATCCAGTGTTGCCAGTTCTTTGGGTACTCTTCCAGAAATATTCTATGAACCACACAAGCAAATATATTGTTCTCTGCCCCCCACCTTGCTTTTTATATACAAATGGTAACAGTTCTGAACTTTGCTTTTATTTTACTTACTGTATCAGGGATGCTGATGTGTCCTTATTTCTCTTTCCCTCTCTCTCTATCTTAGCCACATACGCTTATATGATGGTGTAGTACTGATAGATACTCAGACTATTTTCAATCTTCTGCTTTATGAACCAAGATTGCAATAACTAATCTTGTACATTTTGCATATTTTCAATCATATCTTTTTTTTTTTTAAAGATTTTACTTATTTATTTGACAGAGTAAGAGAAAGAGCACACAATAGGGGGAGCAGCAGAGGGAGAGGGAGAAGCAGGCTCTCCGCTGAGCAAAGAGCCCAATGTGGGGCTCGATCCCAGGACCTCAGGATCATGACCGAGCTGAAGGCAGATGCTTAACTGACTGAGCCACCCAGGCGCCCCCATATCATTTTCTTAACAGAGAAACCGCCAGGTCCAAGGGCTGTACTACCATGATTTTGATAGATTTTGCCCAAACTGTCATGTATAGGGGTTGTACCAGTTTACAGTTCCAGTAGCAACTGGTGTTACAAGGATGAATGGTGTTAGCACTGATCAGTGAAAACATGCTTTCACAAGTATGGTTTTAATCTGTATTTCACTTGTAAACAACAGGGAACAGGCAGCTTTATACTTCTTTATATTGCAGTTCCTTTGTGTGTAGTCTCTTCTTTTGCTCACATTTCTACAGTGGTGTGGGTCACTCTTCTCACTGATTTCTAGAAGGCTCTTTATGTACTGGGGCTATTGGTCCTTTTATGTTATGGGTTGTAAATATTTGGTCATCTGTCTTTGACTCTTCATAATTTTCATTAAGTAGAATTAAAAAACTTTTTGTGTGTTTTATCAATCATTTTGGGGTGTCACACTTTGATAAAACAGTCATGACAGCTGGATATTCTTGACTTACTCTTAACTTTAAGGAGATATTTCTAGTATTTTACCATTAAGTACGAGGCGGATCTGAGGATGTGAGATAAAATTCCTTATTTAGCATTTCTGCATCAATAATCTTTTTTTTTTTTTTTAAGATTTTATTTATTTATTTGACAGAGATACAGCCAGCAAGAAGGGGAACACAAGCAGGGGGAGTGGGAGAGGAAGAAGCAGGCTCATGGCAGAAGAGCCTGATGTGGGGCTCGATCCCATAACGCCGGGATCACGCCCTGAGCCGAAGGCAGACGCTTAACCGCTGTGCCACCCAGGCGCCCCTCTGCATCAATAATCTTAAACAGGGGCGTCTGGGTGGCTCAGTGGGCTAAGCATCTGCCTTCAGCTCAGGGCATGATCCCAGGGTCCTGGGAAAGAGTCCTGCATTGGGCTCCCTGCTCAGGAGGGAGTCTGCTTCTCCCCCTGCCCCTCCCCCGCTCATGCTCTCTCTCAAATAAATAAAACATTGAAAAAAAGAAAAAGATCTCAAACAATACTGGTCTATAGATTTACACTGCAAGTGCAATGTTACACTGCCTCAAGAAGACAATCTAGGAGCTTTATGTCTTTTTTATGTTCTATAACAGTTTAAACAGCACTGTAATAAAACATTTCTTAATAGTTTGGTGGAATTCCTGTGCAAAATTGTTTGCAGTTAATAATTTTCTAGGTTTACCCTAGGACATTTCTTCTCTATTTCTTCTATGAAAGTTAAGATAGCTCTATTTTCTGTAGTCAGTTTTGGTAAATTGTATTTTCTTAAAAAATTAGCCATTTCTTCCAGTTTTAGGTAAAGAGGTTAAAACTAATCAAGAAAATAATGGGAGGGGGCATAAATACATAAAATAAGAACCACCACAAACACAGAAAGAAAAAAATGGAATTATTCAGAGACTACATCAACTCAATTCCATGTAATTAAATTTTAAAGACACATTTGTTGCAAATGTTGTTAATTAATTTTGTAATTACAGAATACATTTTGTTTTCTGATCATCTTTCCTATTTCGGAAAGTTATGTACAAAAGCATGACCTACAGCTGCCACACTTCAAATATCACAGCAACGGTGCAGCTGTAGACTAAGGCAGGTCGGACCCCTGCCCGCCCCCCCGCCCCCGCGACAACCACGACACACAATACCAGGTGACACAGGTAGAACGGCAACCCCCAGATAAAGAGATGAATCAAAACTAGAGATCAGGTGATAATCAGAATAATCTTCCATAAGAAAATTAAGTTCTTAAGTTCTTTTTTTGTTCCTCAGCTTGAAAAATCTGTTGGCAATCACAACAGGTTCCACCAAGAAAGGTCAAAATATATTTAGAACAATGAACTAAAACTCACCATTTCCTGAAGCTGATGTAAAATAAACAAAGCTACTGTGAGAAATGGAGGAAACTGCCCAATTATTCATATCTCTTAACTATTGATTCCTCTATGAAATACTTATCACTTAACAGAAGTCACCAGTTAGAATTACAGATTTAGAAGAATGGTTCATTATAATCACACATAAAATTTTAAAAAGTTAAATTAAGCTAACAATTTATTAGAAAGAGGCAAATTGATAATTAACCTATGAGTTACTTATATATTCATGCTGCTGCTACTGAGGTCTGCAACCTCTGGTTATGCGAAATAATAAATACCTCAGTATTCAGGCAGTGGTTACTAGTAGTACTGGCAGCTAAACATCTAGAGGAATCCTTGTGTATCTTTGTATACAAGTTTGCATATAGCTGTAGGATACATTTTTCAATGAGGAAACTTTAGACTAAAAGGAATGTGTATTAAATTTCTGTAACTGCCGAAGTACCTCCCAAAATGTTTATTTAGTGCACTGAACAATTTATGAGCTAGTGTTTCTTCACACCATGTCACTACCTTTTGACATTTGCCGACTTGACTGACAGGGTGAAAAAGACTACTCTATTTTTTTAATTTTTATTTTTGTTGTAAATAGTACATTCATATACTTTCTGTCCTTTTTTTCTATTACTTATTATTTTTTTCTTCTTGATTTGTAAGTGGTTTTAAATATTGAAATCAATTAGACCAGTCACTCATTTGCAAATATTTCCCCAAGTTTTTGGTTTCTTTCGATATAGCTTTCAAGGTGACGTTAATTTTTTTTAATTAGACATGACTTTTTATTTTTTTGAAGATTTTATGTATGTATGTATGTATGTATGTATTTATAAGAGCAAGTGCGAGAGAGCCCACGAGTGGGGGAAGGAGGAGAGGGAGAGGCAGACTCCCCGATGAGCAGGGAGCCCAATGCAGGGCTCGATCCCAGGACTCCGGGATCATGACCTGAGCTGAAGGCAGACACTTAACTGACTGAACCACCCAGGCGCCCAAATCAGACATCATTTTTTAGAGCAGTTTTAGGTTCGCAGCAAAAGTGAGCAGAAAGTACCAAGAACTCCCATACAGCCATGTACACCTACATGTATGATCTCCCTGCAATGGTACCCAGCATCGCAATGGTTCATTTGTTGCTATCGAGGAACTGACATTGACACGTCATTATCACCCAAAGCCCATGTTTACATGAGGGCTCATTCTTGATGTTGTACATTCTATGGGTTTTGACAAACATGTAATAATATATATTCACCATGTAGTATCATACAAAACAGTTTTACTACCTAAAAATCCCCTGTCCTCCATTTCTCTCTTCCTCCCCTCTGACTCCTGGATATCACAGATCTTTTTATCGCATCTATAGTTTTTCCTTTTCCAGAATCTCATATAGTTGGAGTCAAGAAAGTGTGTAGCCTTTCCAGATTGGCTTCTTTCACTCGAAATATGTATTTAAGGTTCCTCCATGTCTTTTCATGACTTGGTAGCTCTTTTTAGTGTTGAATAATACTGCATTCTCTGGAAGTACCACTGTTTACTTATCCACTCACCTACTGAGTGCTTCCAACTTTTGGCAATTATGAACAAAGCTGCTCTACACATCCATCTGCATGCTTCTGTGTGTCCATACATTTTCAGCTCCTCTGGCTAAACACTATGGAGCGTGACTGCTGGATCATACGGTAAGAGTATGTTTAGTTTTGTAAGAAGCTGCCCATGTGTCTTCCAGGGGAGCTGTACCATTTCGCATCCCCACCAGCAATGAATGAGAGTTCCTGTTGGCCCACATCCTCACTAGCATTTGGCATTGCCAGTGTTTGGACTTTGGCCATTCTAATAGGTGTGTGGTCGTAACATTTTAAATTTTATGCATTCAAATTTGTTGATATTTTCTCTGATGATTTTACACTTGACATGTTTCTTACTTAGGTTATTTTAGAAATTCCTCATTGTCATGTACTAAAAATTATAGGGTTTCATTTTTTACAGTTAAGTGTTTGCTCTAAAAGGAATTCATTTTGTATGAGAGAAATTACATGTTTAGTATTTAATTTTATAATTTTTTGAATGAATATTAAAATTAGTTTGAATTTTTTTGAGCAAAACTAATGGCTAAAAATATATTAATAACTTTGAGTAAATTAGCCAACCATAAATAGCACACAAGTGAAACAATAAAACGAGAATTATTCTTTCAAAAGGCATATACAAAGGGACTTACAGGTCTTAAATGCATTCCTTTGCTTTCATATTACAGAAAAAATCCTGAAGAACTAAAATTATCTATTTTGTTTTTAGACCAAAAAGGCTTTTTAAAAGCAAGATTTAACAAACCTAATTTACTGAGTACAGACCAATTGCCTTCACAGACCTTCCAGAAAACCCGGAATCATGCTGGGCTACTCCTTCAACCTTGGCCCTACCTACCTAATCACCAAGCAAGACCTACACCTCAGCAATGTACCTCAAAAGCATGCATTTCTCCCCACATCTAGAAACCAGCCAGAGGAAGACTACTGCGGTAGCCAAGAATAGGGTGTCCAGAATGTCACATCCTAGGTGCAAATTTCTGGCACTTTTTAGCTCTTTTTCTATGATGTCCACTGCAGTGTTGTGTTTTTAGTTTTTGTAAAACACTGAACCTTTTAAAATTAAGAGTATAATTATTGTTAGATGATGGAAATTACATGGATTGCTTGTATTTTCTTGTTTTACCTAAATTTAATTTTTTATAATGAACATTCACTTGGTATAGAATTCAAAATGGTATAGCATTATAATTTCATCTGTAAAATACTTTTATTTGACACAGAATGGTAGAAACATTAGCTAAAGCAAAAAAAGAAAAGAAGAAGAAAAAAGAAAGACATGTCATATGTAGTATGTCAATTCCAGCTCAAAAAATACACATTTTCCTCATGTTTATTACGTGCTATGCATTTTTAAATTTCCAATGAGCATGAATTCTGTTTTTAAGAATAAAGGTGCTCTTCTTTTGTTTTTATTAGCAACTTCTACAGGGTTCCCCTTATAATTATAACACAGAAGACTGAGAAAAATAACTGTAAGGAAATACTGGAAACACTAAAACAATTTTATTTTTCTTTACAGTTACCAAAAAGCTGTAGATCTCTTTAAGTCTAAGTGAACTAGTTTGCAGAGGGGGTGAAGTCTTCCTATGGAAGCAAGAGTGGGGACCATCATCACTGAGAGTGCCGCCAAGTCAAGACACAGACACACACAGGAGTGGGCTTGTCCAAGGAAAACCCAACCAACATTTTAATGGCCAGGCGCAGGCAAAATGGAATCGAGAAGCCCAAGCATGGATGCAGTCCTCCTGTCTGTCAGCCAATTCTAACCCACACGTCTTTAGTGGAGTACAGGGTAGCACAGAAGTTTTGGGAAAGGCTGGAAAGCAGTGAGAGAGCCTGCAGTCTTGCCACACTCGCATCTGAAAGCCTGCTGAAGTAGGAGGCTAGCCCTACCTTCAAGCCTGTGGTGATCTGACATTAATTAAAACATCGAATCATCACCCATCCGACTCAAGTCCTGATCATGTGGAAGAGATCAGCCCCTCAACTTAGCAACCGGAAAGAGAAAAGGAGAAGGCTTTCCAGGGGAGAATATTATCTATATTACTCTCTAGTATTATTTTAGACACAATACCTAGCGTGTAATTAAAAAACAAACGTGAAACATGCAAAGTAGTAGGAAAAACTGACCCTTAATGAAAAGATAAAAGTCAACAGAAGCAGACTACATATGAAGCAGGTACTGGAATTACCAGAAAAGGACTTTAAAATGGAAACTGTAAAACTAAAAAATAGATAATATGAAATAAATTCACTGAATTGGCCTAACGGCAGAAGTTAGACCCACTTATCCACAAAGGAGCCAAGGTAAATCAATGGAGAAAGAAACGTCTCTTCAACAAATAGTGCCAAAGCAACTGGACACATGTCTAGAGGAAGGGAAGAAAGGGCAGAAATGGTAAATATGCAGGCCAATACAAAAAGTTACTTCTTAATTCCTTAAAAATTAAAAAAAAAAACAACCCAAAGTCTAAAGCAAAAATAAGATACTTTGGGATTTATACACATATGTAAGTAAGACAAATGACAAGGGCAGCACAAACAGAGGCAGGTGGATGGAATTAGTGTTACAAAATTCTTACACTGTGCATGATGAGGTTGTAAAATACTACAACTTAACAACCTAAGCAGAAGGTGATAAAATTGGGATATACGTTGTAATCACGAGAACATTACTAAGTGGTACTGTTAAAAAGTCAAGAGTGTAAATAGAATGGATTCAAACATAAATACATTTGATTAATCTGAGAGAATTCAGGAAAAGTAACAACAGAGGAACAAAAACCAGATGGGACAAATAAAAAACAGTAAAATGGTAACCCAAACCCAATGATATCAATAATGACACTACATAAAAATAGACTAAATCTTCTAATTAAAAGACAGACATCGATAAAGACATGCAACGCTGTCCATGAGGAACACATCTGACATACAAAGATATGGACAGGCTGAAAGTAAAAGGATGAAAGCTATACCATACAACCACTGAAAAAATAAGACATGGTGATGTGAACAGGAGACACATTTTATAACAGGTCAATTCATCAGAGGGACATAATCATTCTAAATGTGCTCCAGTTAAAGACGGAGATTCAAAATACACGAAGCAAAAACTGACAGGACCAAAATCAGAGCTGGAGACATTAATGCTGCTCTCCATTACTGAGAGTACAAGTAGAAAAAAATGAGAGGATTAGGAAGATCTAACCACCACCATCAAACATACCCTAAATGACATAGAGAACTCTGTAAGTGCAGAACAGACATTCTTTTCAATTACACATGGAATTCTTCTCAACGCAAATAAGATATGTTGTGGCATAAAATAATTTTTAGTAAATTTCCAAAGACTGACATCATGCATGGTATATTTTGGACCATAACAGAATTTAGTTAGAGATCAATGAAATATCTAGAAAATCCCCACAATTCTAAAAAACCAGAGTTTAAAGAGAGTTCAATTTTGTTCTAAATTGGGGTTGTGCATCAGTTAGAACTTTCTTGCCACGGCACCAAGAAAGGAATGGACAGCAGGTAGAAGACTGGTAGTTAAACCGACTTTTAGCATCTTATGAATCAGATGTGCGCATTATCATTACAAGAAATAATTTACATGTATCGTTTTGAAAAAGTAACATTTCCCCACAGAAACAGAATTAGGAATATTAGGTTAGGTTTAAAGCAAGCCACTAAACACTGAATCCATTTTAGCTGAGTCCACTTATTCTCCCCTTCTCAAATTTGACCCTTTATCATAACCACTTATTATCTCCACCTTATTGCTCCTACCCTGTGTTAGCAATATGATCAACTAGGGATTTGTGTACTGTGCCTTCTGTGTCCGGCTTCTTTCACTTAATATAATGCTTTCGAGGTTCATCTATGTGGTACCATGTATCAGTACATCATTTTTTTTTATATGGCTGAATAATATTCTGACATACACATATACCTCCTTTAATTTGTCCACTCATCATCTGATGGACAAATGTGCTACTTCCACTTTGGACTAGTACACATAATACTTCAGTGAACATTTGTGTGCAAGTTTAGTATGGACGTGTTTGCAATTTTCTTGGGTATATATCTAGGAGTGAAACTGCTGGGTCATACTGTTATTCTATATTTAACTTTTTAAGGAACAACAAACTTTTCAACTCGACCATTCTGCATTCCCAACAGCAACATATGAAGACTCCGATTGTCCACATCCTCACCCATGCTTGCCACTGTCCTTTTCTGATCATAGCCATGTAGTGGGTGTGAAGTGCCCAAGTGCCCAAGGGCGGTGGGCACTGTGGTTTTGATTTGCATTTCCCTGATGGCTAATGATGTTGAGCATCTTTTCTTGGCATTCACTTTAAAAGTCACAGTGGCAGTGGTCCATCAAAAAGGAACATGGTTGGTTCAGGAATACCGATCTTTGGCATATACAGGTGTATTAGGAAGATAAATTTGGAAAGCCAAATATCATTTGCAATAAGACATCCACATTAAGATGTACGTGTTATTTCCAGTGATCATTAGATTATCTACATTTCTTGGTCATCTACTACTCTGAACAGTTACAAGTATGATTAGCTATAGCAGAAGCTTCTTTATCTGGGAGTCTAATAACGGAAAGATTTAAACAACAGAATTATTGCAAAAGCTGGTTCCCAGTCCCCCCTCCCCCCGCCAATGTTAATCCATTTAAAAATAACTTAGATTATCGTAACTACAGAATGCTTTAGTATAAACTGTGTAGAAAAGCTGATGGTGTAATGTGACAGGCTGTGATATTGAAGAATCCAATTCTTAAGACTACAGACAGGATTACAGAACAGAACAAACCAGACAATTACAGTGACACCACAGCTACCTCACTGGTAACCTAATTAGTGCTGGTGGATTATACATTTTATTACATAATAACTGTTTTAAAGCTCTGGCACATGTAATGTTTATTACATGCTAAAACTTTTTCACCACTGTGTCTGGAGTGGATAGCTAAAAATTAGAAATTAATTGAATTAGGTCAGGTACAAGGTATTTTGTGTAAACAATCTACTATCATTCAGAACTAACTATTAAGTTAAAGGAGCACTGAAAATCTGATTCTCATCCCCCACCTCCAAATTTCTCAGAAAATCTGTTACTGGGCTCATTACGGTTTTTCATCACAAAGACATTTACTCATTGGGTAACTAAAACTTTGAACAGAAGCACGGAATACTTAAAGAGTAAACTACTGGATGCTCTCAGATTTTCATTTAATCTAATGAGAGAAAATTATAACAATTATTCTGCAAAACAGCGTTAACTTTTTCATTGACAACAGGGCCCTCCTTTGGATGGTTCAAATATAATTACCTCAATATAGAAGGTTCTTTTTGTGATGTATGTCTCAACTTCTCCACATGGAAGAGTCACAAATGATTCTCATGGGTTTTACACAGGGCAAAAATGTGTATCTCATTACTGAGGAATTTTCAAAAATAAGTTTTACCTGTATCCATACTTTGGTTCATCTGTTGATCACTTGTTTCTCCATCCTCACTGATATATCCAGGAGGCGGCGTTTCTACAAAAGTTTAGAACAAATCAAGCACAGGTGCCACTGAATCTCACCACCTTTCTCCTAGCTACTAAAGAAAACCAAAGAATCACTCTGAATAATAAATAAGAATATTATATAACATTATTATTAAACACAATATTTGGTACTGAGGGCTTATGGTTCAGGTTCTGATCCAAATCTTACAGGTGAATCCTTAAAGCCTACTTGTAATATAATCAAGCTCTCTAGGCATATTTTCTTAGCTATTATTTACATATCTGGCTCATTCCCATATGTATATTTTCTGGGGCAAGAGCCAAAAATAGAACTTCCAAGATGCCTCAGTTCTGAATCAGTATGCTTCAAAGACATCAGTACCTACATTTTTTTTTTCTTTTCTTTTCTTTTTTTAACTAATGGCCATCACAGATGGGTACATCTAGGAGATGATTAAAGGACAACACAACACACAGGAGATTTTTGATTACAAAGTAATACATGCTTGCATTAAGTTCTACGGGGCAAAATATGGTGATATGTTTCAGGACAGGTCTAGCTTGAATTCCACCTAAAAAGTACATTTCTCTAGGGATTTCTAACCAGTAAATCCTGAGTGTTTGAAGCAGAAATTTAAATTCAAACACAGACTACTGCACAAACCTGAGGCAAAATACTCTTTGAAAACAAGATTCTAATGTGCTATTTCCAACATGCTTAATGAACAAAATGTTTATATTCAAGAGGCATCTGAATAGCTGAATAAGTTTCATGTAAAATAAATACATGTATATAATTTTACCAGTTATAATTTCTAGGAAGAAAAATAAGTTTAAGCGATTATCAACATTTTCATGGCTGGGCAGTTTGAAGCAATTCAAGATAATGTAATTATCAAAAGGGAGAGGGGGAAATGCGGGTGAAAGGGCTCATTCACTGAACCCCTCACACGCTCCCTTCAATGAGCTAAGGGCAAATCTGCACTTAAGTAGCAAATGCTTCATTGAGTGTCGGTACCCCAAAATTGTTACTGATGAAATTCTAAGAATAAAATAAAATACCTTCATATACTCAAACAATAAAGAACACAAAAAGCAAGATTAATATGTATCAATATGTACTATTGTAAAGGTGAAAGCTAACAAAATTAAACAGGGCTCCGTTTTGTCAGTTTAACCACCCATGTCTCAACGGTCTAAACAGGAAGAAATACTAAACTTTTAAATACTTTATCCTGTTTTACTTTTCTCCATTATTGTCTATAAAATAATAAATAATAAAGCTATTAAGCATTTTGGAGAAAACACTAAAATTTCTTTTGAAGTGGAACAAAAAGGGAACCGTTAGCTTTCACTGTCTGTTGGCCCTGGGTAAAGCCCCATTGTCCAGAAAAGCAAATAGGTGTGACCGACTTTTGATTTTCTACTTTGTAAAATAAACCAAATCTAAACAAATAAAGAAAGGAAAATAAACCCAAACATCTCCACAAGTAAAAGCCACTAGTCACTTTAACATCCTTCCAAATAATTATTGGGGAGGTGTCTTACAAGACTGTATGCTTACACCTCGGTTTCCAGGTATTGTTGAATAATATGAATTCCCACATCAAAGACTTAAAATGCACCCCCCCACCCCCACACAACCACCTCCAACTAAGTCCTCTCCTGAACAAGGGCCTGTTTCAGTCCTGCCTCCCCCCCACACTACTGCTAGTCCTCATACTCTACCCGTTCTAATCCCTCTCTCCTAACTTCTCAAAAAGTTTGTTCCCTATCAACCTAAAAAGAAGTCTTAAACCCCCTTTTGGAATAAAATAATAGTTAAAAAAAATGCACATTAAAACAATCAAGAAACGTTTTCTACCTTTAAAATTAGCTACTTTAAAAAAATCCTTCTTTTGCTTATGTTTTTAAAATTGTCTTCAATGAACAAGCATTATTTCCATGAGACATATTAAAGAAATCTTTTTTAAATGTACTTGAAACTAAGTTCCTTACATATTTTCTGTTGTACTAAAAAAAAAAACAAGTCAGAGTGGAGTGCAGAAATACTACAAAAGGAGAAAAAAACTGAGACACTAAAATATCCAATGTATAGCTCAATCCTCACACTAGTACTGTATCTTTAGTTTCTGCTAGGAAAAAAACCCAAAAAACAAAAAAGGGAAACACAAATAAAGAAAGTAAGAAAATATTAGTTGTTTTTCTAAAAAAAAATAGTGCAAACTAAAACTGCATCATGGAATATTACTAGGCCACATAATAGAGTAATTAGAGCCATAGTAATGGTATAGTACAGTAATTTGAGAACCATGTGGTTAAACTCATTTATTTTTCAACAAAGGTTAATGAGGCCCAGATGAAAAACCTAAATTAGAGGATTTATGATTATCAGTACAGCAGTGTTGCTATATCTTAGAAATCAAATATTGTATCTCCTACAGAGATTATTTGGTTGATTTTCAGTGCCACTTGTTTCAGGAATACTCTTTTCCTGTACCACTGACTTTGCTTACATTCTGCATCTCTCTTAGCTTCAATAACTAAGACAAACTTACTAAGATCTTTTCTTTTCTGCTTCTCACAGTACTTTGATTAAAGCCACTGCAAAAGAAAATGAAATATAAAGTAAAACTTTTCTCCAGACAAAAGCATTTAAAGTACACGGCTTATACATTCCATAAAAGCATCAACCCACAAAGTAATTTTCCTATTCAAAATCCAGAAGCCCTTTTTTTAAAAAAAAGTCAAACCACAATCTACGAATACTTGAATGTTTAGGAAAAGAATCTGTACCTATCCCAATTTTTAGGAGATTCAAAGGGCAAAAAATACCTGGGATGTAATTACTCTGTGGCTCGATTCCCGCTGGGAAATTAGTGTTTTCTGGAATGGAGTGGGTATAATCATCCAGAGGAGGCAGTTCTGTCAGGATCTCAGTATGCCGTGGCACCAGTACCGGAGGCAGAACTGAAAGAGTCAGGGGACCCAGGTTAGCAGCACAGAAGCGTGGGATGGGCACTGGGGGAGGGGGACAGACCAGGCCTTTGCTGAAAAACTTCACACACATACAAAAAGAAGAAAGCAGCCTGCTTCATTTTTTAAAATTTAGGGTTCACCCATTTGGCATGATACTAGCTACTGAGAAATTGACCAATCTGATTGGTTTTAACTTGCCAAGTAGTCTAGAATCTAAATTTCCAAGTTTCAATTTATCCTGTACTTTGAGGAACAAGGGCATTCTGGTAATATTATATCACCGTAAGAGTTCATAAATCCCCATTGGAAAAGGTGCAGAAAGATCTGTGAAGTCAGATTTAGGCCATTTCTAAAAATATAGCTGTATTCTAAGAGTTTCAAGTACACAGCTAAGTAAACTAAAAGTCTTGCCATGAACTTCACGAATCTGCTTAGACGCAAACAATGCCATTAAAGTACTTCAGAAAGATGCTCAAAGAACAAAACGACTGAACACAGCTCAGGCAGCACACAGGTAAAGAGGTCTATCGGTTTAGTTCACACAGACTGTGAATCTGGGGATTAATAGTTTCTAGATATGTAACTCTGAGGTCAAATAGTACGCTCTCCTAAGAAACTGACATATCTGACCCTCAAAGGTTTATTTTTCCATATTTAAAACATTAAAAAAGTACTTTTAATTACTAATACACTGTATTTTTAGGTAATTTATTAGAATTTTACAACAAAGTTTCCCAGGGGCAATTACCTCTGAGCACCTAATATACTTAAGTTCAAGCATTTAATTTAAAACAAGGAAAAAAAGCCCCCATTTTTCTACCTGGTGTTTCAACTCTCTGGTAGTGGTAAGGGTTTACACATACTTCATCCTTTTTAAGGTTAAAAGCATATTCGCAGTTTTCGATTGCTTTGAGCTCATGGTGACTGTGAAGGTCAGGCCAGCGCCACAATCGGCAATATATCACGTGTGGCAGTCCTTTCCGATGAGACACTTGTAGACGGCCATCCAGAGACCTGTTGAGAAGCAAGGGGAAAGAAAGGTGGGAGCTTTAAAAACAAAATAGGCGCAGTCGATTGGGTTCAATTAATACAATTAAGAGCATAAAGAAAGGAATGACAGACATTTAGTTAGTTTAGTGAGTACAAGGAAGAAAACTGTACTATTTAATGGGTCTGCTGTAAAAGTAAGCAGCAGCACTAGCAGATGTTTCTCGTAAATATGCGACATAAATGCCTCGGATGTCAATGAGTGGCTAACCACTTGGGAAGAAACTGATTTTTAAAAAAGGATCATAGCGTATACTTGAAAAACTTCTTGCCAACTTCTATCTTGAGTAAATCAAACTCTTATTTAGGGATGCTTTGGAGGGCATTGATACTGTAGGTGACTGAGCTATCAAAAAAAGGAACTCGTGTGAAGAATGGTAAGTACCAACAATGATGTAAAGTAACTTACTCAAACTAATGTAGCTCACTAGACCCAGCTGTGACCGTTCTGAGTACCAAGGTGCAGTTCTACAGCTCACACAGTAATGCGGATGGTGATGAAATACAATGAAATGAAATGGACAAGTACCAATATGCTCCAAAAGAGAATAAGGTGATTAAAAAAAAAAAAAAAAAAAAGAACATGAAATGAGTTAGCCTAGCGTTAACTGTGATATAAGGGGTTTGGTATATAACTTTGTATTTATTAGTATAAAGAAGATGAGATTTAGATGATAGCAAGAAATTTAGCAAAAACTGGTTATAGGTCTACTTGAAAATTAGGCCAACAACAGATTATAATCTAATTTCAAACTCAAATGAGAATATAGTTATCAAAGTTCCTATTCTTTAGGGGATGCGGTAATTTAAAGAAGATTCAAAACTAAAATTTCATTGATTAAAACATCAGCTGACACATTTAATATATCGTTAATACCGGCAAGCAGGTATTTTAAATGCCATGCCTTATTTACATTAAGGAAACATCCTAGGCAAAATGATACTGAGCAACCCGTAACAGGTCTAAAACAGCCCCCCGCCCCAAGATTGCTAGGATTCCATAGAGGGCAGAATATTCACCTGGTTTGTTCAGAGAAGCTGTAAAGGCCTGTTGTATCCCACTGATCTATCGTATTTGGTGTACTCAGTCCCCAAATTTCAGAGCAAGTGCTGTGCATAAATTGAAAAACAAAAAATTGATGTGAACATGGAAGCATGGTTATTCAAAATACCATGATGTAAAACATGGAAAATGTACAGAATACTTCCTTCACCCAGAAAATATATATATCGCTTCACTTTTTCACAGGCTTTAGTGCTGGTTTCTATATTTTCCATATGAAGGAAGCCAATAAAATGGAACATGTGACTCCAGATAAGTTATGATTATGTTTTAAAAATGTGAACACCAATGCTCTCTAGCTTCATGAAATCATACCTATAATGCCCTTTCCAATTTCCTCTACTCAGGACAAAAGACTAAAACTTATGCCATTAGCCTTACTCAGAGTGCTTCATTTTATAATCTAGTTTTTTTTTTTTTAAAAAAAAACTTATCAAAAAATGGATGTCAACTGGTCTTTTCAATACAGGAAAAATTTCACTTAAGTTAGATACATATCTGCAGTTAAGATTTTCAAATTATTTATTTGAGAAATTTACATATTCAGTTTTACTAATACTACACAGGAGAAGGAAGTGCATTCTGAAGTCATTCAAACATAGCATACCACCTTAAAAGCTTTAAGAAATTGCTGTGAGGACTAAAGATGTGTGAAAGCACCAAATTCTTAAAAGACAATATGAATATGAAAAATCGGCTAGATCTAGTTTTCAAAAATCAATACACCTGAAGGACACAGACCAGGAAGACCTCAAGCTTTTTCTTCCGCATCTCATTCCAGAACATGAGAAGCCCAGAGAAAATTCTATTTCCCTGCCATGACTTTATTTCAGTCACTTCTCATTGTAGGAGAAGGGAAGAAGGGCTTCAAAGGCAGTCTGGAATGGAACTTTTGCCTGTCGACGGGTCTCAGGCCATAAGCTGTGCTTTTTAACAATTAGAGTCAAAAGGTAATTTCTGAAACAAACTCAAACTCCATTTCTCACATATTACAAAATCATCAAAATTTCAAAGAGGAAGAAGAACCATTTCAAAACAATTTTTGGAAATAAAATCAAACGACGGATTAAACTCCAGATGTACACACATTGCTAATGAGCTAACTGAGTCAACATTTCAAAGGACACTGGTGACAAGTGTTGTCTTCTTGTGGCCTGGCAACACACCTCACAGGGGCTGCTGGGCCTCTCGAAGAGCCACCGCAGAGCCACCACAGAGCCACCGGGCTACAGACACTTTTCATCCCATGCTCTGGGGGCTACAGCAACCACACTGGACCGTTTTTACAAATGCATTTTCAGACACCACCCAGCACCCTTTTAAGGTATTTTACAGATTCTCTTGCTTTTTAGTCTGTAGAAATCTTTCATTTCCCAAACCAAAGTCAGAAAAAGTCAAGAAACTGGAGGATAATGTAAATCTTTTCTTTTTTCCCCCAAAGATGTACTGACTAAAAAACCCATGACATACATGGTTCTTTTATTTAAGATATTTACCAAATATCTTCTGAAAACATAGAGCACCAAGTTGTTTAAATCACAATAAAATCAACTACATTCTAGAGTGTTATGAATCTGAATTTAAACCTCAGAAGGGAAAGTATACAGCTTTCTCTTCATCCTTTGAAAATAATTCGAGGAAAATGACTAACAAAAGATTAGATCAAGAGGCTATTCTGCTCTTATGAGAGTTTAATGAAGATTTCACTCAAATAATTCTGACACGGACCCAGAACCAGAATCTAAAAGAGAGCACAAAGAGCTTAAATTGGGCTTGAATCAAGACTTGAAATAAATCTGAAAATAATAAACAGTTATTGTTCAGAACATGCAATCAATCTAAAGGCAAGCCAACCTAGTCCCCACCCCCCCCCAACTCAGTCACTTTCCAATTTCCATCACAGGGTATGGATAAGCCTCAGTCCTACTGTTGACTGTAATATCGCTCTCCAAAACAATCAATTTGCTTTTAGCTAGTAAAATTTTTGCTTGTTTATATAAGAAATCTTTTAAAAAGAATCAGTTTATAACAAAATACACAAAGCACCTAGAAAAAAATGTAAGTATAAATGTGTCAAAACTCCACAAAGAAACATTTTAATTATTACTAAAGAACACAAAGACAAAGTAAGCAAAGAGAAAAGTACCTATCTTCCTATTCAGGAAGACATCCTAGTGACATCAATTCTGCCAGTTATGCATTTGATGCAATCTCAATAAAAATCTCTGACAAAATTACTCCAAATGTAACACAGCAAAATAAGAATGACCAGGAAAACTAACAAAGAAGAGCAGAGAATGGCCCTACCAAATTCTGAAACACGTTACAGATTCTCAATAGAAAACAGTATGCAATTAGCAAGAGTACACACACAAAACAGAGGTCCTGCCTGCAGAACAGCCTCAATTGGGCATTTCAACATTTTATCTGAATTCCTTCAGACAAAAATGACAGCCATGGAACAAGATATAATAAAATCAACTATTGGAAAACAGTGGAGAGAGCGCAAAACGACAAAAATCAAAAGGAAGTCAACCTTTGTAGGGGGGGGGGAACTATACTGGATGAGGTGCTTTTAGGTGGCTTTGTATCTAAGGACAGCCCACAGACTGAGCTCGGCAGGACATCTAGACCTGAAGCAGAAAACTGCAGTTTTACTGACCGGCACAATCAGAGAACGGATGTGGGGCTCCCAGAGAGGCTGGAAAAAGACGGGGGAAAATCTGGTAAAAAGGAGGAGCCACAGGGGAAAACATATCAAAATATGAGTGTGAACTCTGACCAAATCCTTGACTGACCTCTCAACTACATATGTGGGAGAGACTATACAGCCTGCTGAAAGCTAGCACTTGCGAATCTAAAAGAACAAAGTCCTGGAATCTCAGCTGTTGCTTACATCAGAGGCAAAGAGTTTAGACTTTGAGGCTGACTAATACTACCTGCTAGAACAAAAAATCAATTCTTCCGAGGAAGGTAACAGAATTTAGAGTCTCTACAGTATTTCATCCCAACTATCCCATACCAAAAAAACCAATTAAACATATTAAGAAATAGGAAAATGTTACCCCTAGTCAACGGAAAGAAGAGCCAATAGAAACAGATCCCCAGAATGGACTAACAGACAAGGATTTTGAAGTAACAACAGTGAATATGTTCATGGACTTAATGAACAGATAGGAATCTCAGGGGATTAATGGAAACTATAAAAATGAATCAAATGGAAATTCTAGAACTGAAATTTATAAAATCAGAAATTAAAAAATTAACCTGATGGTTGGGGCAGACAGAAGAGTCAATCTGAAGATGAGTCAACAGAAATTACCTTAACAGAAGAAGCAAAATGGAAATAACCGAATAACAAAATAGTCTCAATAACAAGTGCAGTTCAAGAGGAAGCAAGAACCAAACAAAAGAAATATTTGAAATAGTAATGGCTGAAATATTTTCAACTTTAGTTGAAACTAAACTCATACTTCGAAGAAACTCAGTTAATACCAAGCAGTTTAAATACAAAGAAAATCAAACTTAGGCACATCATTGTCAAAATACTAAAAACAAAATATGAAAAGAAAATCTTCAAGGTGGTGAGAACTACAAAAACTCTTGGCACAAAGGACTCCATCAAAAACCCTGCACTAAGAGACTTATTAAGCTCTAAGATGGCTTCTAGGAGCCTAAGGCCAAGTCCCTGGTAGGATCCAGACCCTTTTGAGTTCCCATAGGGAAAAGGTCAAGGCGGCCAAAAGAATTTGCCATTTGTTCCTGCCAACACTTGTCCATAGACCCCTGACCTCCTTTTCTTAAGAGTATTTATTTAAAAAACTTGCACTTGTAAATCCTTCCCCTTTGAGATGTACTGTATGTCTCCTAAAGCTCAGGAGTCTTTCTGAAGGACCTAAAATCTGTTCCTTTGAAATGTAATCAGTCATCAGAAAGGACAGATCTGTCTATCAGATTACCCTAGAGGGAGGGTAGAAGCGTAACTTCCTCAAGAAATGCTATTTAGCAGGAAAAGATGGCCCAATCACACTGATACTGACCAACCCTCTTACCCATTTTTTTGCTAATTTTTCACTTCCCTGACTCTGCTCAAGCCTCTACTCATTCCCCCAGCTCCACTCCCACATTCTCCCAGTCACCTCTACGCAAATCGAAATTGAGCTCAGCTCTTCTACCACCATGATTATTGAATAAAGTCTGCTTTTACCACCTTTAATCAATGTCTGGATTTAACTTTGACAATAGCCAGGGTAGAACAATACACATATGTAGAGGAATGAACACGAGTAACAATTTCTCATCAGAAACAGTAGAAGCCAGAAGACAATGGAACACCTTTATTTTATTTTTTTTTTAAGATTTTATTTATTTATTTGACAGAGAGAGATAGCCAGCAAGAGAGGGAACACAAGCAGGGGGAGTGGGAGACGAAGAAGCAGGCTCCCAGCAGAGAAGCCTGATGCGGGGCTTGATCCCAGAATGCTGGGATCACACCCTGAGCTGAAGGCAGACGCTTAACAACTGAGTCACTCAGGTGCCCCAATGGAACACCTTTAAAGAGCTGAAAGGGTAAAAAACCAAACTCAACCTAAAATCTATATCCAACAAAAATATCCTTCACATAAAAAGTCAAAACAAAAACCTGACCAGGTGAACAAAAACTGAGAATTCATTTGTAGCAGACTTTGTCCAAAGAAATGCTAAAGTTCTTCAGAGTAAAAAAAAAACCACAAAAAACCAAAAACCAAACAAACAAAAAAACAGTAACAGATGAAAACTCTTAAGTCACAGAAAAATTAAGAGAACTAGAAAGCATTAAGTATGCAGGTAAATGTAAAATACAGTCTTTTTCTCTTAATTTCTACAAAAAGGAGATGGCCAGTTACAGCAAAAATTATAACTCTAAAGTATGTGGATGCAATTTGTATGACAACAGCCAACAGAAACAAAAGGATGTGTTAAAAACAGCTACACTATTGCAAAGCTAAGGATTCATATAATCATTGGGAAAGCAACCCCTGCACAAAAAAAAGAGGAGGGATATAGCAAAAAAAGCATATAGAAAATTAAAATGAAACACTAAAAAATAATTAACCCCAAAGGAAGGAAAGAAAAGGAAGAAGAAAAATCAGATGATAACAGAAAACAGAGAATGAAGTGTAAAGAGTAAAACAAGAGTAAATCCAACCACATCAATAATAACATTATACATAAATACACCACACATTCCAATAAGAGGCAGAGACCTGTCAGAATGAATACAAGATGTAAAACAGCTACAAAAAAGATGTACATCAAGTATAATACACTGATTAGCTAAAAATATAAGAATGGAAATACACAGTTCATGCAAGCAATAAGCTTAATAAAACATAATATCAGAAATAATAAAGTTTTAAGACTATTACCAGAGATAAAGAGAGACACTTCCTAAGAAGGTCAGTTCATCAGAAAATATTAACCATCCCGTATGCATCTAAAAATACAGTTTCAAAAGACATTAAACAAAAACTAACAGATCTAAAGGAAGAAATGAACACATCAATAATTAGAAATTCAGTAACTCCGGGTAGACTGCAAAAAAAAAATCCATATATCATAGAAGAGCGGCACATTACTATCAACCACTTGATCTAACTGACATAAACAGAATCCTTTTCAAGTATACAGGGAACATTAAGAAAAAGAGACCATATACTGGGGCCATAAAAAAGGTCAATCAATTTTAAAACTTTGAACTCTTAGATGTATGTTCTTTGGCCACAAAAGAATTAAATTAGAAACTAATGACTGAAAAATTCTTAGAAAAATCCCAAATATTTGGAAATTAACAACACTTTTCTAAATAACCTATGGGTCAAAGAAGAAATCACAAAATGAATTAGGAAATACTTTACATGATAATGAATCTACGGTGTAAGAAATTGGGGAGCGGGTGCTAAATCTAAACTAGTGCTTAAAGGGAAATTTATTACTTAACAACTATGTTAGAAGGAAGAAATACTTTAACGACTTAATCAACCATGATATAATTCTAATTAACATTGTACTGGAGGTCCTAGCCAGTGCAAAATGGCAAGAAAAAGTAAAAAAATATTGGAAAGGGAAGAAATGAAACTACTTTTTTTGAAAAAAGCCAAATTCAAAGAAATAGAGAGTAGAATGTTGTTTCGAGGGGCTGGAGGGTGGCAAAAATGGGTATATGCTGGTCAAAGGATACAAACTTTCAGCTATAAGATGAATAAATTCTGGGGATCTAATGTACAACATCGTCACTATAATTAACAATTATAAAGTTGTTAAGAGACTAGATCTTAAGAAGTTATCTCTCCCCACTCAAAAAAGGTTACATGAGGGGATGGATATGTTAACTAACTTCATTGTGGTAATCATTTTGCAGCATATGTATATCAAATCATCACACCCTACATGTTAAACTTACATGTTATATTGGCAATAATCTTAAGAAAGCTAGAACAAAAGCTCTCCTTTTTTGAACAATAATATCATTGTTTATACAGAAAATCTCTGAAGCAACTTCTAGAACGCATTAGTAAATTTAGCAATGCTGCAGGATGTAAGGACAACTTATAAAAATCCATTATATTTCTATATACTAGCAATAAACAATTTGAAAATTAAAATTTAAAATTCTATTTACAATAATGTCAAAAAACCAAAATATTTAGACAAAAGGTTTAAAGCAAGATACACTAGCATCTAAAAACTGTGCTGAAATATATTAAATAAGCCTAAGTATATAAAATTTTAAATTCCATTTACAATGTCAAAAAAACAAAATATTTAGACAAAAGGTTTAAAGCAAGATACACTAACTCTAAAAACTGTGCTGAAAGATATAAAATAAGCCTAAGTATACAAAGAGATACAATGTATCTAAAGATTAAATGACTTAAGATTTCTATCTTCTCTAATTCCCTAATAATATTTGGTCTATTTTTTTTCCAAATCCATTGCAATCATGATTTCAGCAAGGTATTTTTATAACAATTGACAAGCTGATTAGAAATGCAAAGGATCTTGAATAGCAAAACAATCCTGAAAAAGAAGAATTACAATGCAGATAAGATGTATTTATCTCAGAAATACTTAGTTGGCTAAGAGAAGCTGAACATAAAAGACTACATAATGAATGATTCCATTCACATGAGTTCTAGAAGGGGAAAAAAACAGTTAAAGCAAAAAAAAAAAAAATTCAAACAGTGGTTGCCTCAAAAACCATTGGGAAAGAGTAGGAAACAGTGTTCTGGATGATGAAAATGTTCTATTATCTTGATAAACTGTAAACGTATTTGTCAAATATCATCTTATGATTTATGTACTTTGCCATTTGAAAACTGTATCTAAAAAAACTAACAACAACAAAAAAACCAAGAAAAAACCATAAGAACTCAAACAAATAAAACTCAGAAAGTAAATCAGCAACAAAAAAAATATTCGTATAGTAATTTAGTATATGATAAAGCTCCCTATGAACTGATAGGGGAAAATCTCTAAAAATTATATTAAGTGAAAAAAGCAAGCACAGTATGTACAGTAAGCTACTCTCTTAAAAAAAAAGAATAGAAATATCTATGTATATGTGTATGCATCAGGAAATACACACCATGAACAGAGGTTATCCGAGGTAAGGAGGAGGAGGCGAGGGAGACTTTTCAGTGTGTTTGTTCTGTCTCTATGAATGCATGCATGTCTGTATGTGTATACATATAGATACAGATTTTTAAACCATGTGAATATATTGCCTTTTCCCAAATTAAATAAATGAAACAAAAGAAAATATTGCCAGAGAATTAAATCCAAGTCAAGTCATCTTGACATTTCTATTAAAAGATATGCTTCTAACCTTAGATAACGAAGCATAAGAAGTACAGACTGTTACTTCCTATTCTGCGTCATTTCAGCTCACTTTGGGCATTTACTGTAGGAGATAATAAAGTGCCAGCCAGAGTCCTGTTCATTCTCTTCTGGCACAATGTCTTCTCTAACATCGACCTTTGGAACCCATTTTCTTCCACATGCATTTATGTCAACAGCTCCTTCCTAACCACCTTTTGACTTAACTACTCAATTCTTTAGGTATGCTTACCAAACGAGGTCAATTTTTAAGACCTAACAATCTAGGGGATTTAAATCAAGCAGTTTTAATCACCCCCTCTCTTCCTTAAACATTGATTTTCTATAACCACATTTTATTTTGCCCATAAGACCCTGAGGTCCCAAAGATATCTGTATACCTACCAACTAGCAACAAGGTACTGGTGACTAATTAGAATTTCTAGAGCATAAAAACTGGATCACAATACTCCTAGTCACACTAAAACACATATTTTAAACAACAATGCAGAAAAATGGATCTCTCAGGTTTTCAGTTTGTTAATAAGGAGCGGCAATTTACAATATCAAGTATGGACCATTCCTAAAAAATATAGAAAGAAACGAATGCAGGAAAGATGTTAAAGAAATAGCACTGGTTGTAACAACTATATAAAAGATCTTTTATACATTCCCTATTCCAATAAATCTAGAATGTCATCTATTTAAAATACGTTATTTTGTGTTAATGTAAGAGAAAGCTTCTAATTTTATTTACAAGATGCATCCCAAAGTGAAAATATGTTCATCTTAGAATCGATGAATTATGTAGTAACAATAACCTTCGTGTGTTAGCTATTACATGTCAGGTACTGTATACGACTATTTTTACATCATGGACCTTTATAATAACCTGCCAGCTATGTATTTCATTTTAAATTTGGGAAAACTCAGCCTCAGAGGGAAAATAAAATAATCTCACCAAGGTCATACACCTAACAAGTGGCAGGCCAGGATTCTAATCCGCATCTTCTCAAACAACGCTTTCCACTCTACCAAGAGCTTTCTCAGCTTTTATTTTAATAACCAACTACACCAGGATTTCTATGGCTAAAGCTAGTGATCTGTGGGCACCTCAAATACAGTACTTTCAAGGGTCTGTCTGGTTTCTACAGTAACTTTTTTTATAAGATTTTATTTATTTATTTGACAGAGAGAGAGACAGCCAGTGAGAGAGGGAACACAAGCAGGGGGAGTGGGAAGAACCAGGCTCGCAGCAGAGCAGGGAGCCTGATGCGGGGCTCAATCCCAGGACCCTTGGATCACGCCCTGAGCCGAAGGCAGACGCTTAACGACTGAGCCACCCAGGCGCCCCTCTACAATAACTTTTTAAGTTACATTTTTATTGTGAGAAAACAGTAACCTACAAATCCACGTATTCTGGTCACTGGATAAGCACCAGTCTTTACTGCTTCATCACGGCAGTGTCTGGGGTTGGGTCTGTTACAAACACCTCAGTGTCAAGGGTAAATAGAGAGATTGACTTAACATGGGAATGATGACATCACACCAGGAAGGCCAAATGGTATCAGGGTGTGTGCTATTTTTTTTTAAAGATTTTATTTATTTATTTGTCAGAGAGAGAGAAAGTGAGAGCGCATGCACACAAACAGGGGGAGCAGCAGGCAGAGGGAGAAGCAGGTTCCCCTCTGAGCAGGGAGTCTGACGGGGGACTCAATCCCAGAACCCTGGGATCATGACCTGAGCCCAAGGCAGACGCTTAATTGACTGAGCCACCCAGGCGCCCCCAGAGTGTGTGCTACTTAAATTATGTTTCATAGTAGCTGCAGAGAAAAGAAGTAGGAGAATTTAGTTAGCAACACAGGGCACAGGGTAGTACGCTGACCTCAAAAGAACCCCAGTCATGGGTAGCACGCAGTACCACAATCACAATGGAAACAGAAAATCAGTATTAACAACAACAAAAAAAAGCATCATTTGTTAAATTGACGTTAGAATCTTCTTGGTTACAGAGCTCAGTATAAATTAGTCTTTTTTGATAAGCTTAAAGTTTACACTAAATTAGGTTTCTTTTTCTTTTTTTTTTTTTTTTTAGAATTTATTTATCTGAGAGAGAGAGCACATAAGAGAGCACAGCAGTGGGAGTGGCAGAGGGTGAGGGAGAAGCAGGCTCCCCGCTGAGCAGGGACCCTGATGCAGACAAGGGGCTCCATCCTAGGACCCTGAGATCAAGACTTGAGCCAAAGGTAGACACTTAACAGACTGAACCACCCAGACGCCTCACTAAATTATGTTTCTATATATTTAAACACTATTAAGGGAAGCCACAAGAAATGTCTGCACATTACTTGAATGTGAAATCTGCACAACATCAAACTGTTTACAAGTACTAATAATAGAAAATAGGTCTGGGAAGGCTAAACTAATAAATACACTTGGTGAAATCAACAATGTATCCCAAAGGAAGTACTGATTTGGTGATGATGATGATGATGATGATGACGACGACAGCACTATCCCAAGCACATCAGCTCAACACTTCCTAAATTTATTTGACCATCTGACTTTAGGACATTCTAAAAACTCTTGAGTACTAAAAAATATCATGTTAATGGTTAAAAACATGAACTTGTCTCAGATAAATTCTGCCTGATCAAAGCTTGATATTGTTCACTAATGCAATTAACAGAGAATACTGCAAACGTATGTTGAAATGGGGTGTAACGGACCATAAAGCATCTACAATGCGGTCTCTGCATCGGTACACAGACAGATGAGCAAGCATGCCCATGTGAGAATCTCATGCAAAGTCCTGCAGGTCTTCGTATGGAACACAGTTTCTTACACGCTGATTATCCCCTACCAACTATGTAACCTTCTTGCTTATACTGATTGAATTAAAATAAAATCTGGGGAAAAGACGTTAAAACAGCTATTAAAATCATCAGGACACTAAAGTGCCAAGAAGTTTGTGTGGCATACAATGTATTACTGATCACTGGACTAACCAGATGATTAGCTAGGTTTACTTGCTAGTAAACCTGGCAGAAATTCTTACAGCATTGCCCTAGTAATCACTTTTATAGTATTAGTAAAATTAACTCGTTAAAGCTTTTCTTCATCTAAGAATAAACTGACCTTTGAAAACTGAAGTTACAATTTTAAGTCTAGTGTACAATTCACCAACTATATACACACAGAGGTATTTTCTGCATGCACCTATCTTAACACTTTGTACTTTTTTCCTACAGACATGATGCTTGTTAATTAATATACTGTCTGTATTAAGGACACGTATATTTATTCATATGCTTGTTATCAGGAGGCAAAAGAGAAATGATGAAAACTAAGTTCAAGACTTTGAAGGATCATACCACAGAATCCTATAGACTATTAAATGAGTTTTACTGTTCTTTCCATATTTGCATGATTTACTGCAGTTCAACTACCAGTGTCAAGTAATAAACTGTACAGTGTTTTACCAATTTATTATTTTTCAATACCTTCTTGCCTAAAGAGTTTCTTTCTTCTACAAATCAAAAGGAATAAGAATCCAGCTTGTCATGGTGGAAAGATTATAAAGTATGCTGAACACTGAGTAAAATGAAAGGGGTTAACAAATTAGAATGGTACCAACAAAAGAAACTTCACTCGAGGCTCCAGCTCTTGATTACAGATGTACTCAAGAAATATGGACTTCATGGAACAATCTATAACTACCATCTGTAATTATTTCTCCTTACAACAGAACACCCCTTTCATTTCATATATGACTACCAAGGACCAACGTTTATGTTTTAAATAGCTCAGGAATCAAGAACTGATCATTGTAATAAAAAAAATAAAAAAGACCACGTGTCTCTACAATTATACACACTATATCTGTCTGTGTACCTCATCACCACTATATAGCTAAAGGGTGGGAAACAGAAAAAAAAAGAAAATGCCCACCTCCAGGCTGGTTTTTTTTTTTTTCCTTCCTTCTATCAGAAGCTTTAGGAACAACCTTGTCCTTAACAAATCAGCAAAGGGGTCAAGTGAACAACTAAGAAATTTTCATTGGCTATAGAAAACTTTAAAAATTGCCGACACTTAGGGGAGCCTTAATTAAGTGTCCGACTCTTGATTTCAGCTCAGGTCATGATCTCAGGGGTCAAGAGACCGAGTCCCGCATCTGAGTCCACACTCATCGCAGAGTCTGCTTCAAGATTCTCTCTCCCTCTCTGCTCTTCTCTACCGCGCACATACGCACGCCTCTCAAATAAATCAATCTTAAAAAAAGAAAAGAAAACAAAGGGAAAATTGCCAACACTTAGTTTAAGCATTTGCTACGTACCTGGCATATTCAAAGTGCTTTACATATACTATCTGATTTATATCAACCCTATAAAGTGAATTAACATTATCATAATTTTCAAATAAAGAAATAAATGTGAGCAGTTAAATAACTCAAAAGGTCACAGAGCTACTGAAGTAAGAGCCAGGACTTATATCCATTCCTGCCTGGCTTAAGAGCCTAAATTTTTCGAGGTACACACTTCTGCAGAATGACGGTATAAATGAATGGTTTCAAACTTTTATAGGAGTATGTACTGACTATATTCTTCTTTTCTGTATTCTTAATACTCTGGCATTTGGGGTCTTGATGGGGAGGTTGTCCTTCCCAGGGCTAATTCCTAGAGATAGCAAGAGACTCCCTGGGGAGTGCATCTTTCTCACATTAAAACCAACCACTCCAGAGGCCGTACCCCTAACTATAAACTCTCACACATCATGCCAGTATTCCTCCTGCCATAAATCACCCTAGAGCTAGGTACCAGACAACTAGGAACAACCCCTAGTCCAGAGCCTGCTGAAATTATTCAAACTACCCAATCCTAATCTCTAAGCATATCTACCTGGCATTGCCCATTCCTTCCCCGGAAAATTCCAACAAAGGTTCTGGGCTGTGCTTGGTCCTTGCCCCTCTATTCATCAACCCATCTTATTTTTTGATACATTAAAATTTAAGTTGCAGATTCTTCAAATCTAGGCACTAAAACATGCATATATTAACTAGAATTCATTGCTTACTTGTGGGTTAAGTTTACATAACATGAAACAAATCTTAATGGTGCCACCTTGTTTTTTACCCTTTGCATAAATGTGTTAACCCCCCCAACCTTGTCAAGAATATCCACCCAGAAAGCCCCTCATGCCCTTGTATCAGTCAGTCCCTGCCATCCCCTCTCCCATCCTCAGAGGCAATCACGGATCAGTTTTTTTCACCATATGTTTAATCTCTTTTAGAACTTCTATATAAATAGAATCATACAGTATATTCTCCTTTGGATCTGGCTTTTTTGACTCAGCATAACGATTCTGAGAGTCACCCATGTGACAGTAGTCCATTCTTTTTGGTGCTGAATTTGCCATTACATAAACAACCACAATCTGTTAAGTCATTTTTTTTTTTTTTTAACCAACGGACACCTGACCTGCTGCCAGATCTGGGGTATTAGGAATAAAGCTGCTATGAGCATTCAAGGAAGTGCATGCCTTTTTGTGGACACATGTTCTGTCTTGGGTAAATACCTAGAAGTGAAATTCTTAGAGGTTATTGGGTAGATGCATGTTTAATTTTAGAAGAAACTGCAGACCTTTTCTCCCAAGTGAAAAATACCATTTTATATTCCCTCCTTCAATGTATGAAAGTTTTTGGTTGTTCCACAGCCTTCCCCACATTTGGTGTGGTCAGTTTACTTAATTATAGCCATTCTGGTGGCTGTGCAGTGGTATTTCATAGTGGTTTCAATTTGCATTTTCATGATGACTAACAATATTGCACACTTTCCATGTGTTTACTGGCCCCCTTGGTGTATCTTCTTTTGTGAAGTATCTAAATCTTCTCCCCATTTTCAAAATTGGATTCTTTTTACTACTGAGTTCCAGAAATTCTTTATAAATTCTGGATACAATCCTTTTGTCAAATGTTTTGCAAATAGTTTCTTCTATTTTGTGATTTGCTTATTCATTTCTTAATAATGTTGAGGAGATCCTTTTAGTATTAATGAAGTCTAACTTATCAAATTCCTCTTACTGCTTTCTATATAAAAACCACAATAACCTTTGCCTTACCCCAACTCACAAATATATTCTCCTACACAGGGTTTTAGATGAGAACTACGATCCCTCTGCAACTGATTTTTTTTGAATGGTGTAAGGTGGCATCAAAGTTCATTCTTCCACATGGATATCCAGTTCTTCTAGCATTCTACATTGAAAACACTTTCTTGTCCCTATTGGATTACTTTGGCATCTCTGTCAAAAATCAAATAACCGTATCTCTTTGGAGTTATCTGTTCTATCCCATTTATGTGTTTGTTTTTATGCCAGAACCACACTGTACTGATTACTGTGGCTTCATGGGAAGTCTTGAAGTCAGATAATTTAAGTCCTCTAACTTTGTTTTTCCTTCTCAAGATTGCTTCAGATACTCTAGGCCCTGTGGATCGCCATGTAAATTTTGGGGTAAGTCTGTACATTTACACACACACACACACACACACACACACAAGCTTTTTAAGGAGACTGATTTGGATCAGACTAAATTACAAGAAGCGGACTTAATATTACTGAGTGTTCCAACTCATAAATATGTCTGTCAATTTACTGCACCGTAGTTCCAACATGTAGGTCATCTCAAGGTTGGTCTCTGTTGGTCTCCTACTGAGACAGGGACTGTATGCTGGACACTGTGATTGGTATGTGACGGAGATGCTAGGTTTTGTTCTATTTCTCCAGTAACAGTTAACTGTTTTTGTTTCGACTGGCAACTGATTTGTTTGCACTTAAGCTGTAAATTCTTTTTTTTTTTTTTTTAAAGATTTTATTTATTTATGTGACAGAGAGACAGCCAGCGAGAGAGGGAACACAGCAGGGGGAGTGGGAGAGGAAGAAGCAGGCTCACAGCGGAAGAGCCTGATGTGGGACTCGATCCTGGATCGCCAGGATCACGCCCTGAGCCGAAGGCAGACGCTTTAACGACTGCGCTACCCAGGCGCCCTTAAGCTGTAAATTCTTTGAACAATTCAAATCCATTTTTACCTTTAGCTAGGCTGCACTAAGTCTACCCTCCATATGTGTGGGTACAGGGGTCAGCCTAGTGGTTTTGGTGAAGTTCTTAAGCAGAATCTGGGACTCGCATTCTGTTCTGTAGTTCTTTCCTTGCTAGGATTTTCCCTTCACTCTTCAGCCAGTATGGTTGTCCCAAACTCCAACCTCTGGTTTTTCAGGACAGAAACAGTGGGTTTGGGAATGAAATTTTAGCTACCCTGTATATTCTGCATGGATTAAAAAACTTATTAAAAACAGAAAATTAAAAAAATAAAAATAGAAAATTCACCTTTTCTAAGAGTCAAATCTCCTCCAAAAGGGGTCTACTTTTGTTTACTCTCTACTGCCCTATGTTTTTCTTATCTTGTGCAGTTTATACTTGTTATCTGAGGGAGTGTCATTCTGGTAAAAGCATATCTATCTATGTAAGAATTCTCTCTCCATTCATCTTTAATTTCCCTCATCAGGGTTTTGATCTTGTGTGTCTTTTAAAAAAAAGTATTTTAATTTTATTGACACTATTTTAAAGTTTCATACTATTCACAGCATCATTTTCTTAATATCACTTCCCTATTTACACATACACACAAAAAGGATTTTTAGACACTGGACCTTTAAAGCACAACCCTGCTAATAAATTTAATCATTTGCTTTAGATGTTTTTGTAGATTGCTTTTAAAAGGTTTCTTACATCATGTCATCTACAAAAAGAGTTTTGACCCAATCTTTCAGATCTTTATGCTTTTACACTTCCTATTCCACTGGCTTGGTCCTCCACTAAAATAACGAATTGAAGACACAAGAGTGGACATCCTTCTCCTGTTTCTGACCTTGGGAAAAACCACTATTTTATGATTAAGTGTCTTAGGTGTCAGTTTTTATTAAATGTCCTTTACCAGACTGAGGAAATCTCTTTACATTTCTAGTTTGCTGGGGATGGATGAATTTTATCAATTGCTTTTGACCAAGTGAGGTGATCTTATGGTTTTTCTCCATTGTTAGTGCTGTGAATTATACTAATTTTTTAAATTTATAAATTAACCGTGCATTTTTGGGATAAATCTCACCTATGATGTATTCTTTTATGTATTTATAAATATATATATATAAAATATATATATCAATATATATTTTATATATTGCTGGTGTTAATTTTTTTCATCTATGTTCATGACAAATATTAATCTATCAATTTTCTTCTTTGAGTGCCACCTTTGTCAGGTTTTGGCATTGGGGTTATGTTGGCCTCATAAAAGAAATTTTTTTTCTGAGTTTCTGTGAGATTGATATTATTTCTTTCAAATGTTTGAAATTACCAGGAAAGCCACCTGGACCAGTAGTTTTGTTTGTGG
Source organism: Ursus americanus (assembly GCF_024610735.1). Taxonomy (NCBI): domain Eukaryota; kingdom Metazoa; phylum Chordata; class Mammalia; order Carnivora; family Ursidae; genus Ursus; species Ursus americanus. The sequence continues at coordinate 25,363,770 of NC_142145.1, read as the reverse complement.
TAAATGTTTTAATTATGAACTCAGTTTTCTTTTTTTTTTTTTAAGATTTTATTTATTCTTCTGAGAGCTAGCAAGCATCAGTTGGGGGGGGGGACGACTTCCTGCTGAGCAGGGAGCTGGACATGGGGCTTGATCCCAGGACCCCAGGATCATGACCAGAGCCAAAGGAGACACTCAACCAACTGAGCCACCCAGGCACCCCATGAATTCAGTTTAACTGATACAGAGCTACCCAAATTTTCCATTTCTTCCTCCATCAGCCAAGATAACGTATTTTTTAAAGAAAGTTGACCATTTCAAATTTAATGGCATAAGTTATTTAAAATATATGCATATTATGCTTTTAATGTCTGTAGGACCTAGGATATTTCATTTCTAACGGAGGTAATTTATGCTTATGATCTCTACCATGTTCTTTCTCACCATTAGTCTACCAACTTTAGGGGTTTACCAACTTTCTGATCTTTCTACAGAACCAGTTTTTGGCATTGATAATTATTTCTACAGTCTCTCTCCTAGTCTTTGATTTCTTTTTATTATTTATCCCTTCTACTTATTTTCCATTTTCTTTGACTTTTGTTTCTACTTTCTTACATGAAGTCTTAGATAAGTTTTCTAATATGGTCATTTAAAGCTATAAATTTCCCTTTAAGTACTGTTTCAGCTACATCCTACATATCTGATATGCTGTAATTTCATTATCACTTAGTTTGAATTATATTCTAATTTCTCTCATGGTTTTCTTCTAAATAACCCATGGGTCAAAGAACTGTGTTGTTTAATTTCCATTTTTTAATAGATGTTTTGTTGGTATTGATTTCTAACTTCGTTCTGTTGTTGGCAGAGAATATACTCTGTTGATTTCAATCTTTTAAAATTCAGTGAGACTTGTGCCCTACAAATAGTCTTTCCTGGTGTAGTTACCATGAGCACTTGAAAAGAATACTGGTATTAGATTCAGCAGTCGATAAATATCAAGTCCGCAGTTAACAGTGTAATCTAGATCTTCTATGTCTTTACTGATTTTTTTGGCCTAACTGAACTCTCCAACTGTAACTGTGGATTTGTGATTTTTGATCCATTAATTCTTCCAAGTTTTACTACACATATTTTGAAGCTTTTTTATAAAGCAGGTACACATTTATGTTTATGGCTTCTTGATGTCAGCACTTCAGAAATGTCATTTTACAATGTACGTATACAGCATTAAGCCCTTACAGATATTAAACCACTCAACCTTCCAACAACCCACGAATCAGGCACTGTTATCCCCACTGGACAAATGAGGGAGTGGAAGCACAGAGGTAAAGTAACGCGTCATCATGCAGCCAGCAAGTGGCCAGGAGAGGTTGCATTCTTAATTACCAACGCTGTTCTGCCTCTTACATAGTTATTAAAAAGAAAAAAGAAAAAACATAGCAACACAAAACTAAAATAATAACTTTGGTATAGTATCCCAGATAAGTAAAAACTTCAGAGAATGTGCTTAATTATAAAAATTAGAGATTTTGCGATGAGCTATTTTCTCACGAAAAAAAATTTTTTTGAAGATTTTATTTGTCAGAGAGAGAGAGAGAGAACAAGCAGGGAGAGCAGCAAGCAGAGGGAGAAGCAGGCTCCCACTGCACAAGGAGCCCAACACTGGACTCGATCCCAGGACTCTGGGATCATGAGCTGAGCTGAAGGCAGATGCTTAACCAACTGAGCCACCAGGCATCCTGGCGGAAACAATTCTTTAGACAAGTAAATTGGCACAGCCACTCCCAAATCAAAATAGGAGGAGACAATAGAACCCTTATGGTCAGAGTCCTACAAGGATAAAACTGATATTCTTATTTCTTTGGTTTGGTATAGGCTCTTCTTAGAAGCGTTAAGGACCAAGTAAGGACTGAAAAAAATAATTCACTTTTACTTCTAAATGTTATATTGAAGACACTACTTTAAGACTTTGCTACACGTTCCAACTGTCTTTGAAAAACATCTCCCACACAAATACAACAGTCCCTACCATTTAAGTCCCTACAGTTGATTTTCAATATCAATTCTAGGGGTGCCTGGGTGGCTCAGTCAGTTAAGGGTCGGACTCTTGATTTTGGCTCAGGTTATGATTTCAGGGTTGTGAGATCAAGCCCTGCATCTCTGTCTGCAATCAGTGGGGAGTCTGCTTGAGATTCTCCCTCTCCTTCTGCACCCCCACCCCCTCACGCTCACTCTTGCTCTCAAATATATAAATAAATCTTTTAAAAAAATAAAATAAACATCAATTCTAAAGTTAGTTGTTCAAAATATTTCAAGTCTATCCAAGAACAAACTTCTCACTTACAAAAAAAAAAAAGCTAGTAATAAAATGGGCTCAGAATATTTCTTTTAATAATGTAGCTAATGGATTTTCTAAGTTTATTTTTAAATTTTGTGTTTTTTTTTTTTTAAAGATTTTATTTATTTATTCGACAGAGATACAGACAGCCAGTGAGAGAGGGAACACAAGCAGGGGGAGTGGGAGAGGAAGAAGCAGGCTCATAGCGGAAGAGCCCGATGTGGGGCTCGATCCCATAACGCCGGGATCACGCCCTGAGCCGAAGGCAGACGCTTAACCGCTGTGCCACCCAGGCGCCCCTAAATTTTGTTTTTAACAATTAAAAATGTATCCTAAATGACAAAAATCCTAATGGAAAATGTAAGTACGTATCATTCCAATCTTTTAAATTAAATAGATAAAATAAGAATTGCAATACAGAATAGGATTCTGTAAAAACTCAACTAAGTCATACATTTTTGTGGTGCTTATAAATGGTTGTAAAGAAAGGTTTTTTAATCTGACAATTTTATTCTTTTTTATTTTTTGTTTTTAAAGATTTTATTATTTATTTGACAGAGATAGAGACAGCCAGCGAAAGAGGGAACACAAGCAGGGGGAGTGGGAGAGGAAGAAGCAGGCTCATAGCAGAGGAGCCCGATGTGGGACTCGATCCCAGAACGCCGGGATCACGCCCTGAGCCGAAGGCAGACGCCCAACTGCTGTGCCACCCAGGCGCCCCTGATCTGACAGTTTTAAAAATTAGCATCCTACAAAAAAAAAATCAACTCACATTTGTATAACACTTTGAAGTTGACAATATGTTTTTACATGAAAAAGTTATAATGTATAGGTAATATACATAGACAAATGTATTATTTATAACTGTTAATGCAAATTATACAAGCCATCACACAAAAACAAGGAAAAAATCCTCTCAAGTTCTTATTTTTTATTATAAATTTTTGTTCAGTATCGAACTCTGAACTTTCAACTGTCCTTGACACAAAGACAGCCTCCCTTCACCTGCTCTCCTGCACTGGCTTAGCAAACTTGGAAGTAAACCAAGTCAGGGAGAAATTATATCCTCTTACAAACATACAAAGGCATACAAATAAGCAAAGTTCTTAAAAGAAAAAAGTATGGGAGGACGGAGTTAATAAAAAATCTTATAGCTCTAATGCAACATTTTTCATGATCACAGTTTTCTAAGGGCCTGAAGACCACCATTCCGCAGTGCTTCCCATAATTACTCAAGAGCAGAGCTACAGATGGATTCTGAAAGACTAATATAACTGTTCAAAGGCAGGGAAAAAAGATGGTGAAAGAAGAAAACTCCTAATTATAATAAAATTGTCTCTTTGGAAATAAAGCCTCATTGGATAATCTGACAGGTATCATGGTCAATTACGTTGTGTTTAGAAAAGAAGTTTTATGTGTTCTGAAAATAGTATGCCATCCCTCCATTCTCATATATTCTATCCATCGCCAGCACCACTAACCTTGGACTCCCAAGTTTTCAAGACAAGAACATAGACGCTTCTTCAACAAGCAGACTCGGTGAGCTCCGCCCACTCTCATGGCCTTTCACCTTCCAACAAGCTCTGGTCCAACTGCTCTCCTCCTTCCTGCAGTCACATTTTGGAATGATCCTAGGGCTGCTCGAGTCCCAGACGATAGATCTCTTTTCAGAAATTAACATGGTACCCTGCCCTAAATGAAAACTTTATTCTCTCCATCTTCCTACTCCACCTCCTCCAGGACTCTGCAGCTCTTATTTTTAAGGGCCCTATCGGTTTTGGAGCATCAGAAAGGGGGGGGTGGATTTAGAGGAAAAGGGAATAGCCTTACGGGTCGACCAGACCCAGATCTGATGTGATAATAATGTGGTGCTGAGGTCCTGTGAGGCTCAGGCGGCCTGTGTCGCCTCTTAACCTGCTCCTGGGGCAGGTACTTCCCTGGCTGGTCTGCCTGGGTCACTGCACCACTCCAGGTTGGGCCTCTTGACCATTTCAAGACAACTTCAACTACCTTAGTAGTAAAGTCTGGACCATGCATCTCTGATTCAGACCAAGCTCCGAACATACAGGCCGTTCTCAATGGGCCTGCTCTTCATTCTAGTGATGCAAGGGCAGCTCTATCTAGCCTCTCACTTGTCAGCCACTTTCAGGTGGAAGGCGGGGACCAGTCTATTTCCCAAACCTCGGCAAATCAAATAGGTACGTTCCCCTGAAGCCCCTCAGTATGGACGAAGGAAAGGGGAAATGCCACAGCATATACCATTTTCTGCAAAGAAGTTCTCCTATGGAATCCCCCTTACAAGCTCCCGCATTTCTTCTGCATAGCCTAGAAGCGAGTGAAGGGTCAACCACAGCCGTTAACTGTCTCACGGAATCCCAGCTTCAAGGCCAGCATCAGAAGGTCTCCTGCACCTCAGTTCTGAATGTAGGCTACTTGCAATCTGCTGCTCTCAGATTTGAGGGTCTCTGAATCAATACCAGAAGAGTTCCCATTTGAACATTCTGTTACAATTCTACTTCCGGGTAAGATACAAGAAGGTCACAGCAGACTAATGTTACTGTTGCAACAACTCGAGGAAAAAAGATAACAAAATATTGTGCAAAAAGACAAGGAGAGCTGATGAAGTAACCAGAGCAGGATGAATCGAAGTTCTAAGGAGAGGGGTGCCTGGGTGGCTCAGTCAGTTAAGTGTCTGCCTTGACCTCAGGTCATGACCCCAGGGTCCCTGGACCGAGCCCCACGTCTGCCCCTCCCCCAGCTTGTGTTCTCTCCCAAATAAAATCTCTCTCTCACACACACACCTCTCTCTCTCTCTCACACACACACACACCTCTCTCACACACACACATCTCTCTCTCTCTCTCCCTCTCTCTCACACACACACACACACACACACACACACACGGAGGAGGAGGAGGAAGAACATATTCTAGGTGAACTGAGGACTGCTTGTTACTCCCTTCCCAGGGCTCATATGTAGATTCTAGGAATAGGATGAGGGTCAGGCTTGGTCTGGGAAGAGAAACTCTACTGAAGAATGTAACAGAACTTTGAACAATCACAGGATTCTCCTCCCTCAAAGATGTTTGCCAGATTGTAAAGCTGCAATCCATAGGAGGCTCAAGAGCCAAACTTAAACCATGGAAAGAATAGAAGTGAATCTCCCACAGTGTCTGTGGCAGTAGGTGACAAGAGGCCTGCCAGGCCTTCAATCACAATCCTAGGGGAGCCCTATTCAAGGCAAAGGTATGAGCCAGTGGTAGACTGACTCACAATAAATGGCAACTGAGCCCCAATCTGCTCCAGCCCCACTCAGATTAAGGGATCAGCCCCTCTATCCAGCTGACAGAGGAAAGGTCAATACTTTTTGGGGAAAGCATCATTTGCAGCACCTGTCATTCCCTCATATGCAATATGTGGCATACCATCAAAATGACACAGCACATGAAGAGGCAGGGAAATATGATCATCAAAAGAACAAACAGACCATGATGGAAGTGGGCCGACAGATGATCCAGATAGTAGAGTTGGCAGATGGACTTTAAAATAACTATTAAAATATATTAAAGAAAATTTAGGAAACAGAAATGAAGAATTTCAAGTGAGAGCTGGAACCCACAATATCAAAGGAACATACTAAAACAGAAAAATACAGTATTTTAAATTAAGAACTCACTGAATGTTTAACAGAAGACTAAACACAGCATAAAACAGGATCAGTAAATGCAAAGTTAGGTCAACAGAAAATATCCAAATTGAAAAGGGAAGGAAAAATAAAAGAACGAAAAGAACAGAAGAAACATGTGGTATCCAGTCATTTTAGCCCAAGTACCAGAGAGGATTTAAAACCAGATTGCAGGACATACTAAACTGGTGTTTTCCTATTACTTTCCATCTCCACGGTCCACTTGTGGTGCTTTCTATTTCAGGTCCCTCAGGTGATGGTACATTTACTTGTGAATCACTAGTGGGGACCACAAAAGGCCTGGAAACACTCTACCACAAGACAGGAAAGAGAAGGAGTAAACGGTATGGTTAAATGTTGTCCCCAATAATTACAATCTTCCCAAAATGTGGTTAGTAACACAGAAATGGTCAGGGCAAGCTGGAATAGCTCCAGATACAACTGGAAACAGACCAAGGATGCTGGCAAAACAATAGACGGTTGTAATTTCTTTAATGCCTATTATTTTAGCTAGGTTGATGAATGTATTCTTTAAAGCCAAGACAGTACATTAATGGGGCAAGAAAAGTGGAGAGGATGCTTAGTGCATCAGGTGTTAAATGCTACACTTACAGAGATTAATTAATCCGGGTACAGTTCAGTAATTTATGAAGAGACAAAAGTCCTAAGGCAGGAGGATGTTTTCCCTGACTAGGTAAATGGTAAAGACGTCCTATGTGAGAATATATTCTCTATACAAAAGAGCTCTCAATACCAGTGTTCTGCAGCAGGAGCATTCTCAAAACACCTAACTGTAAGTGTAGGTACCAGACAAAAGTGAAGGGTCTGGCAAAGCATCTTTCAAACTTGTTTCACAGGGCCCTACACCACATCAGAAGTGCTTTCACAACTTACACAACACATCGAAAATGACAAACGAAGCTGAGGCTGACAGAAGGGAGCTCTGACCCACAGTTTCAAAGTTCTCATTTGCAGCTATGAAAAGGTTCACTGTTCTGATTTTATGAATTAATGATACACATTTGAATAAACTAAATTCTACATAATGCAATGTCGCCTGGCAGAAACTTCTTCTAAGCCAATACAATACAATTTAATGTCTACAATAAAGCCCTCTTAGAGAAACTGGAAGGAGAATGAAGACACAGATCTGTGACTATTTCAAATAAATCACATTCATGATTATAGTGCTTCACAATTCACAAACCAAATTTACATTATCTCAAAGGACCCAAAAGTAGTACTGAGGAAATACTCAGGTAGTACCTACCACCCCTTTTTCACAGATGAAGAAAGAGTTAAGAAGCAGTCACAGGCCTCACGATCCACCTTCATCCCGGACTGTAGCAGACTCAAAAACAGGTTACCGAACTTCAAATTCAGAGTTCTCTCACATGTATTCTCTCTCGCACGCGCGTGCGCACACACACACACACACACACAGATACTGATTAGTTGTATGTATCTACCTATGAATGAGGGAGAGAGGATTATTCTTACCCTCTTTTGAAAAATTAAAAGGAACTAGTTTAAGAAGAATTGAAGGATACCACTGCTTGGGTTTAAAAAGACTTCTCTTTAATTCTTCCTGGGTTGTACAGAAAAGCAGAAGGGTAGGGATATGAAGTTAGAAGTAAAAGTTGACAATTCACATTTACTTTAAGTACTCTGATATTTAAAACTTTAGAAGATGAAAAACAAAACCAAAAATCAGTAACAGCATCAAAAAGAAACACATTATCCTGAAAGGATACATAAGAAGCTGACAGTACAATGATTTCTGAAGAGAGGAAGTGGGCAAGGAGATGGGGGACAGTAGGGTGGGGGAGACATTTCCCACTCTATCACATGTGGGTGAATTCTGATTCATGTATACGTACTACTTTTTGTTTTTAAGGAACATACTTTTTGAAAAATACAGATATGAACGTATATATTTCTAAAAGAATGTTAACAAAATGAAAATATAATTGTCCTTTAACAGAAAAACTGACTTCAAAGGGTAACAAAAGACAAGAACAGTTTAAGTATTGGGGGGGAAGAATAATTTAATTATTGCTGAAAAGTTCTATTTAAACATTTAATTGTGCTGGCTATGAAAGTAAAAAACACTTTTTAAATATATACATATTAAGAAAAAACTATAGGACATTCCTTTTTTTTAGATTATCCATAAATAACCACTACTAACAATTTCATGTATTCTCTCTAAAGATTCATGGTTAAGTGTATGCTTTATCAAGTTAAGAAAATTCCTATTTCTAATTTGTTAACATGAATAAATATGGAATTTTATAAAAATCTCTTTCTAAAGGGCATGTGGGTGGCTCAGTTAGTTAAGCGTCAGACTCTTGGTTTCGGCTCAGGTCAAGATCTCAGGGTCCTGAAATCAAGCCCGGCATTGAGCTCCGCGCTCAGCGCAAAGTCTGCTGAAGATTCTCTCTCCCTCTTCCTCTATCCCTCCCCCACCCCGACCATGTGCAAGCTCGCTCTCTCTCAAATAAATAAATACAACCTCAAAAACAAAAAAACAAACAAAAAACCCCCCACAAAAACCTCTTTCTAGATCCATCAAGATGATCGGCGTTGTTCTTAAACAGGACTATGGAGTATCTCATATTAATAGATTTCCTGTATTTGAATCATACTTGCATTCCTGCAATAAACCTTTCCTAGTCATGATTTTGTCACTTCATTTTTAATAACTCTAGTTTCTGATATTTATTTATAATTTTTCCATCTATTTTTATAAGTAACACTAGTATAAACTTTTCTTTTACTGTTCATGTTCAATTCCGGTATAAAATGAGTTGGTAAATTTCCTTTATTACTAGAGTTAAGAAAACTAAGGGTCAGGGTTGGGATTTTTCGAATTCTTGCTATTCCAAACAAAACTGAAATGAACACCAGCAATCTCTGACCATATCCCTGACAGTTTCCTTAGGATGAAACAACAAAAATGTGATTTCATGGTCAAAGCACCACCCCAAGGAAAGCCCTTACAATTTATGTTTATGGAAATGAATTCCTCATTCCTACACATTTACATATAATGGATATTATAAAATTGCCAGGCCCTTACTTTTAACTTTAGAGTCTCCAACCCTACAGCAGTTTGGATTTTGCTTTATTGTAGATAATATGCACTAAAAGCCTTTTCTTCTTCTTCTGATTGATTCATTACCCAAATATCAATGCCATTCTCATTTTACAACTGAGTTGTCTTCCATTCCTTGTTCTCAAAAATGTTTGAGATATAAAAGCCTCATGAAACTTTATTTATACTATTCAGCTCATTGCGGCTTGACAGGTGAAGTCCTACCAATGAACCACTTTGTGTCACCACATTCAACAACGGGGAAGCAGCAGCAGTGACGTGTGTGTAACTACAGCCTCCATCCCTTCAGAGACAAAGCTATGAAGGCTGAGCAATTGTATGAAGGGTGGGAGGGACATGAAGCCACGATTGTTTCTGCCCTAAATTGAGTCCCACTTTAAGATGAAAAGAGAGGGGGTCAAGGGGGAAGAAACAGCTAACAGTCAATACACCAGATATTTTAACAGAAAATATTAGCCGTTTTTAAAAATTAAGTAATCTATGTTTCATGTTCTTCATTGGATGAACTTATTTGTATTTTTAGGTTTGTAAAAGCTTAAGATATTTTATTAACAACTTTCTTGAGATTTTAAGTACATAAACTTATACAGCAAATCCATTCTTTATCATATGTTAAATAGTTCTGCCTAAACTATGGTTTGGATTTATCCATAATGGACCTTTCCTGTACCCACTCCCATTCCCCAACCACTACAGTCGACATACATATATTTAAAGAGCTGACTGAATGTTTAAGAACATTTAGTAGTTAAGAAATAACTAATAATCTAACACAGTATTATTAACCATTCTACTACTAAAAACAAAGCAAACTCTATAAAATGTATGGGACCAAACTGTAATGTAAGAAGCTTAAACTTCTTGATAGACAACAGCCAGTATTAACAAATCTACATTTTTTACCGAAAAAAAACCCCAAAACACAAAAAACACCCACCAAATTAGATAAGTCAAGTTTCTAAGCTTCAAAGAACTTCTGACTATAAAAAACACAACAACGGTCAACCACCACTTCACTTCCACTGTTTAGGCAGAAGAGTGAAAAAAGGTTTTTTTAATGATCGAAAGTCCTAGAATATGGAAAAATTTTTAAACTAGGTTACAAGAAGAGGAATGGAAAATAGGAAAAGAATGTTCACCAAGGTGACCTGCACACATCTTGACCATCAGCTGCTACCTACTGTATGACCTGCTCCTTACAGGAAGGGACCGCACGGCTCTCTCTCAGCTCCGCTGTCCAGAACCACTCCGCCACGCAATTTCAGCCTCAGACGTGCTGCGCAGAGCCGCGGCCCCGTCTCCCGGCACACGCAGCTTCCTGGGACGAGGAAGAGGACCTACTAACCGGTCTCCCTGCGTCCACTCTCAACAGTCTCAGGGTCATTCTCCTCACTGCAGCCAGATGCCCTGCTGAGACTCTGCGGTGACTCCACCTTCACCCACGCTCAGGTTCAGGTTCACCTTGTGGTTCCGTACCACGCACACAGCCTCAGCCGGCCACACCCACCTCCGCCTTACAGCCTCCCAGGACACTAGAAGCTCAGCACCCTTCTCTCAACAGCACAGGACCACTCTGGGAGAATCCGGCCTCTCCTGACTAAATCCCTCCTTTACACCCATCAAGACTCAGCTCTGGCACCCATCCTTTTCCGGGAGGAAACTCTCCACAAGCTGCAGGGTAGGCAAAATTCTTCTCTTCTGGACATCACTCCCTGAGCACACATCTTTCTTAACACCTACACTACTTATGAAATGATCTTTATTTTGTAAAGTTCATCTCCCTTACTAGAAAGCAATTCAAGAACAAAGACCGTATTTTAACTCCAGTGAGGAAGAGGGTATCACACATGTGTAAATGTGTATAAATGTGTACCAAACTGAAATTCCAAGGCACCACACAATGAAAAATTAGCAAACGTAGCGTGACTTATTCTTAGCCAATTCATTACCAAGTCCTTCCAGTTCTAACTCCATCCAATTCTGTCCACCTCGTGTGCTAACACAGCCACCGTGCCAGTCTACCCTCCAGCATCTTTCAGACTACTTTACTAGCCTCCATATCTCCCTCCTTCCAGACCCACTAGCCAGTCTACTGCGCACACACACACCACTACTTAAATTTAAAAAAAAATCTGTTTAAAAATCTTTATTTGCTTTCTATTATATTTAAACTAAAATTCAAACTCCCACTGTGCCTTGCAATGCCGTATTATCTGACTCCTTCCAAGTTTTATACTCGTTTTGTATTCCTCCATCTCTACTGGGCTCCTTTTAAAATCCTCCAATACAATAAGCTATTTCTCACCCGAGTGTCTTTATACTGGCTCCTTCCTCTCCTAGAAGACTCTCCCTTCAGCTAGCTGCTACTTCTCAAAGCTCAGTTTAAGTGTCACAATCCAATCCAAAGCAGCTTTTTTATCCCTCAGTCATGGTCTTCTTTGCACTCATTACCATCTCAAATTATATCAATTTGTCCACTTGATTACTGTGTATCTCTATGCCTCAGAAGAAGAGGAACTCTTGTTTTGGTCAGACTGTATCCCCAAGGGCCTAGAAATAGTGCCCTGCATTCAGCAGGCCCTCGTAAGCATTTGTAAAATAAAAGCAAAAACCAAAAAAGTGACTCTTATTTAAGATATACGTGAAGCAAGTAAAATAAAAGAAATGCATAATTAACCTACCAAATAAGGCAGGAAACATTCTACTGTTAGTATCTGCGAGTACACAGGCTGGTGTTACTGGGATCTATTATCAACAAGCATCCAGACTGTATCTCCCAAAGCTCACTGGGAACCTGTCGATCAGGTAGCATGGCTTCATGTGCTACACGCTAGCCCACACGTCTGACGCTGCTGGAAGTCCTTTTAGAAAATGCTGTATGCTGCCACTCCCCCAAACCCTGTAATGTCTACCAAGAGTAGTGAAACACTTAAAAACCACTTGCTACTATTAAAGAAGCAGCATCTCTGACAGTGGTACTTATCTACAAATAATTAAATTTACACTCATAAAACTCCAACCTCTTAAGTAACAGGCCCTTCCAAGACAAGAGGTAGGTAGGTCTTTGCACCAGGTTCTGACTCCCTGGACATCTAAGACGCTGCCCCCTAGACTTTCTTTCTAGTAAGTAATGCTGCAACTCAAAACACAAATTATATAAATAAAATTCATCACAGTGCTAGCTGCCTCCGTTAACTCTTTTACTGATCGGACTTTTGACCAAGGCGGGAGAAAACTGTCAGTCAGCACTGCACTACGAGAGGAAAAGCTTTGACTCTTTATTCCAATGTTGTTCAATCACAGAAATGAGGGTAAGCTACAAAGGCGCATTCAGGCAATGAAGGTAAATGAGCGCAGTGAAGATAAAACAATACAACTAAGTATTTTATTTTGCTTGATTAAACTTCATTGTTCAAGAAAATGACTTGTAAAACAAACAAGTCTTAACTAGTCAAACAAAACTGAAATGCCAGGTTAAAAAGAGTGGTCGTATGTTTTAATAATCACTATTTACAGGTGACTTGACAGTAACAAAATTTCAGTAACTTTCTTCTGGCTTCCTTTAAGCAATTTTCAACAGTATGACCACAGAAGTTCTGCTCTAGCGACACTTACCTTGGTATGGTGACACATTTAGTATTACAATTTTGAGTGGTGATGGCTTTCTCAAGCTCATCTAATCGTCCTGTTTTCTTTAGCTTCTTCACCAAACTTTTAACTGCTTTCTCACACCACTTTTCTTCTTGTCCATTCTGCTCTCCTCCGCCTGCTCCTCCAGACCCACCGGCTGATTTCTTCCAACCCAGCAGCCTTTTCACAACCGGTGGAGTGAATGGCAAGATGGACGACATGTTCTTACCAAGGCTGCAACCCGCACTGAGAGAAGACGCTCCGCTACCTAACCTAGAAAAGATACGGAAGGGATCGTTCAGAGGCTACCTTTAAAATCCAGGCGTAACTTCAACACTGTCTCTATGAGACAGAAATTCACATCATCATAGCAGACTTTCAGAGTTATCTTTTTCTCCCACGACAACGTCTTTACTACTTTAAAGCAACTGTGGAAACAAACTCTAAAAAACAAAACCATGTTATAAGTGGACAAATACAGTAATTTTGCAAGCAAAATCTTTACCATCACTGGGCAAATTTATCACTACCAATGCTACTTCATTTTTAACTTTTAATAGTGTCAATAATTAAAATATTTTCACCAAATAATGAAAACCAATGAGCCAGATATTCAAACTTTCACCAGAAAGTTTTTCTCACTTTTGAGGATACTTAACAAAAGTATTTTTTAAATGTATTAAGTCTACTCTCCCTGAAGTTTTAAAATTTCATAACTACGTATCATAAAGGAAAATCTAAAGTTGTAAGAAGGGAAAAGGCATCAAGTGTGAAGTAAACAACAAAAATTAAAAAAAAAAAAAAGGTAAATACAGTCTGTGAAGAAAAGGTTTGGCTCACTTATACGATCCCTTGCCAAGACTAAGTTTTCAAAAATATTTTTCATTTTTATCTAAGTAATAAACAACATGCGTCATAACTAAAGTCAAATATATTTCCTCTTCTCACACCAAGGTACAATTCCTTAAAATCTTTTAACTTTGATTCTTGCTATTGTACTTCAAGTAAGAGGCTCATGATGGTATCCCTTGAAACATCAAATTTAGGTATTATCTGCTGTTTTTGGAAAATGAGGATTTAAACCACAACTGCTCACTTTCCTCCAACCTTAATAATTATCTCCCAAAGGTAGTTTTGTGTCTGATGAGATCAGTAGTAAACTACTACATAATCATGTTTCCCTTTTTGTACAACTCTTTCTTTTCCCCAGTTAATGATCTCAGTTTGTCATGTGCATAGTTTTCTACGCGTCTACCATAAATTCTCCCCACACTCTTCACAAGCCCCATAATTAAATTTTAATGTGGATGACTTTAATCTCAAAATAAGAGACAAGATCATTTACCATTTGAGGACAGAACTGGAGAGCTGAGACTTGAGAAGAATGGAGATATAGAAATGTAGCTCTAAGAAATATCTACAGGGACGCCTAGGTGGCTCAGTTGGTTAAAGGTCTGCCTTCAGCTCAGTCATGATCCTGGGGTCCTGGAATCAAACACTGGCTGGGCTCCCTGCTCAGCAGGGAGTCTGCTTCTCCCTCTACCCCTCCGCCTCTGCTCCTGCTCTCTTTCAAATAAATAAATAAAATCTTAAAAAAAAAAAAAAAAAACCTACAAAAAGTCAGCTAGAATGAAGCAGGTATATCCAGGCTACAAAGTAAAAGGTGTAGAGGAGCCCCTCCTCTAATCAGGATGTAGAAATGACACCCAACCAGCATTTCACCCTAACAAGCAGAATAAGCCAGATAAGGCTACGAAATCATGTTTTCTTCTGAACCCATCAGAGTTTAGGATGCAAAGTAATCTAAGTGGAACTAAATTCCAAAAAGCGCTGAGCCATGAAAGAAGAGAGTCCCAGGAATGGTTTCTCTCCCGGTGTAGCAGCTACAGAGGAAGAATCCTACCCTAGAGGAGGGTAAGGAAAAACCAATCTACTCTTTAATAAATTTTAACAGTTTACAAGACATACTAAAATTCTGAGGATTTCACAGAGCAAACCTGTACCACCCAACCACTCATTTCTACAGGGCTCCACTGCATGCTTGTCAAAGTATGCCAAAGGTGTGGAGACAGGCCTGGAAACAGATGCCGTAAGAAGCTTATGGTCTCCCTCAAATCCAAGTTATCTGTCCTCTGACAAGGAGGGGAGAGAATGTGCAGGACAAGTGAGAGAAATCAACCCAAGAGATCTCAGACATTCAGCTGCCAAGGGCTGAGGTGGGAGAGCAGAGCTAAGAGAAAAACTTTCACCCCGATACTCTGGACACTGAACTACCAAGGCTGGATTAGGGACGGGCTGCTGCAAGGAACCCCTGGAAGGTGTTACTAGCAGAGAGATACCTCACTCTGCACCAAAGTCTGGGGTAGGACTAGAGCAAAAAGAAATCCAGAATGACCAAGGGACTGACAACTGGGCTATAAACAGAGAAATCACGCCAGGTCAAGGAAGCTGAAGGCTCAGATATACAGCACAAAGAGGCAGCTGGAATTACACTCAGACAACAAATCTTCCAAAGGCAAAGTCTCAATCCTGCTCTCAAAACACTACAGTTGCAACAAAATCCTGAACTAGCCCCAACAACACAGCTTATTGATTTAACCCCACCATCTATTAAACACAAGAAATGATGGGCAGTTTTCTGTAAGTAAATACCATTTTCTTCAATCTGTATGGTTTTTATACAAATATTCAGCATTCAATCAAAAATTACAAGATACAGGGAATAGCAAGCCACAGGCAAAGGTGAAATTATGAATATAATTGGATTAGAGAGGGCCCGGATGTCGGAATTACTAAACTGACTAAAATGAATGAGACAAAACCATTAAAGGACCTGATGGAAGACACAGACAACATGCATAAAGAAATGGGAGAATTTCATTACATACACTGAAGCTAGAAAAAAACAATCACAGGGAAATGTTAGAAATGAAAAACACAGCATCAGAATTAAAGATTTCTTTAGATGGATTTAATAACAGTAATGAACAGTGAACTTGGAAACAGGTCAAATCAAAGTACCCAAATTGAAACACAAAGTGGGGGGGGAAACATTAAAAAAAAAAACCTGAATATCCAAGACCAAATGTCTACTGGGTTTAAGTGGAGTTAAACTGGAGTCCCAGAAGGAGAAGAAAGAGAAACCAGGGCAGAAAAAAATACATGAAGAGATACTGGCCAAGAACTTATCAGAAATGATGACAGAAAACAACCCACAGATACAAAGGAAACACAGTCATATCAATGGGCTCAAAGTTGAAGACAGAAGTGAAGATAACGGCTGAGTGTCGGCTAGGATGACAGTTAAGAATTTGTGGAAGACCCAGACAGAAGAAATCTGCACTCATTCACAAGCTCTTCTCCAAGGGCTTCAACTGAGATCTCTTGAAAGACTGGCATGGAGCAAGAGTTGGGAGACAACTCTTCCCCCTTAGTGGCATCTCTTATGAAACAAAAGCCTAGGAGGGGAGAATCAGGAAAGCCTCCCACACCCAGAGCCCAAGGGAAAGAACAGAGTGAAAGCTACGGTACTATTGGAGGAGAGAGAAGAGGGTCGAGGGGGCAGAATCTACTTGCCCACCTACCACACGCAAATAAGCCTTTCACCACATAACAATAACCACAGTCTACTCCGCTACAGGAAGGCAGGAGACACTGCCACCACCAGTCCCAGACAAAGATACACCCATGCTGAGGAATGAGTAGAAGAAAAAGCTATCCGATCCTGGCACGGGAGCAAGAAACTGGCTTGGACCCAAGATTCTGCACTAACGCAATGCAAAGGTCTACACTTCTATATGGAAAAATCCGTAACAAATATTAGCAAGTCACATTCAGTAACATACACAGAAAAGGTAATATATCATCACCAAGTGGGGTTTATCCCAGGGAACAAAACAGACTTGACATTAAAAAAAAAAAAAAAAAAAAAAGTAAGCACCTCATTTATAGTATAAAGGAGAAAATCCTTATGATTCTCTTAACCAATGCAGAAAAAAAGAAAGCATCTGACAATGTTAATTTAATATCCATCTATGATTTAAAAGTCTCAGCAAACTGGAAATAGAAAAATAGAAAAGAGGAAGAAGTTCTTTATTCTGCAAAAGGACATCTACGAAAAACCTAGAGCCAGCAACATATGTAATGGGTGAAACATTAAATCCACTTCCTTACAACTGGAAATAAGACAAGGATGTCCACTGTTGCCTCTTCTATTTAATAATGCACTGGATGTTCTAGCCAGCCCAGTTAAGGCAAGAAAGAGAAAGAAAAAAAAAAAAAAAAGGCACAAAGACTGGAAAGAAGAGGCATATTCTCTGGTGATATGACGGTCTCCATGGAAAACTGCACAGAATCTGCACGGCAGTAAGGCTGTTGTAATAAAGCTATACATTTACCGAAAAAAAGAAACAAGTATAATTCTCAAAAGACCATTCTCAAAATGGTCTCCCAACTGAAGATACTCAGGCCGCGGTATAGTTTGCTAGAAAAAAAAAAAAAAAGTGGTCACAACCTAATAAATAATCCTATTCATTCCTCATAAGGGAGGAACGAGTAATGAGGTTAAGGCCCCCAGCCTCAATTCAGGAGACTGTTCCAAGGATCTCCCAGAAGAGGCAATACAGTATGCCAAATTTCATAAATTTATTTGGCCACGGATAGACTTTTTAAGGGACGTCTCCTGGAACTCCACATCACAATGCCACCCTGGCACTCTTGATAGCCCAGCTGTGGTTTAGACACTAAAAATGTGAAAGGAGCCAATAAGCAGGATTATGTGACTTTCTTTAGCAGTAGAGCAGAACTGGTGAGAACGTGAGGTTCGCTCAGAGCTAGACATCTGTAGGGTAAGTAAAGAACAGACAGAACTTGAGAGTAGCACTGTTAAGCTGTTTACAGTGGTAGACTCTGTCATAATACACATAAATAAGCACTCTAGTACATAAAGCTACAACTTGACAAATAGAGCAAATACACAAAATTCCATCAAACACCACGTAATAATCCACCAAAGTCGACGTTTGGGACTACCCGGCAGCAAAAGGTATAGCTGGCTACCTCGGGCTTCTGTTGAATTCCTACTCTGCCACAAAGCATGCTGAAGGGGAGCCAGCTGTATAAACCTCAGTACCATGTGACATAGTCTTATCCGAGCACAGAGAACATGCTTATTAATTCAACCTTTAGAAGGGAGAGGTATCACAACAGGGACACCACAGCAGAAGCCTGAAAAGAAAGAGAGAGGAGAGAACATCAGGCAGAAAGTTCAGCATGTTTTCTAGAGGCAGATAACATTTTAGGAGTTACCAAAAAATCCAGGTATTGCTACAATATGGGATCAATATGGGATACAGGGAAGCCATGTGGTAGGCCACCCGGGAGAGGAAGGCCGGCTCGGATGACAGAGCCAAAGACAGAAGCTAGAGCTAAGGACAGGAGTATTCCTTCAGTTATTTTTGAGACGATTCACCCGTTATTGACCAAGTGGATGCAGACATTTTAGGGAAAAGGAGGATTCAAAAACAACTACCACTAAGGAACATAACTAAAGAGCATGCAGTGGTAGACAAATCCCTATCTGAACAGAGAAAGAGAAGCAAATCTGAAGGCTGTTACCGGGTCAGCATTATACAGGCCTTTATGTAAGTCACCGTGCTCATGACATGACCAGAAGACCACAGAGGCTCGGGGAAGGGTAGTCAGCACAGAAGCAAGAGTGTGCCCAGGCAAAGCAGAGACAGTGAGTCCTGCTGAAAAGCAAAGGCAGCTGGTCTTCAGGCTTGGTTTCTAAGGCCTCTCCAGGTCCAGTTCCGGCCCCACACCAATTTTAGCCTTAGAACAAAACTCTCTGTGAGTTCCAAGAGGGATCCCTGTTTCTTGTGAAAAACTGACAGAACAAGCAAAATAGAAGAAGAATTTATCTCAAAGTGTCTAGACCTTTGGTTCAATTAATCCATGTATGAGAACTCAACCTAAAAAAATGAATAAAAATTAAACTTCCGATAATCAGCAACACTGAAAGGGATTCTCAGCAGCAGGAAGAATCTAAGTAACAGGTCCTCTGGACACTTCTGTCAGGAGAAATGTTTCTTAGGAGTTCAGATGCATTCTTGGGGATATGAAAGTTTTCTATGAAACCTTAATTTTTTTTTCTTCATGGAACAAACACATGAAAAGTTTAAACCTACTCTGGGTCATCTGAATGACCTCATGGCCTAGTACAACCACATGATCTCAGTGTCCCATGTCTTAGAACAGCACTTATGACCACCTTGGAACGATGTAATCACTGAAAGTTACCAGCCTCAACTTGTCATGTCTCTGTAACCATGGCTGGCTGACACTTGGCTAATTATCTCTGGAGAACTTTTAAATTATTCAGTAAAATATTTTTCAGTAATGCTGATAATACATTTCAACCAGTTGAGCATTTTAAATAGCTAAGATATATTTAGCCAACAGTCTTGAAATGTTAATAGACTGAATTTAGGTTTTTACAAGGAATCCATGTCAATATGCTCTAAGCTGAAGACAAAAGGGAGTAAGAAAACTAGATTTATGATCAAGTTATTGAAATATGAATGAGTCATTTGCAGAATATACAGATTCCTCCCATAGTGTGGCAGCAAGCGCTATACTGAAGCTAGAATTTTTTTTCCAACATCTGCAAGAACTGAAAAACAAGTTCAGATACTAATTCTGTTCCTAATTTCAGCAATAAGTGAGACATACAAGCAGGATTCATTAGAATAGGAAGACTTCATCTGCACAGCTCAGTAAGAAAGCTTATCAAGTGATAGATCAGTAAAATTAGGATTCAAAGATTACTCACTGGAAAGTTTCAGTTAAGTAAGAGGTCTGATTATCCCGAACTCACAAATAAAGCCTGCAAGTTATTAATCGTGGTGTAACATAGCTTCACAAACAGGATTCTCTACATATTTCCTTAAACTACAGTACGTGTTCTTTGTAGTCTTCAACCCCGCTGTTCTTTGCTTCTTGTATTTACTCTGATAGAAATCCTATCATGCGTTATGTATTACAAAAAATCTCCAAAGCCTTAGAACGTTTTCTCATTTTCTTATAGCTTTAGAGTACACAAATTTATACGTTAGAATCCTTTATGCTGCACTTTGCTTCTTTCTAAAGAAATCCGTTTCTGCCCGCAAACACAGAAGACTGACTGAGTGCTTGCTTACTCTACGACACAACAGATTAGTCTCAGGGTCCAGGTAAGCATTAACTCAACTCTCACAAGCAGCTAGTAGGGTAGATACCCTTATTTCCAAATGAGGAATCTGAGGTTACAAAGATGTTAAAGATACTCCTCCCTAGATATTCTTGCAGATATTTTAGTTTTGCTTTTCACATTTACGTTTCTAATATACGAGGAATTTGTTTTTGGTTAGGGGCTGAGATAGTGACCTGAACCCCTCCTGGAAGGATAGCCCACTTTGTCAGCACCATGTACGAAACAGTTTATCTTTTCTCTGGTAATTCATGCAGCTCCCGTACCTAATCCCTACAAACCAACATCTGATTGTGGGCTTTGTATTCTGTTCACTGTACTTGTTCAAACCTACACCAGTATCACAGGATTTTACTGACTCCTGCTTTCCAGTAAGTGGATTACCTGCAGGGTGAGCCCCTCTCTCTATTTTTCAAATTGATGTTAGTGATCTTAAGTTTAGTTTACTAAGTTCCACCAAAACTCACAGGATTTTGATTACAAGTGCAATGAATTCACATTAATTTGTGAAGAACCAACATATTTATAATATTGAGTATCCCTATTTATGAAAATGAGATGTTTCCATTTATTTTGGACTTACTATCCATCAATAAGTTGTATAATTTTCTCTGGAAAGGTCTCACACAACTTCTTGAATTTATTCTTCCAAATATCTTGGGTTTTACTGTGGTGTTTATCTTAAAAAGTTAAATATTTCAGTCATACCAAAAAAAATATGGAAACACCCTTGGGCCTCCCACTCAGCTCTGTCAATTCTTAACATTCTACGGTATTTGATCAGATATAAGAAATGAGACATGATAGATGGATACAGCTCAAGTGCCCTACATATACCTTTCCATTCCCATTCCCCTCCTCCTTGCTTCTCAGAGATCATCACAACCCTGATTTTCCCCCATTGTCACTTAATGGTTTTGCTACATATAGTATTCATAAAATAAATGTGCACATTTTATAAATTTCTATGAAACTTTAACACTGTTCATGTCATGTTTTTTCTTCCACTATTATTACTATCCATGCCGACACGATATATAATCTTGCACTCTAGCTCATTCACTTCAGCTCATCCAGCACTGCACTGTGTGACTGTTACAGCTAACTGTCCATTCTCCTTTTGATTCCTGTTTAGATTGTTTCCAATTCTCCACTTTTACAAGCTGCCATGAGTAGTCAGATGTTTATCTTCTTAAGGTATGTGACAACTGTTCAAGGGCAGAAACTTTCAGACTTCTTGATCAAAAAGAAGAGCCACAGTGAGAAATACACGGTACACTACAACCTAATTCGTGGTCTCTTTCAATTAAAATGGACATTTTACTGTATCTTCTCCTCTGCTATTTCTCTAAAGTCAGGGTCGTGAACCACTGGTGAACATGAAATCCATTTAGCTAATTCTGAAAAATATCTTTCAAAAAGAAAAAGAAAAAACAGACAAAAATTAAGAATAAAACTCAGAGAAAATAAGCCAGAATACAGTAGAAAACAGAGTACACTTTTTAAAAATTTTTAATTCAGTTTTTGTCACATGTAAAATACTACTTTCCACCAGGGTCTGTAAAAAACATATGAAAAGCCACTGCCTTAGGACATATGCCCAGGAGCAGAAAGGCTGCATAGAAGGACTCACACATATCCTTTACCAAATACGGTCAACCTGGTGACAGCAATTGTCATTCCCACCAGGGAAGTAGGAGTTCCTACTCTGCCCAACATTTGACATTATTTGGTCCCTCGAACTTTTGCCAAAAGGATGGGTGTTGACACAGAGGGTTGCTGAAGTTTTGCACTTTCCTGACTACTAAGAAGTTTGAGAATATTTTCATGTTTATTGACTTTTCAGGATTCTATTCCTTTGAATTACCTGCTCATATTCACCATCTTTTCCTTAATTCACAAGGTTTATTTACATATTCTGGATGATAATCTTTTTTAATCACACAAGCCACATATCCTCATCCAGCAAGTGACTTCCAATGGCTTTTTATATACTTAAGATTTTACTTTAATGTGAACATATTTAATCAGTATTTTAAATACTGTATTATGTATACACTGGGATCTTCTTTAAAATCCTTCCATTTGTTGTCATCTTTTAAAAGTCATTAAGTCTAAAGTTTTGCTTTTCATCCTTGTAACTTATTTTTGTATATGTTGTGAGGTAGGGCTCTTTCCCTCCCCAACAAAGATAACCAAGTATACCAGTACCATATATTGAAACTTCCCTAGCAATTACAATGCTACTTATTTTTCTAGGCTCTTTTCTTTTCTTCCCTTAATCTCTATCTTCCATTAATCTAAATACCATCACATCGTAACTACTAAAGCGAAAGAATTATCTTGGTATCTGATAAAGTGAATCCTCTTTCACCTCCTGGGATTTTAATTGGAATGACACCAAATATATAAATAAGTGGAGGAAAACTGACATGTTAATAATAGTGTCTTCCATTCATAAACACAAGTACATCTGCTTATAATTTGAATTATATGAGTATTAAAATTTTCTCCATTTAGGTCTCACACATGTTTATTTTGTCCTAGATATGTTGTGGCTTTTGTTGTCATTTTAAATAGTGACTTTTTAAATTTAAATTTTGTGTCTTGCTGGTATACAGAAATGCATGGTTTTTACATACGGTTTAAAAATCAACTTTATTGAGGCATAGTTTACACACAATAAAATGCACAAATGCTAAATGTATAGTTTGATGAGTTCTGACAAATGTATACACCAACATAACCACCATCCCAGAAAGTTTCCTTTTGTCCCTTTTCAGTCAATCTACCTTCCTCACCCCAGGCAGTTACTGATCTGACTTCTATCAAAGTAATTATATCCGTTCTAGAAACTCATATAATTGGAATCATGCCTTATGTACACTTGTCTGTTCTTTTTTTTAACCAACAATAGTTTATTCAAATTAAGTTCTCTTATACTAAGTTTTCTAAGAATGAGTACAGAATTTAATCATATGCTTTTTTTCCCCCTTCAACCATGAAGATTATCATATGGCTTTTCTCCTTTGATGTGTTCATTTCATTTATGAGTTTTCTAATGTTTAATCATCTTTACATTCCTGAGACACACCCTTATTAGTCATGGTATTTTTTAAGCAAATACTAACATTTTACCTAAAATTTCTATTCCAACGTCCATTAGTGAGATGTGGCCTACTCACCTCCCTTTGCATACTACACTTGTCTCACCCAGAGTATCAAGATTACAGCAGCCTAACAAAATAACTTTTTCTGTTATTTTCTATTAACATTTTGTATAAAACTGGAATTACTGATTCTTCATATGGCTTTGGATTTTATTTATTTGAGAGCACACGCATGCGCACACAAGCAGGTAGAGGGACAGAGGAAGAAGGAGAAATAGACTCCCCACTGAGCAGGGAGCCCAAAGTGGAACTTGATCCCAGGACCCTGGAATCATGACCTGAGCTAAAGACAGACACTTAACTGACTGAGCCACCCAGGTGTCCCCCTTCATATGTTTTATACAACTTTCCCATCTGGGGTTTTCACTTGGGATTTGGGTTTTTGGTTTGGGATTTTTACTTAATCTTATTTTGCTATACAGAGATGTCTAACTTAAGTCTTTAAATTATAATCTTGTTAGTACCGCTGGGTGGCTCAGTTGGTTAAGCGTCTGTCTTCTGCTCAGGTCATGATCCCAGCGTCCTGGGATCAAGTCCCACATCTGGCTCCTTGCTCAGCAGGGAGCCTGCTTCTCCCTCTTCCTGCTGTTTCCACTGCCTGTGCTCGCTCTCTCTCTCTCTGACAAATACATAAAATCTTTAAAAAAAGAAAATTAAATAAATAATAATCTTGTCAAGTTTCTTATTCTTAAGCCAATTTTGATCATTTATTTTGCAAGAAACTGTGCATGCTATTTGTTTTCAAATTTAAAGGCAAAAAGCTCTTCACAGTGTTGTTGTTTTTTTTTTTTAATCTCAATTTGTCTGTAGTTAGTTATATCCCTTTTTGATTTCTAATACATTTGTGCCCGTTTTTCCTCCTCTATCAATCTTGGCAAACGTAGTCTTTTCAACTTAGCACCTTTCATTTAGTTGATCTGATTATAACTTTTTTTTTCATTAATGTTTCTTAACTTTATTTCCTTCCTTTTTCTAACTCATTGCATTGTATAGTTAGCTCATTAATTTTTAGTTCTTTATTAACATGTCCTAACATCTCCTCATAAGTGGGATTAGTGTCCTTATAAAAGAGACCCTAGGGAATTCTCCTGCCTCCTTCCACCGTATGAGGTGACAGCAAAGTGACAGCTATCTATGAAGGAGGAAGCAGGTCCTCACCAGACTCCACATCTGCTGGCGCCTTGAACTTGGACTTCCCAGTCTCCAGAACTGTGAGAAATAAATTTCTGTTGTTCGTAAGTGCCCCAAGTCTATGGAATACTGTTACAGCAGCCCAAGATGGATTAAGACATAGTTTATGCCTAGTGTATATATGTTTTATTCCTTTACTTTGAAACTATGTCATCATACTTTTAAGTATGTCTATTAATAAAAAGCATTTAGTTGAGGGTTTTTTTTTTTAACGTTTCATTCTCTTTTAATCACCAAGCTCTACCTGAAATTATGTATTGGGTTTATGAAAATACTTCAGCTAATTTTCTATCATCTTATTTTGTGTTTTCTAATACCTAAGCATCTTCTTTGCTTTTTTCCTCCTCTTCTGCCTTCTGTTGGAATGATCAAATTTATTTCCACTTCCTCATCCTGATTTGAAGTTATACATTCTATTCTAATTCTTTCAGAGGGTTATGCTTACAATTTTTTTTAATGGAAAACTTTAATCAGTAGGTTGCAGGTGAAAACAGCCTATTAAAAACCATAATAAAATTAGAAAAAGAAAAAAGACAATTTCATGAGGACAGAGAGAAGAGTAAAAAAGAAAACAAGCAAAATTTTGGTAACTGGAAAATGAACAGATAAGAAGTCATTGTTGAACAGATCAGAGAACTAACTCTATGCGAGGTGTAGGGAAACATCTGATTTTCACAGCAGAATCCTCAAAGGGTTAAGTAAAAGACAGTACCAGTCACAGCAAACACTGAAGGTTGAGAGAAACAGGCAGGACTGGGTGAGAGAGATTTGAGAAGCAATGACATCCTCAGACCTGCTCCCCCACTCTGTGTCACTGGGTACTTGTTCCTCTCCCTCTCCGAAAGATCAAATGTTTATTCTCAGCAGAGAGTAAAACAGTCTCACTGGACTAGGAGATGGTCTGGGGACCACTACGAAAAGAGAGGGAGTAAAGGAACAGGAGGAGTACATTGTATGCTAAATGCGGACTCCGAACCCCTTCCTCCAATGGGTTCTGGCTTCCAAAATACTAGCAGCCAGACCTTTACCCATTTAGTCAGATCAAGAGTCTTCTCTGGGGTACCTGACCAAACCCAGGAGGGAAGACGTACAGATACTAATACTGAGAGTTTACCAACAAACAGCCCACACAGATCACTCTACAATGAAACTGAAAGGAGACAAGACTCACCCACATGCTCAGTTTCTAAGCAACTTTTTGGACCCCTACCTCTGTAATCAAGGATGACTCTCATTGCCTAAGGGAAAAATGGCTAAAAACAGTAAAATGCAACTCAAGAAATCTGAGACCATACAGAGAAAAGAAAACATTGTAAAAATCATCAACACAGCTAGAGAAACAAGGGGAGAGAGAGCAACCCTGAAGCAAGAGCAGCTTGCTTTACAAGACACATTCAAAGAATAAAAGCAGAGTTCTTGGATAGCTTGATGGTTTTTGATAACAGAAGGGGGGGCATCAATAGAAGGGGTGGAAAGTAAGATAGAGGAAATCTTTCAGAAGGTAAAAAACAGTAGGATGGAAAATAGCAGAAAAAGTGAAGAAAACTGGAAGACCAATTCAGGAGGTCCAATATCCAAACAGGACTTCAAAAAGACATGAGATTGGGGGGGGGGGGGTTCAAAGAAATCTAGAAATAACCCCTGAACTGAAAGATGGGAGTTTCCAGATCTAAAGGGCCGATCAAGGATCAAGACCTCAGGACAACAGCAGAAAACATACCCACATCCAGGCTGGTGGGGGTGAAACCTCAGAATGCTGAAGACAAAGGAAAAGCCTAAAGTCTCCTAGGAGAAAAGAGTAGGTTATTCAGAGAAGAAACCAGAAGCTCTGTTATCTCAAGAGTAACACTGAAAGTGAAGTCAATAGACCAACACCTTCATTAATTCTGGCGAAAAAAAATTACTTCCGACCTAGAATTCTATTACCCAACCAGGGCAGAATAAAGGTATTTTCAAGCACGTAACATCTCCAGATATTTACCCAACACATTCTCTCCCAAGGAAAGTCTTGGAAGGATATGTTTCATCAAAAGGAGGGAGAGCCAAAAGAATAAGAGATCTAATAAAGGAGAAAGTGAAGAACCCCATAAGAGGACCATGAAGGGGAATCCCAGGATGATGGCCATGTCCTAGGTGCAGAGGCAACCAGTGCAAATTAGAGCAGGTTCAAAAACAGAGAGCCAAGAATAACGTCAGGCTTCTCTCCAAAGTGCACAAACACCATAAAAGTCAATGGAAGCATGACTTTCATTGGTGAGACCCACAATGATCATGGTAAATGGTTAAGAGTAAACGAGACAGCGAAGAACTGCCTGATGTCTCTTTTAACCATCATCTTAGCAAGAGATTTCTGCTCCCACAGACTACAATGCAAAAGAAAAAAAAACCTACCTGGGAAGAGAAATTCTCATATATTCCTACATGTTTGTATCCACGAGGAATTTCTTTAGGCCAGTGCTACCCAACAGAAACAGGATGCCATCCACACACACAACTGAAAATTTTCTACTAGCCACATTAAAAAACTAGAGTAAAAATGTTAAATTAATCATTTAAATAATTAATTGATTTACCCCACTATATCCAAAATATTATTTCAATGTGCAATCAGCATAAAAAATTAAAATACATTCTATTTTTTGTACTGTTATAAATCTCTGTATTTTACACCTGGCAGGCCACCTCGTTCTGACTAGCTACATTTCAAGTATCCAACAGCCACATGTGGCGAGGGGCCACGTTAGAGCAGCTCTAGAAGAATACACAAGAAAGAAGCTCATTAACAGTGGTTCCATTTCTGGAAAGTGGACCTGGGTCTAAGGGAGACTTACTTTTCATTATTTACTATTTTGTTCTTTTGAATTTTGCACCATGTGCATGTACTACCCACTAAAAAAAGGGGGGGATAAAGCACATTCCCTAAAATAAATATACAAATGTAGATATCCTTTAACCTACTTCTAGAAATCTACCTCATGCATGCATAGAATGATGAATAAACAAAGTTTACTTGTTGCAACACTGTTTTTAATACCACAAGACTGGAAATAACCTAAATGTCCGCCAATGGACGACCAGTTAAATATATTATAGGCACCCATATAAAGAATACGTAAAACCAAAGTAAAAAGGTACTTATTATGTCCTGATGTGGAATAATCTACAAGATGCACTGTTATGTAAAATACATGACCATGTGTACTAAAAGGTTACAGATGCACAGAGCTGCTCATATATGCACAGAGCTTCTGGAGCATTACACAAAAACCTAGTAATGCTACCAGCCTTTGGAAAGACAACTGGGTGGGGCAAGGAACAGGATGGCACAGACTTTTCACCATATATCCTTTTGTACCTTTTGAATTCTGAATGACAATAATGTATGACCTATTTTAAAAGCCCATCATTCTACATCTAGCTGGTATCTGCTTTTTATTTATCATGCTTGGCCCTCATGTGATATTTAAGTCCATCTATAAAGACTAGTGTTTTTCTAGTTCCTTCATAGAGAGGTCTGAGTCTTGTTTTTGCCAGAGGCCACAGATGTTTCAATGATATTGGAACAGTTTCTACACACACGCGCGTGCACACACACATTTAGCATATAGTTCCCTGAGTCTTGGCATTACAACTCCATCCCTAGCTACTGGATTCTTACCTCATAAATTCCCCCAGAGTCTGTTTTTCCTTAACACTGACTGATTTCCAAGTTTCTGGTATACCTGGGAACATTCTCTCCCTCTCCTTCTCCTCTCCTCTTCCCCTCCCTCTCTAGATCAACTATATACACCAGAGAAATGAAGCCCTTCATTTTATTCAATATTTGTAACAGGTCGAATGGGCCTAATCTGAGTCTGTTTCAGCAGGTCTGTGAGATTTTAAGAAACCAAGATAAAGAAAAGTATAGTCAATAATGTCAAATACTGAGAACAGTAGTATGATAACTGAAAAAGACTGCTAAACTTGGCTGTTCAGAATTCACTGGTGACTTCTGAAAGGGACGTAGGAAACAGAATATAAAAGATGGCAAAAAAACCATTTCACAAGGTTCAAGTCTAGAACAAAGGAAGTGATTAAATATAGAAAGCAAATGTAGGTTTCAAATATCTTCAAATTGCAAATACCAAATATTCCCCAAATACCTATATGAATTTTTATTTCAAATGAAAATCAAGTTAGATGTTTCAACATAAAACACTTGAAATATGATGGTACCATCTCAAAGAACACCTAAGGTCCTTCTAGAAATAGTATAAAATCACTGTTAGGTTTTTGACCATCCACATTCAAACATATACCACACAGGTAGGAAAAAAGCAAATTGCTAATGACGTGGATTTTTACAATGGTTTTAGTCAAAGAAATGAGGAGCACGGAAAGCATGAAAAAAATAAAAAAACATAAAAACTATTTGAAAAAAAAAACAGATTTCTCAATTCTCACTACACTTTTTTTCAAAGTTGTAAGCTAGTAAGGAAAGATACTGCCACTGGAAACCCAACGTGGCCCCATGAGATGGAGAACGCTGGGCGCCTTTTAAACTAAAGCAAATAGAAAACATTTGTGTATTCAGTTTTATGGACTGTCAAAACGTAATGTGAGAGCTTGAATTTAACCCTGAAACTAGGTCATTTGTTCAGTGAAAGTCCACATTACATAGGGATTGCTGTGTGAAGAGACTGCCTGTTCTTGGAGTTCTATGCCTTTCACCCTGAATGAGTTGTATGGAATCTATAGGTCTATAGTCAGCCTGTAGACATAAAATTACATGCTGGTTTATCATTCCCAGATTATTAAAAAAAAAAAAAAAAAAAAGGCATCCAATTATTAGGAGACCAGACAAGCTCAGGCCCAGACTCAACTCAGCATGAATACTCAGTACTGCAACTGCCCTTCAAACTCCCAGAGCCTGTCCTGACCTTCTGCTGAAGCAGCACGTACAGCCACGTCAAGTGGGTACAGTCCTCAGGCTGTGAAAGTGCAATCAACGCCAAGTCTAGAGTAGGGTTGTTCCACAGAACTTTCTATTAAATTAAATTTAACATTTATTTCCTCAGTTACTGTAGTCACAGTTTGAGCGCTAAATAGCCACATGTGGCTAGCGTCTACCCTGTCAGTTTGGGTCGACAGCCAAGGTTTTTCTCCACGATCTATTATTCTTCAGTGGAGCTCCAAAGGCTTCCTGGGGAAGGGGAAAACCAAGCAGGCAGGGCTTCAGCAACTGCCCATTCCCCTTACATTTTGAGATTCTGCAGAATGTTTTATTTTTATTTACTTATTTTTTGCAAAAGCCTTCTGGTTGTTGTGTGCATAGGGGGGTGTGTGTGTGTGCGCGCGCGCACGCATGCTTTCAGTCTGAAAACTATGGGTTTAGAGCAGAAATGACCAACGTACAAACCTCAGGCCAAAGCTGGACCCTCCTTACACTTAAAACATTTTATAAATAAAAGTTGAATTGGCCAGTTTACATGAACTACATACACCCTAACCACCTGTCTAGGAAGTAAAAGGTTGGTCTAAACATGGAAAATTTGCATTCACTGCCACAGATAGAACAGCTCTAGTCAACAAAAAAGTTTCCAGAGTTCATTCAAATCAAGGGAGAAAGCTCATAGGCCCAGCTCCCATTGTAGCATTTATCAGGAGTTTATTCTGTGAACTTTGCAAATCGGATTCACCGCCCCACATTTTGTAATGAAGGATGGAATTAAGATAGAGCATTTCCTTCATATTTACAAAAGCTGAACCATTATCTTTATAGAATTGTTGGAAGAGCTGAAGCAGCATATGAAAATGTACTTCACTTTAAACACAGGCAAATTACAAGATCACAGATTTTCCATGTCACTTCCTCGGATCCAGTCTTTTCTGAATTCCAAGCCTCAAGGTACTGAACTTGATGGACTTCCAGTGGCGCCCCCCCCCCCCATGATTATTCTTCCTTACTAACTGAATACATTAAGCCTGAAACTATGCCCTCCCCCTAAAAAGTTAGGAGTAGGGCACTAGATTTAAGGAAATGAAGGTTTTCAGATGCAAACTGAACGCATGGACTGAACAGACAGCAACTAAGGTCTACACTCACTTTCCATTGCTTTTGTCTTCAGGCCAAAGTAATTCCAGATTTTGAAAAAGTAGAGAACGACCCACAGGAGAATTAGTGACCATTTCATAGTAAACTCACAAATTTTGGTGGGATTAAATCACTGACTTTAGGATTTCTGTTTTCTTACAAGCACAAACTGAAGACAGATCTAAATTACCAGGCACGGTTCCACCGCTGCGGCTCAGACGCATGAAGAGGAACGCGTCCACTCTAGAATGTTAGGCAAGTATGTAAATCACTGAATTACCCTAATGTTTCTGGCTATCTGGCCAAATCAGAGGCAGTGTCTAAATTCAACTAGCTTGGCAAACTTACATTCTCCCCACATGAAATTACTGAAATTGAAGCTGAGAGCTATTCTTGACATGTCTATCTAGAATCAGCACTGAAACATGTCCTAATTGAATGTATTACAATTATAACAATCCGGAGCAATGATCAAAATTGATCAAAGACAAGCAATAAGCCTCAAACTGCATTTTTAAATGAGTAAGACTGAACTACTTTTGTACTACTGGTAAAAAAAAAAAAAATCTTTAAAAAATAGCTAAGGCCATGTATTACAAGGTCACCAATTAGCATTTAATAGAGTAGATGATTTAGAAAGTAACTCAGAGGTAGGAAGGCGAATAATTCCCCCAAAAATTATTAAGGCTAATACCGGGTCAAAGTCACACATAAGAGGTAAGAAGCCCTCAACAGACTAGCAAACTGTCCACACTTGTTCCGTCCTTGAAATCTCTAGCACACTCTGTTTTAAAGCTGGAGTGAACCGTTTTACATGACACCTCTGCAGACTGACAAAGAATGACTTACTCTGAAGAAAAGGGGTGGCATGGGGTGCTACACTACTTAGATCACCTTTCTTTACTACTGGCCTAACATGAAAGGCTTCTCAGTCTGGAATCATGGTGCTGCTCTAAATGGCAAAACAAATGAAAACATGTTGGTCATAGTAGGTACTGTGTTAAGTACTAAAAGTGTTAAGTTAACTAAAAGCATGATAGTCATAGAAGGTACTGTGGATCTTTCATGAAATAAGTCATTTGATATAGCACAACATTCTACCCCTTTAGGAACATTTGTTAGCCATCCTGAATGACAATCTACAGTATATTATGTAGATTACTGCACTCTTAGAAAGATTTTCCCAAACACGGTTTAAGTTAATTGATAAACATTCATTACTATGCTTTTAGGTCTAGTCCTGCACTGAATGGTCCCAGATATGCTAGTTAGGCTCTGAATATTTGTCTTGTGTCTTGTAGATTATCTCTGTTATCCTCACCAGGCTGTTATCTGTTTTTTCTTACATCAGACAGTAGGCTAACCGTTCCCCATCCTCCTACCCCACCCCCCCACCCCCCCACCCCCGCTACACTCCCCTTAACCTCCCACATTACCCACATTACCTACTTCTTTCTAATCTACTGTGGGCTTAGAAGCTAGATAACTTTGTTAGAAACATCTGAAATATACGCCAACAGGTTCTGATGAAGGGTGTCAATGGCTCTCCTGTGACTAGAACTTTAGGTGTGGACTTCAGACAGTTTACAGCTATCCCAGGCCTTTTTTGCTTACTGTCTGTTTCTCAAACACATTTTATAATAGGTCAAGAATAAGAGGGTAGGCAAATCAGCTGGATTAGAAAGAAAACAACTGAAAGGCAGGAGAAGAGAGCAAGAGATCATCTGGGAAGACCCTAGGTCTGAGGCAATGTCCTAGGTATTTCAATCACAATCATTTAATCCTTGTAATAACGGGAAGAGGCAGATGTCATTACCTCTGTTTTCGGTCAGAAAACCAAGGCTCACAAGTTAAGCAATTTGACCAACACAGTGACTGAGAAACCAACCATTAGCCTAGGTCCCTCTGACTCCACAACCCATGGCCGTTCCACTGCAGGAGATTGTAGCCCATTCCTTACTCTCGATGTAGCTCAGTGTCTTTGCACTTTATTTCCAATTCTTTCACTGGAACCTGTCTACTGCAGATATGTTTTCTTTCTCCAGCCAGTTTCTAGAACTAAAAGGCAACGGATATTCAAACTAAGGTCTAATTAAGCTTAGTGCTACATGTGTTCATCTGTTCAGCAACAAGTATGTTTCTGAAACACTGGCCATATCCTCAGTTTGTATACATTGTGCAACAATGGTGACAAGTCCCCCCCACCACCAAATACAGACTCTTGCCAGTGACACTATGACTTAACACTTGACATCTTCCCATCTGCATTTGACAGAAAGCAATGCAAGCATACTTTAGGAACTGACTCAGTAACGCGTCACAAGCTCCCTCAATTTGTACAATAACATGATTTTCTTACTCTAAAGACTGGAGGACAGGCAGGAGATAGGAGGAGTTTCCACTTTTCGAATTCTATTAAAGAACAGGGTTATACTTGTTTCTTGTTAGATCCTTTATCGCTGAGTCCAGGGCCTGACACACAGCACAGGCTATTTTATTTGTTGAATAAATAAATGCTACTTGTTCAATAAATACAAATTATTTTGTTGAATAAATGTATAACCTCTCCTGAATTGCTTGTGAAATCTTTGGATTTCTCTTTTCTGACATATCCTTGCAATATTTGGTGGAAAACAGCTTTCATCTGACAAAAACTAAAAGCTTAAAAACGGTTCCTCTCCTCTTACCAGAAGACAAGGTATCTAAGAGACATGCCCCTCTCCACCCTCTAAAAATGACTCTTGTCCCAAGAAAATGAATAAGCCCCCATCTGCCAGACTACACTAAATACAGCTTTTATATGCATTACAAAAACACCTGAATAAAAAGCTGCTACAAAACCAGGCCTTTGGAGTCCTAAAGCACAAAGCCAACAGAATAAAAACCAAACTAGAATAAAGAGAGCTTTCAGACATTTATAAAAGCCAAAACTGAAAATATTTGCTAAATGTAAAATTTTAAGAGGTCTTTGATCAGCAGGTGATGCAGCTCAACTGTTTTTCACTCACATATCTCCCCTCAACGTGAAGTAACAAGATTATAGCAATAGGATTCTAATATTTACAATATGAAAATGAAAAGGGGACCTTTTGCCATCCTGAAGTAGAAACCACCTTTGTTCCTATTAAAGAGAATGACTGCTGAAATGGACAAAACCATCCCCAAATTCCTACTTAGTTAAAACACATACCAGGCCTCACAAGCCACAAACAACAGGAAATTACCCTGCATGGTTTCTTACAAGACTATTATTACATGAACTTTACAGACTGTGTAAAGATTTGATCACTTACAACTAGGCACAGGTAAGTTACAACCATGAAACACCAAACTTTTGCTGACACCTACAGTGTGAAATCACTTTAGAAGGCATAGCTACAAAGACAAAAAGTGAAGCTCTAAGAGCCATTTCTTCCCAAACAAGCCCAGGAATGGATGTTTCCAATCACATTAATAAAAATTTGCCAATGAACTACTTTAAATTCAATTTTAACATTAAGAAAACTAAGTGGGCACTTCGACTCAAAATATTCTTATTTACTACCACAACTAACTTTATGGCAAAAATCAAGGAACTTTAAAAATAAAATCAGTGTTACTTTCTGAATTTAATATAAATGCTAAATGATCTTCTGATTGAGAAAAATTCCACCAATATGGCTTTTTAAGGCAAACGAAAAAAATCCTCAAACTAAGATACATTTATGAAATCCATTTTACATTATTTCTCCCATCTGTGTTACATTTGCTTCACTTATCTCTTTATTTACATTAAAACTCCTCAAACTTCATTTAACTATTTAACTTACACTTCTATCTAAGGAAAACTTTTTAAAGGAGGTCAAAACTAGAATAACAAATGTATTTTCACAGTAACACAAATTTTTATCTTACTCGGCTCAGAGAAAAACATCCTTACATCAGAAGTACAGTACGGTTCAATTCATATAAAATCAGAAGAGAGCAAATGAAAAGAAAATAAGATTACAGAGTTATTAAGAATTCTATAAATTAATTCAAATTTCTGAGAGCATTCTGAAAGATGGAATTACTCCAAGTAGGTCTGCGTGACCATTTATTTATTCATTAACAGTTACTTTACGTGTGTCACTTTAGAAGTCTAAAAATTTAGGACACTCCAAACTGTAACAAACAAGACACGATTTTGATGGAAAATGCTACATTCGAACTCGTTTTACCTGGAGATGCTTTTTTAAATAAAGGTTTAATTGACAACAAACCGGTAGTATTTAGCTTTTAAGGGGTCAAGAGGAAGGAACAACAAAACCAACCTAGGTATTGTTTTTCTTTTGTTTAGGATCAAAAGGAAACCATAACCACGGAAAGGTTAGTAAGTAAAAGGCCAAAGTACCCAACCACAAGGACGGTATCCCTCAAGAGAGAACAAAACAATTAAAGTTGCAAATCTGTAAACCAAGTTTGAAATACGTGAAATCAATTAGCGTGCTTTCTAAAGGCGTGTGATAAAAACTAATAGGCTCCACTCACAGAGCAACTTTCACAAGTGAGTGCAGAAGGATCTCGACAGAGTATCAGCCGTGTGCGTGCTTGTGTGAGAGTACACACAAGCAATTCAGACCCCGGGACTAGAATGGTTAACAAAGGTTACAGGACAAAAAAAAAAAGTGGAAGCAAAGTATCGCACGCTCCTGACACGGCTTGCCGACAACTCCCGAAACAAGAGCTCGGTCCCTCCGGCTTTGAAAATCAGAACCACAAACTACTAAGCGTGTTCGCGGCGGAGGGGACGGGCCACGGCCGGCCCCCGGCTCCGGGCCGGGCAGCTCGAGCGCCGACCCCTTCCCCTCCGGCCCGCCTGGCCCCACGCCCCCGCGCCCCGACCCCGCCACACCCCGGCCCCCGGCCCCCGTGGCCATGTGACGCGGCGAGCCTCGCCGACCCGAGCCCGACGCAAACACACCCCTAGCACCGAGGGCCCGCCGGGCGCTGCCGCTTTACCTGCACCGAAGCTCCGGGTCCCGCCCCGTCAGAGCCGGGGGTCCGGGACCTTTTGTTCCTTCCTCTTCCGAATGGGATGAGGGGCTGGGAGGGGAGAGGGGAAGGGGCGATTGGAGGCGGAACTGAAAACACTCTCGCGGCCGCCCGGCCCGCCCCGCCCCGCCCCCCAGCCACTGCCCGGCCCGCGGCCCCGCGCTCGGGGAGGGGGCGCGGGCTCGGCCACCGCCCGCGGGAGGGAGGGGGTGGGGACGCGCGTCCCGCCGCCGCCGCCGCCCCTCCTCCCCTCAGGCGCGCGCCCGCCCGCATCCCCCACCCCCCCGGGCCGCCTGGACGGCCGAGCCCTCCCCCGCCGCACCCGCCGGACCACCTCCGCTTCCGCCCTGCGCCCTCCGCCCTCCGCCGCCGGCCGCAGCGGCGCGGCGCACCCACCTCCAGGCGGCTCGCTCGGCGCTCGCTGGCTGCTGGCTGGGAGCTGCTCCGCCGCCGCCGCGGCCGCGCGGTAGACCCGCCTCCCACCCCGGGCCGCGAGCCCCGCCGATTCGCCGGCGCAGCCCCGGGGCTGGCACCCTGCCGCCCGCTGATTGGCGCCCCCGGCCGCCCGTTAGGGCGCGAGGCACGCCGGCCGAGCGCAGCGCTCGGCGCGCACGGAAGACGGGGCGAGCGGAGGAGGGAAGGAAGGAGGCCGAGCGCCCGGGAAGGGCCGGGGCGCGAGCGGGGCTCGGAGAGTCGCGGGCCACTACCTCCCTACCTCCTTTCCCTCCGGCCGCCCCGCCCTCCCGGCCGGACCGGCGGCGCACGCAGCCAATGAGCGCGCGCGGTGCTCGGGGTGTGAGCCGCGCGTCGGGGGCCTCGAATCGGAAGGGAGACGTCGCTCGCTGATTGGTCCCGCCTCCCCCGTAGAGCGTGAGGCGAGGCGCGGCCGGGCGGGCGGGCTGCCGGGCGGCCGAGGACGAGGCGGGGTGGGACGCCCACGGTTTCGGTTGACTACGTCTCGGGCGCGCTCCCACAAGAGGCTCTGGGAAGGAAAGGGATGGGGGCAGGCGAGGGGACGGCGTGTAACCTGCCGAGCTGCCGACCACCCGTCCCTCTTCGGTTCGGTCCGGGGCCCCCTCCCCGGTCTCCTGCCAGCGCCATTGGGTGGGGCCTGTGGGGGCCGCCGCCTAGTCCACCTTCCGTACTCAAGCCGGGAGTGGACACGTGCTCGGCCTTGGGGGAGGCCCGAGGGCCGCCTCGAAGACGGCACGAGCTGGGGCAGAAGAGGGGTCCGCAGAAGCCCGGAGACGCGACCCACCCTGGGCCCGCCCAGAGGCGAATGAGTGGGCGGGGTCCGAGATGTAAATAAGCCCAAGCGGGGATCTTTTATGGGTATTATTAGGAGCAGCGTAGGGGATGCCAGGTATTTTTGAAGAACCGGAATGTTGGTTTTGTCTTCGTTAAAAATTGTGCTAATAATGCATGTTCTGAAAGGTCCTTGTGAAGTCTAAAGGATAAGCGCCTAGCACCATACTCCCTAATTGCTGGGTTGTCTTCCCTTCCTCTAAGTTTCTCCAGTGTTTGGGTGATATTCTTAGGCCGCAACCTCGCACATCTGCGATACAAGGCCCTAAGCTGCTGGCTGCCCAGAGCTGGTGGATGGGTATCCACACTCCAGTAATCTTGTCGCTTTTACCCTACGGACACTCAAGCCTCTGCCGGAAACGTTGAACCCAACTAATCACATAAAGTATTTATTAAGCACCTACTATGTTTGGCAGCGAGCACCGTAGAACTACAGTTGAAAAGAATCTGAGGTCTTAACACAGGTAGTTGGTGCCAGAGACAAGACTAGAAAACTGTTTTCTTGGCTCCCTGGCCAGCATTCATTCTCATCAATCCTTACTTCGTGGGTTCAGTTGGGAACTCAAGATAAACAAGGAAAGTGGCGCAGTGCAAATCTGTTTACTAACGGTTAATACCAGATGACCAAACAGCAAGACTTCTTGAAGCGTACTCTCTCTTTTCAGAAACGAAACCTTCCTCAAGAGAGCACCTAAAAGTGCACCTGGAGAGATATATGGCCATTCTCGGTGTCTCACAGCTTTACCAGACTTTCAAAATCTTCATTTCTACCATCTCTCTCCTCAAATATGGAAGCCCTGGGGTTAAGCGGATTGTAGTTTTGAATGCTGCTCTGTTCCAAATCTGTGAGCTTTGACAAGTGGAACTCACCTGCAATGATGGCTGTTTAAATATAGTTCTGTGGTGATTAAATAAAATAATAAACATGAACATGAATAGCATAGGGCTTTGAAGTTAAAAGAAAGTCAATAATCGTTATCATTTCTTCCCTTCTGTTGCTCTCATGGGTTTATGCTAAGGTGAACCTACTCAGCAGAAATCCTTCCTTCAGAAGTTTACGTCTGCTGTGGTTTCTTCCATTGGCAGGTTACAGTCAGCTATATTCACCCCTTTGAAAAAATAGCTTCTGAAGGAGACCCGGGAAGCCAATTGGTGGAGCTGTTCCACCTCCTAAGATTTCTGTTTCCACTTCCTAGAGACACGAGGGAGGATAGTCTAGGGCAAAGGCTGTTCAATTTAGAAATAAGAGGGCTGTTTTTGGTTTTTAGTCCTTCTTCCTGCAGACACAAGCCAACAGTTTTAATATGAAATTGCTTATAAAAAGCTACCCCGGATCACACAAATATTTTCTCCTTTATGACCAGGATGTGATTTCAGTGTCGGCGTGGGTAAGTAGGAGTAGAAACAAAAGCAAGACTGGCTGGAATTCCTGAAGAATTCTCGCCCAATATGGGAGTTAGGTGATTCGGGGTACATTAATTCAATGGATAATATGCTTAAGGTCTACGTTAGAGCATTTCTCCAAAGTGTCAGAATTTGGGTTCCTAAATCTTCCGTTTAGGAAGCTTTCCAGAATCTTGGGTTGAGGAAAGGGGAGGAGGGGGCAGCCTGATTATAATGATGTCCCCAAAGGGCTTAGAAATGGGAGCATGCCTACTGCCCCCATCTGCTAGAAATGCATCTAAACCAAAGTGGGTCAAGACAGAAACTAAAGGCAGATGGAGCAGAGATTGCTGTGGCGACAATCAACTTGGAAATCCACTGGGGTACCTCAAGATAGACCTAGACAGACAGGTCCCTGTTCCATAAATTATATCGAGTGGGTCTTATTTTTATGTGGATAGACAATAAGTATAACCCTTCATTACGCATGACCTTTCAAAATCAAAACAAAATCAATTCAGAATCAATTTAAAAGTAGTTAAATGTACTAGAAAGACATATAGGAAAAACAGTAATGGTGGTTGCTCTTGGAAAGAGATCCAAGCAGTCATAAGTGGAAAACTTAAAATTCATCATTAATTCCTCTGCAGTTTGAATTTGTAGAAAATATATCCTTGTACTGATTTTTCAAAAGATATAACTCCTCTTCCATCTCCTCTCTGATAGATCTATAAAGCCCTTCCTGGTTCCCCAGCCCAGAGGATTTATCACTCACCTATGACTTTTCTATCATGGTCGCAATGACTTACATACTATGACTTCGCTTTGATTAAAGTCGTGATCTGTTAGTTTAGTCTTGAGCAGTTTTTTAACTTCTCATGGGTTTGTTTTGTCTCCCCGTTTAGATTGTAAATTCCTGAAGGACAAGGACAGCATCTTGTTCCCAGTTGTCTTCCCACACTCTAAGATAAAGAATACTAAGTAATTGTAGAAAGGTGCAATACAGCATCAGGATAGCAGAAACATGCTCTGCGGGTCAGGGGTCTGCAGGTGTTCTGCACAGCTTTGCCCCATCCATTCAGTTGTCCTCCATACAACTGTTGAGTATCTGGTCAGCATCTAGGCTCTGTATTGTCTTATCCTGATGGAACCAAATTGCAGTGAGCATTAGTACACCTTAAAGAAAGATCCAGTTATTTACAACTAAAAGGATACCGATTAAATGAGATACCCTAAGTAAAAATTGTAAAGAATAGATGTGTGGGGTTATTTTTGTTGCAAATGATAAGGAAGAAATCCAACACCAGCTGGATTTTTATCTCAATATAATGAAATCTCATGTTTTAAACGAACTTATGTTGAAAATGTGCCTACCTACCTCTACGCACGCGCGCAGTCCATATTGACATGCTAGTTTTTATTAAAAATAAAATTTAATATCTGATGGGGAAATGCTGGAGACAAGAATAAAATATGTACAAGAACAAAGAATTAAATTTGACATCTAGCTGGTATCTGTGATGTGCCTATGATAAAAGCATGTTGGAAAACTCTCATTTCATGGCCAGAATCTCTCAAGAAGACATACATGTAGGATTTTTGAGATTTAAAGAGAGAAAGGAATTGAAAAGTTGGCTCTGGTTGAGAAAAACATATGTAGTGAAAACTAAAGTTATATATCTCATCATTCTCCAGGCATCTGATAATTAATACTAGATTTCTTATCTATACATTTAAAAGCACAAATAGTCATTGGATCAATTGATTATTGGGATAGCTAATCCAATGATTGCTGAAATATTACTTGGTAAATTAAAATACAATTTTAACGCAATGAGCGCACCAGTAAGGCAT
The DNA here is from genome assembly GCF_024610735.1 of Ursus americanus. Classification (NCBI taxonomy): domain Eukaryota; kingdom Metazoa; phylum Chordata; class Mammalia; order Carnivora; family Ursidae; genus Ursus; species Ursus americanus. Next base: position 25,323,782 of record NC_142145.1, on the reverse strand, counting down.
TTAAATATTATTTGAGATCTACATATTTGGGGAAAAAACTAGACAAAGGCCCATGTCTAAACGCTGAAAGAACAATGTACGAATTATTTAAAGTTCTATTGTAAAGAGGGATAATTTGGTAGTCATATGTCAACAATGGGGCCTTATGCCTTGATTATAATTGTCTGTGTGTGACAATATTGACTGAGCCAGGCTGCTGCTAGGCAGGATTAGTGTATGAAGGTATAATGCTCTTGGAAAATTTCAAGCATGTTAGCATAATTGCTTTGATGAAGAATGAAGAGCTTATTTAACATAACTGACTAGAGTAGACAATAGATGCATAATCAGTGTCCTAATGATTGAATTAATGAGCCCCAGTTGTTTGTCCTTACTGTAAACAGTCCTCAGCTATGAAAAAGACATTTTGCTGAAGGAGTCTGACAATTATGTTAGCTAATGAGTGGCCAGAATATCATTAATGGCGGGGGAGAACCAACTACTCTTGGGTCCTAAAGATGTCAATGGTGGATTTCAAGGAGTAAATTATTTGGCTACGTAGAAGTTTCATAACAGCTCCTCCTTGCCTTCATACAATCATGGAGCCTGAGGAATGCTGTCATGCTGAGATAAAGAATCCAAGGCCCAAGCTTCTTCAAAGCCCTATGGCCACTTAGTGCCAGAAATTATACATGGCGTCTACCTTTCCAGCTCTGACACCCCACTCATTCTTCTCCCTGTCCCTGGTCTGCACCCTCACCCATGCCTTTGCTAGTCTCTTCAGCCTTCCTGCTCCCATTACCTTCTATGCACATATCCTGACCAACTATTTCACAGTGAAAATAGGGACAAATTTCCTGTCCACACCTAAACCCTTAGCACTAGACAATATGTCTGTCTCCAGATTTATGCTTCCCGCCACATCCTGCTCCTCCTTCTGGAAAAGGCTTTCCAGCTACCTATTCTCTGTTCCCTTGACCACCTACTCTAGGTTAGCACACCACCCCCCTGCAAACATGCGCACCTGGAATTACGTCCATTTATTTCTGTACTGATTTATCCTTTGTCCCTTCTTCCCACTAAATGTAAGCTCTATAAGAGCAGGAAACATGTCTGTTCTGCTCCCCACAGTATCCCTACTCAAGTATGTCTATTTTGTTCACCGTATTACCCCTAATGTAAGCATACATGGAGGCACTCAATAAATATTTTTGAATAGATGGATAATTTTCACGCAAGTTCACTCAACTGAGCATGTGCAAACAGAAGTCATCATCTCCTTCTGTCTTCCTCTCTGAGTATGTTTTAGTCCAGTTTCCTGGAAAACAGAGCTTGATGCAAGGATGCTGCTGTTTTATTCAGGAGACATTATCCCAGGGCAGTGACCAGAAGAGAAAAAACAAGGAAGAATGGGAGCCATGTGTAACGATGCATTGCTGTGCTAAACACTGTTTCATGCTACACCTTGAAAAGATACAACCAGTCTCTTGACAGGTGCAACCACTTGGCCATACAGGACATCTCCAGACAGACAACAAGGAAAAGTCATGTCTTGGAGACATCTGAGAAAGGGAGGAATTTTATCTTCATGTCTCCTGTCTCCTGTTGGTCGAAGCTTGTCCCACAGGGAGCTCGCTTTCCCATACTTCCCACTGTGTTATCCATATTCTTTGATAGCCCCTCGGAAAGCCAGGTGCCCTGCCCTAGAGTCCGGGAGTGGTGTGAGGAGACTGTGGGTATGTGGCTGGTTGGTCTCAGTCAAACCACCAGAGACTTAACTAAGTCACTCATGGTGGCAACTGAGACAGAGAAGAGGCCCAGAAGAATCTGTGAACAGAACCTGATATAGAGTAAAGGTAGGACCAGGTCTTTTTACTCACTGCATCATACCCAGCACCTCCCACACTTACTGCTGATTAAATTTTGGTTGAATGAATGGATGCATGTATAAATGGCATCACCATCTACTGACTTATTTAAATGGAAACTTTGGCATCATTGTGACTGTCCTCCTCGCTTAATTCCTATATATCAAAAAAGGAGACAAAATTCCTCTTGGCTCTACTTCCTTAACATATCTCAGATCAATGTGTCGTCTCCACGCTCACTGTCTTGATTCAGACTTCTTCACCTCTCGTTGGAATTATTGCTATAGCTCCTTAACCGGTCTTCCTGTCTCTAGTCTTCCTCGCTTCCAGTTCATTCTCCTCCCTGCTGCCAGAATTTGCTTTCTTTATAGCACATTTTCCAAATGCAAATCTGATAATGTCATTATCTTGATTAAATTGATCATTTTCCCTTTTTTTAACGATAGAATCAAGATCCTTCATGATCTGTGGTAGGCTAGTCCCTTGAGCTTTACACCCCACCACTCCCTACCTTGCTTCTTGTACCTCAGCCAGACTGAATTCCCAGCAGGACGCCAGGCCGTCTCACTCCTCAGTGCCTACGCTGTGCTCTTGGTTCTGCTTGGAATACATCTGTGCCTGATGAGCCTCTACTCATACTTCAACACTGTTTCCCTGAAGCCCCATTCAGCCATGGCTGCTTCTGTCCATCCCGCGACCCACCCACCTGGTATTCATTGTAACAGACTTAAGAGAAAGGGCACTTGTGAAAGGATGTTGGCCGACTGACGCAGTGGCCGAGAAGGCCGCAGAAGCAGGCCAGACAATAAGCAGGAACAAGGAAGTCTGGGCAGCAGCTGGGGTCACAGCCAAGATTACAGCACCACATGTTGAGGGAGGTGACCAATGCTGCCACCACCATTCAACACGGGATCCCTCAGCTCACACTTCCAGGTCGGTGGCACTGGACTCTGGCACCACCTACCACCAGCACTACGAGCGCCAATGCTCCTGGAACAAGATGTTGCTAGAATGCCTGTTCTTGCCATCAGAATGGATTCTGCACCAGCCCTGCTTTGCATTACGAGAGCTCCCCTCTTTGAAGCCTGGGGCAGATCCATTAGGTTTACTAAGCTTACCATATGTTTCTTGCTCTAGTTACAGGCAGGGCTGGGCAAGCAAGGAGCTGACATTTTTTTTACTTCCCTATTGTCATTGGGATCTGCTTCTCCCTAATAATCATTAGATCACCCCAAACAAAGAAAAGTGGGTCAGATGCCAGGGAGTCCCCAAATGGCATTTGTTCACCATGTTCTCAAATTCACTCAACAAGTAAATGGTGCATCTGTCTGCTGTGCCAGTTTCTCTCCGAGGCAGTAGGGATGCAAAAATGAATAAGGTGACCACTTCACACCCACAAGGACACCTGTGGTCCAAAAGACAAAAAACGAGCACTGGCAAAGAGGTAGAGAAATTATGGGAGGAATGTAAAATGGGGCAGTAACTGTGGAGAACAATCTGGTAGTTCTTCAAAAGATTAAACAGAGTAAGCCTATGACCCAGCAATTCCACTCCTAGATAAACAACATAGGAGAGAGATGGCAACATATATCCCAATGGATACAACACTGTCCACAAACGTTCACAGCAGCTTTATTCTTGAAAGCCAAATAGTGAAAGCAACACAATGTCCATCAACTGATAAATAGACAAACTGCGGCATGTCCATACAAGGGGATATTATTCAGCCATGAAAAAGAATGAAGTTCTGGGGGCGCCTAGCTGGCTCAGTCAGTAGAGCATAGGATTCTTAATCTCAGGGTTGTGAGTCTGAGCCCCATGTTGCATGGAGAGATAACTTAAAAATCTTTTTTAAAAAAATGAAGTTCTCAGACAAGCTACCACAGAGATGACTCTTGAAAACATTATGCAGAACGAAAGGAGCCAGTCACAAAGGGCCACATACTGCATGATTCCATTTATGGGAAACACCCACAATAGGCAAATCTATAAAAAGTAGATTAGGGGTTAGCTAGGTCTGGGAGTGGACGGGGGCAGGATGGGGAGTGACTGCTAATGGGTATGGGGTTTCTTTCTGGGAGAAGTAAAAATTTTCTAAAATTAGATTGGGTGATTATTGTAGAAATCTGTAAGTATGCTAAAAACTATTGAATTGTATACTTTATGCAGTATGAGAATTATGTCTCAGTAAAGCTGGCTTTGAAAAAAGAAGAAACAATACAACTTCAATTAATGGTAAGCCTCTTCCTCACCCTTACCTCTTCCTTCTTCATTCCTCAAGAGGGAATAGGTCCCCGCCTTCCTGTTACAACACTTACTATACTTGTGAATTGCCTTTCTCTGAAAAGTGAGACACTTGATGTAGAGAGTCTGTGGATCAACTTGCAATGCCTGGCATACAGTAGGCTTACAATAGTTGTTTGTGGAATGGTGAATAAATGCTAAAGCCAGGACTAGAATGTGGGTGTCCTGAGTCCCAGATCACCACTCCTTCCAAGTAGACCAGGCTCATCAGTGTCTGGAAAGAAAACTCCCAAATGTGACAGCTAGCCAGGAAGAAGTCCACACAAAAGCAATCACGTTTTCTACAAGCTGTCAGTTTCCAGATAAGTGTTTATGCTTTACATTATAAACGTAATTTTGCTGTTTCCTTCCTAATTATGCTATGCCCTTTGAATAGTCTTTTTTTTTTTTTTTTTTGAGAGAGAGAGAGAGAGAAAGCACGAGCTGGTGGGGAGGGGCAGAGGGAGAGGGAAGGGGAAAGAATCTCAAGCAGGCTCCGCGCTCAGCAGAGAGCCCAAGGCAGGTCTTGATCTCACAACCCTGAAATCATGACCTGAGCCGAAACCAAGAGTCTGACGTTTAACCAACTGAGCCACCCACACACCCCTTGAATAATCTTTCCACTTACCTCCTGCACAGCCCTCTCCCTTGAGCTCACTATACAGCATCGACTTCACGGGCATCTTTAACGTCTTATAATTGTGACTTCTTACCAACTGCCCGGTCAACAGTGAGGGGGGCTTCCTGGCCTATGCACACAGGGTTTCAAAGGCCTAAGCTGTAGAGATTTGGTTTTTCACTTACCAAGAAGCATCAGGTAGAACTATCACAAATGAAGATTATTTAGAAAAATAATTTTTTACAGCCTACTAAGGTATAACTTTGCAACAAATATTCCTTACTACTTTTTAAAAACAGCTTTATTGAGATATTAACTCACATGCCGTATAACTCACCCATTGAGGCTCTACGATTCAATGGTTTCTAGTGTATTCACAGAGCTACATAACCATCAGCACAATCTCACTTTAGAACAGTGGGATGATGAACGCTATACCATTAGCTTTCACTCCCCATCTTTCCCCTTGTGCCAGCCCTAGACAACCACTACTCTACTTTTTTTTGCCTTTATAGGCTTGTCTACTCTGGATGTCTCATGTAAATGGACTGTACAGTATGTGGCCTTTCATGACTGTCTTCTTTCCCTTTCGTTGTTATCAGGGTTCATCCATGTGGTAACACGTCTTGGGGTTTCATTCCTTTTCATGGCCAAATAACATTCCATGTGTGGATATGCCACCCTCTGTTTATCTACTCATCATGGATGGGCACCTGAGTTGTTTCTGCTTTTTGGCTCTTATGAATAATGCCGCCATGAACAGTCACGTGTATGTTTCTCTGCTACTTTCTAGATCATAATAGCTGTATTCTAAAACTTCTTCCCCTGTGCTGATGCGCTGTCTCTAAGCAGACTGCCTATGGGCTTACAAGATTCTGCCAGGCTTCTTCACAAAGGATTCTTAATGAATATTGAAGGGCTGGCAAACATAAAACTTTGCTGTTGTGGGAATTGGCTGCCAATATATAAAATATTTTAATGAAATAATAAAATGATGATCTCTCCAGTGACATTTTCTGACTAAGGTTCAAAGATGCCAGGGAGCCAGGTTTTCCCTTCATTCAACAGAGGTATGTGTTCTAGAGAGTCTGTCTACTGTGTATTAGGGAATGTGCACTGTGCTGGGAGAGAAGTCCTTGCCCTGTGAAATCTTCTATTGTGTTAGGAGAGAGAGACTTGGGGGAAGCACTCACCTGGTCCTGGTGGTCAGGGTAGGCTTCCCAGAAGAAGAAGGAACTATAGCTAATCTAGTTATCCAGGGGGAGAAGATAGAAAGCAAAGGAAAACACAGATATGAGAGGAGCATGTGTGGATGACAGAGAGGAAAGAAAAGAGAAAAGAGAGGGCCTGGGGGATGAAACTGAGCAAGGCCAGAGGGGCCACACCATTCAAGGCTTTGAATGCCAAGTAAAGAGAAGATCCACAGCCTGAAGGGGAAGGGTTCAAAATCAGCAAAATTAAACATTCACTGGGTCTTTGGCCCTCTGAAAACACAATCACAAGAGCTTACTGAAAAATGTACAATGTGAACAAGGACTCGTGGATTGCTACTTTTTAATCTTCTTATTAGATGCAAATAGGTTTCTCTTTTAATCACATTTTTCAGATTTGATATCGATTTGTAATAATAGTGATGTTTACAATTATTTTATTTTATTCTTTAAGAAATGTTTAGACCCTCCTGTGTGCCAGAAATCACTCTGATCTCTGAGGCTGTAAAATGGTTCATAATGCTGGCTTCTTAACGTCTAGGCATAATGTGGTCGGCCAAGTGAGACACAAGAAAAGAAAAGACCCACAAAGAGATTTTATATATTATATATATTTACGGAATCATTTATTTAGAGGAACAACCATTACACTATAATTCAAAAAGTATCAGCACTTATCTCTCTCCTTCGCACAATTATAATTCATACAATTTTTTATTTTTTTATTTTTATTATTTTTTTAAGATTTTATTTATTTATTTGACAGAGACAGCCAGTGAGAGAGGGAACACAAGCAGGGGGAGTGGGAGAGGAAGAAGCAGGCTCCCAGCAGAGAAGCCTGATGTGGGGCTCGATCCCAGAACGCTGGGATCACGCCCTGAGCCAAAGGCAGACGCTTAACGACTGCGCCGCCACCCAGGTGCCTCTCATACAATTTTTTTAAAAAGAGTTCTGTACCAAGAGACCTTCAACTAAGAGTCTTTTAAATATTTTCACTTTGGAAATCTTTGTATCCTCTGGTCCAGTTCAGGGTGGAACACTGGGGGTATAATAACTAAGCATTTATTAAACATTACAGCCAAAGTATTATTCTGTGGGCTGTGGAGAACATAAAGAAGTGGCAGGTGTGGTTCCTTTTCTCAGTGAACTTCGGCTCACCTGAGGATATGGAAGACAGTGTGAAGGTCAGGGGAGGGAGGAGAGTGAAACTTGCTATCAGCGTGCAAGGCTCCTAAAGCTCACGGTATCTCACTTCATCTTCAAATGACCCCGAAAGAAGGAATTTTTCTTATAAACAACAACGTCTCCAGAGAGGTGAAATAACCTGCCTAAAATTAAAAAGCTACAGTGGACAGTTCCAATTGAGGTGAAAACCGGGAAATCCACACCAAGTGCAGCCACGTGGGCAACCTCTTCGTTCAGCTGGGCAGGGATCGGGCTGAGCTCTCTCGTAACTGACCTCCAGCGGTCTCGTTTGCATCTCTACTCTTTAGCTCTGGGGAAGGTGATGAAAAAACCTGAGGCTTGGCCAGCCGGTCGCCAGGGAAATGAGGGTATGTTTCTGCAAGGTCTTGGTTCTACTTCTGCTTCTGTCCCTGGGAGGAGCACGAGGGGGGCCAGGCATGTTGCCTTGCAAGCCCAGGTTCCACTCCTGCCAACTAAGCCTGTGTGAGTCCCCAAGATGGGCTGCATCGTGGGGCCCAGGGGACTTGGAGAGTGGAGAGGATGGGGGGAAGGACAAGAGTTGCAGCTGGGAGCAGAGCGCTTTTGCCTTTATATAGGAGCAGTGTAGCCCAGAGGGTCCAGAAAGAGGTGCCAAGTGGCCAGGGGGCTGCATTTCAGGGGGCTGGGAGTGAAAGTGTCCCCAGCAAGAAGTTACGGAAGACTGACAGTCGGGCTTACTGATGCCAGGGGGTTGGTATTGTACTGTTTCAGCAGGGCCTGAATGAGAGTCACTCCAAAATATCTACTAAGCATATACTAGATGTCAGGTGCTATTCTAGATACTGGGAAACAGCAAGTAGCTACAGGAAACTAACAAAAAGCTCCATTCTCTCGGGGCTCGAGTTCTAGCTGGGGGGAGGGGGGATAGAAAATATGGAAAATGAGCAGTAAATATAAGGGGGTGTTAATTTTGGTGGAGAGAAATAAAGCAGGGAAGGAGAACAGGGATGGAGGACTATTGCAGTTTTTAATAGGTTGGTTAGAAACGTCCATACTGAGAAGGTAAGATTGGAACTAAGACTTGCAGGAGATGAAGGAGCCTACCATGTCCTGCTGGGGAAGGAGGCTCTCAGCAAGTGGAAAGAGTATGAAGGTCCTGAGGCAGGAGCATGCCAGGCAAGCCGGTTCAGGCATAGCAAGGAGGGGAGAGAGACAAAGGAGAGAGAGAGGAGAAAGAGGGTGATGAGCCTGTGTTGGGGATCATGCCTCCAGATCTGAGTTTCCAGCACGTTTGTCTGTGAAGTTGCAGGTATGGAATAAGGGGAGAGTTGGATTAGCCAAGGTGGGTGGGTTTTTGTCATATGAAAATAAAGAATTGGAAGAGGGACAAAAATTTGAGGAGTAATTACAATGATGCATTATTCCAGTTATCACTATCGTGTAACCAGCCACATCAAAACACAATGGCATAAAACAATCACAGATCCTGTGTGTCAGGAATTGGGGCAGGACACAGTGGGGATGGCTTGTCTCTACTCCATGATGTCTGGGGTCTCAGCTAGGAAACTTGAAGATTGGAGAGTGGGCTGACTCATCTCATGCTGGCATCGTCTGGAGACGTCTTGGCTCTGCAGAGTGATGCTGGCTGTTGGCCAGCACAGCTACACATGGTCTCCTCATGCAGTCTAGCTTCCCCACAGCCCAGAGGCCTCAGACAGCCTACATGACCACTCAAGTTTCCCAAGATGCGTGTCCTAAGTGAGAGGAGTGGAAGCTGCTGGTGTACTAAGGCCTGGGCCTGGAAATTGGCACACTGCCACTTCCACCATGGGCTACTGGTCGCGCCATTGCAGAGCCCAGATTCAAGGAGAAAGGATAGAGACCCCATGCCTTGATGGGAGAAGTGTCAAAGAAGAACGATGTTTAAAATACAAGACTAATTGGGGCGCCTGGGTGGCACAGCGGTTAAGCGTCTGCCTTCGGCTCAGGGTGTGATCCTGGCGTTCTGGGATCGAGCCCCACATCAGGCTCTTCCGCTATGAGCCTGCGTCTTCCTCTCCCACTCCCCCTACTTGTGTTCCCTCTCTCGCTGGCTGTCTCTATCTCTGTCAAATAAATAAATAAAATCTTTAACAACAAAAAATAAATAAAATAAAATAAAATAAAATAAAATAAAATAAAATAAAATAAAATACAAAACTAATTGAACTTATCCATGGAAAAAGAAAAGGCCATAGGAACACACCTGGAAGAGTACTGCATCATTTAGAAGCAGGAAATAGGAAGAGAATCCAGCCACTGAGAGTAAGATGCTAGGAGGAAAGCCAGGAGGAGGTGATGATTGTTTCAAGAAAGAGGGAATGATCCCCTCTGCTTAATGCTGCTAAAAGGTCAGGACGATTAGGCTGAGCAATGACTTATGGACATGGCAGGTGGAGAACATCGATATTGTGAAAATGACAGATTTGGTAAAGGCATGGGAATGAAAGTCTGGTAAGAATGGGTTGAAGTGAGAACAAGGGAGAGGAAGTAAAGCAGCAAAGATAGACATGTCTTTTGAGTTTTTTATAAGGGGTAACAGAGAAATGGGACACACTGGTGAAGGGAGACACAGGTCTAGGGAGGATTCTAATAAGATGGAACATATAACATTTTTATAGGCTGAAGGGAATGATCTAGTAGGAGGGGGGAATAATGGCAGAGGAGGGAGAGGACAATGGTGGGAATGATGCCCTTTAGTTGGTGGGAGGGGCTGGGCCCCTGTGCACAGTGGAAGTTTTAGCCCAAGGTGGCAGCCTGGATGGTTCACGTGTAGCCTACACACACCTCCCAATGGCGGCGAAAATTGGTTCTTACTGTTTTAAGGTATAAAGCTCATATACCTACAGCATATGAACAGATATACAGTATATCTTTGGTGATAACATTTCATGGGGGGTATGCAATTAGTAAAAAATATATCTAAAAAGACCACTTAAGGGGGTGGTAAGGGAAAAAAAAGGTTGAGAAATATTGGTCTATATAACTGAAGAGAAGGTAGAGTGTATGAGTAGATATCAGCAGGTTATTTCTCTAAACACCTGTGAGGAAACATGGAAGGAAACTTATGGAAGCTGTCTTCTAATAAGATTTCTTTTCTTTGTGAAATAAGGAGCAAGAAGAATCAAATGTGAGGAGGAGAAAGGGAGTCTTACAGGTTTGGCAAGAAATGAGAAAGTTTAAGATCAATGTTTTGGAGGGTAGTAGAGGGAATTAATTAAGGATTAACTTGATGTTGGTGGACCTCTCAACATGAGACCATTCAGCACGTTTCTGTGCATTTGTCTAACCACATTCCACTGCTAAGATCAGGAAGAGATTGGGTTTCACCAGGATTGGGATTTTACTAGGGAAGTACAATGGATGGAGATATGGGCAGGGATGTATCCAAAAGGGTGCCTATAATAGTCATCAGGGCGTTACCCACTCTCAGTGTTCCCCATAAGAATACATATGTTGGCTTTTTATACCAAGCACCTGCAACTGTCCATCCGAGGACTTCCTGTTGATCTGTGTTGTGGGCGTGCCAGAAGTACTGGTAAGTCAGTGTCCCCAGGAATGACCTTCAGCCAGTGACAGATGGAATACCCTCATTTCCTTGCCCCTGCGGGGACAATACTCTGAGGGGTATTCTGCATACCTGCTCAATAAATGCCCCTTATTCACTTCCTTTTCTTTGCTGTATGACTTCCCTAAACCCCTACCAATGCTTCATGGGATCACCTCCCAAATAAACTACTCACACTTAAATCCTTGTCTCAGTGTCAGTTTCTGAGAGACCCAAACTAGGACAATGATGAACCATAGTTTTAAGCTGAGGAGAGGATTGAGAGTATGATGGCTGGGTAGGAAAAGGAAGTGTTGATAAGACAGTGAAAGGTGATAAGATCAATGAATTGGAGGACCCAGTGAGGTCCAAGAATGTTGGAGTACGGGTACCTGGAGTAGTGAAATTGGGATTATGCAGTTATTGGTGAAGATACACTTTAGCGTATAACCATGGGAGTGTATGAGTGGTGAAGTGGAGGGTAAGATCATCGCAGGTGAGAGATCAAGGACCTGAGAGGGCAAAATCACCTATAGAAGAGCGATTATTTTTTATTTGCCTTCTAGCTCTCCTATAGCATTATTCTGAAAATTAAATGATGTAATCCACACAAAGGTGCTAGTACAGAGCTTGGCACATGGTTAAGTGCTTAACAAAATGTTAGTAGAGGTCCACAGTGAGCATATGATCCAAACTATACCAGCAATCCCTCCCGAGGATTGTTACAACTCAGTCTATGAAACAAGCACTCTCTTTCCTCTTTGGGTGTAAGATTGGAAGGCCACAGCTACCTATGGCTACCTATACTGCCCCACGGAGAGAATGAAGACTTAGGGCAACATAAAGGCAGAGGACAGAGAAGATGGAGAGAGGGTCCTGGCAGTGTTTGATTCCCTAGAGACAGATCTACCCTGCCTTCTCTACAATCATTCACTTCATTTTTATAAGGCTTTTGTAAGATCTTTGATTTCACTTTGCTTAAGCTAGTTCAAGTTGAGCTCCTGTCACTTGCTATGACAATAAAAACGAAATAATTGGTAAGGGAATTCACCTCTTGCCTCATGCTGGCCAAAGGGATCTAATACAAAGTTCATACGTGGAGATCTTTTCAGGCCTAGAGAGAAGGAAATATTGTGAAGTTTAAAGGCTATCTGAGGAAAACATGTACCTGAGTTTGTCTCAACTCAGCCATTTGCTTGCTGGATGGGCATTATGCCTTGGCATTTCATTGGGAGACTCCGTAAGAGTCAGCCTTCCTAATTTATATTGTAGCAAAGTTGTTGAGGACTTTATCTAGCTCGCCTCGCAGTGTCTTCTCTGTGATACACACAGAAGAAATTTACTTTAGAGTTTGTGGCCAAAAATCCTTACTTTTCTCAAAGAACTGGCAAGGGTTTTCTTTGTAGAAAGAAAGAACTAAGTCATCAATTGTGTTTATTTGGTGACCAGGTGACTTTGGTCACCTGGAAGCTCAGAGCCAAGAATACAGAAAGACTGCAATCATGACATGTAATCTGCATAGGTGAATTTTATGAATTTTACGTTTTCCTACTACTCTTAATTTCTATTCTAATTTGTACTTTCCTTACAACTTACTTGTATTTTACTGTTGTATTACAAGTGTTATATAAAAATTCCTCAAGTCATGTAGAGAATAAAGCAAAGTATAAATAAATAAACACACATACTAGTATTCAACCTGAGAATTACCCCTTTGCCTCTTTACTGTCAAATGATGGAGTTAAAATTTCCAGTGGAGATGGCAAATCTGAAACATTCTCTTTACTCTAAAATATGGCAGTAATAGATGACTATAAAAAACAAAACTAAAACAACACAACTGGGTTCAGAAACAAAATAAAAATGTCCGTGACCAGAAACAAGATAAAAACATCAAAAAGTAAACAGGGCTGAAGCCATGGCTTCCTGGGCTTCCAGTCTAGAGGTAGAGCCATGGCTAGGAGTTTAGTTCCTGTAGAATAATGGGGACAAATGTCCTCCACATGAGATGAAGTATTGAAGCCAGAAATACCTACCTGACCATGAAGGGAAGCTGGAAAAGAAAACTGTTGTTGGCTAATGTGTGAGCTTACAGTCTTTGTAAAGGCAGAAAGGAATTCTGGGGAGGGAGGAAACAGAAACACAGTCCTACAAGCAAAAAGTAGAGCAAGCTACCCACTGGTCTGGTGACTAGACTGGAAACATCCTCAGTATCATCCTAGAGCAGGAACCTCCATCCAGGTATATATAAGATCTGGTTCTAAACTCAGATACCTAGGCAAAGGTAGGCAAAACTAAGAAGAAGAACTCACAAATACACTCAACAGAGAAGAGAGATAGAAACAAATCTCCCTCTCCAAATGAGTTTACAAACTAAAATGACTGCATCTGAAGAAATCTAAGGTTAAGAAAGACTGTAATCATGATCAGAAATTAAAAATACCAATTTGTTCCATTAGAAATAAATTGGGGCAGTATTCTAAGAAAAGTCTTAAACATAAGTATGTGTAGTATGCTAAAACCGGGTACATAAAAATAAAGACAAAAAAGTGAACAGGCAGAAAAAAGAACAGCTTTACACAAGGAAATTGATCAGAAATTTTGAAGAAAAATAGATTTTTTTAAATTAAAAACTTACTAGGCCACTGGGTACTTTTAAAGAGCAACTTAGTGGGTTAGATGATGTTATCACAAAATTCGCCCAGAACACAAAGTTTTAAAGAATAGTTAAGAAACATGGAGAATAAATTGAGAAGCTACACAATACATCCAAAAAGAGTTCCAGATGAACAGAATGGAGGAAATGAAGGAGAAACAATAGTTGAAGAGGCGGCAGCTGAAAATTTACCAGAAATAAGGGTTGTTCCATGTCCTTGATTTGAAAGTAGCAAGTACCAAGTAAGAAAAATGAAACTAATTGCACACTGAGAAACTTAGCAGTAAGACTGCAGAACACCAAAAATAAAGGAAAAATCTTTAAGAATTATTAGAGAAAAAGATCACTTAAAAACAAACGACAATTAAATTAAGAGCAAGCTTCTAATTGGCAACAACACGCACCAAAAACCACTGGATTAATAGCCTCAAAATGTGAGAAAATATATTTGACAAGCTAGAATTTTATACCCAGCTAAACTGCAATTCAAGAGCTAGCAAAATATAGACACATCCACATAATCTGAGCATTTACCACCCACAAATCCTCATTGAAAGAGAATAATTGTACTTTTTAATTTAAGGACGTAAGAAATGAAGCAGAAGAAAAAAGGAAAGAAAGAGAAGCAAAGCCTGGAATATAAGGAAAAAGGTTGTGAGCACAGAATGAGAAGATATGTTTTTATAAATTTAATAAGAACCTGGGTGTAATAAAAATAAAAATAACTGATGATATATGTCTACAAAGGGACAGTAAATTGATATTCTAAACAATAATAGGAAGATTATCTTTAAAGAGGGATAGAAATATTGGCTAATTAGTTAAATATGTAAAAATTAAACATTTAGAATAACCACTTTAAAGAATAAAAATAATACCTAGAGCTTCCTAAAATGGGGATTTAAAAATAGAAATTTTTTTCTGTATACAGAAGTAAAGAATGCAAACAGAAAGCAAAGAAGAATATGGTAAACAGAAAGCACAAATTAAGGTGGTAGAAGCAAGTTCAAATATATCAACAATTTTAACATATAGAAAAGGATTAAATTTACATATTAAAAGGCAGAGATTATCAGATTGGATTCAAAAATCTATATGTTGCTTATAAGATATACCTAAACAAGTCCACATAGAAAAGTTAATAGAAGGATGGGAAAAAACATACCATGTGAATACTACCCAAAAGAATGTGAGGACAACAGTAATGGTATGAGATAAAATAAAATTTAAGGCATAAGGCCCATTTAGGGATATACCACACAACGATAAAAGCAACAATCTAACAAGAATATATATTAATCATGATCATCTAACCTCACAGCCTTTAAAAATACAAAATAAAAACTTGTACATTCACAAGGAGAAATTGACAAATCTGCAATCATGGTGTAAAATTACCTGCCTCTTTTAGAAACTGCTAGATTGAGCAGACAAAATAATGGAAAGAATATAAGAGATTGAAATACCAGTATTAAGAAATATTATCCAATAGATGGTTTAGAAACCCTGCTGGTTGGGAGGTTTGGTTTACAGGCTCTTTGAGAGAATTCTAGAACAAACACTCACAGGTCTAAGCTTTGGGACATGGGGGCATCCTCAGGCAGCACACCAGGCCTCACTGACTCTGAATTCCAGGACAGGGTCCCACAAGTGTCCACTGCAGGGAGGGACCTAGTAGAGGGGTGGAAGCTCAAGACAGAGGCTCCTGGCTTGACTGAGCCACTTTGCGCAAATCACTTTGACCTTCCTAAACCCCAGGTTCTTCTTCTACAAAATAGAGATAATAGTAAGACATACATCTGTGGGTTTTGTTATGAAAATCAAGTTGTTGGTTAATGTCTATGAAGAACTTAACAGAGTGATTGGCCCATATTGACTGTCTGCTACGTGCAAAGCATGATGGTAGTTGTAAAAATGACAAAGACAATGACATAGAACTTACCTTTAAAGAGACAAGAGTGGGGCACCCAGGTGGCTCAGTTGGTTGAGCATCTGATTCTTGGTTTTGACTCAGGTCATGATCTCAGGGTCATGAGTTGGGCTCTGTGTGGAGTCTGCTGGAAATTCTCTCCCTCTGCCACTCCCCCAGCTCGCGTGCATCCTCTCTCTCTCTCTCTCTCTCTCAGATAAACAAATCTTTAAAAAATAAATAAATAAAATAAGCAGGATGGTAGCAATGGTCTGGCAACAATTTACTTTATTGCTTAACCAGACAAGAACATGCTTTGATATCAGGCACACCCAGCTTTACCATTTTCTGTCTAATGTGCTTTTTTTTTTCTATTTGTTAAATTGAGATAATAATAGTACCTATCAAATGGGGGAAGAAATGATTGGAATAATAATTAAGCATAGTATTGGACATGTCTACAATATTTCATAAGTGGTTATTAATATTACCTATAGGAGTCAGTAAAGGACAACTATTACCATGAAGAATATTAATAAGATTAAGTAGTAGAAAATGAGGTAGAGTTATGATAAACGAAGATGAAGAAGAGACCAAGGGATTTCGTAGGAAAATGTATCACAATGTACCCAAGTCCAGAATGACAGCAGGAACAATATGATTTGGTAGTAGAAAAGTATTTCTCTTCCCTCAGGCAAACATCTTTGATGTGAGGAAGGATTATCAAATTCAGCCACTCACAATTTTTAATTCCCACGTAACAATGTCCACATCGCAGCTCTTTGACAAGAGCCAACTGATGAAAGCATAAAAATCTATAATTAAGGATCTTACTTGGATTGGTGAGGGGAATCATGTTACTAAATGCAGCTTGAAGATTAATTTTAATTTTCTAACACAGATTGCTGCATCTCCTATGTTACTAACACTTTCACATGCATTAATTTTGCTCTTCGGGTGTCACAACACCTTTCTGAGGTGCATCTGAGCACATACGATTCACTCCATTTTTCAGAAGAGTAGATAGAGACACAAAGAGTTGATGTACCCATCCTAAGGGAGCTATCTAATTACCTAAAGTAGGTATCATGCTAAGGAGAAGCCAGGACTAGAACCCAACTGCCTGCCGAAGTCCATTAAACTAGGTCTCTTCCTAAGAGAAAGAATATAGGTCAAAAAACCTTGCTTGGATAGCACAGAGGCCAAAGAAAGTAGGTCAGTCAATTCTATGAGAAAGTTCCATACTCAGACTAACGACCTAATGAATGAGTCGATGTATTCTTTTAGCAAATCGTATTTGCCCTGGCTCTGAGAACACGTGGAGCCTCCGTCATTAACCTATCAGAGTTTAAATTTAGCAAAAAAGGCGAGTGGAAGCAAGGAGTTTTTCAAAGGACAGAGAAATATACAATAGGCTCACAAAACTGCCATACAGTGTAGTAGAAAATTAATGTACCACCTCCCCAGCACATCCCCTCCTTTATGGAACTGAACCCCCCTTCTCTACAAATTGCTCCCCTTCCACTTACAAGGATCCTGTAGGGGGCGCCATATTCTTTGATGACTTCAATCCTTCGGCCATAGTTGACTGGCCCAACCTATGCCAATCAGAACCCTACCCACCAGCCCATATGGCGTCTTCATGGAAGTTAGAAAAGGTGCCCCTTCCTCGAGATACTTTATGCTCATCTGTGAGAATATTGTTGCCACCTACAATGTTTACGGTATGAATGGCACCCCTGGGTTTGCGCAGTGGCTCCCTATGGCAGGATTCTTAAACTTTAGAGTAAAAACATAAGACAGTGTCTCTCCAGTAGTAGAGATAATAACATTCAGGAGTTCAGGACAGACATCGACTCCGACACACGGAGAAGGCTGGCGTGCAGTGAGATAGAATGACGTCAGTGTGTGGAAAGACGCCAAAACGCAGAACAGAGGTTGATGGTTCCGGTCATATTTGGGGCTATGATTCCAATTGTTCCTGGAGACTCCACTGCATCCCTGCGTCTCTCGTTGTTTGGATGTTCAACTCTTTTTTCCCCCAAGCCAAAACATTCCTCTTTTTTTGCTTACGCAAGATCAAATAGACTTTTTTGTGACTTGCAACTAATGCAGCTGTGAATTTAATTTCACTAATTTCCACATCCCTCAATTTTAAAAGCAAATTGGGGGAGAGCCCATTAGCTTTAATCTCAACTTGATCCAGTATGATTTTTACACAAAGGGAAACAGCTCTGTTTCTATCTACTCCAACCCAGTAAGTAGTTTCTCATTCTATGTCCATGCCTAAAAAGAAAATTACATGTTGGCTGCCCGCTTTAATTGTTTGTAATCACTGAAATTTGCAATCCCATCCTGCGGTGTGTTCTGAGACCTCTCCTCATGGGGCATTCTTTCAGTGTGTTTTGTTGGCAGTAGCTGTAGCAATTAGAAAATTGGGAAATGTATAAAATCCAGAGGGATATCAATGTTGGCATTTCTTTCCTTTAGTCAGTGTTTTTAGAAATGTGTAAGGCCCTAGAAAAAATTAAATGGAACCATGAGCTTTGCTACTGAGCTCATCCTGTTTATACAGAGCTCATCCTCGTCCAAGAATCATTTGCGATCCCCATTGGTGAATCTAACTCTAGGGGGATCAGGGCCCGAAGAGTCTCTTTGAGAGGGAGAGGAAGACCACTGGGTAAGTTTAAAGGTCAGTATCTTTAGTGGGCCATCTACTTTTCCAAGTGCACATGGCCCTTTCTTAGGCTTCTCTTTGTCAGAGCGGACTTGAATTGACAGTTACCGACAGATGGGCAGGGCAGAAAGCTTAAACCTTATTTGTGCTCACGTACACGCAAATCGGATCAAACGCAACTATAAAGTCGTAAGACTAATTTTGAAACAAACATAGCATAACTTTCTCCACCTTCAGAATGCTTCGAAAGTGTATTTTCTCTTTGGCTATAGGAGGGAGCAATTTGGAAGCACATTATTTGGCAAATAAGGTGGGTAATCGAGCTGCAGTGTGCCATTTTGAGTCCAAAAAAAAGTGTTATTAAGTTATAAGACTGGTTTTTCTATGTGGCTCAAAAGCTGTTTTCAGAAACAATTTCCAAAGGAAATCAGCAAAGAACTTTTCAGCAATGGAAGTATCCTTGAAATAATTATGTAGTCTTCTAAAGAGATTACTCAGAAGGGGAACCACTCGTTTGGATATAAGAGGCTGTATATGCTTACCATTCAGAAGAAGTTAAGTGATGAAAAGCATAAACTAATACTTCTGCTCCAAATACAGCAATATAAATATTTATGTTTCTAGAGTATTCACCAAATGATTCTGGAAAAATTGGCAACTTAGAAAGAGTCAAGTTAGAGCTTCACCTTACACTACATTTTATTATTTTTTTATTTTTTTATTTTTTTAAATGATTTTTTATTATATTATGTTAGTCACCATACAGTACATCCCCGGTTTCCGATGTAAGGCTCGATGATTCATTAGTTGTGTATAACACCCAGTGCACCATGCAATACGTGCCCTCCTTACTACCCATCACCGGTCTATCCCATTCCCCCACCCCCCTCCCCTCTGAAGTCCTCAGTTTGTTTCTCATAGTCCATAGTCTCTCATGTTTCATTCCCCCTTCTGATTACCCCCCCTTTCTTTATCCCTTTCTTCCCCTACCGATCATCCTAGTTCTTATGTTCCATAGATGAGAGAAATCATATGATAGTTGTCTTTCTCTGCTTGACTTATTTCACTTAGCATTATCTCCTTCAGTGCTGTCCATGTTGTAGCAAATGTTGAGAACTCGTTCTTTCTGATAGCTGAGTAATATTCCATTGTATATATGGACCACAACTTCTTAATCCAGTCATCTGTTGAAGGGCATCTCGGCTCCTTCCACAATTTAGCTATTGTGGACATTGCTGCTATGAACATTGGGGTGCATATGGCCCTTCTTACACTACATTTTAAAATAAGTTCACAAAATACTAAAAGGAGAAAATAAAATAAAAAAAAACTTTAGTGATTGAAAAGTGTGAGAGAAATATAAGTGAATATTTTAAATGGTCTTGGGACAGATTTTCTAAGTAGAAAATTATGAAAGAAATAGAAGTGTGAGAATGATATATCTGTCTCCATAAAACATTTTATAGGACCAAATGCATTTTATAGGAAATGTTACATTGAATAAAGTTTTTTCTAAATGTTCGACTTCACTAGTCACCAAAAAAATTGCACCTTAAAAATTTTGTGACTGAAGTAATATTTCCAAGTATATCCACGTGCTTGTTGGCATAATCCGTCCTATGCATTTGACTTTAATTGGCCTGTGAAATCCATCTGTGTTGGGTGGAGGGGATGGATGGGGGGGGCGTCTAGGGAGCAGAAGGGGCACACAGAGTGCTTAGTGTGAGAAAAAGGAAGAGTTAATAATTTGCTTTTGATATGCAAAATCGGGTTATATACCATGTAAAAGGTCTTGAAAGACAGGCTTTGTCAGGAAAAACAGGATTTCCAAATTCCTGTGGCTCCTGTTTAACCAGATTAGAGAGGAATCCAAGAAGCCTCAGAGCATACAGTTTCTTCTACTGCAGCAGAATCGTCCCCCTCTGCCTGTGATGGCTGAGCTGTGAGGTCTGCTGACTTAGGGACACGGAGGGTCTGATAGGGAGACAGCGGAGAGTCCAAAGGCAGACCTGTTCTGCTAGGGTGGGAAGAACACAGGAGAAAGACTGGTTTTCCTCTCCGCTCATGCCAGGCAGGCACTGAAACATCCAGACAAGTTCCGAGAAGCCCAAGGCCATTGGAGCTAGCGGCTCACTTCTACAGGTGCAATGTACGAGACACCCTTCCCGTGGCCCCTTCAAGCCCCGAGAGGCGCTGAGGTGGGACGGGCAGGAGACGGGCAGCTAGACAAACTGTAAGGTCCTGGTTCTCCAGGGCCAAGGATCCGCAGGAAGCCCAATGCCTTAGTGGGGAATGTAGCGGTGTCGACAGGGTCGGGGGACCAAAGAAGCAAAGGGGGGCTGAGTTGCTTGGCTGACGGATGGAACAATGCTTGCTAGCACACAATTCCAAGAGGCTGGTGGGGCAGGTCCCCTCAGCAGTACCAGGTACAAGTAACAGATCGCTCAGATCCCCAGGCAGGGACACCTTATGGGGAACTGATCTCTGAGAAGAATTCATACATTGAAAGTACACATTTAACCAGAGGACTGGTTCACTGGCAAATCTCAGGGCTCCCACCATCTAGGGCTTATGAGGAATATCAGAGTATTTTTCAAACACAATGAAACACCAGTTTCTTAACACAACTAAGGTAGCTTGAGTAATTTGCCACCTTGCTAACATGGTACCTTCTTTTTTTTCTATCACGAGTTTTTTGGGGGTTTTTTTGGATTCCCTGTATCTGTATTTTCCAATTTTTTTCTATAAAAACTGTATTGCCTTTGAAATACGATTACCTTTCTATAAAAGCATGCATTACCTTTGAAATTAAAACATACCATAAATGTTTTTACAGATGCTTGTATAGTAAATGAGATCAGAAGAGAATCTAGGGTGGTGTTTCAGTTAAAATTAGTTTCTGTAACATTAAGTGTACAATAAAAATCAAAGGTTAACCAAGTTGGCCTTCTTGATTTCCTTACACCTTACCCATATGTGTATGTTTCAGCATGTGTGTGTGTGTTTAAGATGAAAACGAGCCATCTTGTGCGCTGATTTTCAATCATCTGTATTGTGGAAGTCCAACACACCCTTCCTAATTAAGCATATGCTTCCTGGGATTAAAGCTAGAGAAGAGATTTACCACCTAACGAGGCTTGCTCGTCTCTCGGCCCCATCTGTGCGGCGAGCTGTGCCTACAGCAGCCTGGGAAGGAGATTTGGTGGTTCACTGGAATCTGGTAAAGAGTCTGGCGAGACTCTGACAGAAAACAGGATATGGTAATTCTCTCGAGGCTTAGCCCAGCTCAGCTGTGGTTTCCTTGATATGCTCTCTGATTTCCCAAGACCAGTCTTTGGTTTTATTGCTCTGCCGTGGTTTTTCCACACACACCCTGGCTCAGACAGAATGAATTAGATAATGAATTTGTGCGCTTGTGACTTCTCCCGGAGGCCCAGAGGCATGGGGTGTCTTGCCCAAGGTCACATCACTGGCTGGCGGCAGAATGAAGACCCGACCCAAGTGGCTGGACTGCTTATGCAGGAGTACAATAACATGGAAATGCTCACAACCCAGGGTCATACCACTTGTTTACTTACCAACAGTCCTGAAACCCTTTTCATTTTTATGATCCATTTGAGGGTGGCTCAAGTTCAAACTCCTCCAGTCCCTTAAGAATATACCACGAATGATTTCTAACCTTGGGCAGTGTTGAATTGTATTAAAATCCAGGCATTCTTCTCCCTGGGACCCCCTCCCCAAAGGCTGCCCTTTCCAGAGCCCCCCTGCACTTGCCACTAACAAAGATGTCTCAGTCAGACAACTAAGATTTGTTATCATTGGTTTGATAGGTAATATAAGCACATTGCACAGAAGTATAAACAAAAACCCATAAAAACAAAAACAAATATCTAGTGGAAAGTAATTCTCTTTCTCACGCCCAGTCACTCAGTTCCCCTCCTCAGACACCCCTGCTGTTATCAGATTTTCAGGTATCTTTCCATAAATATACAAGTGTCTATATTTATATACAAATATATGGCATTTTAAAAATGGATGGAAATACGCTATTAACACTGTCATTCTTGCATTGTGTTCACTTGCTGTCTCTTGACGATTGTTCTTACATCAGTGCACGCAAAACCAGACAGTGATGTCTTTTCAGAACCCAATATAAGCGCTTTCTTTCTGTTCCTTTCAAGATTATGGCTGGGAGGAGTTGAACAATGAATGGTCAGCATACAAAGTGATCCACATACATAAATTCTGAATATTCTTCTTGTCCAAGTCTGGTACATTGCCATTATACCAGGCCACACCTTGGTGTTGGAAGGGACCTTAAATGTCCTATGGTCTCACTTTTTGCCCAGAAAAAGAATCCCTTCCATGTTTTTCCTGACAGTGTCACATAATCTCTGTTGAGGAAAGCTCTGTAGGCATCCCATTTCCTCCTCAAAGAAGCCATTCGAACTCCACGGTATTTACAGTCTTCTTGTATCGAGGTAAAGCTTGACTTCCTTTCAGGAATCCGATGACTGCCCCCATGGCACCCCAAGTCTTGTTTTCAGAAGGCCCTTCTCTGGAAGCACCCAGATATCCGCACCCCCGCTGTCCGGGGCAGGTGCCTTGCTGCCATAGCATCTGAAAGAGAGGTGCTCACACTGGGTGGGGCCACATGGCGGGGGCCTTGCCAGCTCGGAGCAACTGGCAGAGTTATGCCTAAGGATGAAAGGATATTTCTGGAAACCCTGCTCATCCTTTTCATATGTTTCTCTACTTTCTTTGAAAACGCCAAGAATAAATGTTATCCCGTGGTCAGTGGCCCTATTTTCTGAGCCATAAAGTACACGCATTGGCCGCCAGGTGGAAAGGAGGAGGCACAGCACAGATGGCTGGTACCGCGGCTGAAGGGCTCCCTGCTCGTCGAAGTTCATGGGCTGTCTCTGAAAGACAGTGCGGCCACCATGAGGAGTTGTACTGATTCTGTGATTTGAAGTTATGATACCGGCTTGCAAAGAACCGAAGTGACAACTACCCACGTTTGTCCTTGGTTCACAGGGGTATAAGTAATGCACCCCTGATTTTGAGGAAGAGGCTGGATAACTCTCACTCCCTGAAAGTGAAAATGGTACTAACCAATGCATGACAGATAAGAATAACCAACCACAGAAGTCTCTCCGCCGAGCCGCAGGTGGCTTCTTAATTAGTTGCCAAAAAGACAAGGGACACAGCTGCATCAGACCTGCCCATGCGACCCTGGCATGTCGTTAGGCTCCGATCACAGCATGAGGAGAGCCAGGGCCCAGGCAGCCGTGAGGGTTCTGTGTGACCGGAGAAAGGCTTGGGGACCAGAGCGGAGTGACGGGCACACAGCCCAGACGCAGGGAAGCAGAAGGCGACCGTTTGCAGCGCCATTCCGCGAAAGCACGCACACTTCATCTTCTGACTATGGGTTCAGCTTCCCAGTTACGTGGATACAGGTAGAGGGGGCCAAGAGCCACAGACGTAACCCTGAGTGTGCTGATAGAAGGAAAGGCGTATTTCCCCCTGAGTCAGTGAATAGGTACGTGGCTTTCTAGGTCCAACTTTATTAAGAGTGAGAGGCTGTTCCTGAGCCTCTAGCCAACTGTGGACAAGTGAAAACAAACTGAGTTGCTGTGAAACCACCAAGACGAGACCGGTTGGTGAAACCCGGGCTGGGTTCTGGCTCTTCCTCTCCTTAAATGTAATGCACAGTCCTGCTCTTTGGGACCCATTCCCAAGCTCCCAGCTAACTCTTTGGCACCAGCCTCTCATTCTTTTTCTCCATGCAGCCATCATCCCGGTAACTTTCAACATTCATGTCAACAACCTAACAAATGCCTTGACATTGGCCTCCTCCACACCGTGGACGGCTCCTCTAGTCTACGCGAGCGGCCCTTTCTCGTTCCCGGCTCTGCTCTGCGGAGAGCTTGTCTTTAGCCGGCCCTGTGTGCCTCTTCCCACTCTGCGACCATCAGCAAGGGGCACTGTTTGGTGGAGACTCTATTCCCTTGGCCTCTGAGAAGCTACACTCTCTGGTTCTCCTCTGAGCTATCTGACCATCCCTCTTCTCTCTCTCTGGTTTTCTAACCTGCTGGATGGGCTAGGAATTACATTAAGCTACACAAAGTAGTAACCCTACTACAAAGACCGAATAAAACAAAGGTTGTTTTTCTTCTGTCACACGCCATGCAGGAGTAAACAGTCCAGGACTGGTGATGAGGCTCTCCAATGTCCCTGGTCTCCCAGGCAGCTTCTTTCTGCACTCCTATCTTTAGCATGTGGCTTTCGCCTTCTCGGTGAGTCATGGTTGCAAAATGACTGTCCAATCTCTTGCCTCCAGCCCTCTGTCCAGGCAGAATAAAGAAGAAGGAAGCCACAAGGAAGAAAGGTTGTCATCTGGATGAAGAAACAAAAACTTTCCTCGAAATTCCCGGCATACTTTCACTTAGGTCTCATAGCTAGGAACCAGGTTGAGTGTTCCCTCCCAGCATGGGGGCGGGGGCAGGGGGCGCTAGGAAACGTATTTTAGGGGCTGGCACAGTGCTGCTCAGGGTTAAGTCAGTAAAGAATATCAGATGGATTCCAAGTAGGCAGCTCTCACATTTTATTTATCCATACAGTAGTTGGTGGGTGTTTATGTTGTTTCCACTCTGTGGCTCTTAGGAGCAATGCTGTTATGAGTGATTGTGTGCGAGTTTTTGTGTGGACATGTTTTCATTTCTCTTGAGTCCTCCGTCACTCCCTCTAATACGAGGGTTAGCAGATTTTTCCAGCCAAGGACCAGATAACAAATATTCTAGGCTTTGCTCTGTAAAAACGACTCAAGTCTGTCATTGCAGTGCAGAAGTAGCCACAGACAACATGCGGACAGGCAGGCATGGCTGTATTCCAATGAGACAAAAAATCGGCCGGCCGGATTGGGTCCGTGGACCGCATTTTGCCAACCCTTGCTATAAAACACCATCATGTTTATTTCCTTTGAAGTGTCTGTCACAAACCTTGGATGGCTATCTGTTCCCTTATTTGATCCATGGTTCCTCCCACAAGAAGGCAAGGCTTCACCAGCTGGCAGACAGCCACCATGGTGTTGAATTAATAAATGTACTCTAACTTGTTTCGTTGATCCCATATAAATAGATGTTTGCGTTGTTTTCAGTGTCATGAAGCTGCAAATGATGTTGCTAGGGATGACTCTGCCAATAGGTATAAATATTTAAAGTTTTAATAGACTTGACAAATCTTCCTCCTAAAAAGTTATATTAACCAATAAGATAAGTGTGTCCACGCTCCCATACGCTGGCCAACACTGGATATTATCTCGTGGGCCAACAAACAAACCTCATTATTGTTTTATTTGTATCTGTGTACGTTTTATAGCAAGGGTTGACAAAATATGGTCCATGAACCACATCTGGCTTGCTACTCTTTTTCGTATACGTTTTTTCATTATTGGACCTTGATTTGTAAGAGCTCTCATTGATTTTTATACAAGGGAAATTAGCCCCTTATCTGTCAAATGTGTTGTACATAAGTTTTGCTGTGTTTTTATGTTTTCGACTTCTGACTATGAGAGTGTTCTTTTTTTTCCCCCATACACAAGTTTTTTAAGTGGTCAAATTTATCAAACATCTCTTTCGTCACTTGTGCTTTTTATATCATGCCTTAGAAATCCTTTCTTGGGGCTCTTGGGTGCCTGGCTGGCTCAGTTGGTTAGGCGACCAACTCTGGATTTTAGCTCAGGTCATGATCTCAGGGTCATGAGATCTGGCCCCTCATTAGGCTCCATGCTGGGTGTGGAGTCTTCTTAGGATTCTCCCTCTCCCTCTTTCTCTGCCCCTCCCCACCGTCTCTCTCTGCCCCTCCCCACCGTCTCTCTCTCTCTAAAACAAAACAAACAAACAAAAAAAATGAAAAGAAAAAGAAATCCTTTCTCATTGCAAGATTACAAAAATAAGTCATTCTTCTGTTCCTCTAGTAATCTTATGTTCTCTCTCTCTAACATTTCAATCTTTAAGTTATTGGTAATGAACACTAGGACAGGTGAGACAAGGAACCAGCTTTACTTTCCTCGAAATAATGAAGTGCGTGTCTGTGTAAGCCATACTTTCCCTGTTGATTTGAAATATCACCTTTAGAAAACACTACATGTCCAGAAATCTTTGGCATTTTTAGGAATGATGTTCAAAATATTGAAAAACGGGTGCAACCTGGCCACCCCAAGTCACTGGGAACAGGGCATGAGCACATCAGAACCTAAGGTGGATGCAGGGAAGCCACACAGATCTTTTCCAGGGATGGCTGTAGCTCTTTGATCCGCCTCTACCTACGGACTCCCCTTCTTCCACCTCTGACTACGGTCCCTGGGGGCCTCATGAAATGTCTGACCCAGTAATGAAAACACCCACCCCTAGATCTTTGTAAAGTCTGATAATAAATGGCTTGCTACGTAAGTCACTTTTACTCAAGGATTCTATTACTTGCAGCTCAGAGCATCTCCTCTGATAGGCAGGCCACGTGTGCACACAGGTGAGCCTGTGCACCTGCCACATTCATCAGCCCTGAGCATCACCGTAGTGCTGGATTTATGGGGGGGAAAAGGAGAGCAAACGTGCCCTTATTTAGTAATGTTCTGGAATATTTAAATAATCTGTTCCTTGAAGTTTTTACCCATAAAACTCTCCATCCTGGCACTTTGACAATGTTCTTTCCCAATTTATCCCATTGTTTTTGTTTCTTGTCGCTAATTTGAATTTGCCTTCTTTTTATTCATTCATTTTGAATAATTTAAATTTCTTAGAAACTTGTCTATTTCATTCAGATTTTTTAATTTATTGGTATACAGTAGTAAAAACCTATTCTTAGAGAATTACTTACACTATTTCATTGCAGTCAGATAATACAGCCAATATAGCTTCTTCTTCTCAAAATTTACTTAGGTTTTCGTTGTGGTCTACTTGGTAAAAACTTTCAAATCTTTCAGGGGGTAGAGCACAGAGGTTAAGAGTAGAGCATCTGGGGTTGAAGTCTAGTTCCACCGCTAACCCGCAAACGTGGACAGTTGTTTAATGTTGTCCTGCGTAACGTAGCAACAACAATGGTATTGTTGTGGGTACTAAATGACTAATATGCATAGAACACTAAGAACAGGTCTGGCTCATGGTAAATATTCAATAGATTTTAGATTTTATTATTATCATCTTGTAGTAGGGGCTCTTTTTCAGCCTGTTTTATAAAACTTTATGGTTTTAATATTGCAGAGAAGTTTAATCTAACATGGTGTTTGGTTTCTCGAGTAATTCTTCTCTGGCCCTTTTTCTAACATGTACTTGATATATTCCTTACCATCTTTCCCTCTTTTCCCTTTGTAGTATTAACGCATAGGAATCTGAGTGGGGGGCAGCATGTTATCCATCATTGGCTGGAACATTCTATTCTAGCTCATTATCTGCCTGAGAATCCTGTGTGTGGATCATCCTTAATTGTTCTCCCTTTCCCCCCGCATGGCCTTTGAACTGGACAGGAACCCAGGGCACTGAGGGCAGCCTCCCAGGGTGGCCTCTGCCTGCAGAGAGGGCTGGGGAGGGAGCAGCAGCCCACAAGACCACGGTCACTTCGACAACTGCAACAATCACAAGTGAGAGGGAGGGATCCCCAAACTGACTGAACCCAAGTTCAAGAAGTCACGAGAAGGCCTCCCAGAACTGAGAGCTGTTACAATCAGAGTTATGGTTCATTACAGCAAAAGGATAGAGATTAAGATTGGCCAAGGGAAGAGGTGCATAGGACAGAGTCCAGGAGAGTTGAAAGCACAGGGCCTCCAGCTGTCCTCTCCTAGTGCTGCTGGGGACAGTGCCACTTTTCCTAGTAATGACGTGTGACGATACCCACAGTCCTGTCAGCCAGCACAGGCCTCAGGACCCAGGGTTTTTCTTAGAGCTTTCTCACGTGGGCATGGTTGAACACCCACGTGACTGATCTCAATCTCCAGCCCTTCTAGAGGTCCAGCCGATACCTCATGACCCAAATCCCCCACCTAAATCACATTGTTAGTCTATCTGGAGTGACCCAAGGCCCCTAGACAAACAAAAACATTCCTGGCAGGCATGACATTCCAAGGGCTTTAGAGATTACCTCCCAGAAGCTGAGGGCAAAGACCAAAACTCTCTGGGCAACCTTCGATTCTTCACCGCACGCAGCCCCTACGAACAGTCTTCTTCACATCTCTAAATCTGTACCTGTTTCGAATTAGAAGGAAAAGGTGCCAGACCTTGGCGCTCTCCTTTCCTTGGGCTCCGTTTCCCTTACATCTGGAACTCCTGGCATCTAGGACAGTGCTGGCCCCTCAGATGCGCTCTGTAAATATTTGGGGAATGGATTAAGTATGAATGAATGAATGAGTAGTTTTTGAATGTGTCGGCTGAGATTGTGTTGACATTTTTTCCTTTGTTTCGGACTTGGTTCATTCTGGTGAATTCAGAGACAGTGGTGACGCGAATTCGCATTTTGCCATCTCTCTGGAAGGGAACCCTGTCATTGTGTAGATGAGAAACCTCAGGGCCAGAAAGGCTGAGTCACCTGTCCGCTGGTGAGGCACTGAGACCGGGACAGCACGCAGGTTTCGCAACTTATAACTTCTCTTAGCCAGCGCTTTAGTTCCTCTTTTCCTTACAAAAATGACAACAAACCTCTTCCTTTCTGATGAGTTTCTTAATCTGCAGTGAGATCCCCTCCTTTGGGATGGCCTTCAACTGTCCAGCCTGCCTCGTGGGGACAAAAATTCATCCGCTCTGGGGCTGGGGTAGAACGAATCTGCTAAGGACCTGAACACTGACTCTACCTTTGAACAAGTGGGAATTCACTGTGTTTGCATTTATTTTGATGATCGATTGTCCCATTGAATCTCTCAAATATTCTATAGAATTTTGGTTAATAAAGAAAAGTTTCCACCCAGAGATGCTTGGGCCCAACAGCCAAACACTTGGCAAGAAATATGATCTTCAAAAGAAGCTTTTAAAGACAATGTTTGACCTGAGAGTTAAAACTATAATGAAGAGTCAATAGTAGCAAGACCAGAAGACCAGAAAAGAAGACGTAAAAGGGTGTTTCTTACATGGGATTGCTCCCCTAGAACCCACTGTGCCCGAGGTTCCTGCCACATTTTGACTCAAGCGTACCTGTAAGCCTGACATTGCCTGAGCGCTTAACTATGTGCCAAGCACTCTTCACAGTGACCCGGGAGGTGCTATTATTATCATCATCCCTGCCAGGGAAACTGAGGCATAGAGAGGCTAACTAACTTGCATGTGTTGAGTCAGCTGGTAACTGCCAGCAGATTAGAGAATGGTGGTGTATCGCCTCTCTCCTCCGCACCAGGCCCACACTCATGGTGGTAATGCCAGTTAAATCCAATTAAAATGAACTTTAATGAAGTTACTAGTTTTCTACTGCTGCATAACAAACGGCCACAGACTTAGCACGCTTGACACAACACAAATCCATCACACACACACCCCATTCCTGTGCATTAGGAGGCTGGATATGGTTTAACCCAGGTCCTTCTTCGAGGTCTCACCAGGGTCAAGTCAAGCTGTTGCTGGGCTGCGATCTCATGGGAGGCCTAAGGTCCTCTTCCAGGCTCACCAGTTGTTGGCAGGATTCAGTTCCATTGTGGTTGTAGGACTAAGGCCCTAGAGGCCCAAGGGGCTGCCTGTTATTCTCTGCCTTTGGCCTCTCTGCAATGTGGCCATTGCTTCCTCCAGGCCAACAGAAGAGCACACCCGCTGCACTGGATCTCTCTGACTTCCATCTCTGACTGCCAGACCCTCTGTTAAAGGGCTCGCCTGGTTAGGTCAGGCCCACCCAGGATCATCTCCCTTTCGAAGGACTTAAAGTCAATGATTCGAGACCTTCATTAGATTCCAAAATGCCACACCTGACCTCCCACACTCAAAGGGAGGAGATTATACTGGGCACGTACACAAAGAGGCAGGAATCCTGAAGGCCAGCGTAGAATTCTGCCTGCCACGAAGGGTAGTATCAAGGAGGAAAGTGGCAAATGATAGAAGTGCAGAGAGGGAGGGAGGGAGGGGGGTGAGGGCAGCGGGGGGACATCCCTACATGAAGGTATATGAGCCTCAGGTCTCTTTAAAGCACAAGCCGGGTGAGGCAGTTCCTTTCTCCACCGCCCCCACCCCCCCACCCCAGCAGTCACACTGGACCACCAGCCAGTTACCACGGACGTGCCCAAGTGTGCCACATGCTGGCTTGTCTTAGAAAATCTTTGCCATCTCCTCCTCCCTCACCCCTCCCCACCACCTAATAACTCCTTATGCTCTGCCTCAATTCTGCCACAAGTGGCCCCATCTCGTGTCATGTAGCCTGGTGGCCTGGACTGGGTGTCCCAGGAGGAAGGAGCTATCCTGGTCATCTGAGATGTCCCTTGGAGCTCTGGGTCTCATCGAGAGCTGGTTAGGAGCGGTAAGTGAGGGTATTAGCTGTGATATCTCAAGAGAGAGCTGAGAAGACAGCAAAGAGGAAGCGTGCCAGTTTACGTCATCTGTGTTCTGGGACATTCTCGAGGATCTTCGACGGGGGCTGCAGCCTCTTAGAATGATATACTCTGATGGGCAAATTACTATCATAGAAGCTCTTTTTTTAAAGATTTTATTTATTTATTTATTTGAGAGAGAGACGAAAAGAGCACAAGTGGGGACAGAGGGAGAAGCAGACTCCCTGCTGAGCAGGGAGCCTGATGCAGGGTTCGATCCCAGGACCCTGAGATCGTGACCTGAGCAGAAGGCAGACCCTTACCCAAATGATCCACCCAGGTGCCCTGTATCACAGGAGCTCTTCATTAAACTGCACTCCTCTTACTAACTCCCTTGACCTCTCCCCACTACTTCTTACCTCCCCTTTTCCATGTTAGCCAGACAGCATTCTTGCAAATCTGGAGATAGGCAAAACCCTACCTCTGCTGTGCTGAGCCCACAAAACAGTTCTCCCCATTCACGGGACCAAGTCGCCAGTTAAGTTCTTTTAGGGGACCGCACGTCCCAACGATGAACATTTGCTCAGCAGCCATGGAGTCAGGGGCTGTGAAAGAATGCTTTGTTTTTTTAAGAGACAGAGGGTCTCTTCCGTTATTTGATAAGACCAGAGGAGCTAAAAATAAAGCCAGGGAGAAATACCCAGAAGAGCGGTCAGAATGCACCTTCATTGAAAAATGAAACCTGCCAAGGAAACATCCTGAATGAGAGTGTGGGTAAGAGTTTGCAGATGACTCAGGGTAAGGAATGGCGTCACGGACCCTTGTGTGCACCCCACGGTATCTAGTGCAGCACCGCGCCCGTGGAATTGGAACAAAGAGTTCATTGCCATCTACAGCTTCCACGCCAATTCCCTCTACAGAATGATTTTAGCCTTTGGGATACAAGGGGAGCTTTATCAACTCCTTCCATTCATTCATTCCTTCATCCATGTAACGAATACTTGTTTAATGCTGGAGAGAGGGTTATTTCTGCTCTGGTGCTCCTGACAACGGAAAAAGTTTCCACCTTTTGTAATGAGTAAAATAGCTAACAAATAATTACGTAATGTCATGTAATATACCATGCAGGGTATTTGATAAGTACTATGAAGTTTCCTTACAAGAATACGATAAAAACTAAAATCCTTTTATTTAAAAAAAAAGAAGGAAAAAAAGAAAAGAAAAAAAGAAAAAGCCAGATTCAATGTTGCCTATGATTTCCAGAAGTTTATGGATCCTCTGCATCCCCCAGCCCCCATGGAGCTGTTCTCAGCAGTGGTTCCCAAGCCCACAGAGAGCTGAACTTCGTACTCGTTTGAAGTCTGAGAATCTTTCTTAAAGTTCCACCAGCGATTCACTGAACAGAGCTAAGAACCAGTTTTAAAACATCACTTTCAATGAACATGATAAAAAAGGAAAAGACTATATTATTGACAATTTACATTAATAACAATTTAGAGAAGGCTGGCAAAGAGAGATAAGCATACCCACAAGACACCTGGCTGAGGCCTGCACTGAGTGGGGTAAGCTTCTCAGCATCTATGGTCCATGGCCTGTCCTAAGAGGTGTCCAGCCTGGGGAGCCAGAGTCTGGGGTGTAACCAAGGGCATCGTCATTTGCACAGTGCTTAGGCCAATCACACCTCATGGGTTTTTTTATGTTTTTATGTTTTGGTTTTTTTTTTTAACTCATGCCCCTTTTAGATCAAAATTAAAATCTCAGTCAAAATTAAAAGCTTAGTCAGTTAACCATCTGACTCTTGATCTCAGCTCAGGTTATGATCTCAGGGTCATGAGATCAAGCCCCACACTGAGCCCCTAGTTGGGCTCTGTGGTCAGTGCAGAGTCTGCTTAAGAGTCTCTTCCTCTCCCTCTGCCCCTCCCCCCTGCTCACGAGGGTGCCTGTGCACTTTCTCTCTCTCAAAAAAAAAAAAAAAAAAAAAAAGAAAGAAAAAAGAAAGAAAAAGAAAAACTCATCTCTCCGTGGGGATTCTGAAATCAAGTCCTAGTGGTGTGTAATCCTCAGGGAAGAGCTGCTGTAATTTCAGTGTAATCTCATAAATCAAGACATTGTTCAACCCAGTTTTTCAGAATGTGTATGATAAAAGGATCAAGATTAAGATGATATGTTCGTGCTCAAGATACTTTTCGGAATTACATACACGATTCATGTCCTTCCCACCCCTCCTCGGTCCTTTGGTATTCTCACTAAATGCGGTGCTGCACAGTTGACAACCAAGGTTATGCATTTGGTTCTCCCTGTTTGGTTTCTAGGTAGAAGAAGTGGATGGGAAAGGGAAGGGGAAATGTGAACAGCAGGGAGTTTTGTGTAAAGATGCAAACACTCGATTTCACTCCCTACTGAAACCCCATTAAAATGCCAGTAAAGAGACTTTTTTAAGGTACAAGCCCACGCGAATGGGGAAAATGGGAGAGCAGAAAACAGCAACAAAATCTGAGAGCTGAGAAGCAGCTAGATAAGGGGTAATTTACCCAGCCGGCCCAAGAAAATGGAGAGAAAACTGAATCTCAAGCTAACAGCGCAGAGTGTGGAAAACCACCCCGGTTTGTAAGCCGGAATCCCTGTAAGGATCATGAACTGGCAGCAGCGGGTACCTCTGGGAGCGGGGGTGAGGGCGAGGGCTGCTAAAATTAGAATTGGCGTAAGGTCTGTTTGTGAAGCCGTCACATCTCCAGATTCCTTCCCCAAATCCACACAGCCAAGTGACTGCCTCTCCCCCATTCTGGAAAAAGACAGGAGAGGGATGGCAGTAGCAGGAGTCTCTGGCCCTGGAGAGGCAGGCACTGCTGAGACCAGGTGAGGCCAAAGTCCCCAGGTACCCATACCCCCCACCCAGCTCCTGGAAGACTGGCAGCCAGACCTTTACCCTGTAGGTAAGCACTTGACAGAGTCACCTCTGATCATCCAACCAGCCCCAAAGGGAAGACCTAAAGATACTGATGTTGGACTTTCACAAGGAAGGAGCCCAAATGTGCCAAAGTGAAGTCTACCTTTGGAAAGTTCACTGCTAGCCCAGAGCTTTAGATACGATTGTTTCCTAGACTTAAATATGAACAACCCTCCATAGATTGAGGGTAGCAGTATCCGTACCCCGTAGGATTGGTGTAAAGATGAAACGAGATGGTCCTTGTGGAGTCCTTAGAACAGTGCCGGGCACATAGTAGGATTTATGTAGGTTATCGTTATAGATAGCAATACAGACAGACAAAACAAGGATTACCAGATGTCTAAAGAAAGTCTCTAATAGGACCAATAGAGACCAAAGCAGATGGAAAATTAAGTTGCTTGGAGATTTTGTTACTGAGAACAAAACCCAACCTCCCCTCCCCATAATTTATATAAATGTAGCTACATGAAAATATATTTCTGTGGAAATGCACATAAACACGTAATATATTTAAATGTATATATTTTGCATATATATACACACACATACACAAAGAGTTCTTGGGAATTGAAAATACAAGAGTAAATCTAAAAAACGTAATAGAAGCTTAGAAGTTAAAATTGAGGAAATCTCCCAGAAGGCAAAGTAACACATGAACTAGATGAAAAACTGGACAGAAAGGAGAAGATAATTAAACCAGTCCTGGAGTTCTCATACCCAAGGATAGAAGCTCTGGAAACTGAGAGAAAGGAAAAAATAGAAAGAAAATCAAAGAAATAATTCAATAAAATTTCCTAGACCTGAGACATTTTCTGGACTAGAAATCCCATGAGTGCCCAGATGGACCCACACCGGGGTACATGACTGGAAATTTCAAAATGCCAGATTAGAGTGACTCCTGCCAGTTCCAACGAGGGGAAAAATCAGGTGTAAAATAGTAGAGAATCAGGAGGGACATGATCTCCCAACAGTAACCCTGGAAGTAAGAAAGTAATGAAGCAAAGTCTTCAAAACTCTGGAGGGAAATTGTTTCCAAGCTAGAATTCCATGCCCAGCCAAACCACCAAGCAAGACGTTCTCTGCATTAACTAACCTTACTGTGGTTGTCGTTTCACAAGACATCCATATGTACAGCAAATCACCGCATGGTACACCTTAAACTTATATGTTAACTATATCTTAAGAAAGCTGGAAAAATGTAAAAAAAAAATGGAATAACATACAAAAATTTTTGGTAAGTGGATAATGGAACGAAAAATATATTGTTGAATATATATTTTTCCAAATACTTGAATATGGACTTATCTGGACAATATTAATCACGGCTACTCAAGAATAAATTGTATTAAACATGAAAGAAAAAAGAAGACGTTTCCACATCATTCAAGTCTGAAGAACGTATTTCCCACACCCTGTTTACTGGCAGCCGCTAGATAGAGCGTGTGCTCCACCAAAGCGAGGGTATAAACCGAGAAAGCGAGGCAGGACGCAGGAAAGCCGAGGGTCACCTCCAAGCATGGAGAAGGCCTTGGCTGATGGGGAGCAGAGAAGGGCACCCGTGGGGGAGAGCAGCCGGTCCAGGAGGCAGCAGGTGCACCGGCCTTGGGAGAGGAGCATCGTGCAGATTCCATCGCTAGAAAAACTGACCCATGGGATCCTTTTAAGAGAAGATTCTACAACTGGCGGAAGAATTTGAGGTTGAATTAGAAAACGCAGACCACTCCGCAAAGGGAAAAACAAGATAACGATTCCAGTGAAAACCGAGAGTACCGACGGGGTAATCACAGCATAGTCACCGCTCAGCGGAGCCAAATAATGTAGAGTGGATATTGATCGGACTCAAGCTGCGGTGGTATTAGACGCGAGGCGGGGGCTGGGCAGGGGGCGCGCATGCGCTGTGGCGGTAGGGTGGGGACCGCAGAGCCTTTACCAACCTGGTAGTAAGGCATTAAAGAATGGCTAAAACCCCCAAAGCAGAAAGTACAATACAGGGATATCACCTAGAGACAGACATGAAAACAACGAAAATCATTAGCCGACAGAATAAATGTGCTTCTGGGGAGAGGGAAATTAGGGGAGGCAAGCCCTGGAGAGCTGTCTGGGTTTTTTAGAGCAAAGCTAGAAGTGTTTGATGTTATAAAAACATATCTTGTAGGTGTATAACTTTGAATAAAGATAGAAACTTGAAAGAAAAAGTTTTACCAGTGTCAAAAAGGTGATGACTGTTCCATTCCCTTTCGCGTCTAGGCAGAGCGAAACAGCCCTGGAAACACCTGATCAGCTTTGTTGTGGCTGTTGTTGCTGTGATTTTCTGTTTGTAGTTTTCCGCTTGCGTTTGTAAACTAAGGCCAAAATCCTACCGTGACCTTTCAGGCCGGACCATAGGCAATGACAAAAGCATGTCCTGGCAGGCCCCATGAGGAAAAGCTGGTCTCCCACAGCAGTTGGGGTCCACCGTCTAGAGTCCTGAGTGCTAGCCAAGGACTCAGCCCCCAAATGGTTAAATTTCTGAGCTGTTTCAACACTCTGCTTTATCCCCCTATTGAATTGGACAAAGGTGTGCCCCCAGTTCATGCAAAGGCTGTACTTCCTTCCCTTTGTGGGTGCTTAGTGTCCGCATCCAGAAAAGGAAGGGACTGGACTGGAGCATGTCAAGGGCCCCTTGGTCCATCTAGAAAGTTACTACAAGAACAGCTTCTCTTCTAAACTCCTGCAGCATTTCATAACCCGTACCCAGTGGTTTAGCACCCAGGCACATCCGCTCCCCAAAGATTAGCTGGTTTTTTTGTTTCTTGGTTGCTTATTTATTTTGTTTGGTAGGTGTGACTTAGGCTTGTTTGCCAATAGATGGAAGTTCCCAGAGGACAGAGGCCCACCCTCTACTTCCTGCACACAACA
This sequence comes from Ursus americanus, assembly GCF_024610735.1. NCBI lineage: Eukaryota > Metazoa > Chordata > Mammalia > Carnivora > Ursidae > Ursus > Ursus americanus. The sequence goes on along the minus strand of NC_142145.1, from coordinate 25,287,495 downwards.
CCCCCCAACCCCCAACCTGGTAGAGTGCTGGGCGTCCTGTTCATGACCAGAAAACTTCCTAAAGAAATCACGGTATAGGGGCTTTCCGTGGGATAGGACAAGAGTTGATACTAACCCTTGGTTTTGCTCACTCGCATGTCCCCAGCACCTGGAACAGTGCCTGACGCATAGTAAGTGCTCGAAACAAATTTTGTTGGCTGCAAGAATCAGTGCACCTAAAAGAAAGGCTGGAATGGAATAGAAATACTGAAGCGGGGGGGGGGGGGGCTAGAAAAAGCTGTTGTTGGGGGGGCACCCCCCTAGTAAATGGCTTAAGTAAACTGCAGGAAGAGGAAAGCAAAGCCATCTGCCTTCTGGCCCAGACTCCGGCGTGGAAATGGTCAATCCTCTCTGAAAGACGGTTTAGCTAAATATTTAAAGCCTTACAAATATGCATTACCAACTATTTCCTGTCTAAGAAGTCCTTTGTTAAGGAAATATCGCAGAGGTAGGCACAAGATGAAAGAATAAGAATTTTTATTGCAGCGCTATTTACAACACGGAAAAGGGGGAAACAACCTAAATGTTTAATAATAAGGGACTGGTCACAGGAAAATGTTTCCTTAACACTCTATGTTGCTTAACGAAGCGAGTCAGACAAAATTGTGTGCCTTCGCTTTGGGATAAAAAATATATTATTTGTGCATATGTATACATATTTCGGTAGATACGTACATATCTATCCAAATAGAAAAATTTTGGAAAGATACGTATGAAATGATCACAGTATGAGAGAATCAAAGTTTGGTTTTTGTTTTTTGCCCTGGTGCTTTTCTTGTATTTTTAAAGTTTGCATTGCTTTTGTATTTAGGGACAAAATTTATTTCTTTAAATGACATTATATGGCATTGCTATCCAAGTTTATGTAGACAACACAATTGGTGAATAACTAAATGAATGTTAATAACACTCTCACCAACATCAGGAAATCAGGGAGACTCACAAGCCTGGCTATTTTGAGAGATGTGGGGATTCATTCTGGACACACTTGACAGCTAAAAAAAAAAAAAAAAAAAAAAGCGTGATTCTAAATGACGTGCCAATTAAATTTAAAGAATGTCACTTGTCCTTCCAGGGATACAGATGTTAAAAGCCACGAGTAAGAAAACTGAGCCTGTTTTTAATGGGGGGGGGGGACTGGACCTGGAGGGGGCCACTTAAGCAGGGAGGAGCAAACAGAGAGAAGTAGCTTGAGACGTGTCATTAAACGTCTATTGTGCGCGCCCCGCACTGTGGCAGGTGCTCTGAGAGATATTAGGGAAGCAAAAGACCAGTTTATAGTCTAATTAGAAAGACAAGCCTAGCACTTATAAAACCATTAAAGACAAAGGCTAGACGGGATTGTTTATAATTAGTGCTAAATAGTGAGATTCAGTCGAGTGCTCTGACAATAGTCTGGATTTTAAATATTTTAAGATGCTTCTAATATGTATATATATGTATATTTAAACAGAATTTCATTAAGAATTCAAATGGGCTAAAAATAAGCAAGGATTAAACATTGGAGCAGCAGGACACATTTTGGTATCTCTAGGATTTTATATAAAACCTCCTGGTAAGGATGTCCCAACAGATCAGCGTCTTAAACAAAACGACGGAGCACTTAAGTTTGTAAGGAGAGCAGACAATGGGGCTCACCCCCTTTCTCCCAGGAAAGTCTGATGGACAGGAGAGGTCTATGAGGTGGAAGGACTCATGGTGCAGAGGCTGCTAATGGATTGAGAGGGGAAGGGAGAGAAGGAACACAGAGTTTTAAGGAGATTGGATGTGACAGAGATTGATACAGCATAGCAAGGGCAGAAACCTGGAAGCTGCAAAGTCTGGGGTCTTGGTAGACAGGGGTGCTGGCAAGGGGTTTGTGCTGCTTAGTGTCCTCCCTGCCTCCGGACTGCCCATCTCCTAAGCCTAACCCGACAATAAAAACACCATTTGCTCAGAAGTTGGAGAGCATAGGAGTCGGATTAGGATTCCACCCCTTTGATGCCAAATACCCATCCGTGGGATAACTTAGCCAAGACAGACAAGAATCAAAGGAGGAAATAAAAATCATCTGTAATTCTCATCTGAGAGGGTTACCGAATTTAGCAAAGACAAATAGAAATGCAATCTTTGGGCTGTATACATACCAAAAAATCATTCATTGTTTCTCTGTAATTAAAATTTAACTGGATGCCCTGTATATTATCCCGCAAACCTACCATCAGAGGTGACCACCAGTGGGGGCTCCACTCGGGACCCCAGCCCATTTCTGAATTCCCTTCAACCTTGGCTCTTCCTTTACCACATTGGATTCTGCACCTCAAACCAAGATTACCTGGACCCTGACGAAGTTGTGGAAGGGCTGTCGTGGATTTGTCCTGGGCCCCGCCCCTCTGCAGGCACCTCAAAGAGCAGCCTTCGGGGGTCTGTCACAGCCTCCTGAGTGTCCCTGCTTCTGGGCCCATCCAATCCCCCAGCACTTGATGCCAGCCAGGGGGACACCATCCCCCCCCCCCCCCCCCCCGGGAAGAAGCCAGACGCCAGGCCTGGTGCACTCCCATTAGGCGAAGCCAACATGTGCTCAGCTTGGCTCCCTATTTGGCCACTTTCAACATGACCAGTCCCCACCCTGCTAAAGCCACCAGGACACAAAAAGGAACCAGAGGGAGCCTGCGCCTGCCCTTGGCCCGACACACTCTGTATCCAGTCCACGCTTCCCGTCAGGCCCTTGGTGGCCTGTCCCTTAGAAACACCCTCCTGCCCCCCCTTCTCCCTTTGGCCTCCACAAATCTCCTTTACCTCAAGCCAAAGGCCCGGGGCTGTAGGACCCTTAAAACTCTCTTTTTTCAGACCCCGTCCAGGAGCAGAGCTGTCAAGGGTTAGTGAGCTATTCCTGTAGTGGGGTGCGGGGTGGGCAAATGGACGCAGAGGAGGTCATAGGGCTATTTTCTTCCTTCTTTCTCCTCCACCATGAGGCAACCTCTATGTAGTTTGCTTTTATCAGAATATTTTGAGTGCTTCGATTCCTTGCCCCACTCCTGCCTGCACACTCACTCTCTGTTTTGCATGTCACCACGGGGGGTTTTGCATCTTCCATATATTGAACAAAGTGTTTTGGTTTTCGTTCCTTCCTTTTTTAATGAATAGCTGTGCTCCAGGGAAATTTATTTCAGAATATCATTTCCTGTTTGCAACTTCAGAAGAGACAGGAAAATACTGCTGAAAACCTAGTTAATCAATAGGGCTAGGAAAAAAAAAAAAAAACCCAAAACAAACCCACCTTGGGGTCATTACTAAAGCAATCCCTGTCAATTTCGCACTCCAGATATTGACACGTACAAGTGTTTAGTAAACCAGAAGCTGCTTTCCCACTGAATTAAGCGGGTACTCACTAAAATAATTACCTGATTTCACAGGAATATGCTATTAACCCCAATCCCAAATTCAATTCTTTAGACGCTGGGCATTCGATTAAGTATTCCTAAATGTAATCCTTTAATCCACTTTAATCTCCACCCCGCCCCCACCTCATTTGACTACTGAAATGGAAAAATCCATCTGTGCCGCTGCTCCAAGCCAATCCTGGGAGGCACTTCAGTCTTCCCGGGGAGGGTTAATTGGCAGAGAAGGGAATTCAGAGCAGCCCTGATGTTGAATTCATTCGCTCTGGATGCATTCAGAGCTTAGCACCGCCACCAAAACCCAAATGAAAATAAGCAAGAGTGCACAGTTTGGTACACATAATAATTTCTCTTTACAACTTCTTTCGTTTCTTTTTTCTTATTTTTTAAAACATTAAATGACGCACTTGCTCTTTGTTAAAAAAAAAACAACCCTCAAATCATACTGAAGTATATGAAATAAAAAGTAATCATGGCTCTTCAATTGCAAATTAAAAACAAAAGAAACTTCTTTTGATAGTTTGTAGGTATCCCCCCACCTCTGGTTTTCAAACCACAATGGACTTGCCCTCCTGCCCACACATACACATCGGAAAGTCAGAACTGGGGCTTTGAGCCTCACAGAGGAAGGTGAGCAGTGTCCCTGACCTTCCTGCACCGAGTGGTTGCGGTTTCCAAGTAGAAATAAATATTGGGGTGTTGGAGGCCATCTGGAGGAGGCAAAGGTGAGAAAATCTGCAGCTGCTACTCAAGGCCGAAGGCAAAGGCCTTCCTTGATAAATGGAGCGGGTGGAGAGCCCTGCTCAGTCCAGCTCCCCCTCCCCCACCTGCCCAGCTGCAGGACCCTCCCTACAAGGATCTTTGAGGGGAGTCACCAGGGCCAAACACCACATTCTTGTCCTGCCTCCAACTCCCCCAGCTCCTGGCTGGGGACTTGGTACAGGTTATTTCACTTTTCGGTCCTCAGCTGTGCTGTATCAAGTTGAGAAGATAAATATTTTATATTCCCCGAAGGCAGGGGGCTCATGATGCTGGCCCCTGAGAGAGAAGAAAAGGGAGTAGCTAACTGAAGACCAAGGAAATTCAAGACCCATTGACTGGGACTGAGCACAATGGCTCTCGCTGTCCAGCGCCTCCCTGCCCCCCATTGCTGCAGGATGGAGTCCCAGACCCTTCATAGCCTCATGCCCCACCGCCAGTCCAGACAGGTCACCCTTGACCCGCAGGCTGCATGTGAGCCTCTTACGGCTCCCCTCGCAGGACCTGCTGTTTTATACCTCCGTCTGGCTTTGGGGCTTCCCTCAAATCCATCGGTCAACCAGGTGGCAGGGGTGGCATTTCCAGGTGCTGACAACAGGCTGGTGTATGTGGCTGCCGCACGATCTGGACGAGACCGGCATATTCAGTCCACATCCTGCCCCGCGGACGTGTGTGCTCCTCTCTTCTATCTGCCCAGCCCCTGAAGACCTTTGAGTGTGAGGTCGCTGATCATCTTACCCCACGCCAGGCACACAGACCAAACTTAACACCCATACCCGCAGAAATGAGAACAGGCCCCCCACTAAGGGCCACGCCAAGCCTTTCACCCCTGGTCTCCAGCCTCAGAAGCCAGAAGAGCAATGTCCCCCGGGGGTAATGCGGATGGTCTTCTGGAAACGCCAGGCCTGGAGCAGGAGCTTCTGCCTGCACAACCCCCCTTCCCTAGAATCTCCGTCCCTTCCTCTCCCTCATTCTCCTGCTGTCTCCCCTCTCTCCACCCTCTTCCTGCCCCTCTCCGCCCCCTCTCCAGGCAGCACAACGGATCCTCACAAATGCACCTGACCTGGGGGCCCCGACTGCATTTCCATCCCTGCCTCCCCTCCGTGGTGGTCCTGCATGACAGAAGCCAGGGGCCTGCTACTTACTAGCTGCCACAGACCAGCTGACGCCTTGGCCCATTTAAACACCCTTTTCTCCAGGTTGTCTTTTTGCTTCCACTGGGCCGGTCCCTGATTCCTCCCGTTTCCCCAACGCCAATGCTGACATTTCACTGAAAGCTAGAGAGGTATCATTCCAGTAACTCCGAACAAAGATGGTGCCAGTTCTCAAGACCACCCACCTCACTCCTCTTGGAAGGCAACAGCCCCGAGGCCATGATCGAGACAGGTTCACCAGCGCCAAAGCTCTCACGGCTCTGCCGTCAGGAGGGTGGGCACTGCAGCGTCGGGAGTGTGGTTCTCTAACTCGAGCAGGCATCAGAAACACCTGCCAGGCCTGTTGAGACAGAGATCCCATCAACAGCACCTGATTCAGGAGGTCTGGGTGAGGTTGGAGAATTTGCGTCTCTAACCAGTTCCCAGGGAACTGCTGGTCCAGGGAACACACTTTGAGAACCACCAATCTCACTGTCCTCCAGAGACACTTGAGTCTTCTCCAGGCATCCCCTCCCTCCCTACACACACACACACACCGTTAACCTTGTGGAGGAGAGAGCTTCCCTGCAGGAAGGTTAGGGTCCTTAGCACGTGCTGTTCAATCTATGAGGCAGAATCTGGGCTCTTCTGACTCCTGTCCTTCCCCTTCTCCCTTCACTCTCATTTTTCCTATCTTGCCCACCTTATATTTCATCTCTCCCCACTATGGCTTTGTGTCTCTGTCTCTGGGCCTCTCCATACACACACACACTTCCCTAGTGATGAGTTGGCATGGGATTTATAGAGTAAGCTCTCAGCCATCTGGAGATGCTGGGCGCCCTGACTGGCATATGCTAGAATACAGGCGGTGGAAAGACTCTGGGCAAAGAGACCAATTTGTTAATTTAATTGAGTTGCAAATAATCAGGAAGCCAACAGGGTTTGTGTGAAACCTATTAGGTGCTCTCGGAGTCAGTGGCAGGGCGGGGTCCTAAGTGGAGGCTGAGCTCTCTGGGCCTGTCTCTTCCAAATGCAGGGGCAGGTGGAACACCCCTGCCTTGTGCTGCTTCCTGGTAGTGCAGGGGGAGGCGGAGAGATGCTCTGTAGAGGCTTGTCTCACCAATGGTGACGCCCCACCCCTTTACGGGGCTGGTGTACCAGCCTCCCTTTCTCCAGACACTCACCCCCAGGGTGAATGAGTGCCATCTGCCTTGGGAGCTTTGCTCCTCCCCTGCTTGGGAGCAGCCCAAAGGCAACAATCGGCTGACTTAGGGTACAAAAGCTGGGCCTCTTAAGTAAGTGTTTGCCTGGAACTGAGAGGTTTCCTGGGATGAAGGACTTTCACTGCTAAAACTGAGACAGTTCCAGGCAACCCAGTTCATCACTCTACCATTACCTCAAGGTTGAGCTAATCTTTTTTTTAAGATTTTTATTTATTTGAGAGATAGAGAGAGCGTGCATGCACATGAGCAGGGGGAGGGGAAAAGGGAGAGGGAGAAGCAGACTCCCTGCTGAGCAGGGAGCCCAATGTGGGGCTGCATCCCAGGACCCTGGGATCATGACCTGAGCTGAAGGCAGCCGTTTAACTGACTGAGCCACCCTGGTGCCCCAAGTTTGAGATAATTTTGCTATGCTTGTGCTCCAGGCCTCTCCCTGGGATCAGACTCACACGAGACTCCAGAAGAGACTACATCCTTCCTTACTAATCTACTTCCCAACAGGTCCTGCTTCCCTCACTCCTGAGAGCACTGCCCAGTCAATAGTGCATGCCAAATCCTTGTCTCAAGCTCTGCTTCTAGTGACCCCAACCTAGACAGCCATCTCCCACCCCCATCGCCACCATGAACAAGCTACAAACGCAGAGGGGGTTCTTTAGAACTTCTATTGACTTTGGTGATAAGGAATGTTCAGGACAGTAATAAAAAAAATAATGGTATTTGTTGACTTTCAGGGGGCTTCTTAGCTTCACTGTGATGCCCCCTAACTCCAGCTAGTTGTCAAAGAATTTGTGCCTTAGTTGCACAGAAAGTAGAGGGCTTGAGATCGGGAACAATTCATCTTTCTCTACCTTTATGTTATTTAACTGTGTAATCGACACTGCTCTCAGCTTTGTGAGGTAAAGAGAAATGAGTAAGACACAGGCCCTGACCGCCTGTGCAGCCGTGTTGATAAGACCATCTCACCCATAACATCTTAGAAGAGCACAGGGGATAAGTGCTGGGGCTTGCTGACGTAGCAAGGGGGCAAGAGTTCAGAGGAAAGATTGCCTGAGTGGGTTGGAGGGTACCAGGCAGGCTTCCTGGAGGGGGGGCTGCAGCTGGGCCCTGAAGGGATGAAGGGTTATGGCAGGTGAAAAGGAGAGAGAGCAGAGATGTCCCCAGAAGGCATACCTAAAGCAAGGAGCCCCAGGGCGTTCTTGGGAGCCTGGAAGGGATGTTTTTCTGGAGGGAAGGCTTACATGAGGAGGGAGGAGTTAGTCTGGGGACCTTGGCTCAATGCTGAGGAGTTGGTACCCTGTTCTGTGAGTGGCAGAATGAGAATGGCTCCCAGAAAACTTCTGGGAGGGAATAGACTGGGCCAAACCTCAGATAACTGAGAGCACCACCTTCTTCCTGAGGGATGCCGGCCCCTCACTGGGAAGCTTGGTCAGTCACACGGGGAGTTGGGGGACTAGATGGGCCTAGTCTCTCCCCTCACTTCTCCAGGACAGCCACAGAAAAGATGTAAGAACGTTCGCAAAGAATCATAAGCAGGAGAGGCTCTTCCCTTTCCTCCTGCCTCTGGATAGCCCTCTTGTCTCTCATCTCCGCTGACCCGCATTACTGCCAAGCCCAGCCTGTCTGCATCCCTGCCGCTTGCGGACACCACTGCAGATCGCTCTTCCCGAAACACCACTTCCTGCATGTCCCTCTCCATCTAGAGGATGTTACAGTCTACCCACTGCCTTCCTCAGATTAGCTTCCAAAGCCCTCTACCCTCCAAACCCCCTTTCTTTCTCTTCCCTCCCCTATTCAGCATTTTCCCCACAGGCCCTGGGTTCAGTCAAGCAGGTCACAACCCAAGCTAGCTCATGGGCCCTTGTTTTGAGTCCTTGTTCAAACTTTTCTGCCAGAATACCTCGCTCCTTTTCTGGGCCTGATTCCACTCATTCTTCTCAGTGCCTCCCAAATGTCTTCTCATAGTATGTCCAGCCACACTGCGCTTGCCCTCTCGAAATTTCAACAGCCTTGATGTGGCGGATTGTCTGCAAAGATGGCTGCCCACAGGTGCTCCCATTGCTCCATGCATCTGTTGCTCTTCCCATCCAAATCTGTAGTCTATTTGCTGACCCCTAGGAACCCAAGCTGACTTCATGACTTGCTTTGAGCTATGGAACTCAGTAGAAGCAATCAATCCTGTGACAGTCTGGGATTAGACCTCAAGAGACCTTGTACTTCTGCTTTTAGAGTCTTAGAGCCCTGAGAAACCTGGTAAAGAATTCTGACTACCCTCTAGAGAAAGGCCTGGCCCGGACCCAGCCAATCCAGCAGTAAAGTCAACTGGATCCTCTTCTCCCGGTCAAGCTGTCCCAACAGACCCATGAGAAGCGAGACCAGACTCCCTGCTGCGCCCTATCCGCTCTGCAGAGTCATGAGCAAACACATGGCTATGGTTTTTGGGTATCTGGAGTCAGCTCCTCCTTTGGTCTGAATCCTGGCTCTCCCAATTAACAAACCCTGTGGAAAGTACTCTCTTAGAAAGAGCTCAGGACCTGACGCATACGATCTCACAGAGTGGGGACCATGATTGTCCCCATCACACGGGGAGCAAGGAAGTGATTTTCCCAGGTCCACACCTAGTAAGTGATAGAGCTGGACCATCCCCTGAGCCTAACTCAGAGTCCAGACTCCTAATGACTGCTTGCTAGTGACACGAGCTGTGTGACCGGGAGTGAGTATTTAACTTCTCTGGGCCTCCTTCTCCTCCACTGTGCGATACAGAGGCAAATACGGAGCTGGTTGGGGACGGTGCTTTATAAAGATTAACATGGTGGCTCACACATGGGCTGGGCACTGAGCAATTGCTCATGAAATTCTGGTTCCCCTTTCCCTTACATGATGTAGAAACAGTCTTCCAACCTCCTCCCAACAGAGACTGTTGAAATCCTGAAACTTCAAGTCTTAATGTATAAATCACAGTGCCAGGCTAATGCACAAAAACTTACTTAGACCAGACTGCAACAGAGACTGGACATACACATGGGAATAAAGACATTAGTTGAAAATAATATTGATAATTAAGCAAAGTGATTAGGAATGGGGTTTGTATTTATCTTAGTAGTAGCTTGGGCTTACAGGGGAGCGGGGTGATGAGGAAGGGCCATGCCAGCCTTGATCTTAAGCTCCAGGAAACCTCAAATGCTTCCTGCTGATGTGGGGCAAATGTTGCTGGCTGCTCGAAAGCAGGGAGGGGAACTGGTCACAAATGTGAACTCCAGGCTTGAACTCCATCCTCCATCTCTCTGCGCCTTACAGCTAGGCTGGCAGGGCCTGTGCTAAGGAGCCACTACAGCTTGGTGTGGCCACGAATGATTCCCTTACACCGCTTCTGCGCCCACGGATGCCTGTCTCTCAGCCCCAGAAGGCGCTCTTCACGAGTGCTCACCCCCACTCTGGGGTCTGGGGTATAAAACCAGCGGTTATGGTTACACGATCGTTAGCACAACTGCATTGGCTGCTAGCTTGCTTCTTTACCAGACCTTATTGTGGGCTTGTGTTTGTTCACTCGTGGCTTTCTTCATAATAAGCTGTCCCTAATTTGTTATGTTTTGTGTTCAACTTGGTTCATGTCCACAGAAGAACTTCACACTCAACGAATCCATTTGTCAAGAGCTCAGAGTTTGTCTTCTTTTTTGTTGGTTTTATACCTATATTTTCAGATGCATTTATAACCCTTCAGCACCCTCACGCTTTTAGCATCTGCTCGAAAAGGGACCATGGTCCCATTGCACAGCACATTTTCTGAATTTAGGTCTTTTTCATGCTGGAAGTTTGTGAATGGCAGAATGGGTAAACAAAGTCTGTTGACCCCATCCCATATCACAGAACAATATGCAACAAGAAAATGAACACACTGATAGATGGATTTCATGAACATAATATGGAATGGAGGGAAGTCAGATACAGGAGAAGAGACACGGTAATGATTTAGCAATGCACTCTTGCATGGGAAAGGCACAAGAAATGTGAGCACGGATTACTCTGAGAGTCACCGGGACGGACCCGGGTGCCTCTGGGACACTGGTGACATTCCACTTCTTGACCTGAACGTGGTTATGCATGTTTGTTTTAGACTATTTTGTTAGATCGTCTGTCTATGTGTTTTTTTGATAATGGAGTGGGTTGAAAACAATCATATTCTGAATTGAGTTGGAATTTAGCAGGAACAGATTCTGTTCCATTTGTCAATTACAAGCTTCCTGATTTATCATTTTACATTTACCTCTGAGTTTGCCAATTAAGCTTAACTGAAATCCATCCAACCATCAGATAAATCGGAAGATGGGGACTTCAAAATCTGCGAGCTGTAGAGTTCTGCTGGGTATTTGCTAGGCAACAGGTGTCGAGCTAGGTGGATGTATCAGTCACCTGAGATACAGGACCAGTAGAATGTGTATGGACACAGAGAGATTTATTAGAAGGAATTGGCTCATGTGATTATGGAGGCTGGGCCAGTAGGTTGGAGATCCGTTTGAGTTTGAGTCTAAAGGCTATCTGCTGTAGAACCAGAAAGAAGAAAATGAAGTTCAAAGGCAGTTTGCTAGAGGTGACTGGGTGGCTCAGTCAGTGAAGCATCTGCCTTCAGCTCAGGTCATGATCCCAGGGTCCTGGGATTGAGCCCCACATCGGGCTCCCTGCTCAGCATGAAGCTTCTCCCTCTGCCTGCTGCTCCTTCTGCTTGTGCTCTCTCTCTGTGTCAAATAAATAAATAAGATCTTAAGAAAAAAAAACCAAAAAGGCACTATGCTGGAGAATCCTCTTTTGCTTGAGGGAGTCCAGTCCTTGTTCTATTAATACCTTCAACTGATTAGATGAGGCCCACCCACATTCTGGATGACAATGTAATTTACTCAAAGTCCACTGATTTAAATGTTGCTATCATCTAAAAAATCCTCATAGAAACACCCAGAATAATGTTTGACAAATACCAGCACCCTGGCCCAGCCAAACTAATGAATAAAATGAACTGTCATAGTGGGTGTCACATGCGAAGTCATTTACTCCTCCTGTGGCCTCATGAGTTGATGCTTTCTAAGCCCATTTGTTCACGGCATTTATGGCTTACCCAGTAGGTAAGCAGCAGAGGCGGGAATTAAATAGAAGTCCGTGTGACACCAAATAGGCGTGGTAAGAAATCTTTTTTGTTTTTTCTTTTTTGGCGTAAGTCTCCATCCACGAAAAATTTAAATATTTATAGGCTGCATATCGTCATCCCAAAGGAAAAGAACTTAAGTGAATCTCATGGGGAAAAATATATTTCAAAATATAAAGATCCAACTTGTTGATGGGAAATGGCCTCTGCTTTTTAGTCATAAGAATGTTGTATCTGGGCACACTTGAGAGGAAGCAGCTTTCTAGTGTTTCACCCTGTGAACGAAGCGAAGTGGGTCATGTGACACATTCTGCATTCTGTCTGGTACGTACCAGAAAGGCGACCGAGGACAAGCAGGCTTCGTTTCAGATGGAAGAGAATGCAACTGAGTAGGTATGCTGGCAGAAATTTCCAGGCGCTGGCCAAGGCTTCCCACGGCTGATGGCTCTGGCTTTTTATCACGTCTGATCTCACTTCAAAACTCAAGGCGTGTCTTTCCCTAGAGGAAGAGCGTTACTAGCATGGTACTTAACCTTTCTCAACATTGACCTGAAGGCTCTTTGGAGGCTGCAGAGGCCACACACCAAGAGAGGCCGCAAGAAGCAGGGGAGGGGAGGATGGGGGGAGAGAGCTTAAGGAAGGGAGAGAGGAGAAGAGACAGAAGAGATGTTTTCCGAGGAAAATGGGAAAGACAGTGGAAGCTGGTTAAAGGATGTCTGAATTTTTAGAAAGGCATTATGATGGGATTGATGGGGCCCAAGAGTGGACAGTCAGGGGACAGGATGAGGGAAGCAGGATGACCAGGGTGTGTTCCCCTGCAGGAGGAAGAAAGATGGCGCCCCCGAGCTGGGGCTGGGCAGTTGGGGGACCACAGGCCAGCTGGAGAAGTGGGGGTGTGGGGGACAGAAGTGGGAGGGGAAGCCATGAGCAGCCATCCTGGTGTATTAAAGAGCGTGGGCTTTAGAATGGATTCCCAAAAAATCCCTGCAAATTCAACGTAATGTCACTTACAGCACCACCATCAACATTACCGTCAACCTGTGTTTCTGGGAGATTGTATTCGGTGCCGTCTGAACAAAGAGAACGTGACTTGTCCTCTCGCATCAGGTTGCAGGAGAATTAAATATGGTAAGAAGGATGAACTTCCACGCACCGACCTGGCTCCTTTCTTCCTTTCCCGTCTCATCTTGAGTGTTTGTAGCTTTGCCGCTTTCACGCTGTTAGTCACTGTTTCGCGGCTGTAATCTTCTCCCTTGGGGGAGACGGAAGCACCTGCAGGCAGGAAACGGGGCTCGGGCACGCGGGGAGAGCAGAAGGAGAGGGTCTGGGAATCAGACAGCGAGGGACCTCCTGGTGCTCCCGCTCACGGACCGTGACCCGGGGCACGGTACTTACCCCGGAGCCCTGGTTCTTTGTCGCCTGCATAATGTTCTGACACCTTCCTTGAAGGGTTCATGTGAGCATCCGGGGAAACGGGTGCTCCGTGCCTATCTAAGTTGGCTCTGAACAAAGGGTTGTCCCCGGAGCTAAGCCCGGAGTAAACGTTCAACAAGTAACAGGGGAACTCAATTCTGTGAAGCCTGGGCCCCAGGTGAGCCCGATCTCCCGTGTTTGCCAGTGAAAATCCCTCTCGGCCTGTGTAAGCCCAGGGCTGCCAGTGTGGGCGGGAGGTCCTCCTGCAGCCGAGCGCCTGCCCAGCACCTGGGCCGGAGGCACCAGCCTTCGAGCCCCACCGTCTGCCTGGGAGAGGCCTGTGTGATCCCGGAGTCCTCAGTGGATGCGGGGACTCCTGCCCAGGACGAGGCAGGCCTCGGATTAGCCCACCCAGCCCCTCCACTCTGGGCAGTCACAGACATACTTCCTTCCTCCTCTCTTCTTCTGACTTTGAAATGCCGAGATCTGGTGGAAAATTAAAACCCACTTTGTCAGATGGCCCAGAGATGAAAGGGAGTCTGGAGTAGATGTGGACGCTGTAATTAGTACCCACCAGGCACCGGAGACAACAGCTCCCAGCCTCTGATCCCAGGGCTCGGAAGCCACAATGCTTTCCAGAAGTGGCCAGGCCAGGAGAGCCCTATCCTTGCAGCGGAGACGTCACGAGCCCTTAGAGGGGCTCTGGGCTGGTCTGCTTCTATCCTGCTCATGGTCGCTGTGTGGGCAGGATCTCTCCTCGCTGACACAAGGGTGTCTAACCAGGGATGAGCTTGACTGCCATCAGTTGCCTCTTACCTCAGATCCTGCTCCTCTGACTATTTGAACCCTGACCCCAGCACGCTATCTTTTTTTTTCTTTTAAGATTTACTGATTTATTTGGGGGCAGGCAAGCAGCAGGAGGGGCAGAAGGAGAGGGAGAAAAAGAATCTCAAACAGACTCTGTGCTGAGCTCAGAGCCTAACACGGGGCTCTATCCCACAACTCTGAGATCAGGACCTGAGGCAAAACCAAAAGTCGATGCTTAACCGACGGGGTCACACAGGCGCCCCATCCCAGTGCACTATCCTGAGTGTGTGGATAAGCCCTCAGGCCAATCCAAATACTTCCCAAACCCTCAACAGTGTTCAGGTCTGCCTCCTCCATGCAGCCTACCCTGATCACTCCCGCTCTGACTCCTCAGTCTCTCCTCTGACCTCTAGCTCCTTGGAGGTACCCAGTGTGGCATATGGTTGTACAGGCATGCTGTTTGCTTTTCTTCTACACAAGGGATTCTGGTCTTATGAGTTCCTGAGCAAGTACCATGGATCTTTTTTTTGTGTCCCATCTCTGCTCGATTCATGGCCATCAGCCTCGTCCCAGCCATCCTCCTCTGTGCCCCGAGCCCCTGCAATGGCCTTGCAAGTAGTTCGCTGCCTCTGCTCCTGCCCTAGCACCCCCGTTCACCCGGCCAGAGGGCTCTCTTCCATAGGCAACCCTGATGATCTCAATCTCACTCAGCTGGTCCCCATCCCCAGAGGCTCCAATGGCTTCGCATTGCCCTCAGCACGGTTCCCAAGCCCTCTCTGGGCTCATGCTAACCAGGTGAACAGAGCCCTTGTTACCTGCTCAGTGCCAGTCTTCCCGGGTAGGTATCAGCCCCGCGAGGGCTCGGACCGTGGCTGACTTGGCTCCCACTCCATGTCCAGGGCCTGGCCCGCTGCCTGGCACACCAACACATTTTTGTTGAATGAGTGAATACATGGTTGAAGGGATGACTCTGTGTGGTCTTGAGATTGCCATCAAGCACTGTTGGGTTTAGTGTCTCCCCTCGGTTGAGTGTTCCGCCTCAGATCTCTAGCAAGAGGATCTGTGGGCACATGCCTTATTGAGGAAGGCGCCATGGGAAACCGGTGAGGGGGTTGAGGGGAGCCAAGGTGCTGACATAAAAAAATGTATTCTGTGTTTGTCCCCAGTGCGTAGCCCAGAGCTCCTAAAACTCTTGGGATTTGCTGAGTGATCTGTCTTTTATTATTCATAAGGACCCCCTTTCAACCCCACCTGAGTTTATGCTACTGGAGGGCCCCAGGTAGCTTCAGGATGGGGGCCGATCGCCGCGTGATTGGAGCTTTGGAGCTTTCTCGGCATACCCCCCATCTCCAGGGAAGGGAGTCAGGCTGGTGGTTGAGCTCAACCGTGGATGGCCAATCAGTCATGGTTATGTGATGAAATTTTGATAAAAATTCTTGAGCAATGAGATTCAGGGAACTCCCTGGTTGTCCTGGGAGGGTGCTGTACCCCAAGTCCCTGGGGTTAGAGGCTTCTGTTCTCCAGATCCTTCTGGGCCTTGCCCTACTTACCTCTTTACCTAGCTCTTCAGCTAGAACTCCTCCAGCCCATTGGGCCATTGGGTCATCATCCCCCCCCCCCCCACACATCAACTGAGCAACTAACTTGTGTCCGGCCCAGGGGACAATAAAGACACAGGACGTGGTCTATCCTCTTGGCGTCTTTTCCTCGCCTTGGCAGGGTCAGCCTCTGATGTGTCAGTAGCACAGTAGGAAGCAGTTGCAAGAATTTTGTTACTTCTTTTCTAAAGTTGTCAATATATTTTCAATTGAGATATAATTGATATACATTATATTAGTTTCAGGTGTACGATGTAATGATTGAATATTTGTATATATTGCAAAATGATCACCACAATAAGTGTAGTTAAGAACCGTCATCCTCTGTAGTTACAATTTTTTTCTTGTGATGAGTATTTTTCTTAAGATTTTATTTTATTTTATTTTTTTAAAGATTTTATTTATTTATTAGACAGAGATAGAGACAGCCAGCGAGAGAGGGAACACAAGCAGGGGGAGTGGGAGAGGAAGAAGCAGGCTCATAGCGGAGGAGCCTGACGTGGGGCTCGATCACATAACTCTAGGATCACGCCCTGAGCCGAAGGCAGACGCTTAACCGCTGTGCCACCCAGGCGCCCCTCTTAAGATTTTATTTTTAAACAATCACTGTACCCAACGTGGGGCTCAGACTTATAACCCCGAGATCAAGAGCCATGTGCTCTACCGACTGAGCCAGCCAGGCGCCCTGCCACGAGTGTTTTTAAGATCTACTTTCAGCAACCTTCAAATACACCGTACAATAGTACTAACTAGGGTCACCGTGCTGTCCATTACCTTCCCAGGACTGACTTTACAACTGGGAGTTTGTACCAGTGTTTTGTTATTAATAATAAAGTGCTGGAACAGGGAGATAATTTTCTTTTAAAAAAGAAATTACAGCACAGTCTCTCAAAATAATGCCTGTCTCCCATACTTCGGTGCTGAGATTTTGTTCTTGAGGCATCAAGAACGGGGCGGGCAAGCCTGAATCATGAGTGCCACCAAGACGGGCTGTGAGCTCCATCTGAGAACCGCCACGTGGGGACATGCAGATCCCTTGTGAGCTCGGGCCTCTCCCCACATTGGGCAGGTGGAAAGCAGGGATTTCTTGGAGCGCTGCGGAGGGCTGGGGGAATCCGTGGCGCTGGGTCGGGTGTGGGGTGGCAGCCGTAGGGGAAGCTGCCGAGGGGGTGAATGACCTGCCTCTGCTGAGCCAGCCATTCCCAGTTACAGGGCACCATTCCAGTTGCTGACTGATCTCAGTTTTCTGCTTGTGACACATCATTAAAGCCAGGCTCTGTCCCTGCTCCCTGCCACCTCGTTTTAATATTAATTGCAGCCAAAGCAAATGAGAAGAGCAAATCTGTTGTTCCTGAAACAGGCTGCACGTAGTAGAGCCAAATTGTAAGTGATTTTATTTGTATGCAAGTTATTTATGCGACTGCTCTCTTCTATGAGTGCGGAGAGAGAGATGACTGCCTCGGGGAGGAGAGGTGATGGGTGATGGTCCTACAGCCAGGAGGGGACCCCTGGGAGACTCACTGATCCCAAGGCATCCCGCTGGACCTAAACTCTGGAGGAGAGAGAGAGGAAGAAGATGGCCTCGTCCTGATCGAAAAAGCAAGGGGCTGGGTTTGCCGTGTGGTTGCCCACCCATGCACAGCATCGGTCAGATGCACGTCCCAAAGTCCCCTCCATCCCGTGACATGTCAGATCAAGGCCAGAGTTATCTGTCTTGTGGCTGTAGTCCCTCAGCAGTTCCCCCAAGGCAAGAGATTGGTGTCAAAAAGGATCCTTTGTCCTCCCCTCCTCAGAATCTGTGGAAGGGATGCGTCTGGGGAACTTGAGCTGCCAAGGTTTGTTTGGGAGGCCTTGAATGAAAATTTATGCCACTTCTTGGTGGCAGTTCTGTGCTGGGTTGATTACCCAAGAGGCCTACAAAGCCTTTATTTAGGGAAACAGCAAAGCAGCGTGGGAAAAAAAAGAGGGGGGGGGGAATTCTTAAACCTTTGGTATTTGACACTTCCCTCAATGTGGAAAAATCCGAACGTTGGTAGACTTCTTTTTGTATCACTCTAACTTAGACATATGTATGGAGGGGGTTTGGGTATCAGTCTTCTCAGGATCTAGGACTTTGATGATGCAGACAGTCTCTCCCCCATGGAAAGGTGGAGAATGGGTGCAGGCGGGGCATTAGGGATGTGTGTAGAATTTTACTCTCTGGGAGGCAGAGGGAAGTTTGGGAGTTCCTTGTGTGGCAAAGCCCAGAACACAGCCCACCTCCCCTTGGATATGAAAGCTCCTTCCTGGGGGCCAGGGAGGCCCTGCCCTGTGCACACTCGGGTGTGTGTCCGAATCACCTGCAGGCCTTGTTAGAACACGGATCCCTGGCCTCCACCCCCAATGGCCAGAAAAAAGGCCCTGATGGTAGCTCTTGCTAGTTTCTGTGGTGTAAATATTCCCATCATGGCCAGTTTCGAGCGGCCACATGATGCCACTGAACTTGGGAAAAGATATGCATAGTCAGCTCGTTCAGCAACCTAAGGAGGGAAGCTTTCCTGGCAGGGAACAGGCCCATAGCCTGGAGAGTCTGCTGGCATGACTCACGGGGCCACCCACCACCATGCCAAGCTCCCAAGGCCTCCCACCAGGAGCCTGAGGAGCAGAAAGTCTGAAGGCCGAGGGGCAAGATAACATCTGGCCTGCCCTTCTCTTTCCTGCTGCCCTGGGACACCAAGATTAATCTCATGTGCTTTTTTTTTTTTTTAAGTTATGTATGTATATATAAATATCCTTTCCCTGTTTCATACAATTAAATTTTAAAAAGGTGCCAGGAAGAAAATAAACATTGTGTATTATTCTGCCGTGCAGAAATAAACACTTAACATTTCGTTGCATATTCTAGTTTTGTTTGTTTGTTTGTTTTAAAGAGCCCACTCTCCCCCACACACAAACACACGTACAGCTTTTTATGGGGTTGTCCTACATATATTATTTTGGACCTCTGTTGTTTCACATCATACAGTCCCACAGGCATCTTCTCATGTCATTAAATGTTCTCCTACAACAGGATTTGTCATGGGTGAAGGCTGTTCCCTTATTTGGATGGACCATAATTTATATTTTGAATTCCTTGTCCTCGGAAATTTGCTTTGTGTCCAACCTTTTTCGATTTCAAACATGCTTTGACGAGCAGCTTGTATTCATATGTTGCCATTCTACGACTATTTCTTGGGACTCGGTTTTTTTCTTTTTTTGAGATTTTGTTTATTTATTTATTTGAGAGACAGAGAGCGAGCAGGGGGAGGGGCAGAGGGAGAGGGAGAGAGAGAGAATCTCAAGGAGACTCCCTGCTGAGCAGAGCCAGACGTGGGGCTCGATCTCACGACCCTGAGATCATGACCTCAGCTGAAACCAAGAGTCAGTTGCTCAACCAGCTGAGCCACCCAGGCGCCCGTTGGGACTCAGTTTTCCAATAGGAAACACTGGCCTGAAGAAAAGTGTGCCTATTTTTTTTTTAAGATTTTATTTATTTATTCGACAGAGATAGAGACAGCCAGCGAGAGAGGGAACACTAGCAGGGGGAGTGGGAGAGGAAGAAGCAGGCTCATAGCGGAGGAGCCTGATGTGGGACTCGATCCCATAACGCCGGGATCACGCCCTGAGCCGAAGGCACATGCTTAACCGCTGTGCCACCCAGGCACCCCAAAGTGTGCCTATTTTAAAACTTGTAACTCATAGTGTCTGATTGCCTTCCAGAGACGTCACCCCTACTTAGACTCCCAGCAGCGGCCTTTAAAAGTGACCGTTTCATCATCCTTTCATTGACACTAGGTTTTACAAGTTTTAGAAATTCTGAAATGTACGGTTTTGTGTGTTTGTCTGCTTTCGTTTTTGCCCATACGGTGCAGAAATCCCATCGTGAGAGCCTGACCAGCATCCAGGTGTAGGAAATCAGTGAAGGTACCACCCGCTACACTTTCCAGTACCACTAACTGTTGCAACGCTTGGCCTTGCACAATCCCTGGGTCTGGATTGACGAGAGAGAGGGTGAAGGGCCTGGGTCTCCTCCGGCAGAACCATCTTTCCCCGTGGAAGAGTGACATTTGGAGATCACGATTCCAGAAAGGAACAAGAGTGGACAATAGCAGGAAGCCGGGGAGCACGAGGACAAAGGATTAACAGGCAAACGAAAACCAGACAAGAGAGATGAATCCGAAGTGATCCGATAACCCGGGATTAAGGGCAGCTGGCTCGCCCGAGGATTTCACAGTCGTTTGCTTCAAGCCGCTAATTTTTGCTGAGAGGTTCCCTTCAAGCCGTCTGGAAGGAATGAACAAATGGATGTCTGTTTAGCCAAATGGTTGCTCCTGCAGTGTTTCACGCATGGGCACGCAGACACGTTGTCATGCCTCGTTGATTCAGCATTTAAAGGGTGGCTGGTTCACAGGAGTGCAGAATTGCAGAGTTCGAAGGGATCTACACCACATGGGGTCCACCTGTCCATTTTGCAGATGACAAAACTGAGGCTCTAGAGGTGGTAGGATTTCTCCTGAATTTACACATCACAATATTGGCGGAGCCGGGACCAGGATTCCGCTTTCCAACTGTCACTCCAACACCATTGCCATTTGTCTACTCAAGTATTTTTTAAGCTTACTTAATAGAGAAGCACAGAGAGAATTAATACGGGTAACCAGACTAAAAAAGTCAGGGAAGTAATTTCACGATCGACTTCCCCAGGAGAGAAATGACAGGTGCAGGCCCCAATGCGGGAGGAGCAGACAAACAGCTGTACCTGAATGTGAGCTCGAACGACTCCTCCGCGGGATGGGGTCACCGGTAGCACCCCCTGACGGGTTGCAGGGAGGTAGCGGAGTGCAAGGCGCGTGGCCCTTCCCAGATGTCAGCTACGTGCTTGTGGTGGTGCTGTCATCTGAGAGAGCGCCAGCGGCTTCGTGGTCTCCGTGAAAGACAAATGGTGGCCGGTAGGGGCAAGTATCTAAAGTTGCAAAGACCCCCATTGCTCTAGGACAAATTTAATAAGAGCTTTTGGGCTAGATTACGGCTGCCCATCCGAATGTTTCCCAGTGTGCTAGCTAGGGGGTGGGGAGGAGGTAGCAATCTTGCACAGAAGTCACGGGAATGAAACGGGAGGATAGAGGGAGACTGCTGATCCACCAGTCGCCTGGGTCTAGAAATTGTAGGGAAGGCTGCGGCTGGAAGCCCCTCCCGATCCAGCTTCTTTGGCAGGGGCTACCCTGTAGAAACAGTGGCTAAGTGCAGAGGAGCATACACAGTAAAAACAGCACCGGTGGAGCGAGCCCAGGATTTGGGACCCCCATAGATAGCACTGCTTGCTGTGATATTACTATTAGCATGGGTGCTGTTAGAGTGTTGGCCAAGCATCCACTGGGCAGCTCCTCTACTGGCAGCCGTGGGAACAGCAAGAATACCCAGGGGACACTTGACACTTCTCTGTGCTTGGTATTTGCAACCTGGACTGAGTCTTTTGGAATAAGGAAGCCCTGGGCAATTCTGGGTAGAGAGGAAGGTGTCTAGAGGGATGAGCTGGGTTTTCTGTTCCTATGGGCAGTGATTACACATTTAATTATTTTGACACACAAAATAAGAGGGTCCTTTCTTGTATCCAAAGCTGGTCTTTATACCCATAAAGCATATATTTACAAATACATTCAGAGCAATCCCAACTGAAGGCCTTAGTAGTCCTGAATTAAATATATTATACATAATTAAAAAGATTCTTTGATAATTTATTGAGATGAAATTCACATAGCATAAAATTAACCATTTTAGAGTGAACAATTCAGTGGCACTTACTACTTCCGCAATACTGTGCAAACTCCATCTGCAGCTAGTTCCAAAACACTTCCTTCACGCCCGGAGAACACCCCATCCCCATTCGGCAGTTTCTCCCACTCTCCACTCTTCCCAGACCCCTGGTGACCACCGATCCACTTCTGTCTTTATGGAACTATGTATCCTGGGCATTTCACATAAATGGAATTGAGGAGTCCGTGCATTTTTTGTAAAGGGAACACAGAAATGAAGCAGCAGTGGAAGGGACACAGGGCCCCATAACGAAAAGTTAAGCCTGTGCTCTTTTCGTTCTCTGGTTTAAAGATGAAATGTCTTTACTTCTCAGACTGGTTTTCAGAAATCTCTGTGAACTTATGCTCTGCAAGGTGTTTGTTTAAAGATTCCTAGCTTTAGATAATAATAATAATAATAATAATAATAATAATAATAATAATAAAAAACCAAAAACATTTACCAGGTACTTAGTATATTAGATTCTGTGTTAAATTCATCTCGGCGTTATCTCATTGGATATTCACAGAAATTTTACCAGTTGGTACATTTCATAGATAAGAAAATTGACAGTGACTGAATACAAGGTGGCACAGTTGGCAGTGGCAGAGTTAAGATTGGAGACAAGTGTGGCTGACTCTAAAATTTCCGCCTTTTCAAAGAGTGTTTATTAAAAGGGGTACTATCTTCCAGTTATAAAATAAAGAAGACACAGGGATGTAATTTCCAGCCTAGGGAGTCCAGTCAATAACATTATGGAAACTTTGTACGGTGACAGACGGTAACTAGACTTACCATGGTGAGCATTTTCTAATGTACACAAATATTGAATCACTCTGTCATACACCTGAAACTAACATAATATCGTATATCAATTATACTTTAATAAAAAAAGAAGAGTGTTTATTAATCCCAACATGTTCTGTTCTTCTTGCGTTCTCTGGGACTTGTCAGACCAACCACTGGGATATTTTTTTAGCATCCATTTAATGCTAATTATTATTACTATTTACTATGTTATTATTATAGCATTTTCATGGCCATAGCAAAGTCGCTAGAATCACCTGCTTATACACGTATATACGTATCATACTCCTGTTTGTATCTAGAATGCCGCACCTCGCTGGAATGAACAACTCTCCTTTGTCCACTACAAAGTAGGAGCTTAGTCAATAATAGTGGAAGAAAAAATGAGGGCTATCTTAGGTTTGACTCTCCTTCCCCCTCCCCCCATTCCAGGTTTTCCAGAACAAAGTTCTGTTTCTGCTGCTGTCTCCACACAGGAGGCCCCGAGCCCAGGAAGCCACGGCTGCTGGGAGCAAGGCCGTGGGTGTGGGCGGTGCTGGTCTCTCCAGACTGCTGGCCGCCTGGTCCCCTTGCCCTCGAACACCCTCTGCTGTACCCTGTCTGTCCCGCCCCCCGCCCCCCGAAGAGGCCTCCGCATTCCCACCGCAGAGGCTCGCACCTGCCATTCTCGTCCTGCTCCCCAGATCGCCATCCTCTGCCTCAGTGTCAGCTACTCTCAATTCCACGTTGTCCTCAGGACATATCTCTTCCCCAAACCCTCCCTGCCTTTCTTATCTCACCCACAGAGATGGGCCTCTGTTTGGAGAGAGCCCGCAGCTGTCGCTGGATGTCGAAGATGACCTGTCCTCAGGCTCGTGGCATCATCAGGGGAAGGCAGGGCTGGCTGGGGCCTCAGACACTGCCCAGACCTCAAGTGCCAAACTCCTGTGGGTCTGGAGGTTCCTGGGAAGGGCCTCAGGGATCCCCCTTCAGGAAAGGGGCGGGAAGCGGGAGGCCAGGCCACCAGGGCCCTGGGTCCCCGAACTTACTTAACCTAGATACCCTGTTTTTGTCTGTATTATGTGATTTCATTTGAAAAAAGATACCAAGTGGTCGAAAAAAAAAAAAAAGTAGTTGCTTTTATTCTACTGGTTTTTTCTACCTCCTAATTTTATAGATAAGAAAACTCCAAATTATATAACTCAAAATTTTTCCTCCCCCCCTCCCTCCTTTCTTCATTCCCAGGGGCTGGGTCACAAACGGGTCACAAATGAGCTTCCTTGGCAGTCTGGTGAAGCCTGTGCAATTGACCAGGATAGTTATTTTAATGCATAAAATAAAATACAGGAGATCCCAGAAGGAAGCACTTGTATTGACATATGGATGTCCAACTCCCTTAACAGACACACACGCACATACTCGTGACAGAGTCGAATTGTGCTCCTTTGTTAGCATTAAAAAAAATCTAACGGCAGCAAGACAGATAGCAGACTGTAATTCTGACATAGGAACGAATGTTAAATGGTAGTGCGCGATATCTGTACTGCTGTAATAGGACATGAAAGTTGATGTGATTTCTGTGGGCAGCAGAGTCCCCGATGCTGCTGTTTTTACAGCGGTTGATTGCCACACTCAGAACAGAAGGAAATGCTAAATTTCATTTAGAAGTTCGTGAAAGTGCACATGTGATTTTTTTTTTCACGTCAGTTCATAAATGCCTTGAGTTCTCCGTGCGGAGTCTGGGTGGAGAACCCCCGCGTTAGGGGATGGCAGGGAAAAAACTGAACGGAACTTGGGTCCCTGAATGTGCACACGGAAGAGAACTGCCTATGGGTCCGCGCCACTCGCCTCTAGACTGTCACAGGAGGGAGAGAAATGGTCGTATTCAAGCCGTTGGCACGGTGGGCACCTTTGTTACAGCAGCTTCGTCTGCACCCTCCCAGCTACGTCCAGTGAGAAAATGACTTGATCCATTTATGTAAATTGCTCTGTGTTAGTTGTCCTTCCCAACCATCTCTTCCTCTCCTAGATAGGGGTCATGCAGGGGGCAAGTGTTCGGTTAATATGTGCTGAATGAATACAATTCTGCAAGATTGGGTCCCCAACCCTAGAAAAGTAGAGGTTGGTGACCCGTGGGGCTCTGGGTGGTGAAGTGCTGGGTTTAAACCCTGATCCTGTCATCTGCTGACTGGGCCACTGAGTGTAGCTGCTTGCACCCTCTAAGCCTTAATTGTGACATTTGTTAAAACAGGGATAATGATTTCTTGAAGTGTCCAAAGTCCAACGGGATAGACCCAGGATAACTCAGATCTCACGGTGCTGCCCTTTTACACCCGGAGTCCTTCCATGTGGGGCTCCAGGTCTTCCGTGATTTGGAGATTGCTGTCTTTGTCAGGAATCTCTGCCTCCTGACCTGGGGGACAAAGGTGGGGATGCGGCCTCCGAGGATGCTCGAGCCTGCTCTCCTTGCTCCGTAACGGTAGTAACTACCTTTTTCTGAACGCGTCCTATGTGTCAGGCACTATTCGTTACGGATTGCCTCACGCTGGCCCTAAGAAGATACTCAGTGTTATTCCCATTCTTCACAGAAATGGAGGCTCAGAGAGGGCCAGTAATTTGCCCATGGCCATTCCGTTACCAAGTGTCCAATCCGGGATTTGAACTCAATGCTAGTGATTTGTCGGCCAGACGCGTCAGTCCCGTTTGTGTGCGTGTGTGACGGGACATAGTGGTTGTGCCAGGCACCTGGGCTGAGGAAGGGGAGCAGAGAGGGAGGAGCAGCTGGAAGGTGCCCCATGTGGGCCAGTTTGGGGATCCCCAGGCTGGGGGACCACTGAGCAGCTGTTTCATGACTTTTTTCAGATTTCAATCCTCTCTCTCCTCCTCGGGGCCGAGTGCTCTCTGCCTCTCAGCTCCCATTTCTGGCCTCTGGGGTGACATCCTCCATTCACCTACCTGCTGACTTCCTTCCCTCTTCTAGGCCGTTCCACTCCCTCTGGCCCCTGCTCGGTGTCCCGGCCTGCGCCTTATGGCCTGTGGCCTGGGCAGGGGCGTGCGAATGGCAGTGGCATTCCAACGGGGCTGAGATCATTGAGCCCAGAACAGGCTGCAAGGGGAGGTCGGCCTGTGTCACTTGAGGGCCTTGCTGGCAGATCATAAAAGCTGGAAATGCCTGATGAGGTCATTGCACCCAGGCCCTGGGGGCTGGACCCCGCCAGCTCCCTTGGTGGCTGACACATCCTGCCACCTTCCTTTGGAGGGGCAGAGCCAGCAGGCCCAGGCTGGGGAGGCTGCTCTTCTTGACCTAACCTTTTCCTTTGCTTCACTCTCGGACCTGCCCTGGCCTCCTGGGAGGCGAGGACAGAACCCCAAGTTCTTGCTGGGCAGCCCTAGTTCCCCAAGCATCTGCAAACAGCCCTGAGCTCTTGCTTGCAGGGCCCCACCTCCAGAGGGCCCAGGCAGCTGTCCCGCTGATACGTGTGTGTGTGTGTGTGTGTGTGTGTGTGTGTGTGGAAGAGCAGGGAGGGGGAAAAGCAAGAAATAAAGTCATTGCTGTTGATGCACAGTGGATGGGGAGACACCAGAATCTAGAAGTGGTGTTGCTCGTGAGAAGGGCTTGCCACTCCCTTCTCTGGGTCTCGGTTTCTTCATCCGTAAAATGAGTGTGTTGGCCTAGAACAGAGGGATGCTGAGCGGGTTGGTCCCTTTCCTCAGATGCTATGCAGGGTTCCCAGCAAGGTTGGGCCTTTAAA